>NC_041402.2:159196344-159895719 GCF_900747795.2 Erpetoichthys calabaricus | reverse complement strand
TATTTTGGTATTTATATTGCTTGTTACAGAAAAACCTACATTGTATATGAGAATGAGCTTGTTCAAGGATATAAAACTTTTTGATTACTGAAGCTGTATTGTGAAATGTGTCACTAAAGCTGGTGCACATTAAAACTACTTAATGGTATATGTATTGTTACACATGAGTCACTGTCTTACACCCAAGACAAGATGCCGAATTCAAAAGCTGCAAGAAAACCAACTTTATTCCAGTCATAACAAGAACAGTCAGGATATTTACTCAAATGGGATCTACCACACAGACAGCAAACAAGCAGTGATGGGGCCAGGTCAGTGGTCATGTTAGAATGTTCCCTGCATCAACCATGAGGCAACAGGTGTGTTATGCTGGGAGTCTGCGAATTTGATAATGTCTAGTCAGCATACAAGCCACTCTCGACAGACGCTTCAATAAAAAAATATATATACAGTAATCCCTCCTCCATCGCGGGGGTTGCGTTCCAGAGCCACCCGCGAAATAGGAAAATCCGCGAAGTAGAAACCATATGTTTATATGGTTATTTTTAGAATGTCATGCTTGGGTCACAGATTTGCGCAGAAACACAGGAGGTTGTAGAGAGACAGGAACGTTATTCAAACACTGCAAACAAACATTTGTCTCTTTTTCAAAAGTTTAAACTGTGCTCCATGACAAGACAGAGATGACAGTTCTGTCTCACAATTAAAAGAATGCAAACATATCTTCCTTTTCAAAGGAGTGCAAAGCAAGCAGTAAAAAAAAAAATCAATAGGGCTTTTTGGCTTTTAAGTATGCGAAGCACCGCCGGTACAAAGCTGTTGAAGGCGGCAGCTCACACCCCCTCTGTCAGGAGCAGGAAGAGAGAGGAAGAGAGAGAGAGAGAGAGAGAGATAGAGAGAGACAGATAAAAAAAATCAATACGTGCCCTTTGAGCTTTTAAGTATGCGAAGCTCCGTGCAGCATGTCCTTCAGGAAGCAGCTGCACACAGCCCCCCTGCTCACACCCCCCTACGTCAGCGCAAGAGAGACAGAGAAAAGTAAGTTGGGTAGCTTCTCAGCCATCTGCCAATTGCGTCCCTTGTATGAAATCAACTGGGCAAACCAACTGAGGAAGCATGTACCAGAAATTAAAAGACCTATTGTCCGCAGAAACCCGCGAAGCAGCGAAAAATCCGCGATATATATTTAAATATGCTTACATATAAAATCCGCGATGGAGTGAAGCCGTGAAAGGCGAAGCGCGATATAGCGAGGGATCACTGTATACTAGGGGTGCAAGTCCCCCTGGCACCTTCGTCGCCCAACCTCTAGTTGCGGCCAGTCTGTCGCTTGCGTTGTGAAGAGGGGGGCTGAATGCACCCCCAAGGAGATGCAGTCGCTCCTCTGAAACCCCCTCTTAATTTTTAACCTCCTCTTCGCTCGATCAGCTACTGGTGAGCCACGTGATCTGCATCTCACGCGGCACTTCAAACATTTAAAAGCCTTTACAGCAGTTGTCCTACTCTTTGTCTTTTATTTCTGGCCCCGGGCATGGTTAAATCTCTTGGCACAAAGTCTCGTCTGATGGGTGAGTTCTTGATATTTTTTAGTTTATAATTTAAAAACAGAATAAGAATCTGAAAATCTATCAACATCACATTAAAGTTCGATAAATTCTGAAAAGAATGATACAAAACATATATATGTAGGTTTTAAAATAAGCCTGATTTAAAGCGTGACAAAAAACGTGACATAAAAACGTCACATAAAATTGTTGCACAAAATCGTTGCACTTTTAGGCTTAGGATTTTATATATATATAGAGTAGATATACTGTATATAAATAATGCAGAGTTGATTGACTAGCACAGTTACACACTCATCAACAAAAACACTATTTCTTGTTCAGTTAAAAAGCTGAAATTTAGCAGGATTATACATTTAGGGTAGTAGGTATCTGCTAAGAAAAGACATTTCAGTATACTAGTATTAAGGGGTAAAACCCAACCCCACAATAGAACAACAACATCAACAACAACAACATTTATTTATATAGCACGTTTTCAAACAAAAAGTAGCTCAAAGTGCTTTACATAATGAAGAAAAGAAAAATAAAAGACAAAATACAAAATTAAAATAAGACAACATTAGTTAACATAGAGAAGGAGTAAGGTCCGATGGCCAGGGTGGACAGAAAACACAAAAAAAAAACTCCAGAAGGCTGGAGAAAAAAATAAAATCTGTAGGGGTTCCAGGCCACGAGACCGCCCAGTCCCCCCTGGGCATTCTACCTAACATAAATGAAATAGTCCTCTTTGTAGTTAGGGTTCTCACGGAGTCACTTGATGGTGATGGTCATACAAACTTCTGGCTTTTAATCCATCCATCATTTTTGGAACATCATGGTGCTTTGGGTAGATGGTGGTGGCACAAGCCACCACCAAAAGGACACTGGAAAAGGAAACAGAAGAGAGAGTAGGGGTTAGTACAGATTTTGAATGAATAGTTATTATAATGAATTGGATATACAGAGTATCAGGATTAAATTACAGTGAAGTTATGAGAAGGCCATGTTAAAGTAATGTGTTTTCAGTAGTTTTTTAAAGTGCTCCACTGTATTAGCCTGGCGAATTCCTACTGGCAGGCTATTCCAGATTTTAGGTGCATAACAGCAGAAGGCCGCCTCACCACTTCTTTTAAGTTTTGCTCTTGGAATTCTAAGGAGACACTCAGTTGAGGATCTGAGGTTACGATTTGGAATATAAGACGTCAGACATTCCGATATATAAGATGGGGCGAGATTATTTAAGGCTTTATAAACCATAAGCAGAATTTTAAAAACTAGTTAACCCAAAATCTCAAATATGCTTTGACTGATTTGATTGAAATTTGGTGATATATTATAGAAAAAAAGAAGATTATCTGGCCTGTGCTTTTTTTATTTGTCAATAAAAATGCTGTAACAAATAAGTTATTATAAGGTACCCCATCCTTTTTTCATCTCAGCACGGTCAACACACAAAGAAATATGGCCTCTTGGTATATGTAGATGAAGGCAATGGTGGAGTACTGGAAGATTAGAACAGGGAGAATGGAGAGAATGGAGAACAGGAGAGAAATATAGCAGGAATTGGTTTCCTGCCATCCAAGACAAACAGTGAATGACAATGACAGTGCAACTGTTTATGCAGTGTTACCAATACCCTAGAGAGCAATTGTCCTTTCTTTGTACAACCCCCCCCCCCCCCAAAAAAAAAAAAAAACTTTAAAAACTCACAAACCCAAATATCTGTTTGTAGTATTTGTCAGTATTGCAAAATTGCATTTGAAATGTAACATATTTCAAAGCAAATTCTGCTGTTTTGCTTATCATCACCTATTGTGATGTAATATTTGACATAATCTACGAAGTGAGATTCTGGCAACAAGAAGGGTGGTGGCATCATGCATTTGGTGAAGCATGCACTTCATTTTACTGTGTGCACCACACATGGCAATAATTCTGAAATGAACTGGATTTTAGAAATACAACACTGTTGTCCATCTGTATATGTTTGTTAGGTTTGCAATACCAATCAACAATCAGCATTAACTGCTTTCTAAATCATAAAAGAAATACAGAGGAAATGAAAAAAATAATAATAATACAAACTAACTGATGGAGCCAAACTAAAATGAAGCACAATGATGTGCTATTTTTTCTTAAGCTGATGAAAATGCAGTTTTTCAGAATGTGACACGAAGAAAACAAGACGTTGCTTTAAAGTGAGTAAAACTCATTAGAAATTTTTATTTTATTTTTTTTTGCTAGTAGTGATTTATTTAAACCCACTATATAATGAGGCTGTACTAATTTTAGATTTTAAGGCTTTGATGCCAATACGGATTTGGCATTTTTAGCAGTTTTTACCATTGAAATCGAATGCTGCTATTGGTGATGTCCTACAATATGGAATTCTGCTGCCATCTCTTTCATACCAACACCCCTACTTGACATGCCTTTTGCACCCCTCATAGATGCTTTCTATGGTCAATGCTGTATGTAGTTCATCATGTTATTTCTTTCTTCTTTTCTTTTTTCCTTACAATGCTTAAAATGTTCAAATCATTGCATGGGCCACATAAATGTGCAGACTATAAACATCATTACTGTTTGTCATAAGTTAAAGTAAAACAGAATTCAGTGTTACAATTTTATTGCCTGGCTGCTTCTTTCACGGGAAAGCCATTTTAATAAAATTAAATAAAAACAACCATAATACAGCTGTACTGCATCCCCCTTCTTCTGTGAACATACAACTGGTGATAAACTCAAAAACAAATTTTTTAGTGAACCAAATAAAAAACCATATCTGAAGCCGACTTTAGTTCAGTTTGCTTGCTACCGTTGTATCACATGTATGTACTGAACATTGCAAGGACAGGATTTACAGTTTTTCTATTTTTAATTTCACTTTCCAAAGTTTTCCATTTTATTTGAGGTGTATTTCATTTCTTATTGGTTATATTTTATAGTTCCCCACTTTCTCTAAGGTAGACTGTCATTTCTATATGCTTGTCCTGTTTCAGTTTCTATGTTGCTTATGATCTAAACCATCCAAAACTTTGTAAGAATACTAGATTACAGATCAAAGAGTTTCATTCAAATCTGATTGAAGCTAACATTTTTGCAAGATGTGCTAAAGGGTGAAATTATAGTTATGTAACCCCCTTGCAACACCCTTCCGTTATCGGTATGCAAGGTCCTGAGCTCTTTTATAATGGTGTCGCCACCTCTATGGTGGGAAGGTACACAATCACCCACCTTCAACCTTATAATCAATAATCAAATCAGTTACTCAAATATATAAACAAAACTCTCTTTACTAAATTGAAAGTGAAACAGTTTTTTTTTAAATTGATCATTTACAATATATACACTATACATAAAACACAAACAGTAACTTATTTATAACCCGATATATATATTGGTCCCGACACTATTGGTGAGCTCACCCGGACATATTTCCACAGTCAATGAATATTACTCAATCCGTTGGGGGCCCCAAACGTAGCTCGGGTGCGTAGTGGCCAAACAAACAAAACAGAAACTGGCCCCTTCACTTGAGAATTTACTCAAGCCACTTTAACACAAATAAACAAACAAAACACACCGACCTTGTTTTTTATATTCTTCCTTCTCCTTCTTTCTCAACCACTCTCTTTACTCACTGATCACCATTTCTGCACTTGTGTCCTGCCTGCCGTCTTTCTCTTTATCCAACAACTCTTCTTTTTGTTTTATCCGCTTGCTACATTTAGTCCTTCTTTCTTTCTCTCTGTCTTGCATCGGCGTTTTGCTTCAACTGCGATTTTCTTTTCTCTTTCAGTCCGTCTTTCTTCGGCGTGCTGCCTCAACTACAACTTCCTCTTTCGTTCTGTCAGTCTTGCTTCGGCGTGCTGCCTCAACAGCGACTCTCTTTCTAGTTCTTTCTCCGTCTTGTTTCGGCGTGTTGCCTAAAACTCTCTTTCTTCTGGTCTCGGCGTTTTGCCTGAAACTTTCTTTCTTCTGGTCTCGGCGTTTTGCCTGAAACTCTCTCTTTCTTCTGGTCTCGGCGTTTTGCCTGAAACTCTCTCTTTCTTCTCGCTTCGGCGTTTTGCCTGAAGCTCTCTTTTCTTTGTTCTTTCTCTCTCACCACTCCCGTCTTCTCCTCTTTGTACCGCGACTCTTCCGAACTATCTTACATCTCTTGTTTAACTATCTTACATGGCGTCTCTCCCCAACCAATCCGAGGACACCTACATATATACTCAACTTCAATAAACTTTATTTACACAAAACTCGCAGTTATATATATTCCTTTTGAAACCTGACCCAGGTTACAGTTACATCCAAAATTCCCAATTTTCAACTTGTTACCTGTTTGAATTCAAAAGAATAGTTTTCCAATTGTGTTTTTTCCATTGTGTTTTCCGATGACCATCAACAAAAGCCAAGATCAGTCATTAGGAAAAGCAGGAATCGATCGACAGCAGGAATGTACAATTGTATGTAGCATGTTCAAGAGTGAGGAGATCCAGTGAACTAATAATACCGGTCTCTGGTAAAAAAAAAAGAAAAAAAGAAACTACAAATTTTATATACTTCTCATATAACTTCTCATATATCTGATTTATCAACAATTCTATAGCCATGGGCCAATTGTCTTAGAAAATTTCTAAAATATAACATGGCATAAAGCAATTGATTTCGTACAATATCAAACCTATATGAGTATGTATGTCTGTTTACTTTTAAGCTTTAAATCAGGTATTTCATCCTACCTTATGAATGCAGGTAATTGACACAACTAGCTAGAGATCTTCAATTCAGCTAAAAGCTATAAGGGTGCATTCTTTTTATAAAGTTTGATTGACTAAGGTGAACAGACAGCAGCTTTGTATAGAGATGAAGTAAACGTTTTCGGACGTGGACTGTCATTTTTACTTTCTTTGTTAGGTTTGTGCTTTATCAGTGTGTCACAATCCTCAACCTCTTTATAGACATCTTTGTGAAAGCAGTTCAAGTGTTTGAGTTGGTTGAGAGTGTCAAGCAATCTATGTAGAATCAACAAAAAAAACTTCAGCAAAAGTCAGAAAATATACCTTGACCCTAAAATAGAAATGAATAAACTTGTTTAACCTCAGAAGAGCTGTGATTTTCAGAAATGGATTTGTTTCTTTGTATTTTACAGATTCTCTGCATTTTAAGGATTCGTGCCCATGGTTTTGGGATGGACTCCAATTTTTTGTGACTCCCATATTGGATCAACCAGGTTTGAAAAGTGATTGATGTTTTTCCTTTAAATAATTTTTCACACTATGCCACTGAGATCTCACACCCCACAAAACTAGAATAGAAGAAGCAGCTTTACTGATGGATGAACATTTCATTTAGTGAGATGCAGGTATCTCCTTGCCCACGTATCACCACAACGTGTCTATTAATGAGGCACTACCAATATTTTTATGGACTATCTGATAACATCCATAATGCAAACCAACATTTTGTTGAGAAGTACCGCAGATGTCGCCTTGACCCTCTTTGAACTGGTCCTGCTGGATTACTGCCAAAACTACAGAGTGCACATGTATAGTTCTTTGCAGAATTGCTTACATGAGGCTCTTCTGAGAACACTGTTTGCTTGATCCAAAGGCAATTAATTTTAGCACATTGAATGCCGCCCTTGATATACGAGTGGCTGCTCGAAGGAAGGAGTGAGGCCGTGCATCCCTCTTGTTGAAAGGACTAAGCTTTACCCTACATCTTTGCGCGCTGCCACTCTGATGGGTAACAGGAGTCGTCGGTGGAGGAGTTCTCTAAAGCAGTCGGCGTGAGGGGGGAGGACGTGCGAACAGCGGCACGGATGCCTCTGGGGTCAAGCCTTTAATAATGATTACAAACTGGAGCTGGCTGCTGGAGAGACAGCCCGCAGCTGTGGGCTGGGGGTGCTTTGAAGTCTTGCCCGCCTGTTCCCAGGTCTCAGGCCCCTTTGCATGAGGAGACGCTGCAAGTATGTGTCTGCCTGTGGGAAAGAATGTCACACGACGCCAGTGTGACGGAATTTAGCAAGGGGTGAGGGGGTAAATTATAAAGATTTTAAAAGTAAGCTTTCAAGGTATCAGTGCACTTTCATGAGGCGAAAGGATTTAATCCAAAATTAAAACCAAAACATTCTAATTTCTTGATGGTGAGCAAAGTGAAACCCAGAACACAAAATAAAAAACACGACATTATCGTTTCTCGTTTTCGATCTTGCCTACTCAGCCGACGCCACACTAGAGCAGATGATAACCATTTTGACTATTACTTATTTTCTGTCAGTTTCTTTTCCTACATATTTTCAGTCCTCCTTATGAGCCAACCGAGTCATTTTATACACTAAATAAAACTGTGGGTGTCAAAGGGGCATTACGAGTGTTAAGATGGAGCTACATTCAGATAGTAAAAGTTTAACTGCAGGTTGATTTTTCACTGGCACATTAAAACTGCAGGGTCATATGCAGACTACAAAATGACTTTAAAGAACATAGTAATAATGTGGACCCCACTTGTCCTCTTCCATAATAATGCATTTTATTTAAATAGCGACTTCCATTGCTTTCTATCACATTGTTTTCTAAAGCACCTTGCTTCTTATGAAAGCTGCTTGGTAAAATAAATGATTAATTGACTTGATAAATGATTAATGGATTTATTCCATGATTCATTTATTGATTTGCCTGGAAAAGTCCTGCAATGCATTATTACAGTAATTTGCTCTGCTTACCATTAGAGGTTTTCCTATATGTGAATATGTAACTAGCATTAGATGGCATGAAGATTTTAATATTTACAGCAAAAACAAACAAAACCAAGGTGGTTACATTTAAATTAAGACTACTAGCATGAGCGGTCACCACAGTCAAGAATGTAATATGCTTATTACTGGTACAATAAAGTCTGCTCAACAGAGTGAGGTCAGCGTATAACAAGTTCATGAGCTCTGAATGCCTCTTCTTCTTCTTCTTTCAGAGTGAGTTTGACCAGAGATAAATTCTTGTTCATTTGTGAGTAGATGTTCAGCCAGATGATTACCAGCGCAAGTGTAAAGCAAAGTGATGTTGCCAAGAACGGCTTTAAGGTGCCCAATTTGAGGAATATGAACAAGAAGCAAGTTTTTTTTTTTGTTAAATTAGTTCTTATTTCTATACTATTTTTACCTGTCAACTCATTCTCAGTTTAGTTTCAGTTTCACAAGATTTGTTCAGTGCTGTTAATTTTTTAATTGGCGACTTTCCTTGATTATTTTTTCTGACTCATTCTAAATCAGTGAATCATTTAATTTTAGTTTTTGTTTTAGATTAAGATTATCTTGTTTGTAATGATGGTGAAAAAATATATTAAACTCATGTTCTAGTGGAGAATAGACATTTCTTATAGAATGGGAGTCTTATTCTTCAAATCTAGACAACAACAAACAATATAAAAAAATTCATCGACAAATCTCACGTTACTCATGTTGCATAATCCATATATTAAGTCACCTGTCATATGTTCACAACCTTCAAAACGTATGTATTTTTTGAGAAAATAATGTTAAATAAGTACCATGAGAAAATAAAAGTAGTTCTCAAACAGAAGGCTCCTTCTTGTGGGATTGTGCTTTTAAATTGAAGACAGGACCAATGAATGACGGGTAGAGGGGGGTCTTCATTTCAAAAGAACAATCCCCTGTGAAGGGGCTTCTTGTTTAATATGAACTACTTTTATTTTCCAATGATATTTATTTAATAATATTTTAGCAAAAAAAGTGAATTTTGCACCTTGTAAGCATGAGATTGAATGAGTTGAAATCTGGATTATGAAACACAAGTAATGTCAGATTTTTTTTAAGGAATGTTTTTGATAGTGTTTGCTGTTGTTATACGTTGGTCACCATTAGTTCATCTTCTGTCAGAAATTTTGCTATGTCCTTCTCTGTGAAAGCAAGAGATTAATTTTTTTTCTCAGCTATCAATACAAACTGTATGGAGTTAGTAACATTTAAAAAATATCATTTTTGGGTGTAGAATTTCTGTAAGAAATGTATGCTATACACCCATTGCACCAGGATTGTATAATGGTCCACACTTTTTACATTTAACCATTGAATCAAGCACTTCAAATTACCTCATAAAGACAAGCAGGTCACACAACTGGCTTCCAATTTAAAAAAAACAGCTGTTCCCGTGAACGGTTTTTAGATATGCTTGCATATAATGCGAAAAACAAGTTGACTCACAAGTTACGTCTTGAAATTTGGCATACAATATTGTTTAATGACAATTGTCATGACAGGTCAATTTGCATATAGAGATCTCCCATACAGCATGCTGCACACATTTTTGAAATTTTTAATTCTCCCTTTGAAAAGCATTGGCGGAACTGTAAAGTCCATCTATTTAGTATACTGTTTCAATTTTACCTTTGTAATGGACGGCCGGCAACTGAACCCAGCCCGGACTCCCAAAGAGTAGAAGGATGGGGGAAAGCAGCTACTCTGGGATACTGCCCCCCAGGACGCTAGATGGTGATTTCCCTGCAGCGTAGCGGTGCCCTGGATTCCCGCAGTGCACCCTGGGATTTGGAGTTCGGTTTCACAGCCCTGCTGGGTACCATGGAAGGAAGGAAGGAAGCCCCAAAGTACTTCTGGGCTGAAGAAAATTCAAGTTCTCTGTCTGACCCAGAAGTGCCAACAAGTCACGTGATCGGAAGGATGGAAGCACTTCCGGGTCAAGAACTATTTAAAGGACTGCTGTGAAACCAGCAAGTGAGCCAGAGTCGGGTGGAGGTGGACAAATCTTGCTGGGAGGTGTCGGGGAGACTTAGAGAGAGAATTCTGTATTGCTTAATTATTTACCTGTGCAATTGTGGTGCTTAAGGTACTGTCACTAGGAAGAAAAGTAATTAAAATACTTCTTGGTACTTTTACTCGGTGTCCAGAGTGTCTGTACATTGGGGTTAACGGGGTGACAGCGACCCCTAGCGTTTACACCTTACACGAGGTTCCTGCAATTTGCATATTTTACAGATTTTTTTTACCCCACTCATTTTAATTTTATTTCAATTACTCTTGTAGTATGTGGTTTTAACTGCAATTTTGCATTTAGCTTAACCTTTAGTTTTGTTTTTACTTTGATTAACAAAACTCATTTTTAGCTGTTTGAGTTACAGCTTTAGTTCATGATAATCACATTACTGTGTAGAGTTTGAAAGATCATTGCAATATTTTTGCTGTCTACAGAAAAATGATGTCCTGATTGCATTATCAGGTAAAGCCACAAACCATACACCAGCAAAGAAAAGTGTCCATTACATATGACATCTGCGCATCTGCCTGCTAACAATCATGGACCGTGTGTGAACTGGTCCGCTATTATAGGCGCGTCTTCAACAATCACTTCCTTTCCTTCCCTGAGGCTTCCTACCTTTGAATTCATACATGTAGATAATGCAGAAAACAGTGTGCTCCATACCCTCTTCACACTATTAGTGACTTGAAGAAGCAGTTACACAATGCTTACTTACCTGTGCACCACTTCATACCTGAATGGCTCCTCATCATGGAGCATTGCCAAGTATATTGCAAACATATAACATTAAGAACTGACATCAGTATCCCTATTCTGGATCAAAAAATTGCTCCTTTGGTTCACTTTTAGATCTGATTCTTACTAATATATTAAGTTTTCTGTTTGACAGTTTCATGCACATTTCAACCCTAATTCTGGGCACAATAGTAGTTTGGCATAGAATGCATTTTCTTTTTGTTGATTGATTATGATATCCATGTAGAATATCAATCAATCCTTTGTAGAGTAGGCCATCACAAAGTGCTTTACATAGTAACAAGAAAGGATTTCAAAATAAAAAATAAATGCATGACAATTTAAATTCATGTTAAAATACAAAAAGCTGACTCAACATTGCTAAAGCTCCCTCATAGAAAAACTAAAGCAGAAGATACCATATAAGTGTACTTACTTACATTGCATTCAGAAAGTATTCAGATCCCTTTCACTTTTTTTATACTGCAGCCTTACACTTATATTGGGGGGTGGGGGGGGGGGGGTTGTTATTTTTTTAATCTCATCAGGCAGCACAATGACAAATTTTTAAAAATAAAAAACTGAAATGTCATATTGACACAAGTATTCAGACCCTTTGACAATTGAAATATGGCTTAGGGTGCATTTCATTCTATTGATCATTGTTGAGATGTTTCTACACCTTCTCTGGAGTCCACCTGTGGTAAATTCAGTTGAGTGCACATGATTATGAAAGGCACACACCTGCCTATAGAAGGTCCCATAGATGGCTGTGTATCTTTTGCCTAAACCATGCCATGAGGTCAATAGAATTGCCCGCAGAGCTTACAGACAGGATTGTGTCGAGGCGTAGATCTTGGGAAGGCTACAAAAAAGTTGAAAAGTTCTCAAGAGCAGAGTAGCCTCCATAATTTGTAAGTTGAAGATGTTTGGAACAACCATAAGTCTTCCTAGAGCTGTTCACTTGGCCAGACTGAGCAATTAGGTGTAAGAGAGCATTGGTAAGAGAGGTAAACAAGAATCTAATAGTCACTCTGGCTGAGAACCTATGTGAAGATGGAAGAAACATCCAGAAGGACAACCATCACTGCAACACTCCACTGATCTTGGCTTTATGAAATTCTCCTCAGTAAAAGGCACTCAAAAGAGTGAAAAAGAAAAACTCTCAGGACTCTCAGACTGTAAGAAACAAGTTTGTCTGGTCTGATGAAAACCAAACCAAAGTTTGCACTCAATTGTAAACATCATCACCTTCCAGTGGTGAAGCCTGGTGGTGGCAGCATCATGCTGTGGGGATGTTGTTCAGCAGCTGGGATTGGGAGACTGGTCAGGTTTGAGGGAAAGCTGAACAGAGCAAAGTATAGAGATATCCTTAAAGAATATCTATTCCAGAGTGCTCTGAACCTCAGACTGTACTTAAAGTTCACTTAACAAGAGGACAATGACCCTGAGCACAAAGCAAAGACAACACACAAGTGGCTTAGGTACAATTCAGGGAATGTTCTTATTGGTTCAATTGAACATTTCTCCAAAGACTTCAAAATACCTGTCCACCAATGGTGTACATCCAACCAGAGATTGAGCAGATCTGCAGAGAAGAAAAAAATCCCAGAAAATCCTCAAATCAGAGCGTGAAAATACCCAAGAAGACCCCAGGCTGAAATTGTTGCAGAAAGTGCTTCAACTAAGTATTGAGTAAAGGTCTGAATACTTGTCAATGTGATTTTTATTTTTAATAATTTTGCAATAATGTCTACAATCATGTAATCTTGTCAATCTGGAGTATTGAGTGTTGGTTTGTTTTAGAGAAAAATGAATTCAAATGATTTTAGCATGAGGATGAATCATAAGAAAATGTTAAAACATGGAGGGTTCTGAATACTCTTGTATGGTATCCTTCTGTTATCATATGCAAGCATCACCACCATTAATTGTGGGTTTATGTGTCCAATTAGAGTTAAAGAGTTTTCACACATTTTGCTCTGTTTCTGGCATTATATTTACCTTAAATATTGATCTTTATCTTGTGTGTGCATTTGCTTCTTCATTTTTGTCATGCTGGAGGAGTTCCTTTTCTACATCTCAATGGAAGAAAGGACATGAAGCAGCTCCATGTTGGCATCACATTGAACTGAAGTGTAAACTCAGAGCTAGATAGCTGGTTATCTCGACTGGTGGTGAGGCAACAGCTTAGAAAAATTTAAGCCATAAATCAATTTTCTTTACTGTCATATTTTTTGCTGTCTTGAAGGAAATAATCAGGAGTGGTGTGGACAAATATCATAAAAGCAGAGAGGGGCAGCTGCTTAGCTCCGTCTTTTCTCAGGGTGTACAGCTGTAGTAGTTTTAGGGTGGGTTAATGGCTTGTTAATTGCCATGTACTGAAAGGATCGTTGGGAAATTAGGACTAATTTGGGTCAAAGGGAGCTCAGGTGGGTTAACTTCCCTTTCAAAGGGTGTGTCTGCAAAGGCTGAAGACAATTACCCCGAGGAGAAGCTGGAGGTAGAGGAGTTGAAAACCATAGTTCATGTATTAGTGAGGATTTAAGGGATCCTCAAGGTAGGATACAAAGTCTGCAACCCAGAAGAAGTTGTACAGTTTGGTGGTTTAACAAGCTACACAAAGATGCTGACAGAGCACAAAATCAGTGCTATGTAGGCTCAGCAGTTACCCTTTGTAGTTTTATGTAACAGAATTAATGATTACTTAATATGATGTGTGGGGAAAGCATTAGAAGGAATGTGACCAGAAATCAGGTACACTGTATAAAAGAGCTATAGAGGCAGTATTATTCTGATAATGGTTTAGAAAATATTACAGTATTAATATAACTTCTCAAACCTATTTAATTCACTTCAGGATTGTGGAAGGCAGAAGCCTATCCCAGAAGCACTGGATGCAGCACAGGCAGGGTACCATTCCATTGTTTGACACACAGTCAAAAGGGGAAATTTTCATTTATTTTATAGCATTTGTCATGAGGACCTCATTCTTTGTTATTATTAGACAAAATATGTTTAACAAAGATTGCTGTAAATATTCTAAATCAGAGTAAAGAGAGAGAATATACTGATTGATGTCTATGGTAGCCTTAAATGAGAACCTAGGACAATGTAAAAATCAGTGTTTGACACATCTGCTACTAATGTTGTTGTGACAGCATCACCCCGTTGAGAATGCTAGCCTCCTTTTATATAGATGTTCTTATTCATGGAAACTCCGACAGGATACCATGGACAATGGGGTAGTTAACAGTGGAGACTAAGTTTTGATCACCTAAAGCCAATATCACATTATTCAGCTTCTACTCATACGGTATGTCAGACTGGCTGATTGAAATTGCTGATTTCATCGCCAGATCATGTCAATTTAAACCACTGAAAATAACTGGCCGTGTCAAATTTATCAACTTGTGATGACTTTCCAGTACAGTTGTGTTCACCCCTTTTTCTGACAGTCAATAGTGTGCTGCAGTTTGGAACACGTGCTGCATGAAGAGTTAACAGGTACAGCAGGTTTAGCTGCCTTCTCGGTCCTTTTTTTTTTTCATTTTTTCCATTTTAACAGTATATAAAAACATGAGACATTAGAGAGATGAGCTTCTCTTCTTTTGGTGAGGTTCCTAACACTCATGTTCCTTATCCCATGTCTCTGCATTATATGCGTTGCACTTCCAGATGAGCATTCATCACTTGTCATCTCTGATGACTAAAGACAAAATGAAGCATGTTTGATAGCGCACTCTGGAATAAGTTTTCTTCAGGGACCTCTTTGTAGTTGTCTGTAGCTCTGTCTTCATACTTCCTAACCTGTCTCTCTGTCCCTGCTGCTGAAAAGCGCTCCCATAGCATGATGCTACCAACATCATGCTTCCCCAAATGGATGGAATTAGGCAGGTGATGAGCAGTGCCAGGTCTTTGCCAGACACAGCGCATGGAATTTCATCCAAAATGTTCCATTTTTCTGTTATCAGATCAGAGAACCTTTCTCATCATGCTGTCAGAGTCCTTTAAATGCTTTTTGGTAAGAGTGACTTCCTTCTAGCCACTCTTGACATAAACACCTGATTGATGGAATACTTGCTGAGATGGTCATTCTTCCGACAGATTCTCCCATCTCAGCAAATGAATTCTAAAGCCTCTGTTAGAGTGACCATTGGGGTCCTTGGTCACCTCCCTGACCCAGACTCTTCTTGTCTGGTTACTTAGTTTGGCTGGACTTCATCCATTTCACAATTATTAATGCCACTGTGCTCCTGGGAACACTCCAAGCTTTAGAAGTGTTTTTATACCCTGGTCCTGATCTGTATCACAGAACAATTTTACTGTGGAGGTCTACAAAGAGTTCCTTAGATTTCATGGCTTGTTTTTTTTTTCTGATATGCTGTGTAAATTGTGGAACCTTCTATACCAGGAGTGGACAATCTCAATCCTGGAGGGCCGCGGTGGCTGCAGGTTTTTGTTCCAACCCAGTTTCTTAATGAGAAGTCAATAATTGCTGATGAAGCACCTATTGCTCAAGTGACAGTTTGATGCTTCATTTTAGTGGTCTCACTTGTTAAGGTTCCCCACCCTTAATTGCTTATTTCAGTCTTAAACTACTACAGTCACTGTTTTTATTTGCTCCTTATTAGCAATAAGATACAAATGACAAAGGGGCCAGCAGGTCTCCATCTAACTTGTTTCCATTCACACCTGTGTCGATTCATCATGCACTGTTTGATTTTAATAAAATACTTAAGAGAAAAATTTGACAGACCGTAAAATATGTTTTACACTTCAAATCATTTGGATGATATCCTTGGAAGGGAAAATAATCTACAATATAAGAAACTAAAATTACAGACTAACAAGCCATAAAATGAAATAAGGCCTGAGACTGGCAATTGTTGGTTTCTAAACAAGCAATTGGGTTGGAAAGAAAACCTGCAGCCACTGCGGCCCTCCAGGACCAACACTGCCCACCTCTGTTTCAATACACAGGTATGTGCCTTTCTAAACAATATCCAATCAATTCAATTTACTAAAGGTGGAGTCCAATCAATTGATCATTCCAAATAATGTCCAACCAATTAAGTTTGCCACAGATGGACTCCAATCTTTCTGTAGACACATCTCAAGGAGAATTAAAGCAAACAGGATGCACCTGACCGCAATGTGGTGTGCCACAGCAAAGGATCTGAATACTCATATATACTCAGGTTTCAGTTTTTGATTTCTAATACATTTGTAAACTTTACTTAATGCTTGGTTATACTTTGTCATTATGGGTTACTGAGTGTAGATTGATAGGCACAAATGGCCAATTTATCTATCTAAAATTAAATCACAATAAAGTATGTAGAAAGAGAAGGGACAAGCATATTTTTTAAATTCATTATATATTGAATGAGTTACCTTAAATAAATAAATAAATGTTTGCATGTTCTAGTTGTATTTTTAAGTTATTCTGGATTTGTCCAATATTTAACAAATTTGTTGTTTAGGTTGAGTAGTAACTCCAAATTGGCCATGTGTGAGTGAGAACATAAAACCAAGTCTGACAAACGAGAGGAGACCATTCAGTCCATCTAGCTCACTGGTCTCCAACTCCAGTCCTGGAGAGCTACTGTGGCTGCAGGTTTTCATTCTAACCCTTTACTCAATTAGTGACTAGATTTTGCTGCTAATTAACTCTTTGCCTTAATTTTAATTGATGCACAACTTAAGACTCAGGCCCCTTAATTATTTATTTTTTCCTTAATTGGCAACCAAACAATATTAAGACACAAAGTGAACCAACACTTAAACAAGAACCTGCGTCCATCACACAATACCTGAAAATAAAGAAAGGTTGAAGGCCTCAGTAATATTGATCTGCTCAGGTCCACAAAACATTTTGACAGCGCTCTTAAAAAAGAAAATCAAAAGTTTTGGAAATGTCTGCCATGGCAGAATGAGCGCCATGGAATTAAATAACGGGTTTATCAGCAACGAATATTGACTTCATATTAAGAAACTGAATAAAGTGAAGTTGGTTGGAGTTTGAGGCCCCAACATAGTTGCTCATCTGTTGGCTCACTTCACATTAAATTTATGTTTAGGTGCCATTTAAGGAAAAAAGAATCAATTCAGCGGTTAGAGTCTCAAGAAAAGTCAATTCAAATAAAAGGAAATAATTAATTAGCAGCAAAAACTGGTCACTAATTAAGAAAAGAGTTAGAATGAAAACTTGCAGCCACAGTAGCTCTCTAGGACTGGAGTTGGAGACCCCTGATCTAGCTCATTTGGTTATCTAACAGCAAAGCTACTGCAAAATCTCACACAAATAATTTTAAAAGTTGTTAAGGTTTTTGCTTCAACTACTTGGATTGGTACTTTATTCCAGATTCTCCCGACTGTTTGTGTGAAAAGCTGCATTATGGCTTCATTTTTAAATACACTTTACTTTAATTTTTGCCAAGTGCTGGTATGTAATTAAGTCTGCCCCATGAAGGACTGATATTCTGTTCACAGTTGGTTACTGCCTTGTACCCAATGCTGGTATTATATCTGGCTCCCCATAATCCTAAAAATGAAAACACAATCATATTTTGCCTCTATGACCCTGTATTGGATTACACTAGTTAAAAAATGAATCAATGGACAATAATAATAACAATAATAATAATGGGGTATTGAGGTTGTGCAGCACTTAGCATTGCTGCTTCACAGATCCAGCATCCTATGTTTCATTATTGTGCCCAGTTATTATCTGGGTTCTGCTTCTATGCTCTCCCATGTTTGACTGGGTTTTTCTCTGTGTTGTCTGGTCTTCAGACGCATTTCTTAAAACATGCTTGTTAGATTCATTAGAAAGGAAAATATAATGTGTGAGACACTTCATGAAAATTGAGTCAGTATAAAACAGATGAGAGAAAGTGTTAGAGAGAACTTTGCTTATGTATTTGTGCGTAGTACCTTCCGTTATGGGTGGCACAGTGGCGCAGTGGTAGCGCTGCTGCCTCGCAGTAAGAAGACCTGAGTTCACTTCCTGGGTCCTCCCTGCATGGAGTTTGCCTGTTCTCTCTGTGTCTGCATGGGTTTCCTCCGGGTGCTCCGGTTTCCTCCCACAGTCCAAAGACATGCAGATTAGGTGCATTGGCGATCCTAAATTGTCCTTGGTGTGTGTGTGTGTGCCCTGCCCAGGATTTGTTCCTGCCTTGCACCCTGTACTGGCTGGGATTGGCTCCAGTAGACCCCCGTGACCCTGTGTTAGGATATAGCAGGTTGGATAATGATTGACTGACCTTCCATTATATGTCATGTAGTGCCTTTCATTATCTGTCTGTTGTGAGGGGAAACTTACTCATACTTTCTTCTGCTGTTGTATTTGGATTTTATTATGAACTATTTTTATAAAGTTAATCTACTTTTACATTATAAGTTAAATGCCATTTAAGCCATCCTCTGGTCTTTGGAATGATAAACCAGGAATGACCTGTTATCACTATATAGGAAAGCACATACAACTTTGTTTACTTGCCAGTATGTAAGGAGTGGTCCAGTTCAAAGTCAAAAGGAAGTGTCACCAGGTGGATGTTTTGCTACTTCTCTGCAAAGCTGTGAGATTTTTTTGCTTAAACATTTGGAATCATATGAAAGAAAAAATATTATATTAACAGATCATTCTGGAATTTTGAGTCAGATTTTTTTCTGTGACAGAAATGACAGGAGATAGTGGTGGCATTTACCCCTGGGCCCATGTGTAACCCTGCATGATAGCTTTACGTCTCCCGCAAAAATAAAATTTCGATATAAAATCAGACAGGCAGCGTAAAGGCTGAACATTCTTTGAAAAAGACTGTTATGAGTATTTTTTTTTTTATTTTGCATCATAAAAGCAAATAGGAAGTTTTGAAAACTATTAAAAGAAATGTTAGAAAAAAGAAGAGTCAAAGGACAGATTCTGCCTCTCTGGGACATCTAAAGAAGAATCAGAATCGATGGTTGCATCGATGGACAATTCTGATTTGAGTCTTGTAAGCTTATTTTTAAGGAATCTTCCAAGGCAGGGAGCTCTTGTGAATTGTGCACACCAGTTCCATTAACTATACCTCAAGACACCAAGGCCTGTGGTCATTCCTGTATAATAGCGCTTTGAGTACTGAGAAAAGCGCTATATAAATGTAATGAATTATTATTATTATTATTATAATAACTAGAAAAGTTTTTTTTTTTCTTTTTTTTTTTTTAGCCAGATCAACAAGCACTTAAGCCGTTTAGGCAAGCTCAGCGGTTGTGAGAGCTCATGGGAACTGACATCTTCTGGCAGAGGTAACGTTTTGCAATATGTCTGAAGCATGCAATTGTACAGAGTTAATTAGTCATATTCAATGCAATTTTCATTATACTTAAAAATGATGCAGGGCAGCACGGTGGCGCAGTGGTAGCACTGCTGCCTCGCAGTTAGGAGACCTGGGTTTGCTTCCCGGGTCCTCCCTGCGTGGAGTTTGCATGTTCTCCCCGTGTCTGTGTGGGTTTCCTCCGGGTGCTCCAGTTTCCTCCCACAGTCCAAAGACATGCAGGTTAGGTGAACTGGCGATCCTAAATTGTCCCTGGTGTGTGGGTGTGTGTGCCCTGCGGTGGGCTGGCACAGGGTTTGTTCCTGCCTTGCGCCCTGTGCTGGCTGGGATTGGCTACAGCAGACCCCGTGACCCTGTGTTAGGATATAGCGGGTTGGATAATAGATGGATGGATGATGCAAACCTGCTTTGCCATTCTGATTCTCCTTTGTTCAGAGGCTGTGCAAATTTGGCCCTGAGTGATGATGCTGGAATAATTCTAAAAATGCTATATGCAATTCTTTTTGTTATGTCTTCTGCAGAGTGTTTTAGGTGGGTAGGAAGTGACAGCTACAAACTTCAAAAATAAGATTTTATAAATGATAAATCTCAGCTGCCATAGTCACTGAATGAAAGGTTTATCTTTCTTACAGTTAAGTCCAGGGAAATCTTCATTTAAACTGTAAGCCAGATAAATGAACTCTAACTTAGCCATTTGCTTATACTTAACAAAACTTGATTACTGCAATTGGAGTTTGAGTAGATGATATGCTCAGGTTCATACAAGAAGTCAGTAATGAAGTTTGTTTAATTTTACTTTATTACCACATACCACTTGTCCTAAATTTGATTTGGTGAATCTAATATAAACATAATATGGAGACAAGCATACAACATACTATAAAGGCAACAATAATCATCATTCTAACAGTCCTCAAATAACCAATTTACCAAAAGCAGGCATAGACATACAGTATTAAGCAACATTCATGTAGAAGGCTGCTATGGTCAACTTGTAAAGTTCATGCATCTCATAGCTTATGAATTTAAGGAAGCTGGTGTTTGGCTTTTGATTGACCAGAAATGTTTACTAGACACAGTGCCTGCTGCTTTATGGATCAAGCATCCTGAATGCACATCCTGTCTCTATGAAGTTATCTTGGATTTTCTTCCCACATTCCCAAATTTATATGCATTAGGTTGACTGTCATTTCTAAACTGGCCATACATGAATGTGGGTGCATGTGTGAATTGGCATCCTGTCAAGCGTTGTTTCCTGCCGTGCACTCAGCATGACCCTGAATTGGATTAATCGTGATTTAAGAATGGTATTTTAATTATATAATATTATTATCAATTAGAATATTATTATAACAAGCCTAGATAAAATAACACTATACTGCAGTTCCATCAATTTACTCTTTCATTGCAAGAGATAAAACATGCCAAACATTGAACTTTAACTATAGATATGGCACCAACCATGATATTATATCCAAATCTACAGTAGGGTTAGGGTGACACAATGAAGTGGTGGTCTACTTCACAGCTTAGATGAACACAAGACTCCAGACATTATCCTCTAAATTTATCCCATAAACTGATTTAATGATAGCAGTCATATAAAAAAATCTTTCTATTAGAAAACACCAACCAAATACAGTTGTCTTAATGTTAAGAAAACCTCATTTCACAATACCATTATACAACTGTCTAAGATGAAGGTTTGCAATTCTAAAGAACTTTCTGTCATTTCCTTTCCCTTAAAGAAGGTTAAAAAGTCTTTTTGCAATAAACAACAGAAGAAGAACTTTACACCCTGACAGTTTTGATTGGACTCACTTCATTGTCTATCTTACTTTACTCTACACAATGACTGCCTATGTAGCCTAGGAGTGCCTTTTTGGAATTTAAACTACAGACTTAATATTTTGACAGCTGTAAATCCTATTTCTGACATTATGAACCAGCATTAGAAGTATAGTTTTCATAATAGAGTATAATCTGCTACTTTTCAGTAGCATTTCAAATAGGGTTAATATTACATGCCTACGACAGCAGAGGGAGATGTTACCTTAACTGTAAATGCATCACATTCAATGGCTGTACAGTGCAAATGAATGTAACATAAAAGGTATAGCTATTATACAGGAAGATCTTTTATAGATAGATAGATAGATACTTTATTAATCCCAATGGGAAATTCACAAATTTTATAGTCATATATAGTGAGATTTAACTGCAAAAGCAGTAAAAAAATACTTGCTGAAAAATAATGTATATGTATCACAGAGCAAATATTTTGTTTATAGCTAGCTAATTTATAATATAATATGACATGCTCAAACCTTCCTGTACCTACAAATGATATTGGAAAACATGCAGTCCAGTGTAACTGATTATTTCTAATTTGGAATTTTTAATTCTATTTATATGGAAATGGCAAAATCAGTTACAGCAAGTCATAACTGAAGGAATTTGAAAACATAAAATAAAACTAAAAATCAATTTTCAAGTATTTTTTCATTTTCAGCCAAATTGCTTTACTCAAGTACAGGATGGCTTGGCTATAGAAGGTTCCAGACCACATGCATTTCCAGTTCTGTTATGCCAATAACCAAACAAGTGGATTGCATTAATATGAGAGCTGGACATGTGTGATGAGCAGAAACAATAAATGAGAAGCTAAAACTGGCTTCAGGGACACAAGCTTTAAATCCCAACTAGACCCCGCTCAATTGTTAAAGTGAGGTTAATCAATGTCAAGATCGGGTCATGATTTGTTACAGTTTATAAAATAAATTTGTTTTGTATTTTATTTACATTTGGATTTCAGTACTTCATGCACCAGTAATGTCATTTGAACACCACAATGGGTCATGATCCAATCATGGTTCCATACAGTTATGCCTGTTTATTGATTTTTATGTTGTACACATGCAGAACTTTTTTTATTTATTTTAATTTCATTGTTATTATTTGAAGAAAACAACATTTCATACAATCATGTCAGCCTTAACAAACCATAATGCAACACCTGCCCGAGAGAAAGAGAGGAAAGCTAACAGCAAGAGGAAATCTTTAAAAACAACAAAGAAAGGAGAATGTCCTTTTCCTCTTGTCACAGACGGCCGGGGTCCTTGTCCGGTCGGGATGCCTCTTCACTGTATGGACCGGAGAAGCAAGCCTATTCAGAACAGTACTTTCCCTGGGACGCTGGATGGCAGCACCCCTGGGTAGCAGTGGTGCCTTGGATTCCCGCAGGGCTCCATGGGAGATGGAGTTCCCTATAACCCTGTTGGGATCCAGGGGTGTCACCAGGGAGTGCTGCAGTTGTTCCTGAGCCCGTGTGGGTGGTCCTTCCGCCACACCCGGAAGTGCAGCCACAAATACGTCATCAAACACCTGGAGCACTTCCGGGTGGGCTATAAAAGGAGCCAGCAGCCACCACTCCGAAAGCCAGAGTTGGGAGGAGATGGACTAAGCTTGCCGGAGAGAAGTTGAGGAGAAAAAGAAGAGAAGTATTGTGATTGTAATTGTGCTATTTGTTTAATTGTGCTGTGTTTATTGGGACTATGCTGTGCCTGTGGGAACAGGGAAGCCGTTGCCCACAGGCAGAAGAAAAGAAAAGAAAAACATTTATTTGTTTTATAAGTGTGCCTTCAGTGTCTGTCTGTGTCGGGTCAGGCGCTGGTATAGCGCCTTTTGTTACACTCTATGTAAATGTTTATTCTAAGATTTGATTAATTAGATCTTGCCAGATTTTTAAAAAGTTGTGAACACATCCTCTAAGTGAGAATTTATTTTTTCCTATTTCAAATAGTATAGAACATCAGTTACCCACTGACTTATAACATATCTAATATTGTGTGCTAGAGAGTTCACTGGAAAAAGCACACTTTTATTCAAATTAATTAATACACATAGAGAATTTCATAATTTTGTTCTTTATTTACATTTTTCATTCTGGGCATTGTGTACCAATGATGTCATCTAGACCACCATGGTACCATGGTTGACCACAATAATGTATGGATGAGTTATATTTTTTAAACACTTTAAGAAAGATGGAAAGTTATTTTGTTCTTTTCCACTCTTCACAATTTTGAGTATCATGCAAAAACAAAGCCATCTAGACAGCATGATGAGTTATTGTCTCTGTTATGATGTTAATGTGATTGTAATGAACATAGATAGATAGATAGATAGATAGATAGATAGATAGATAGATAGATAGATAGATAGATAGATAGATAGATAGATAGATAGATAGATAGATACTTTATTAATCCCAAGGGGAAATTCACATACTCCAGCAGCAGCATACTGATACAAAAAACAATATTAAATTAAAGAGTAATAAAAATGCAGGTAAAAACAGACAATAACTTTGAATAATGTTAATGTTTACCCCCCCCCCCCCCAAAAGGGTGGAATTGAAGAGTCGCATAGTTTGAGGGAGGAACGATCTCCTCAGTCTGTCAGTGGAGCAGGACAGTGACAGCAGTCTGTCGCTGAAGCTGCTCCTCTGTCTGGAGATGACACTGTTTAGTGGATGCAGTGGATTCTCCATAATTGATAGGAGCCTGCTGAGCGCCCGTCGCTCTGCCACGGATGTCAAACTGTCAAGCTTCATGCCTACAATAGAGCCTGCTTTCCTCACCAGTTTGTCTAGACGTGAGGCATCCCTCTTTTTTATGCTGCCTCCCCAGCACACCACTGCGTAGAAGAGGGCACTCGCCACAACCGTCTGATAGAACATCTGCAGCATCTTATTGCAAATGTTGAAGGACGCCAGACTTCTAAGGAAGTCGGCTCTGTCCTCTCTTGCACAGAGCATCAGTATTGGCAGTCCAGTCCAATTTATCATCCAGCTGCACTCCCAGGTATTTATAGGTCTGTACCCTCTGCACACAGTCACCTCTGACGATCACGGGGTCCATGAGGAGCCTGGGCCTCCTAAAATCCACCACCAACTCCTTGGTTTTGCTGGTGTTCAGTTCTAGGTGGTTTGAGTCGCACCATTTAACAAAGTCCTTGATTAGGTTCCTATACTCCTCCTCCTGCCCACTCCTTATGCAGCCCACGATAGCAGTGTCGTCAGCAAACTTTTGCACGTGGCAGGACTCCGAGTTGTATTGGAAGTCTGATGTATATAGGCTGAATAGGACCGGAGAAAGTACAGTCCCCTGCGGCGCTCCTGTGTTGCTGACCACAATGTCAGACCTGCAGTTCCCGAGACGCACATACTGAGGTCTATTTGTAAGACAGTCCACGATCCATGCCACTAGGTATGAATCTACTCCCATCTCTGTCAGCTTGTCCCTAAGGAGCAGAGGTTGGATGGTGTTGAAGGCGCTAGAGAAGTCTAGAAACATAATTCTTACAGCACCACTGCCTCTGTCCAAGTGGGAGAGTGATCGGTGTAGCATATAGATGATGGCATCCTCCGCTCCCACCTTCTCCTGGCATGCGAACCGCAGAGGGTCGAGGGCGTGGTGTCCCTGTGGCCTCAGGTGGTGAAGCAGCAGCCGCTCCATGGTCTTCATCACATGTGACGTCAGAGCGGCAGGCCGGAAGTCGTTCAGCTCACTAGGACGTGATACCTTTGGGACTGGGGGTGATACCAAAAAGTGATTCCAAAGCCTCGGGACTCTCCCCTGTTCCAGGCTCAGGTTGAAGATGCGCTGTAGAGGACCCCCCCAAGAAAACATGCAAACACTAACATAATCTCATTTGATAGCATGTATAAAACAGATGAAAGAAACATGGCAAATGAGTGTTGGGGGTCCCAAAGGATTCAGTGTTTAACTGAATTGTTCAAAGAACAGAAAACGAATAAAGCACAAACATGCTAAAAATAGATTGGCAACTCACTGTGAAATGAAAGGGATAAAAAACACTCGGAGACACAGAGTTCCCAATTCCTCTAAAGTTGGTCCCTAACTGAATGATGACTTCTGCTGAAGACTTCAATAATATTTGGCGGAGACATGAAGAGGTGTGACTTTGCAGGAACAGACACAAGTCCTCCAACTTTTTCTCTTCCTCCTGTCCAAGGAAAGAGATGGAATAAAAGTTTAGTGGCAGTGTTGCACTATATATATTTGTCCATATATTTGGCCAGCAACAAGCCTGTAAAACATTCCAGAATCTCACGTGTCTCACACATGATGCTTAAATTATTTGAACTTTCCTTACAAGATAAAACTAAATAACCACAAAAAAGTTATTCTTTAACAAATAATTAAAACAAACCTGCCAAGTTTAAACTAAATTTTGGCTTTTAATGCAAATAAGTTAAAGGTGAAAGACTGTCCTGGAATGACAACATTGATGTGGCTCTTGAACCAAAAAAATGCTGACTTGATAACAAATCAACTCTCTGTTGTTATAATTTGCCTTAATCACATTTATCGTGTCTTCAGCACTTTGCCAGGTTATGCTATTGGTGAGATCATTATGGCCTGTAACACTAGAACTGGCAGTCATCGCTAGCTGAATTCACATTCTCAGTTTCTATCAAATGTACCTTAACGTCAAGTTCTTCCTTGTGTGACAGATGACTGGGGGAAGCTCCCTGACCAGGACATCCTGAAGACAGGACTTGGAGAGACGGTATATTGGGGACAACATCTTCCCAGAACATGAGAGAATGAACCCCTTTAGAAGCTCACACCTGCTGGGTCCCGTGGTCACCGACAGGGAAAACCTGGTCACTTAAGGAGTCCTGGACAGCAGCACTTCCGCCACACTCGGAAGTGCTGCCAGAAGAAGGTCCCAAGGTGCCTGGACTACTTCCAGTTGTCTATTCAGTGCTACTGGAAATTAATTGGAGAGCACCTGGAATACTTCTGGGTGCCATATAAAAGAGGCCGTCTCACTCCATTCTGGGAGCCGGAGTCGGGAGGTGGAGGACAAAGCTTACAGGAGAGGAGTGGAGGCAGAAGAAAGGAAAGACAAGAAGAAGAGAAAGAGAGAAAAAGAAAAGAAGAAGGGACTGAGTAATACAGTATATGTGGGTGATCTGTGCACTGTGTGCTGTAAAAGAAAGAGAAGAAGAATAAAAATGAGTGTGTGTTTGGACTTGTGTCACTGTGCCTGTCTGTGTCAGGGTTAAACTTTCACACTTGTTAGTACAGTCCTTTCTCATATCAGATTCAGTCTTTCATCTTGACTGATGCCAATGAAGATATTAATTTTTTCAATTTTGTCATCAATACTTTTACATCATTTACTGAAACCTATGACAAAAATGAAGAGAAACATTACGGAATTTTTTTCAATAGTTTATTGTTAATTTTACGCTACCAATATTAAGGAATTTTTCTTTGTTAATTTAAAGTCAGTATTTGTAAACAGGCAGAAATGGTTTGGAACGCTTTTCTAATACTTCTGTAATTTTTAATGGTGATGGGGTTAATGGGGGTTGCATGCATAAATTAAAGCATCATATGACTTTTTTCCACTTAAAACACTGTACATCATTTAGGAAAAACATATTCATTCATCCATTTTAATGGTCTTGTATGTAATGCAGGCTTATTAGTATTGCATCTTACTGGACAATTAGATAGGAAAGCAGGTTTAAAAGAAATTTAGTGAAAAGTCTTGTTGATTGTGTTAGAAGTTCAAAATGTAACCATGTATTTTTTTGCTTATTTGTCCAGTATCCCTGATATGTAACTAGCAGCCATACCAGTACCACTCTCGTACACATTCAAACTTATATTCACACTCATACTGGACGAGTTTAGAGACCCCAGTTAACACAGCTGTCTTTGGCATATGGAAGAAAACCACCGGACCCAGGAACACCCGTACTAACAGGGAGAATGTTCCTCCACTGCATGTCAGTTTCTTGCAGAACCTGTTATGATTTTGCTGGCAATTTTAATTTTTTTAAATAAAGTGAAGATAAAGCTCTTAATTCATTTATATGATCATAATAAAATTTAGGGTTGAAATTATGTATATTTTTATGTTATTTTATTATTTTTGTATTATTATGTTTCATATCTTCAGTATTTTTGTTGTTTTTTGTGACATTGTAATTATGTTCTAACCTTATAAATGTTCTGCTGTTACTTTTTCTTTGTTGGTGGAGACCCAAGTGGCAGGACCACCCTGATGTAACCAATCCTGAGCCCTTCTTTGAGCTGTTTAAACTCAAGGAGACAACTCAGGAGTAGGGATCATTCATCATTTTTAGATTTCTTTGTAACTATTGCTTTTTATGGTTGGATTTTTTTATCACTTCTTACTTTGTTTTAAGGATTGTAATGTCTGGATTTTGTATAGGAACGTTGCCTATTATTGGCTTTTAGGCAACTACTTGTGCTTATTTTGCCCTTTACATCTGCTCTTTGTATTTTTTAATTGTTGTTAATAAATCTTATTTTAATAAAGATTCTCTGCTTGCCCTGTTTATACAAGTCAAAGGTTAATGGTCTTCCTTC
The DNA here is from genome assembly GCF_900747795.2 of Erpetoichthys calabaricus. NCBI lineage: Eukaryota > Metazoa > Chordata > Cladistia > Polypteriformes > Polypteridae > Erpetoichthys > Erpetoichthys calabaricus. The sequence goes on along the minus strand of NC_041402.2, from coordinate 159,867,889 downwards.
TCCTTGTAGGGCTTTTGTTATAAATTTTGAAGTCTTTATAGTTGTTTTTGCCAGTTCACCATTTTTGAGGCCTGCTCCAGCTAATCACCAGCAAGGTGCCATAGAAGCCTGGTTGAAGTTTGGCGAGCTTCTGCTGGGAAGACCAGGTCAGATTCTGGCCTGTTCTCTAGACTTTCTGGAAACTCCACTGCATGACATTATGTTTATTATAAAAAAACATATTTAGGATTTACATTATTTTAATTGTTCCTAATATGTCTGGAACTGTCATTCTGTATAATGTGTGTGTTGTATCCTTTACTAAAATTCACTAGCAGCATAGTAGTATGGAAAAGAGGATACATACACTGGCAATGTGTGTCTGTGTCATAGCAAACCGCTATCCAAAATGGAGACATTCCTTCAAATGTAGCATAGTAAGTTCAAAGCAAAACCTAAACTAGATAAGTATCTCTTAAATAGATATAAACATTATCATAAAAATAATACTTAATTGTTTTTCAAGGGTGTCACAAACACTGCAAAAGTGTGTAAAGGATCCAAAAGACCTACAAAGTAGTACTTTCAATAGCCAGCTTAAAATATGCCTCACAGTAGACAGGCTGACCCCAAACTCTACAGGAAGACATCAATCTGCACAGACTCAAAAGAGGGAGGAGACATCAAAACTCAGAATATTTTAAATGTTCAAAATATACATAAAAATGACTTTCAAGGGAGAGGATAACTGCCAACCTCTGTCTTGAAAAGACAAGTCCAACCAAGAATCATTATAATTGCAAGAATTTAATTAAATAAGCAAAAAAAGAAGTACAAAAAATTAGAAATAGGGTAAAAAAGGAAAAAACAGGCAAAGAACAACCCAGAGCCAACAGGTCCCAAAACAAAATCCAAGAATCAAAGATGAAATGCAGAAGCACATAAATCAAGAAACAAAAGAAAAAATACTCACAAAATTGCATGTTAAAACGTCAATGAAGCAGTGCTGAGACCATCTCTTTCACATCAATATAAAGGCTGACGGTGGTCACAGCAGCAGTGCATCAGGGTGCCTCAACCTCCTGGGTTCCACCTACCAATCAAAGTATAAATTGATGATAAATAAACATAACAATATTAACAGAAACCAAAACAAGAAAAATAATTTGGAATCAAGAATAAAAAGGGAAAATTTTACACAAGCCACGGAATAAATCTTCTTTGTATGCAACATTATAACTTTCAAACATTAGGAAAATATCTAAGAAGAAATTTGAAAGGTCAAAATAAGTTTAAATAAGAAAAGTTCTCGGTGCCAAATCATTGCAGTCTGTTCCTTCACAATTATCTTGTCTAACATATCTATTATGTTACATTATTATCTTAAATTAGTTGGAATAAACTGAAATGTTTCCTCTACTTTTATAAAGCTTATTACATTCTTGAGCAAATCTTCAGCAAATTAAGGCCAAAGACACTGTCAAGTTGTTAATACTGCATACTGTAGAATAAATAAGTAATAGTAACAATTGTAAGTCTTGGATTAAAGGGTTTATATTGTAATATAAAATAGAATATTTTTTTCAATAATATTCAGATAATATGCGTGCATAAATACTGACAAGCTGATCAAAAGATCATATGTTTTGAATGATGTATATAAATTAATGTATGTAATTTTATGTTCAACTGCCAAATTTTCATTGTTTGAAGCAAAATGTTTAACTATTTTACATTTTTGTATTATGAGTGTATGTCTGCTTCATTTGTACATTACAGCAGCCTTTAAAATATTATCTGAATGACATTTGCAGAGTAAAGTAAAGCTGAAAAGGACAAAATTAACATCATCATTTTCAGGGCAAAAACTTCCTAACAAATAAGAAAAAAACACCAAATTAAATAGTGACCTGGCCACAAATGCAAATTTAGCTGGAACTTCATATCACATAATTAGTTAATGATTAATTGAATAAAAATAATACTGCCGGCTGTTGATTAAATTATATACAGTAAATGGCTTGTTTAATGAGCATAGCATTTAAGCACAGAGGACACAAGTTCATCTGTATAGGGGTCTGCTGACATACTTTAAGCCTGTTAAGCTCTTTTAGCACAGGGCCCCTAATTATTTGTACATTTTAGAAAATTTAGGATGGGCATCCAAACTGACAAGCAGATAACTAAAGGTCAACTCAATAAATTTTCATTCGAGCTTTTCAACACATGTTAATTCTAAAACAAATAACTTTAGATCACATTTATGGTTCAGAAATATTATTTATTTTTATACCAATTTTTATATCTAAACTGATATATTGAACGCTGATATGTCAAAAAGTCCCAATAACAGAATTATTAATAATGCATTGATGGGCACCACTGGAATTCATTTTTTAATACCAAATTTGTAGACATACATATGGTTTAGCAATAAATTGTGAGATTCAAGTAGATCAATACATCAATCAACCAATGCAGTAGAAGAAAGTGTGTTTTTTTTTGGAATAGCCCATGGTGTTTCATTTAAAAGAAAGCTATTTTGAATACTGTGTGTAGTTCCTGGTAAATAACTGTTGCCAAACAAAATTTAATAAAGCCGTCTAATTTAATTTTCAAGTACATAACTTTCTATTATCCTCAGGGTGTAAATAAACATGAGCTCACACAATATAAAGACCAATTAATTATTTTTGTAATGAAACAAAGATGGGTGAAGAATAGAACTGCAAACATGACCTAATGCTCTTCCTAACAATAATACACTGTGTTTTATGGTTTCTTTGTAAATTATTACAGTTCATAAATTTTTTTTTTATTTGACATTTCAATGTGATTAGATCACCCCCCCCCCAACCCCCCCGCCCCCGACAAACCTGCACCCAACCTGCACTGTGCGTCAAATCAAGTGCTTTGCTTCATTGATTTTTTTCTTGGCACTCTACTTTCTCATGTACTGTTGTTGAAGTCAAGAGGGTATCTTTAAGTCAGTCTGGACCAAAACCTCAGGTTTACATTACATGAGGTGTCTCATTTTCTTTTGGAGGAAATTCGTTCCATTTGCATTCCCAAAAGATAAAACATTAAGGTCACCAGTGTGAGTATTTTATAATAACTCAATCCAGCAGACTTTTCTAGAGGGAGAATCAGAAAACATGGCCTAACTTGTTTTTTTAAATAATGCTTTTACAAGCTGAACTGAAGTTTGCTTGTGCAAGGCTCAGTTTGTAGCTGAATGCATTGTCCATGGCATGAAGCAGAGTCTGGTTTCTTGCTTAGGAAATTAGTTTTCCCAGAGTAAAACTTATAAAAAAATCATATAAGATAGATAGATAGCTAGATAGATAGATAGAGATAGATAGAATAGATAGATAGATAGATAGATAGATAGATAGATAGATAGATAGATAAGATGGCGGCAGTTTATCCCGGCCAATACTCCCACGCGCCAGAAGGAGATCCTCTCTGCCACATGGAGATGGTCCGAATTCCCGCAGGACATCCTGGTCAATGGAGTTCCACATCACAGCCCTGCTGGTTACCATGGGGGCGCAGGGGACATTGCAGGGAGGCACGAGAGTTTTTATTATAGCATGGAAGTACTCCCTAATCATGGGGACGGAAGGAATGAAGTACTTCCGGGCTGAAGAAGAAGATTTCATCTAACCCAGAAGTGCTATGCAATCACATGGACTGACGGACAGAAGCACTTCTGGGTCAAGAAATATAAAAGGATTGTGGGAAACCCCCAGCAGAACTGAGCCGAGTTGGGAGGGTGTAGAATGGAGCTGCTGGGAGTGGAGGATTGAGTAGTGTAATTAATTATTGATTTATTGTGTACTAGTGGAGGTGGAGGTGCTTTGTGCACATTATTATTGTAATAAATATAATTATTGGGACTTTTACTTTACTTTAACAGAACGTGTTGTCTGTGGGTTCAGGGGTCGAAAGCGCCCCCTATCTGTCACAATAGATAGATAGATAGATAGATTGATAGATAGATAGATAGATAGATAGATAGTAGATAGATAGATAGATAGATAGATAGATAGATTTAGACATCCACCAGGAATTTGTATAATTAATGCTTGTCTCCATGTGTTGGCTTATCTTCTTATTCATTTTTCCCGTTCAGTTCGCCCACTCACCCTAACCCCTTCATGTCTCGTTTTCCTACCAACTTTCTTCTGTAGCTGTACTCTTTCTTCTATGTTATTTGGGTAAACAGCTACACACTAGCCATTCTGCAGGTACTTAGAGATTATTCAAGAACAAAATCATTTTCATTTTGGTAGTATTATTTTCTTTCTGTATCATGATATGACATGAAGCCACTTCCTATCCCACTAATCCAGTTCTGGGTTGCAGAATGTTGGTTCTTACTCAGAAGAACTGAAGTTTGGGTGGGAAACCAACTCTGGACAGGGTCAGTGCAGAGTATTTTCCATGTTGTGCTTTTATATAATAATGCCTGGAATTGTGAACTGCTTTTAGACATGTATTATTTTAAATTATTGTTGTTACTAATATGAACCTATCCATAAAGCATGTATTACATATTTGGTTTTAGTAGAATGCTCTGAATCCTGGTTATTTGTTTCTGTGGAGAAATGCCAGATCATCCACATTAACACAAATAATGCAGTAACCAAACACGAATGAGATGTTGTCTAATTGCAGAACATGTCTCATGCACATAATTGAATTAAGCCAACTTGCAATCTGCCTAATGACATGTTTAAAAAAAATCTATGCTAACACTGACTGAGTAAATACTTCATATAATGCTTTCTGGCAACATCTTCAATAATGTTCCTGGATTCCTCAAGTGTTTTGGATCTGTTAACATCATACACTGTCCTCCATCTGAACCAGATGAGGTTGGCCAGCCCTTACCTTAGGCTGCTTCACCCCATGGCTCTCCTGTTTTGATCACAGCCATCAACAGGCTTTCTCTGCCCACTTCAGTGGTGATCCTTAAGGCTCTTCTCCTCTCTCCTTTGATACTCAATAACCCAAAGGCTATGGCCGGGGATCAGCCTGCACAATCCCTGCATCCTACCTCTACTGGTAGGCACCCTTGTCTGCAAACCCTGACCAGTCCCTCATACTTTGTGAGTCTTCTCTCAAAAGCCTCATCCTTACAGTCTTTCCATGGGACCATCATCTCCAGCAGAACAACTTTTTTTTGGTGGCTTCTGATGTTAGGACAGTATTTATCCTCGAGGTACGTGACTGCAATATGCTGGAAGAACTTTAGTTATCTCTCCCAGGTCCACCATCAGCTGCCAATCCTTCTCCAAAGACCAAGATTCCTAAATATGTTTTTCCTAGGGTTTCAGTTGCTCATAGGCTTTAGTGAAGGTGATGGTCTCTATTTAAAAGGACAAACATGTTTGCTCCACTTAATCACTTCATTGATCAACTACTCAAAGTATGCTGCAAGGTTTCATATTTAGAGCATAGGAGGCAAGCTGGTGTCCCCTAATTTGCCACATATGCAGACAGACTGGGAAGCACATTATACTGTATGTGTTCTGGATGAGGAATTGAATCCATAGAGGCACATCTCTCCACATCTCTGTTTAGGTCAACTTCCCTCTCAGAGCTCATCTCTTCCATGCACAAGTTTGTAAAATCTACGCAAATGTCATCCCAGCTGGGAATGTATTTTTGTGCACACAAATGTCAAATTTAATATTAATACTGTATACAGATGGTTAAAATTTCACATTAAAATATGTTAAACCTCTGCTTCAGTTTTTTTTGGTTTACTATGATAAGCATATCTAAAAATTTTTAAATCTTGAAAAGTGTTCTTTCTAGTAAACAGAACTTAACTTATATGAACCTTGCAATGCATACCAGCATAGCCACTTTGAAATGTGCAGTGCCATACAGAAAACAAAAAAGCATGTAATTTGTCACAGCAGGATGAATTTTATTGGAGTAAAAGCTGAAAAGCACCATAGGCTTTGCTGTGGACATCTATCAGTTCATTTCAAAGCAGTATAAAACAAAAAAACTCATGGAAGAATGTATCTCTAAAAATCATCTGCAGAGGGAAAATGGAAGGAAGGAGAAAAAAAAATCATAATTTTGGTAAAGCAAATTACTAAAGGGGGCGGCACGGTGGCGCAGTGGGTAGCGCTGCCTGCCTCGCAGTTGGGAGATCTGGGGACCGGGTTCACTTCCCGGGTCCTCCCTGCGCTGGAGTTTGCATGTTCTCCCCGTGTCCTGCGTGGGTTTCCTCCGGGGCGCCTCCGGTTTCCTCCCACAGTCAAAGACATGCAGGTTAGGTGGATTGGCAATTCTAAATTGGCCCTAGTGTGTGCTTGGTGTGTGGGTGTGTTTGTGTGTGTCCTGCGGTGGGTTGGCACCCTGCCTTGGGATTGGTTCCCTGCCTTGTGCCCTGTGTTGGCTGGATTGGCTCCAGCAGACCCCCGTGACCCCTGTGTTCGGATTCAGCGGGTTGGAAAATGGATGGATGGAAATTACTAAAGGTGTTTTTTTTTCCTTTGTTTTCAAGTGGAATCCCTTATTTGGATTACTCAGATTAAAATTCGAAGTTTGTTACCTTGAAGTTTCATGATTGTATGTCCAACATATAAAATCGATAAATGGGCTCAGAGATATTATTGTTGTACATTTCCAAAAAAAGATACAGGGGCTGGACACAACAGATCACGGGCCACCCCACACACTGAGTTACAGTATATGCTCTTTTGTAATTATAAGGAGAAGACTACAAAATCATTTTTTAAACTTTAAAGTGCTTCATTTCTTGGGTATGGACATGGTAATCTGTCCTTCTAACATGAGTCTAATATAATCTCATAATGAACCAATAATGAGAAACTAAACAAAAAAAGATCTGGGAACCTGGCATGTTGTTCAGGAGAATATGGATTTGGCACTGCCTAAGGCTGCACGTCATCCTTCTCAGGTTTCCATCGCAACTTTAAATGTTTGTGTTATTCAACATGTTGTAATGAATTCAAATCTCCCTAAGCTGTCTTAACTTGGCAGGAGAATAACTAAGTGTAATCAGTCACCAGAGCTATCTCTTAAATCATTTTTATTACCTTGTGCAAAACACCAACTGATAGCAAAATGAATGTAGCGTACTAATTCTTCACTGCTGATTTCATATGCTTCATCTCAGGAGGCGAAAACAAAAACAAATGCCCAAATTACTCCTATCTCTATCTCTATCATAACAAATTCCTGGAATGAAGCTCAATGGCAAATTTACTCTTCACCAACTCTTTCTTCAGTGTCTAGGTCAACCACTCTTATCTAAATAACCTAAAATACTAATGTTTCATACATGGCACATAGATTTCAGTTTTGGCTCCCTCTGACTTACGTTTTCACATCATCGCTAAGTGCACATCCTCTAAAAAGTTCATGTTTCTGCCACCAGTCCATGAAGAAAGGTGAAAGATTGACAAAGCTCGCCGGAATGCCAGATCTGTGAATATGTATATAGTTTGGTTTGTATGTTGGATTGATGGACCAAGGGTCCATAGCGGCTGTGTTCAACATAAACCATGACTGCTGGATTTTATGTGCCATTAATCAATAAATAAAAATGACCATCTTCTGAATATTTAGCTTTATGTATTTTATTTGTGATTTTGTCTTTAAATACTCATTTCAGTTCAGGGTCATGGAAGACAGAAGTTTTCACAGCAGCAAAAATTCTGACTTCACAACAGCAAAGAACACAAAGTGGGTATACAAAGCAGGGCCACACAAACTCATATCAAGATTAATTTAGACCAAAAGCTAATCTAAAATGTAAGTAGAAGGAAAACCATAGTATCCAGAGGGAAAAACCTGGACAGCATGGAAAGAAAGTGTAAATGCCACATTTCAGGTGCACAGAAACAGAATTCAAACCAGAAGTCAAGGAGCCAAGACGTAACAATAGTGCTACCATGCTGCACAATGATTGCTGTTAAATGCAAACTAATCTGTAGTATACTGTATAGATAGATAGATAGATAGATAGATAGATAGATAGATAGATAGATAGATAGATAGATAGATAGATAGATAGATAGATAGAATAGATAGATAGATACTGTATATACAATATATGACAGACATGAGAAGTCCAAATATGCAAATATACTCTGTTTTCAGTTAAATATTATTGAGACTGCATGTGGTCAGCCATTAAGGTGAGGTCAGTCTTGGAAAAAACATCATAGAAAAGTGTTACTGAGAGCAAATGTCCATGTTTCAATACTGAAATACAAGAGAAGTGAAACAGAAGAATAGAGGTAAGCAAGATATGTGCTGACGTCAGTGGCTGTTGTAGGACTAGTACTCAATTTATACTTTATTACTTTTGCATTATCATATTTTTATTCTGGAAATATCATTCTGAGTTCTGTTTTTGGGATGTTACTGCTGTTTTGGGACCATCTTTGCATGGCCATAGCCATATTGCTTATGATTGCTATGCCCAATGTGCTCCATGTTACCTGATGTATTGAGTCATGATGCCCCACCTATAAAAATATCCTTATTTTGGTTAACTACCATGAGCAGTGAATGTATGTAATGATGTGACTTTATTAACATTTTTTCCTGAAAGTAATACAGTACATTTTTCTGATCATTCTTTCAATCATTATTTTTTACTTCCAGATATTTATTGGAATTATTATTTTTATACATTCATTATGTTTGGAAAAGACATCAATTTTCATTATCGCTATGGCTTAGTGTTCATCATTCCTCATTTTCATTTCTTATGGGCATTGCCATTTTGTGTCTCTGCTGCAGCAATGTGTCCATTGGCTGCAATGGGCATGTCCTTGGAAGTCGCTGTCGTTACATCATGGGTGTGACAATTGATGAACTGGTGCGTGTACAGTCTGGATATCCAAAATTGTGGATAATAATGTCGAATAAACTTTAGTTTATAGTTAAAGACTAAAGAATTCAAAGACCAATTAGGAAAGAATTTAGATACCAATCTGATTTGTTTAACAACTTTGAGTTTGGTTAAGCCTTGGCTATGGTAGTTTGGTTTTTAAAGCAAGGTTCATCAATTCCTACTAGAATTTCAGATATTCTTCTGGACTTGTTATTTGAAATACCTTGATTTCCAAATCACATAAAATTCCAGATGTTCCTTCGGATCTACTGTCTTCTAAGTAGTCAATTATAACAGCTGAAATATAATCCTGCCACTTAACAAAAATGACAATGTGAAATGCATTGTCACACACGTGCGCTTAGGAGGCAGTCAACAAGCCCAGAGTTGAGAGATTTATTATCTGACAGGGAGTTGTATTGTGGTAATAATGCCTCTCTTTCTACTCTTATAGAACCAAGGAAGAAAAATAACCTATTCACACCATCAACAAATCTCATTCTGGAAAAACGACTCCATAACAATATCCACTTCCAGTCCTGTTCTGATGACGTCACTTCTGTCCAGCCTGAATGACGTCACTTCTGGTCCCTCGTTGATGACGTCACCTCCGTCCAGCCCGAATGATGTCACTTCCGGACCCTCGTTGATTATGTCACTTCCTGCCACATCATCTCACGGTGGCCATTTTACCCACTGTATAAAAGCCAGCAATTCTGCTACCATGTTGTCAAATGTCTGATTTAATTTTGAATCATTCTGACCATTAATTGCAACCAAGCAATACACGGGGCAATTCCCCAACACTTTATATTTGTTTGAGATCTTATTTCACCACAGCATAAACTGCAAGATGATGAATTAAAAACATAACTAGCCAACCCGTGGCATAGTCATATACCGTATAATTATGTATTGATGGGTGAACACTTCCTGAAAGACACAGTTTTCCAAATGGGTTGGTTTTGAGGATACGACTGTAGGTGAATGAAAAGATGGAACTCTGGAGAGGGCAACATACAACTCACAGTGTTTTTACATGCTACATAAGTGATTCACATCGAAGCCATAGACACTGACTAAGAACATGGGATACCCCTCGCAAACTGTTTTACACGCTGCATACAGCGATTCACATCCGCCGACAATTGTTTTACACGCTGCCATACAGCGATTCACATCCGCCGACAAATATGACTCCTTCTTAGATGGTCCTGGTCATGGTCCACCCTCACTCTCGAAGCATACACACTGCCTGGTCATGTGACCCGCTCACAAGAGCAACTAACAGAGACCCGACCATGGGATACCCCTCGCAAATCTGTTTTTACACCCCGCATACAGCGATGCACATCGCAACAAACATGCTTCTTCTTATAGTGCGGGTTTGAGGATACGACTGATAAGGTGAACTCTGGAGAGAGCAAAATACAATTGTCTGTGGACGGAAAACTGGAGAGGACCGCCGCGCCCCCACCTCCAGAGCGAGGGAATGGGGCTGGACGGCGGGCGCGCATGGAGGGACGGAACGGGGTGTGAGGGGAAGGACGCCCAGTGAGGACGATGTATTGATGGGTGAACAGTAATCTCTTTGTCATTGTTCAGTACGCACTGCACTGCTCATGTGCCCGCCCCAACTCCTCACCTGAATTGCTTTCATCTGTGTACAGTCCACATACACCTGTGAGTCACATTGACTATTCATTTTTCCAAACACCGTCTCAGTCGGTCTCGCATCTGCTACAGTCCACATGCACCTCTGAGCCATGTTGACTTTTCATTGTTCTTTTTGTCGGGCGGGTGAGGTTTCCCGTGTTGGAGTCTAATTAAGCCAAAGGCTCCACACCTGGTGGTGCCCTTCTGTCAATTAAGTTTCAGCTTTGCAAACATACTCCCCCCAGAATCCAAAGTCTTTGGTTGCCCGGCAGATCATGGGAATAATGCCGCCCGGGATCGCCAGTCGGCATCGTTTATGGTCGGAACTACGACGGTATGTGATCGTCTTCGAACCTCTGACTTGCGTTCTTGATTAATGAAAACATTCTTGGCAAATGCTTTCCCTCTCGTTGCGAATTGTTGGTGGGCGGGGGGCTCTGACGTGCGTGATTGCCATGGTCGGCTGCTTAGTGAATTGTTGGTGGGCAGGGGCTCTGTGAGTGTTGGACGCCGTGTTTTGTGAGTTGTCACGTCCCGAGTTGGTGGGCATGCCTCTGTGAGTTGTCGTTCTATCCCATTTGGTGGGCGGGGCTCTGTCTTGCGTGGTCTTGGCTTGCCATGGACTTAGTGAATTATATATATAGATGGTACACGAAGTTAGAAGCAGAAAAATGGCCATCAGAATCGATGATCTAAATCACATGATGAAAACCAAAATAAGCAAAAGAAAACCTTGACAGTAACAACAAAGAAAAAGCAACAATACACATACCCATATTATAATAATTACTAAATAATAGGTCGCTTGGTTTATGAGGGGATGATTTTGCCAAACATTCCTTTCAGTGATCAGTCAGATTAATGTAAGAGACAACATGGCTTACCACTTACAGTTAGTATATGATGGACTATAAAGTGCTGAAGTCCATAAAAGATTTAAGCTAATAAAAAAAGCAACCATATTTGAACATCATCTGATTCAGAACAAAAGGTATGAACACTTTTCTGAATAATATCTCTTTATGATTTCTGAGTTCACATGTAAATTTCTTCCCTGGTGAGGGGATTGTTAACCTTCATGAAGGTCAAAGTTACTTAAGTGATCAGAGGAGAAATGATGTCTACTTTTGTCGCAATTAAATAGAATTTAGGTGTCTGGATTTAACTGTCATGAGGGGAAATGTTGGCTGAAACATAAAGTCACTCTTCAAAAGCATGCTGTTCAATATTTTTATGAATCATGACAAGACATTGACATTTTCAGGTTGCTCTGACCGCAGTGTGCATGACATGCTGTTAAAAGGAAGAATGAAAGGGAAAAGATCGACAAGAAAGAAAATGAGGATGGGAAGTATATTAGATAGTGTTTGTGAAGTGTCCACCATGTGATAAGGAGAAGCACAGTAGCCAATGTGCAAAAGATACTAAAGATGTATAAAATTGGAGCTGGTGTTGTCCAAAGAAACTGACTAGTTTTTTGCTGTTTTTGTAGGTCACTTTCTTAATACATGTAAGATAAGAAATAATCTATTTTCTTGCGAAGGAAAGAAACTGACATTAATTGTGTAAGAACAATGGCAAAATGTTAAATAGGTGGAAGAAGTAACACACCAGTTCTGTTTCTGGACCCATGTGTTGTAATTCAAATTCAAAATGTACCAGAGCCTGTTTCAAACATAAAAGCAGAGACAAACCCTGAGCAGGATGCTAGTGCAGAGGTCATAGCCACCTACACCAAGCCAGTTTTGACGGCACAGACATCGTAACCTGCTTGTCATCAGTATGTGGCAGGAAGCAGAAAGAACAACAGACATGGGAGCAACATGCAAAGTGACCAGGCTTGAATGTGAATTTATTTCTTCCAAACTCAGAGACGGCAGCATTAACCACTGCATCACTCTGAGTAAAAATACAATATATATGCATTTTTTTCTAAAGCAAATAAGACACATAAATCACTAACTTAATAAAGGGCTTTTAATGCTATGCAGCCATTATAGACTGTGATCTTTTCAAATGAGTGATATTGAACCTTATTTTAAAGTGAAAATGTAGTTAGAAAAATAAATGGGCACACTGATTGATGGACACACCACCCCTATGTGTGGGCAGAGTCTTCTCTTTTTGTGTTTATTATTTAATGGCACATCTCCTCTATAACCAATAAATGACATTTTTTGAATGTATTTAGATGCAAATATTAATTTTGATGTAGACAACACTGAGATACAATCCTACTAAAACTGTGGTCTATACATGTGACATAATTTTCTTCAGGTGCAAAACACCAAAGATAAAAAGAAATAATTAATTTATTCAATTTTTTTATCCTATGTCTGCCAATAAAGGGCTGCAGGAAGACAGAGCCTATCGTGACAATAATACAGTAATGCATGACAGGAGCCAGGGACTGTTATATAGAAACCTGACATGGAGCACTTCTTTTAAAAACCATCATACAAGCAATGATTTTGGAAATAATTTCATCAGGAATTTAGAGAATATTTGCTAATATTGCAAAAAAAAGAAATTCTTCTGGAGAACAAAAACAAAGAAACTCACTTTTAAAAGGTTGCAAGTATCTGTGTGTAATCAATAATAACACAAATGAATGTCTATTGTCAAATATGTGTTTCTTACGTAAATATTTAATGAAAATCACATAACTCAATCCAATAACATTCCAGCATCCCATAAATATCTTGCACGGATGGATACAGAGTCTGGAGGGGGTCTTGCTAAAGGCCAAGATGGCAATGTTTTTCAGTCGGCGGCGGGACAGAAGTCAAGTGTAAGAAATACCAATAACATCCTTTCCACAACAGAAGGGATTTAGAAAGTACTTGAATCATAATTCTGTCTATGATCAATAATTTAGAATTGTTTTAAAATAGACTTAAGAGGTATAAAATGCTACCCTCACTTGGTATGCCCAGGCCCCTCATGGATCCCATGATCATCAGAGGTGACTGTGTACAGAGGGTGCAGACCTATAAATACCTAGGAGTGCAGCTGGATGATAAATTGGACTGGACTGCCAATACTGATGCTTTGTGCAAGAGAGGACAGAGCCGACTATACGTCCTTATAAGGGCGGGCATCTTTCAACATCTGCAATAAGATGCATGCAGATGTTCTATCAGACGGTTGTGCCGAGCGCACTGTTCTACGCGATGGTGGTGTGCTGTGGAGGCAGCATAGAGAAGAAGGACGCCTCACGCCTGGACAAACTGGTGAGGAAGGCAGGCTCTATTGTAGGCACGGAGCTGGACAGTTTGATATTCGTGGCAGAGAGACGGGGTGCTAAGCAGGCTCTTGTCAATCACGGAGAATCCACTGCATCCACTAAACAGCATCAATCTCCAGACAGAGGAGCAGCTAAAGCGAGAGACTGTTGTCACTGCCCTGCTCCACTGACAGACCTCCCCCACACTATGCGACTCTTCAATACCACCCTTGGGGGGTAAACATTAAACATTATACAAAGTTATTGTCTGTTATACCTGCATTTTTATCACTCTTTAATTTAATATTTTTTATCAATATGCTGCTGCTGGGAGTATGTGAATTTCCCCTTGGGATTAATAAAATATCTGTCTATCTGTCTATCTATTTTACTGTCTGTTTGTCATTTTAGTTATTTAAATAAGTAATGTAGAAGATGAGATTATCTGTTATGATGATACCCAAAAACAAAGCCAATATGGGGAGGGTAACTGTCAAAATCTCATAATATTAAACACTTCCGAATGCAGGAGTTTTTGTGTGCTTTGTGGTTTTCTCTCATGAAGATTCAGTTCGTAAGGTTTATTTTTTATTTTGATTTTGTTTTCAAAGTTAATTTTTGTTCCCATCTTGATTTGCTTTGTTTAATCAACAGCATCTGGAAGCCACAGATTGGCGATTGGCACACTCATAACGTCATGGAAGTGATCCTGTTATGGTCAAGCAAGGGTTCCTGCATTGGCTTATGTTTTAAATTGCTTCTTTTTGCCATTATTTTTAAAATATTGTACTGTTCATTTAATGTTTGTTTAATGATGTATTCTCAGTAAATTACATTCTATTTAGTTATTACGTTGTATCTTTGTGTGTTTTGCGGTGCTCTTACTGTTCCTTGTATTTTGTGGGGTGGATCCCAAAAGGCAGTTTAGGAACTGCCCCCAACCTCTAAAGGCAGACTGGGAATTAAAGTCCCGGGCAGTCCAATTTGAATGTCCTCTGGTGGATTTTGGTGGCATTTGTGAGTATTGTATTTTCTTTGATTTGACTTCTGACTCTAGACTATTTGTTGCTTTTGTAACCTGGATTTTCTTGTGGGTTTAATTTAAGGCTCTTCTGATTGTGATTGCCTGTCAGGCAAGTTCTTTTTGTTTATTTTTTGCTCCTGCAAACTAATTTGTTGTATTTTTTCCTATTACTCCAATAAATATTTTTTCTTTGCCTTGGTCTGTAAAACCAAGGGTTGTCAGTAATCCCCTCCCTTGTGTGGCTCGGGAGTGTTTTTTGAGACATTTCATAGTATATTTTTTTAACTTTTGTAAAAGAAAAATTAAGTGCTTGCAAGCTACTTAGGGTTAATAGCTGACAAAGCCATTTTGCTATAACAGCAGGTTATTCACACAGGCGTCTGTCATAAGACAGGGTGCATTAAGCTGACCTAGGACAATTTCCAGGTTCTTTAGGAACGCGTCTATATGACACAGGAAAGATGGACCTTTCCTTCTTTAGGTTCTATCTGACAGTAAAAAAACATAAGAACAGATGGCCCATTAGCGTAATAAAATAAAATGCTTAAGTAAACAATATTATGTTTTTTGTGATAAATAAGGGAAAGAGGAAGAAGAAAATATAAAAAGCCGATCGAAAAATGGAACTTTGTTCTTCTGTCTTGCAACGTGGAATCCATGTACTCATCTGTGACTGAATAAAGACTGATTAATTGACCTATTCCTGTCTTCCTTGGGGGTTACTTCCATACTTACATGTCAAAGCGTATTTTGGCCTGGTTGTAAGATGAAAGCAGCCACTCCAGTGGAAGCTACACTGCTTTCTGATACACATTCTCTGGGCAGGCTGGTGGGATCCCGGTCTCATACCACTTTCTGAGATAAATCATAACAGATGCAACAAATATAATGGAGGTCACATTATGCCTTGGTGGATACACAACGTTGCAGAATCTGTTAGTGTAGTTATCTTCCATTTCAAGCAGGCCCTAGTAGCAGCTTTGTGTTTTGACGTAGTTTTTGCCCTTGATTTTTCAATAATATCTTATCCATTTGATTCTTGGTTGCCTGTTTATTCCGATCTCACACTTTTGATCTTTTACTTTCCCATGTTTCTACCTACACATATTATCGCTTGGTGTTTCTACACCAGACTTTCTAAAGCTCAGATACTTTTTTACCACTTCTCAAAACAATGTTGTGTACTTCAATTTGTAAACATTCATCTCAGCTTCCAATGGTCAGTTTGTTTACTTTCTAATCAATGTCTAAATTTCTTTTTATGATTTTAACAACTTTAAAATGTTCAATCAATATTGGCCATGCTCCCAGCTGTTATTATTATTGTTTCTTAATTCCCTGGCTGTATTTTGCATGTGTTTTGGAAATTCTATTTTGCCTTTTAGTTTTTGACATATATTGATTTTGATTCTTAAAAAGGTATTCAAAACATATTAAAAGATATACATTTTTTTCATGTCCTTTTTTTTTAAAAGCTTCTTGTCTTTTTAAGGGCACTAGCATTTTGTGATGCATGTTGGAGGTTGGAATTTATCAAGTCAGAAGCACAATGGTATAAAAAGGTCACCACCATGCGCTTTTGAGTCATCTCAGATTTGGATAACAATACTTTTTGTGTGTTGTGCTGTGCTTTCGATGTTTTGACCCAGTTTCCAGACTTCTTGCTTCTCTTTTTTGACAACCCTTTTTTTAGTTTCTGAATTAATCTTTGGTAAAAAAACAGAACTGAATTTGTAGTAATGAACTTCACTCAATTTCTGATTCATGTTTCATCTCCTAATCCTTATTTAAAAAGAAACTCTCTGAACATTAGCTGCCTTCACCAACACACAGCTTCACACCAGTCTCAGTAAGGTTTCCTGACAGGACAGGAGCACATGGTGCTGTCTGCACCCTCACTGACTACTGTAATGGCAAACTGTAAATTTAAAACAATCACTTCTGTCACAACTAAAAAGAACAAACTTTTTTTAAAAACAAAAATGATTTTAATTTTGTGTCTTATTCCAGATCGCTTTTGTCAGAAAGACTAAAATAACTTCTAGGACTACAAAGGGGATTTAATAAAGACTACATACTTACAATATGGCTCACTTAACTTTAGTAAAGCACATAAGCTAGAAAGTCCAGCTTTTCATATAAGTAACATATTTTTAACAGAATTCACAGACTTCCATTATGATGTGTAAATCATCCATTTCTTGGATTATCTTTATCTTTTGGATCCTCTGAATTTTCAACCCTCCATTTAATTCAGTTCTTGTCTAAAGTGACCTTTTGATAATTCATTATTGTCATGCTCATAATAATATGGCTAGCCGGATATTCAGATGCGCTTTTTGAAATGGACAACAGAGCAGGAGCAGTTTTAATTTGATTAGCCGTAATGATAATCCTGGAAATGTCCCAGTACAAGCTGTTTTGTGGTGAGTTATTGAATCTTGTTAAATAAGTGGTTTTGATAAGTGTGTCCTATAACTCTACAGGGACAGGGTTACATCACAGACCCAGTGACAGTAGACTGGAGCTGATTACAGAAAAAGATTACAGCTCTATGATCATGTACAGTATAAGTAAGAATGCAGATGTTTATTTTTGGTATGCAGTGATTCATGATGGCTGTGTTGGTGCACTAGCAACATAATGCAGTTCATTGCCTAATGTGACATTTAACCGAAGGCCTGATCATCTAATGAAATGACCTCAAAATTTAAAAAGTTATTTTTTAATTGCTGCGGTGGGTTGGCACCCTGCCCGGGATTGGTTCCTGCCTTGTGCCCTGTGTTGGCTGGGATTGGCTCCAGCAGACCCCCGTGACCCTGTGTTCGGATTCAGTGGGTTGGAAAATGGATGGATAGATTTTTAATTGTAAATGCTCAATAAATAGACAAAAATCAATCAACTGGGTAACCTGATTAAGTGAGAAATTCTTTGGTGTGGATTATTTTTTCAGGTTCAGATATTATAAGTAATATTTTTATGGGTGAAGATAGCAAATTGAGCACATATATTATCAGTGAAATATTTTCAAACACCCCCATTTTTCAAAACAGGACAACAGCTTCAAGCACAGCTTAACAGTGGTGCAGTATCCATATCAGCAATTGCTTATTTGTTCTACACTTTCATTTTAAGAGTATATTGAGACTACCTGAGGTACCTCAGTCAAGCCTCTTTTTCTTATTTTGCAAATTTAGCACTGGCTCTCTTACTGCCAATCGACCTGTCAAACCTGCTGCTCAAAGCCTTTATTTCTGAATGTGACCCTTGCTTACTTTGACCAGTCTTGTTGAGGCGCTGGTAATACAAGCTGTTGACTCTCAAAAACTTAACTTCTGATTTGGTTGTACCATTTGGGTCTACCAGACCCGTTCCTGTCAGAATTTCCTCCAGTTTTCAATTTCATTTTGATCATGTAGGAAACTGAACTCATTGACACCTTTAGATCTCTAAAGGAAATAGCTACACTTTTAAGGATTATAATAAGGGATGGATTTAGGGGATTTTTTTTAAGTCATGCATATCCAATAAATTTGTGCGTCTGGTGCTAGACAGAGCACTAAACCGACGTTATTATTGTTTACATTCTTAGTCATGTGTGTGCATCCTCTACAAGTGGTTGTGCTTTTGGCTGTATCTCTGTTTACATTGCGTTAACATGCTTTTTTTCAAGTCCAAGATGTCCAGAATTTAGCGGGTTCGACAAGAACATGGAGACACGGTTGGAAACTTATTAAGGGTTAGTTATTGTTCACTCAAAGAACCACATTAACATGCCATACAAAACCAATTAGTGTGGTGGAGTGCAGGTGCAAATGGGACCTTTGGTTGGATCACGTGAACAGCTTGTGCTCATTGACTTGTCCTAATAGAATCTCTTTTTTATATGCTTTTATTTTGATACACTCAAACTGGAAGCACTTTTTTTTGGTCCTCGCTTCAAAAGTTTCCATGAATTCATCACCAACACTTCCCAGGCATCAATATTAAGTGATGTGAAATAGGTGTCGAGTGATGATGCCATCTGATTGTTCGCTTTGTGTGTGGCAGCTGTTAGTGGATTTGAAGAGAATCACGTAGGCTTGTTCACTAGCAGTAAGTGAGTCTACTGTACTGAGATTAGCTGATGGAAAACAATGGGAATAAAAAATAACTTTCAGTTGTTTGTTGTTAAAGTGTACTAGAAATCTATAACAAAAAACACTATTAAATTTTAAAAGCACTTTCTTGTATACTGTACAGTACAAATATGTTTTCGATAAGGGTTGAGGAGAGGCAGGTTAGGTCTGCATGCGTAGGCTATCTGATAGAGTAAACAGCAATATCAGCTTACGGAAAACAGTGGAAACAACAATTTACTTTTTGTTGTTTATTGTTAAAATACACAAGAAATCTGTATCAAACTACAAATATTAAGTTTTAAAGCATTTTCTTATGTACAAATAGGTGAACATGTACATGTTTTCTATATTAGTTGAAGGTTGGGGGTTGCATTGTGTTTATTGGACTTACGAACAAAGGGTACTTGCAAACATGCTGTTTGAACAGAACTTGTTTGTATGTAGGGGACTTACTGTATGTATATGATTATATATATATATATATATATATATATATATATATATATATATATTATATATATAATACATTCTTGTTATCCAAGGGTGTTATATTCCTGAAAAACCTATATGCTCTTGCCACCTGAGTCTTGGTAATGGTCCTTCCACAGGTTCGCCTGTAGAAACATTGTTATGACTTTTAGTTTCTCTATAGTAAAGTTTGATCATCTTCTAGGCCCTCCACCAGAATGTTTAAGTAACCATAGTGCTGAAGATCTGAAGACCTCACTAAATCATTCAATCGGTGCAAGCAATAGGCTGTATGTACAAAGGGCAGGGATATAATCAATGCAAACGTATGATCCACACTTACTGAGAATTTCTCATTAGTGTGGAACAATTGCAAGTCTGGGTCCCCATCACAAATGTCGTTCAATGGCTTGCCCACACCTCTCTGTGCCAGGTAGAGACACATTAATCCATTCAATGTACCATGCGTGTAGCCTCAGTCCTCTAAGGGCATCACAGACCTGTTACTGCTCTCATGTTTGGTGACAGCATGATAGGCCTTTTCAGAATTTTTTTTCTTCTGTGCATGGATGTGAATAGGTGTGAGTAGACACTGGGTCTCGCAAAATGAGTTATACTTTCATAATAGTGGTTAAGCAAATCACTGGGATAGCAAGGATTTACTGTATATATTGAGTATGCAAAGCTTAGAATTATACTGTACTTGATATTTATTAGATGACAGTATGCCATGTAAAATATTCAAAATAAAGAGAGTCTGATCCGTCAAACATTTAGTTGGAAGAAAGGAAAGAGACAAAATCTTAAAAAAATTCTTCTTCTTCCGTTTAAAGGAGGTTGGAAAACCAACTTATAGTACATTACCGCTGAAGTGTTATGCAGAAAAGGGGGGAAAAAACCCTAACTGAAATCAGAAATACTTAAGCAGGCATAACGTGTATTGTCCACAATTTTGTTTACAATATTAGGTATTTCCAGCTGTTATAAATGTATAAATAAATGTAAAAAAATTAAATAACAGTAGACATAGTTTTTTTGCTAGTTTACACTCTTTTGCCAAGCCACTGATAAACTTTATTTGTTGTTTAGTAGAGATTCAGCCAACTCTGTACTGTACTTGCTTGATGTTGATATCGCTTCATTGCCAAATGACCTTTCCAAGGCATAAATGATTTGTCAAGAACATCTTTCTTCTCATGTATGTAGACCTAGTGACTCTCTCCATCAGTGCATGAAGAAACCATTTGATTTTCAAAAGGGATTTCTCACTACTGTGCGAAGTAATGTGTAACAAGATGCTAACACCCGACAAGTAAGCTGAGGCGTTTTTCACTTGTGGTCTTCTATCCATAAGGCATTTCAAATTATGGTTTTGTTGACCAGTACATTTCAATCTCAGTCTTTTGAATTACTGTATATACAGTGAATGCAAAGAAAGCCAGCAGCTCGTCACAACTGACATCAGACCCCATATGTGCCCTGTATTTCGCTTTCAATGTGTGCCACTGGATCAGTTTTTTGCATACATCTAACATTTACTGTAGTTATGAACAGACTAAAATTCTGTAAGAGATCATCTATAACTTATATAATAGATTTGTCTTTCTTGATTTCCATTATTATGTATTTCCCTAATAGGACTTTCACAGAAACATACATAATGATACAGCAAATAGGACTGAACTCATTTTATACATACAATTTTTAGGGTGACCCAGGGTCAAACATTAAATGTTCATGACAGCACACCAATTAAACCTCACACCAATTAAAGTCACCATATAAGCCACACCTTTTATTCATACAATACATTATAGGAGGACCCCTTGAGGGATGGTGCGTAAGTAGGGCATTGAATAACTCAGTATCAGCACCCTCAACTCTCAGCACGCACCCTGACTTTAAATGTAATTTTCCTCCTTTGGTGATAGGCACTTCCTTAGGGGTTTGTGCTGATAAATGATGTTTATGATTCCTTGTAAATACTCTATAAATTTTACTAGTGTCATGAGGTAATTGATCAGCAGCTTGATAAGTTACATTAAAAGACTCTTATTGTTAATAAAATTGAACTGTCTGTTCTTTATTTCCTATAAACAAAAATGTTCTTACAAAGCATGTCAGGAATCTTTGTCATTTGATTCTATTAAAACTTTAGCAATATTTAGTGTGTCAATCACACAAAATGAACAAAGCATACAAAGTAAATTTGCTAAACAGGGAAACATGATAATACTGAAATGGAACTAACTATGTTACATTCTATTCTACTGAGCTGTTGCTCAGAAATTGAGCATTCAATGAACTATTAAGCCTCCATGTCAGTTTCACGTTGCTTCTTTAAATTGTTGCATGGAGGCAAGAAATACAGAATCCAATTACAATTGGGCACTGTTGTAACCCTTTAGAATTTTATTTAGCTTTAAGTTTCCTCCAAAATTCATTCAACCAGTTGATTAAGTTTAGGGTTGCCAGGATCTGGTCTTTTTCTAAAATCATTTGCATGGTGAATTAAATATAAAAAAACATTAATAATGGCTATATAAGTTAATAGGATATTTTGAACAATAAACCTTCTGAGTATCTTTAGTATGAGTTCTTGCCCAATCAATGTCTTTGTGTCTATTACTACAAGGGAAAAAACCTTATAGTCCTTGTGACCTTTTACTTGAAAAAGGCGCTATAGATAAATTGACTGAAGTTTTCTCCATGCAGTACAGCAGATTGTTTGTTTTGCAGTGCATTATTCTCACTGTATTACTTAAGCCAATGTTACATTACATGACTTCTAGATGGAGGGCGTGTCAAATTTGACAATTGCAGTTACTGATCTTACAGCCAGTTCATGACAGATTACACGACTAACAAACACAGGGTATGCCAAATTAGACAACTGTATATCGGCTTTCCAGCTCAGTTTTATGTTTCTAAAGTATCACAAGTTTTCCCCTTTATCTGATTGTCAATAATGTGCTATCTGACATATCTGATATTATATGAATGCTTTCTAGGTGTGGGGGAGTTCAACCACAGTCTCTGCCCTTTTTATTCTTTTTTTCCATTCTGTCATGTACATAAAACACAACACATTAGACAGACAAGCCTCTTCCACATTTCAGTTCTTTGTTGCAGAATGTACAGTGCATAAAATACAGCTAAGTGTTCATTAGTTGTCAGATCTCACACAACCAAAAGCCCGTCACTGCGAATTAAGGCACAATCAAGCCTGTTTGATTTTGAGTTGCAGACTGGTTGGACTAAGTTGCTGGGTATGTTAAACTACATGACTTCTACACTACACTTCATTGATCCAAGACTAGTATGCCATACAATTAAAATAACGGTACAACATATTGAAATCTCTGAAATGTAGACAAAACTTACCATTATTATACTTTTACTATTTTTACGATGACCTTTACCGGTATTTTAGTCATTAGCACTTGGTTGAAATACCAAGAAGAATACTGTCTGGGTGCAACTTGTATGTTACTGCTATGTCTTCATGGATTTTGTCTGGATATTCCCATATTTCAGACAGGTAAGTGTTAACGATTTCTTGCAATTGTAAATTGGCTCCATATTAATAAATATACCTTGGGAAGAGCTGGTGTCCTGAGCATGTTCATGCCTTGCATTATCTGCAACTACCAGCATATTTCTAACATCCATCCATCTATCCATCCATCCCTCTTCCGCTTATCCGAGGTCGGGTCGCGGGGGGAAGCAGCTTGAGCAGAGATGCCCAGACTTCCCTCTCCCCGGCCACTTCTTCTAGCTCTTCCGGGAGAATCCTAAGGCGTTCCCAGGCCAGCCGAGAGCCATAGTCCCTCCAGTGTGTCCTGGGTCTTCCCCGGGGCCTCCTCCCGGTTAGACGTGCCCGGAACACCTCACCAGGGAGGCGTCCAGGAGGCATCCTGATCAGATGTCTGAGCCACCTCATCTGACTCCTCTCGATGCGGAGGAGCGGCGGCTCTACTCTGAGCCCCCTCCCGGATGACTGAGCTTCTCACGCTATCTTTAAGGGAAAGCCCAGACACCCTGCGGAGGAAACTCATTTCAGCCACTTGTATTCACGATCTCGTTCTTTTGGTCACTACCCATAGCTTATGACCATAGGTGAGGGTAGGAACATAGATCGACTGCAGCTCAGCTCCTTTTTCACCATGACAGACCGATGCAGAGCCCGCATCACTGCAGATGTCGCACCAATCCACCTGTCGATCTCACGCTCCATTCTTCCCTCACTCGTGAACAAGACCCTGAGATACTTGAACTCCTCCACTTGGGGCAGGATCTCGCTACCAACCCTGAGAGGGCACTCCACCCTTTTCTGGCTGAGGACCATGGTCTCAGATTTGGAGGTGCTGATTCCCATCCCAGCCGCTTCACACTCGGCTGCGAACCGATCCAGAGAGAGCTGAAGATCACAGCCTGATGAAGCAAACAGGACAACATCATCTGCAAAAAGCAGTGTCCCAATCCTGAGTCCACCAAACCGGACCCCCTCAACGCCCTGGCTGCGCCTAGAAATTCTGTCCATAAAAGTTATGAACAGAATCGGTGACAAAGGACAGCCCTGGCGGAGTCCAACTCTCACTGGAAACGGGTTCGACTTACTGCTGGCAATGCGGACCAAGCTCTGGCACCGATCGTACAGGGACCGAACAGCCCTTATCAGGGGGTCCGGTACCCCATACTCTCGGTGTACCCCCCACAGGATTCCTCAAGGGACACGGTCGAATGCCTTTTCCAAGTCCACAAAACACATGTAGACTGGTTGGGCAAACTCCCATGCACCCTCCAGGACCCCTGCTAAGGGTGTAGAGCTGGTCCACTGTTCCGCGACCAGGACGAAAACCACACTGTTCCTCCTGAATCCGAGGCTTGACTATCCAATGGACCCTCCTCTCCAGGACCCCCGAATAGACTTTTCCAGGGAGGCTGAGGAGTGTGATCCCTCTGTAGTTGGAACACACCCTCCAGTCCCCTTTCTTAAAGAGGGGGACCACCACCCCGGTCTGCCAATCCATATTTCTAACAGTAAGAATTAAAAAAAAAGAATGCACATACAGTATAACTATTAACAGTTAAGGTATACAATGCAGATATGTAGTATAAAGATCAGCAGTGAAGGCCAAAAATGGAAGCGAGGCATAAAAATTAGCAAAGCATTGTTTTTAGAGTAAGGAATAAATAAATTTTTTCTCTTATAATTTCCTTATATTAGTGATGTCTTTGTTATAATGCTTTATTACAGTACTTAGTACAGTTAACCTCATTTCTCAGTCTATTTTGATTCTCTTTTTGCTAAGTTTTAATTTTTCATCCATCCTTCCACCCATCCATTCATTCATTCATTCATCCATTTCTTCATTTCTGAAAAAAATGACACAAGTTTCTACTATTCTGAAAGATGAAATTATAACGTACTATATGTGTGCAAGTGCAAACAGGAGTTGTGTACAAAAATAGGTGCTAGTATTATTTTTCATTATTATCATCATTACTCACATTCGATCTGCTTCCCTGGGGCCTCAATGGTGAAGCTTATGTATGCACAAAACAAGGCTTGAAATGTGCGTACACAACTTCCCACAGAAATGATGGGATTTAAAAAAGAAAATTTGATAGGGAAGGTGTGTATACTTACGGCAAATCTGTTCCATGCATAAACAACATTTAGAAAAACTGGGGAATACCCTTGATAAAGTAGGGACATGCAGCCAAACAAGTCAAATACTTATAATATAATATAATATAATATAATATAATATAATATAATATAATATAATATAATATAATATAATATAATATAGGGAGATTCACTCGAAAGAGGCCCCAAATATTCTATTGTAACGCCCATTAAGATGAAACAATCTGACCCAAAAACATACACCATATACCTTACGTATGTGTAATCAATTACAGTATATGCGATGCTGGAAGTGGTTTCCGTTTTCTGCCAGACACATTTCGACACGGCGCTCCATGTTCCTGAATGTATCGGCAAGTGTCTCGGGGAGTAGCAGCAATTTCACGTTGGATGTTTTCCTTCAAATCTTCCACAGTGCGAGGCTTGTTCCGATAGACTTTTCCTTTGAGCATACCCCAAAGGAAGAACTCTGGTGGTGTCAGATCCAGTGACCATGGTGGCCAAAGCCCCTTTGAAATGACCCTGTCACCAAAGAGGGACTCAATGTCTGCCATGCTCCTTACCGATGTGTGACACGTTGCTCCATCTTGCTGGAAGTAACCTTCCGTTAACTCACAATCATCCAGTTGATTCTGACATTGCTTAAATGATGGTTTGCACCATTAAGACGTGCTGCTCAATACTGTACACCACCATCCTGATGAGAAGTCGAGGGACTGAGTGAAGGGGTACTGGCCGGTATGCACCCAGAAGCTGCAAACGGAGGTTAAATATCACGATGGCTGTCTGGTGCCTACCTTATCATTCCAATGTAGGGGCATCCTGGCTTGTTTGATGTTGCATGTACAGAGGAGCACATTGCACATTGTTTCATTCAGATTGCTTCGTCCTAGTGAGAGTTATCACAGAATATTCTGGGGCTCTTTTGAGCGAATCTCCCTGTATAACGATATCCCTGTATATAATTATATCAGAATGCAGAGGAGAGGTGTAATAATGCCGCACATGACCGTTGCAAAGCAAGTACTGGCAGATATTCTTAAATGCAGGTGGCAGGGTCTTGACACATCAGGACAGTGGCTAGTAATAAATTAAATGTCAAATGTCATACCAAAGGTTCTGAACACTTGTGTCAATGTGATATTTCAGTTTTTCTTTTTTTATTTTTAATAAATTTGTAAAAATTTCTAAAATCCTGCTTTTGCTTTGTCATTGTGGACAATTGAGAGTTGCTTTTTGTAGGAAAATAATTAATTGAAATGATTTTAGCACAAGGCTGCAATATAATAAAAAGTGTAAAAAGAGAAGGGACCCGAATACTTTCTGAATCCACTGTAAATATATTTATACACACACAATCTGTATATTATAGCATGTTTGACCTTTACCCACGGTGATTTACAATAACAGGATATGTTACAAATGTTTTCAGATATGTTTTACAACTTCAGCACAGCCAAAGTTAAGTGACTAGCTCAGGGTCTCACAATGAGCACTTAATAACCTTGCAGTTTATGGCCTAATATAATGAACATTACAACATGCTGCCTGAATGTTGGTTGCACACACATGCACTTACTCACTTTGGAACAATTTCCCAGTATCAATATACTCAACATGCACAACTCTGGGATGAAACTGGAAGTCCTGGAGAAACTAATCTGAGTAGGGCAAGACTGTGCAACCTTTGACGTGATGTATGATCAGGCCAGCAATGAAACCTGCCACTGTGGAGTGATGAGGCAGCAGTCCTATCTATTTCCCCACTGTGCCAAACTGCCTTAGTTTTTTGATTTATTTAATTATTATTACTATTATTATTATTATTTTGAGTTGCAAACATCCAAAAATATTACAGTAGTCATTTATCACAAGGTGTTAAACATGAAATGCGATTAACCTAATTAATTTTATGGTACCATAAAAAATATATTAAGTGTGTGTTTTCTTTCCAAGTAAGGATTAGAAAAGACCTGACACATTTAAATTTGAGACTTTGATTAGTTTATGTTCTTATTTCATTATTTCTGTCATTTTGGACCAATGTGTTGATTGAAGGCAACGGATATACAAAACACAGCAAGTTAAGTCAAACTTCACTGGCAGCAGCACTTTGTTTTTGACTCTAATTGACAGGATGGTAATTTTGAACAACTGTTTTGAAAGAAACATCCCAACGGCAAATTGAATGTCAGTGTGGTTTGTGTTGATTGATAGAGAATGCACAAACCGCTGTTTTGAAATAAACACCTTGAAGAATGAATAAGTCAAGACTGATAGGTTAAGTATTAGCATTTATGGAGCAGTATTTTTCCATCTGTGGCACATATACTGTAAATGTGTACTTTAAAATGAACAATTCAGAGGCAAATATTTTCCTTTGTCTATAAACTGCTAAAAGACTCATATTGTGTTTAATTTTTTGTACTTTTCTCCCCAAAAAATGACTATACAGGTTGATTCACAAAAGAACTGAATGCTTTTGAAAATGTATTCCTCAATTACTAAATATAACACAAACATTTAGCATGCTCCAAATCTTAAGGTTGCCATTAATGCTTGTTCATTTTTCCATTGACACTTGCAGAAATGAAGAAATGCATTGTGGCTGTCGTGTCAACCATCAATGCCAATGTGCTGCAGAGGGTCAGGGATGAATTAGACTGCAGCTTTGATGAATGCCATGTAATATGAAAGGTGCATGTTGAGCATTTGTAACATTAAGAAAAAGCTGTAAGAATTCCTTTACAGATGGCTTTAGACAAATTATTCATATGATATTTAGTTACTGAGTAATACATTTTGAAAGTGTTCAGTTTTTTTTTTAATCACATTGTATAGCAGTCAGTAACTACAGCATTTAAATAAATACTTGAATTCATGCTAGGTGGCACAGTGGTCTGCTATAGTGGGCTCATAGCTCTAGAGATCCAGTTTTGATTCCCAGCTGAGTCACTGTCTCCGTGGATGTCATGCACTCTTCCTGTGTCTTCATGGTGTCTTCTGGGTACCCCAGTTTCATCCCTCATTCCAAAGTCATGTGCATTAGAATATTAGAACAATTGTGACAACGACAAATACAATTACAGAAAAAAAGAAAGAGTAGAAAATGAAGAATCCCTAATAAAATGAACATAAATGAAGTTGCAAAAGAATACATGCATATAGTGTATTGTCATGAAATAACCTGATCAAGAGACATGTGTGGTTTGTGGCTTGGTTTGAGCTGCACCCCTGCTCTACCTTTTCTTCTTGTTCCAGTTTTTCCTTTTTAATTTTATCATTATGTCATTTTTCATTGCTAGTTGCCCTCACCATGAACATTAATAACAAAAGTGGGAGGACCTTCAATTTTTACTTATTCTCAGGTTCTAATTTTAGATGTCCTCACAGGTGGTGCAATGGTAGCGCTTCTGCTTTGCAGTAAGGAGACTGTGGAAGATTGTGGGTTCGCTTCCCGGTTCCTCCCTGTGTGGATAGCGCTTTGAGTATTGAGAAAACTTGTTTCATTTGCTACTAATTAACATTAATCTTTGTTGTTTTTGATACAACAAGAAGTAACGCAAAACAAAACCTTTTATTGTCTAACTAAGTAGATTACACTGTGTGTGCTTTTGAAGTAGCTCAAACCCCTTACTCAGGCAAAGTGCTTGGATGCCAGAATCTGTGTGCCACCATCTTTTATAGGCAGCGTGAACTGACATAATTCAGGTGAAGCAACCCAACACAACATGGTTATTGCAATGCAAAGATCAACGCAGAATGACAGCGATCATACTCAAACAAGAAACAAAATGTAACAATAAGAATTATAAAGAACTATAAAATATACAAAACAATCATTACAGCCCTCATCTATGTTTCAAAGTTCTTTGAGTTTTTTTTTTTCTGTGTGGTATTTCGTTTTGATTTTATCAAATTTTTAGTTTTGGACTATGGATTTGGTTCTTAGTCTTCAGGATTATACTTTTTTTTTTTTTTTTAAATTTGCATTCTAGTTCCGATTTTCTGTTTTTGCCTTTAGTTTTTCTGTCCTGCTTTTCCTATTTCTTTGGTTTGTAGATCTTATTTTATTTAATTAGAATTTAGAACAATTGTGATGAAAACAAGCTTGTCTATCCTGTTCCCCTAGATTATCTAAAATAACATCAAATTAAGATTAGAAGGCCTCTAAAGTCCTACAAGTGTTAGGTTAATTGCTTTGGTAGGATATGTGTGCGAATGTACCTTGTGATGAATTTAGGTCCTACACAAGGTTCCAGGCTTGTCAGGATAGATTCCAGTTCCATTTGACCTGTACTTTCAAATGATAGATGTCTAGTTCAATTGACAAAGTTTTTGGATTTGTACATTTT
Source organism: Erpetoichthys calabaricus (assembly GCF_900747795.2). Lineage (NCBI taxonomy): Eukaryota > Metazoa > Chordata > Cladistia > Polypteriformes > Polypteridae > Erpetoichthys > Erpetoichthys calabaricus. The sequence continues at coordinate 159,838,511 of NC_041402.2, read as the reverse complement.
TCAATTTTGTTGATGTTTAAAATTTGATATGCAGGTCAAATTAAATATTTGTACTTATTTTTTTCTTCTATATTCCCCCATAGACATTTTTCTTTGTGAGAAGAGACTGTGGCATAGTAGTTAGAATTCTGGACTTACAGACCAACATTCAAATCTCAATCCCAAATGGCTGATAGAGTTGACATGTTCTCCTTTTGTTTATATGGAGTATTTCTTTGTATTCTGGCTTCTTCCTGCTTTCAGAATATGTGTAGTTTAGGGTTAATTGTGGCTCTAGAATGGTCCTATATGAGTGAGTGTGAGTGTGCCCTCTGATGAACTGGCACCACATTTAGAGATGGTGTCTATCTGCGAAAAGTCCACCTTGACCATACACTGTATTTATAAAATGTGTTTACAAGCATACATATATATATATATATATATATATATATATATATATATATACAGTATACAGTGTATATATTTGTATACTCTGAAAGTCTCAGTCACTCAAGTCCTTCCACTATTCAAGAAGCATTCAGAACAGAAGTGAGCATTCATTGTTGGATCTGTTACCAGACAGAGCAAATCCTTTCTATGGGAAGCGATCTTTTGATGGCTGAGGAAGTCATATTGTGGACTAGATGGTATCCATTTTTGAGTTCTACTTTGAACTCCTTTCATCTTATTTAATAGGACCCTTGGTTGGGACCCCAACCTATTATCTGCACAAGTCTCTATTTCTTAAAATATAATACACCTGTGACACAACTCCACAGACGTCATACTCAGGTTCAATTCAACTTTTTATTTTATAACAAATGCTTTGCACAGACTTCTTTTTAACAACAAGACATTGCACAATTGTCTTGTCTGTCTTTTCAATTCCTCCAGTCCTCCCAGATGAGCTTTGTCCTCCTTCTCCAAAGTCCAACACCCTGAGTAAAGCTGAGAAGCTGCTCTAATGCTCGATCTGCGAGTACTTCCAGCACCAGGATTTTGCACCCAGGTGGAACTGTCACAAAGCACCTGAGGAACGTAACATGGCTCCCCTCCAGAACTAAAGTTCCCATGCAGCTCTGCGGTATCCAAAACAGAGCCACACCAGAAGAATACTGCCACTTAGCATATATGTCGCAACAGCTGTTACTTTATGAAGCAGCCTCCTTTTGTCTTACCAGTATTACTGCCTCCTAGATGAGGCAAGAAGCAGCACACATCTAGGTCGGGACCCTCATCCATCGCTCACTTTGAGCCTCCTTTGATATGGCCTCCTGGCCAGCCAAAGTAAACACTATAGAAGATGTCAGTTCATTCGTTATATTGTCCTTTTATACCAGCTTCCTCTCAGTGTGAAAGAATGTTGCCCCTCTTCCTCCGGATTCTCTTCCATCAGATTGCACTGACCCCACTCAAAGCCACCTGGGCCTGGTAATGGAACACCAGCCATCTCGGCTGGGATGCCAGCCTTTCAGTGACTATATAGATATATATATATATATATATACAGTATATTGCAACACATGTGTTTTCAAGGACCTCCTCACTGGCTCAGTCGAGGTAAGCCAAGAGGGGACGCTGCTGCAAATGCTGTGATCTCCTTCTTCCCCCATAGTGCCCCCGATATCCTCGAGGTGTAAAGTGTTAGGCATGTTAGGTGAACTGGTAACTCTAAATGGGCCCCAGTGTAAGTGAGTAAGCCCTATGATGAACTAGTCCAGAGTTGTTTCCTGCTCTGCACCAAGTGCTGCTGGGATAGGCTCTGGTAACAATGACTTGGCATAAGCGGGTTTGAGAATGTTATGTACTACATGAATAAATATCAGACATTTTCAGTGCATATCGGAAGAGCAAAAAGCATAGGATATTTGGGCTTCAGTTGATTGTACTGCATGAGTAAATGTTTCACTCTTAAAAGAAAAAATGTGAGGATTGTATCAAGTGCGTCTTTCAGAACATGATAGACTATGTGTTCCTGCAAGCTTCTGTCCTCCAGTCATGTAACTAGGTCTGGCCTTAGGGTACGGTGACTCAGGCCCCCAGCCCTACAGCATGCCATTATTTATCAACATCTGCCCACTAATAAAACAATATCAGATGTTTGCCAGATGTGGACAGGTTTTATTCCATCTGCTTTTCTTCCAAAAGAGAGATGTCAGTGCTGGACTTTTTCCAAAGTGTATACTCTACCCCACCGATGCCCCCTTTCTGGGTCTGGTTTTATTTCCAATTGATTTTCAAGTTGACAGCCCATCACTCAAGTGTCATATTGTTTGTCTAGACTTTGAATATAAAAGTAGTGTAAAAAATCTCTTGTAAGGCATAATACCTATAAAGCATTTGAAGAATTTTTTTGCCCCCTACTGGAAAGAAGAATTAAAGACATGAGAATTCAAGGAAAGTGAGGCCATTTAACCAATACATGTTCACTTGTTTTATCCACATTACGTCCCAACCATTTCACCATCTGTTTGATTGATTAAGTTACCAGAAGCATAAAATAGACAAGGATGTCAAACAACAGCAGTTAATGGAGTTTATTCAAGTTGAATTGATGTTCTCCATATTCTTTTCCTTTAGATTTTATGTTTTTTGTATCCTTGTCCAGTCCTGGGGCAGCTCAAGTGGATTTTTGGTTAGTATTTTAATGTTCTGACACTGTTTTATTTTTGTGTTGATTACTTTATGTCTGCAGTCTGCTTCCATGTGCTCACTCAGTTTCACAGCAAACATTACTTGTGAGCTTAAAATTCCAAAATCTGCCCTTTCTCTGCACCTGTGACAGACAAATGCATACCAGACACATCAACAGAACAGGCAGCATGTGCAGCAAAATCCCACTGGGCCAACTTGTTGGAGTGCTGTGCATCATCCTGTAAATTAAGGTTACCTTTACAGACATCTCGAATGAAGAGAATGTCCTCATGCAAAGTTTAAGAAAGGAACCAGGATGGACCACCTTCAATGAAGTGAACAGAAATCTTAGTCAGTGGAGAATGTCACAACTATCAGAAGAATCATTTACAACTAAACATCAAAAACAGAAGTGCTAACCCACAATTGTTGTCAAATGCAGCAGAAAGTCCTAACTCAAGCTCAAGATCCTTAGCCCTCACTCTAACTAAAAGCTGGAATCATTCAGAATGGAAGCCAGTGCTTAAATAAGTGGGGAGTTATGACATAATGCATCACATTAATTCTGTGACACATGACTTAAAACCAGCATAGCAACGGTAAATAACATGGCCACAACCATGGAAGAATCCACACAAAATAACAGTGACAACAACATAGTCAAGAAACAAAATGACATTACTTGAATAATGAGAACAACTATAAACAAACAGAAAAACACATCCAAATATTAAAAAAAATGAAAGAAACAGAGATCCAAATAGCCAATGAGAGCAGTCAGTAACAAACTGAAAACAGATGAAATATGTCATGTGGGCAAGTCAACGCATTTTAAAAAGGCAACCAGGAGAAAAGACCTGAGACAGAAACAGGGGCAGAACTGAGAGATTGAGAAAACCAAGGCGCCAAATCCAAAACGAGAAGCAAAAAATCAGAGTCTAAAAACATAATAACTAAGTCAGAAAACCAGAGATCAAAAAATAAATACAGTACTTCTTGGCCTTGAGAAAGATTTAAAGGCCCTAGGTTGAATGATTCCATGTATTGCCTTATATCTGCTGTCATTAGTTTTAATGCTAATAAAAATAATTTAACAAGTAAGAGCTTAAAAGTCAGTTCCTTGCTAGATTGCCATTCCTTGTCTCGCCACAGTCCCTTAAGGAAACAAGGACACTTTGGCGAATTCCTCTATTGGTGGTAAAATGGGTTGAAATAAAGGTTTGGAAATAGAAGTCAGTCGCAGTCAGCAGTAGCCTGTCATTGGAGGTCCTACGTGTTGGATGCAGGGTACAGTATAGTCAGTGAGACAGTAAGTAACAGTTATATACAGCCCCGTTTCCAAACAAACTTGGGACGCTGTGTTAAACATAAGTAACAATAGAATGTGATAGTTTGCAAATCATTTAAACCCATATTTAATTGAAAATAGAACAAAGACAACATAGCAGATGTTAAAACTGAGAATTTTTATTATTTTATGAAAAAACATGCTCTTTTTGAATTTGATGTCAGCAACACATATCAAAATATTTAGGACTAAGGCAACAAAAGATCTGACAAGCTGTGTAATGATAAAACAAAACATCTAGTGGAACTTCTCACAACTACCGTATATACTTGTGTTTAAGTTCTCCCACGGATAAGTCGGACTTGACTTTACCATATAATTTCTGTTATTTTATAATGTTGGTCGTATAATTCGAATGCGGAAAACTCATGCTGTTGGTCCAAGAAATTATGATATGCTAACGCCCACCTGAGAGAGTAACCACAGAGCACACTGCCTGTTGTTCTATGTTCTGTGCCTACATGACCACACGGTAATACCCAAACTATTCCGAAGCGACGTTTGCACTGTTTTGTGTTTTTTGTATCTCACACCCTCATACACCTTTATAATAAGAGCATCCCTTATCTACGATGGAGCGTTTGATCAGAAGAAAATATGAAACTGGTATTAAATTAAAAGTTATTGAAGTAGCAAAAGAAATTGATAATTGGGCTGCTGCAACAAAATTTGATGTGTCTGAGAAACTGAAGCGAGATTGGAGGAGGCAAGAAGATGTAAAAAAAAATTTAAGTGTCGCATTTTTGAACAGGCGTATAAGTCGGGGTCTGATTTTATGATCGACTTTTCAGGTTTCAAGACCCGACTTATACGTGAATATATACGGTAATTTGGTTAAATGGTGACAGGCCAGTCACATGATTGGATATAAAAAAAGGCATCCCAGAGAGGCGAAGTCTCTCAACAGTAAAGATGGGGGAAGGTCCGCCATTCTGTGAAAGACTACACAGGCGAATAGTGCAACAATTTAAGAATAACATTTCTCAACATAAAATTGCAAACAATTTGGGGATTTCATCATCTGCACTACAAAATATCACTATAAAATTCAGAGAATCCAGAGAAGTCTCTGTAGACAAAAGAAAAAGCTTAAACCAGCATTGTATGGCTGTGCTTTTTGGGCCATCAGGTAGCACCGTATTAAAAACAGACATCATTCTGTAGTGGAAATCACTGCACAGGCTCAGGAGCACTTCTGAAAATCATTGTTTGTGAACACAGATCATCGCTGCATCCATAAATGCAAGTTAAAACTCTACTATGCAAAGAAGATACCATATATAAATATGATCTAGAAACACCACCACCTTCTCTGGGCCAAAGCTCATTTAAGATGGACTGAGGTAAAGTTGAAAACTATACTGTGGTCTGATGAGTCAAAATTTAAAATTCCTTTTGGAAATCATGAATGCCACATACTTTGGGCTAAAGAAGAGAGGTGCCATATTAGTGCAGAGTTCAAAAGCCAGCATCTGTGATGGCATGGTAGTGCATATTGCATGCTTTGCTTACACATTTGGGAAGGCACCATTAATGTTGAATAGATATATATACAGGCTTTGGAGCAACATATGCTGCCATCTTAACATCTTTTGAGTGGATAATCTTGCTTTTTTCAGCGAGACAATGCCAAACCGCATTCTACATGGCTCCATAGTAAAAGACTGCAGTCCAGACCTGTCACCCATTGAAAACATTTGGTGCATTATGAAACAATAAATAAATACGACAAAGGAGCCCCCAACCTGTTGAGCGGCTGAAATTCTATATAAGGCAAGAAAGGGACAATATTTAAGTTTCAAAGCTACAGCAATTGGTCTCCTCAGTTCTCAAACATTTACAGAAAGTTGTTAAAAGTTGAGGGTGGCACGGTGGCGCAGTGGTAGCGCTGCTGCCTCGCAGTTAGGAAACCTGGGTTCGCTCCTCCCTGCGTGGAGTTTGCATGTTCTCCCCGTGTCTGCGTGGGTTTCCTCCGGGCGCTCCGGTTTCCTCCCACAGTCCAAAGACATGCTGGTTAGGTGGTGTGTGCTTGGTGTGTGGGTGTGTTTGTGTGTGTCCTGCAGTGGGTTGGCTCCTTGCCCGTGATTGGTTCCTGCCGTGTGTTGGCTGGGATTGGCTCCAAAAGACCCCTGTGTTCGGATTCAGCGGGTTGGAAAATGGATGGATGCATGTTAAAAGTTGAGGTGATGCAACACAGTGGTAAACAGGCCCCTGCCCCAAGTTTTTTGAAACATATTGCTGCCATCCAGATCAAAATGAGCAGATATTTTTCAAAATACAATTCAATCTCTCACTTTCAACAGATATGTTGTGGTTGTACTATTTTCAGTTAAATGCAGGGTTTAAATGATTTGCGAATCATAGCAATCTGAATATTATTCACATTTTACATAGTGTTCCAGCTTTTCATAAACAGGTTTGTAACTGGTTTTGGCATTTTTTCCTATTCCCCATTAAGAAAACAACCTAAGAGTTTAGATGTCACCTTTCCTGATCAGTGATAGATAGATAGATAGATAGATAGATAGATAGATAGATAGATAGATAGATAGATAGATAGATAGATAGATAGATAGATAGATAGATAGATAGATACTTTATTAATCCCAAGGGGAAATTCACATATAGCATGACAAAACAGTGACCTTGTCCTGTGCTTGCCAGACTACCCTCTAAAGCTGCTTTTGCATTTCAGCTTCTCCTTCCCAAGTGTCCTCTGGGTTTCCGTTAACTGAAGTGGAATGAGCAGATGTATACAATGTAAGGACAAACTGTGCTGACAGGCCTTTTAATCATGTTCTAAGAGAGTGCTGATTCATACCATGAATATTACTTTGTAATGACTAAGTTTATGATTGTAATTGGCAATCATCCTTTAACCAAACCTGATTAATTAAGATAGATAGATAGATAGATAGATAGATAGATAGATAGATAGATAGATAGATAGATAGATAGATAGATAGATAGATAGATAGATAATTTGCACCCAGCTTTATGAATTCAGGGATTTGAACCTTGTTTTAGCAGTATCACTTGGTAAAAAGTTGCCAACCATACATGCAGAGCCAGATCTACTATGCAGATAATGAAGCTTAAGCTTCAGGAGCCCTAATCCTGAAGGGGCCCCAGAAGCAAATTTAATTTTCATCCCCCCACAACTCAAAAACTATAAGGCATAGTAATTTTTTTTTTATTTGTTATTATTGACATGCAAGATCTGAGATGTAGTGGTTAAATATTTAAAAATGTTTGGCGATCTGTCGTTGAACAACCCCATTGAAGAACATAACTGTGGTTACCTAGACCTCCTTGCTGGTTGTGAAGGAGCACCCATAACAGTTCAAGCTTCAGGGCCCCAAAATTGTAGGCCGTCACTGCATAAATTGGAAGAGGAGCCCACAGAAGGACACATAGGACCAATCTAGGGTAATTAATCAGCCTAAAATGTTTCTCAGTTCTCAGTTGTGGAAGGAAATAAGAATGATGGAATTAAAACCAACAGAACCATCAAAAGAGCAGAACCTCCTGGACTGGCTGAGAATTGAAGCCAGTACCCTAGAGCTGTGAAGTAGCAATGCAATCTACTACACCACCAGGTGTCTGTTTCTCAAATATTTCTTTTTGGCTCAGACACTGCTGCATTTTTAAGATCTAACTTCTCCTTTCGCTTCAACCTTTGTATTTGACATCTACTGACAAGAAGCTTTGAAAGATACCAATAACTTTAACCCAGACAAACATGCTATCCTCAATTATTTGTTTGTTTTTTGCCATACTCTCAATAAAAGCAATTCCAATTGCACCATAAAAGAATAGATAATGTATTTGATGTACTTCATTCTGTTTCCTCACAGTATTGCTGTGTTGCTTAATCTGCATTTTTATATTTCCTTAGTATTTTTTTTATCGTGCGTGAACATGCAACAACACAGGAAGTGTGTAATACTGAGTGATAATTGATTTTGCAAACTTGGTGGCCACATGCGGGTGGACAGTGGTGTTGTTTTTTTCAGAATCTCAGCTTTTGACAAAAAAATGCAATCCAGTGTAATCAGTTATGTTCAGATTTATTGTCACGTGCAATTGAATTCTTATTTGCATGCTGACCAACACATTCTAGCATCAGGAATCTCGCTATATAAATTATGAAAAAATATAACAACACAGAACACAGTAGACTAGAAGTTGCCCAGGTACAAGCCCAGTTACATGGTCCATAGAAGGTGTTGTGATGTGATGATTATCAATCCTGTTCAAAACATCTAAGTGTCAAAATTCAAATTCTAGGACCATTCACGTTCTTCATGGAGTTTTTCACTTTCTCCACAAATCATCTTCCAGGTACACTTATTTAATCTAAAATACCAAAGATGCACCTTTGGTTACATTGACTCACTAAGCAAAGGTGAGTGTGGGTGTGCTCAGGTGATCAACTGATAAATTCAATTATGGTCTACCAACAAGACAACATTAACTTAATTTGAGGTTACATAATGATTCAACAAATGAACTGGAGAAAGTTCTCTGAGCTAAACAGACCTCTGTGCTGAACACATGAAATGGTAATGATGCTCAATCTTTCCATTCAAATTAGTTTTCTTGTATACCTCTCACCTCATGTAAATAGAATTTGATCTAGACCTTTTATAAAACAGATTTAAAGTTTTTTTCACCACTCCTCCATACCAGTTCACACATCTTTATAGAACAGAGGATTGAGACCTTCAGAAACTACCATTGCATTGTGCACTCAGACTGCTATTGCCAAATTGATTAAACAATCTGCTTTAATGGTAATCCAAGAGCGTTTATGTTGGAATATGAATACTGCCTTTTGAAATTGCTGTAATTACATTTTTCAACTCAGATACACCAATTGTCTCTTTTTCACTGTACAGCTGCAGGGCGATTTCCTCTCCTTTTTAATTTCAAACCCCTGCAATTCTCACAATTGAACATAATCCAATTTACCGAGACCACGTCATGGTTATCAGAGAAAGCCTTCTCAAGTATTCAACTTATTTAGTTGCCGACAAAGTAGTTCAACAACAGAAGGTAATGTGTTTCAATCAAATAATGTAGCATAAAACTTGAAAAGGTGATTTCTTTGCAAATATGAATATGCTGCTTAAACAATTTTTATAATAATAGTTAAATAGTTCAAGTTTATTGGCATTTGGATATACTTAGGAGGAAGGAGCACAACTTTTTACTTTTACAAACACACTTTATTTCTTTTCTATGCTAAACAAGCCCATTAAGTTATAAGCAAAATGTGCCTTGTTTATGAATGCTTTTGTATAATTAACTGGTAATTTGTCAAAGTTAAAAGTGTCAAGTGGTACTGTGACATAGTGGTAGCGCTGAGTTCATGCCCCAAGTGTTCCCTTCATTGAGTTTGCATGTGCTCCCTGTGTCTACATGAGTTTCTTCCACATGCTCCCAACAGTTCAAAGACATGCAGGTTTTTGTTTGTATATTTGCCCAGCAATTGACTGGTGTTCTTCCTGCCTTGCACCAAATGACTCCTGGAATAAGTCCCTGCCCCGGATAAGTGAGGTAGGAAAATGAATGACTGAAAAACGATCAAAGATATTGAGGCATTGTAAGTCTAGAATCTTAGGAATGGTGCTGTGTAGAATGCTTTTTGGTTGTTCATTATTTTGCTCATAAGGTATAAGAAGTATAAATCAAATGTATATACAGAATTGGTAGTAGAACATTAGGACAGTCTAGATGAGAACAGGCCATTCAGCCCAACCATGCTTGCCAGTCCTATCCACTTAGTTCTTCCGTGATTACAGAATATATATGCCATTTTATGGTTTTATGTGCTGCTTCTAAGTTATACAAGCCTCCGTGCTATAGCCTCCCCATTTCTGATGTCAGATGCATGAGCTCTGAAAATGTTCAGGTGTCATGACTTGGGAGTCCAAAAAGCACAGAAGACCCAAAAGGGACCTGAAGAGTCTTAAAAAGATAAAAGATGTATTTTAACAAAAGGGTCTGTAGTATAAAAATCTCCTAAGTGCAAAAAAAAAAAAAAATTGCCTGAGAAAGGCAAGGCAATCCACTGCAAGCATAGTTCCAATACAGAGTCCAAAGGAAAAGTCAAAAACAAAGCACAGGTTCAAAAATCAAGGAAAATACAAAAATCAGTAAGACACAGCAAAACACTCCCTAGCACATTCAAAACGAGCCACCGGGAACTATATACGGCCCTCCAATATACGGGGTGGAGGGCAGTTCCTGGCAGTGACTGGAAGGTGGCCCCACCTCTTGGAGAACCACCGACAAAACACTAGGGACATAACTAAGGCATTTTCTAATGATAAATAAACACAAAGAACAATGCACAAAATAAACAAAAGAAACATTAATGCAAATAAAAGGCACAAAATTGGACAAAACTGACAAGAAACACAACTTTAAACTCCATGCCAATGCTGGCTGAACATGACAACATGATTTTAATTTTATGAGCATTGGGTAAAGACAAAATTGCCTTAGAAACAGGACCATACCTAAATATAGCTATGTAACATGAGACAAATGAGCTAATCAGAGAATAGGAGGTTAAAGTCAAAACAAGCTGCTGCCGAGACTTCAAGCAACAAGAGAAGCACCACCTGGAAATGGGAACATATATTGGATGTGTTGCTGACCTTCATTTGCTTGCAAAACCACAGGATGATCCAGGTTGTATGGTGTGAATTTCCACACTCTATTTACTTTTGTTTATGACAATACTTATTGGAATAATGCTTAAACATTAAAATTACATAATAAATGTTTAGCTTGCAGGTCTCCTCAGAGAAGTGACAGTTGTTAGGATTATAAGGTCATTATTATCACATGTACAGTAAAATTCTTATCTGCATGTGCTAATCAACAATCAGCATACTGCCACTCTCGGTTTCAGTTTTCTTTTTTTTTCCTTTCCGCATTTTTCATAACCTAGCAGCACACCAAAGCAGACTGGAAATATGTCTTCCTGTGTTACTTAATTATTTTTAAATCATATACAGGCATACTGTAGGACAATAAACAAAAACACAAAATGTACATCTAAGCTGGATGGATTTCTTTCACTTCACTTTCAATAAAGAGAGCACAAACTTACCTGAGAATTATATTTCCCCATCTAATCAAAGTAGGGCCCAAATTAGCAAACTAGTGGTTTATATTCAGGGTTACACTGCATAAGTATAAACACAACATTAAATTGGTTTCTAAAATAAGGCAAATAATACTTCTGCATTATAATAATTTCTTGTTTGAAAAAGATCTGTTGGATCAGGAAAAAATGCCTGTCCAAGAACACTGCTACTACAGTAAATTAAATAGGTTACAACAAAAAAAGAAATGGTCAAAGACTATTTCTACAGTGAAGAAAATAAGAAATCTGGAATTAAAATGTTTTGGCCCTGTAGTCCACACTCCAGACAGTAAAGCTATACAACCGGTTTTACCTATCGCTTATGCACTCTGGTGCAGCTCTTCACTAACCTGATGAAATCCATGCAATGCAGTAGAAGTTGTCAACTTGTAAACAAAAACGGTATTCCTAGACAGTGTTCCTACACCAACAAAAGGACACAGTGACCGGTTTGGCAAGTTGGGTTTGATGCTGGGGTTAGTCCAGCTGTCTCATGGTGTCAGTCTTTTTGATTTTGAATCATGCATTTGGGAGGTGTTTTGTCATTGAATCAAATACATTCTATGTCACAAATTTTACACTATGGCCATTATAAGCAGCCAGCCGCGAACCTACCATGTCTGGATTACAACGGCCCTCAGAATCTGTTTCTTTAGTGCACAATGACTTCCTCTAAGCACTGCAAGCGGAGTGCTTCCTGGTGACATATGCTGAGCTCTCTCTTAACTCAACCCCCACCTTTTTTTTGTGCAACATTGCCAATACATTCTGCTTTTCCACAGTGCAAATCCTGCCGACTACGCTGAGTGTTTTATCACAGAATCACACCACAATCCATCCCAGGCCACACATGTTACACTGTGGTAAGTGAATGTGGCCAACTACAAAACTGAAAAGGCTGGAATACAAAGGCCTTCAGAAGCAGTTTCTTTACCTTGAAAACAGAAGAAATCTTATTCTGCGCATGAAGAAACTGCCTTGAAGGACAGCAAATGGAGAGCTTCATTGTGACATCAGCAGAGCTCTATTTCACTCAGCCCCCCACGTTTATTTTTGCACAGCATTGTCACTACAGGCAAGCAGAGTTTGCATGATCACCCAGAGGTGGGATTTATCCTTGAAATGTGCTGACGTTAGACTCTTTATTGCTTTATCAGCCAAACAAACTTTATTTTATGATTTCTGTGAGGAGTTTGCATGTTATCTGCCAGTATCTGTGGGTGTTTTTCCAAGTATTCCAGTTGTCCTCAAAAATCTTCTAAGATGTGTGTGTTAGGCGATTCTAAACTGGCCAATGCGAATGAGAGCATGGTTGGTATTTGCTGTTGTCCTCCTGTCTTTTTCACAGTGCTATTGGATCAGGCTCCCCCCCATATGACCCTGAATTTGATTATTGTAAGAATCACTCAGTCAGCAATCAACACAGATACTCTCATACAGCCTCAGATAAAACAGCATCCCTACTGTACATTCTAGAACACAAGGCCTTGGGTTATCTAAGGAGTTAACAGCTAGCTTAGCATCTGAAATGGTTTAATACCCTTCTTTTACTACTGGGTTTAATGAGAGACATGGCCTATCTCTGGTAATTTTAAGAAATTTAGAAGTGTCAAATTCAGTTATGAGTTACCAAAAAGACAATGTTAACTTGATTTTGGGTTACATAATGAGTCAGGAGATGAACTGGAGAATGTTCTGCTGGCAACCATTTAACCTCTGAGATAAACAGACCCCTGTGCTGAACACATGAAGCAGTAGTTGTATTCATGTTATGCCAAAAAGTAGTCACTAAAGTGGGAATTAACCTGGGAGTGTGCTGGCTTTGAATTCTATTGATTTATCGGTTTAGAAAATGTAATTTCTATATTACCTTTCTATAAAGAACACCATGCACATGGGCTTTACAAGTACAGATATGGAGTACGCTTGAGGCACAGGCAGGAAAACACTGTTTTATTAGCTAGTAAGCCATGCTGCCTTTTTCTGAAATGCCTAATGAATTAAGGACAGTCGATTTTGAGGTGCATGTGAAACACGAGCGGAGCAAGTGAATAATTCAGAAGCACATGATACCATCTAATAATGATAAAATGCAGATCCTCAGACACTAATCCTTGTGCATTTTACCAAGTTTTGAACATTTTTTATCATTTTAACAAACATAAACTTCACAAACCTGCTTAGTCCAATTCAAGCTCTTAGTCAGACAGAATTTATCCTGGAAGTACTGGATGCAAGGCAGGAAAAACCCCGGACCAGACTCCAATCCATCACAGGCCCAGCTTGCTCATGTGCTTACCTAGCAAAAACAGCACATTTTTCGGAATGTAGAATGGAAGCTGGAGGACCAGGATAAACTCTACGAGGTGATTATACCGTGTCACCTCTGTTTTCTATTCTTTATCAATTTTTACATAGAAAGATGAAAAACAATTCCAGCTGATTAGCCTTGCTTCCATATAATTCCAGTCCAGATGTTCCCATACATGTTCAGGAGCATTCATATCTGCAATTTGGATTACTAGTACCAGTCCTTGAGCTCACATTGCAGTATAACTATATAGTAGAAGGGCGCTTCGCCCCCTGCTCGCTTCGCTCGCCCACCCCCGTGTTTGGTTTACCGGATATACAATTTAAAGAGATTGTTACTTTCATAGGAATTGTTACATATGCATTATTTTCACTTTTACTTTAAAAACTTTTGTCCTTTATTGTCCCGTGCGTGGTTACTTCTCTTTCTCACCAGACATATAATGCTGCTCATGTTGTGAAGGGTGGTGTGGGGGGGTTTGCTGAACGGGAGCACATGATGCTTGTCTGCCAAAAGCAATCCAACAACTGCTAGGTTAGATGTCAGTGGACTTGTTTTAAATGATGGCTCACTGCCTTGTCTCACATGACGTTGTAAAAACAATAATTTTCCTTTATCTCCGGCCCCGGGCGTGGTTAAATCTCTTTCTGGCAGGACGTATAATGCTGTCACACTGCCCGTCGATCATTTTAAAGCCTGTACAGCCGCTCTCCTTTTTGCCACTTCATGTCTCTGCTACTCGCATTGTGATCGCTTCTCCGTGATCCTAAATATACACCTGTCCGAACAGTGTTTTCTTTGAAATTAAACTTGTCGTTGCTTTAACTGTTGCAGGACCACAGATTCTCGTACCGTATGTTCCAGTATTGTGTAAATCTACGTTTTGTGCATTGAATGTTGCGAATGCGAAAAGACTTTGTTTTCTGCTCTTTGCCTTTTATTTCTGACCTCGCTTTGTCCTGCTATTTTTTCAGTTACACCTGTTCCTGATGATTAATTTCCTTTTGTTTGCGCTAATGCAATCTTTTATTCGTCCTTTATACACTTATTGTCCTTTATACACTTTATATGCACTGAGACCCCTGTATCTGTGTGTGTTGCGTGCCTTTACACTACTGATTTTTTTTGCTGCCCGTCTCACCGGTCTTTTATTTGTCTTCCATGATCTTAACATGAAGATCACGTATCGTCTCCTAGTCATTCCCTCCCACAGGATTTTTTTTTATAATAGAGAGAAAGCTTTGCTGTATTGTTATATACACATGTATCTATATATATCTACATATAAAAACACTGTAGTAGATAATCAACTGTATTTTTGAGAACATGCATAAAGAAAGTATTTTATGTATTATTTTTTTTAATAAAAGCTACTAAATAATAATTGATGAAAAGTAAATGTTAGTAGGCCAGCTCACCCCTAATCGTCTGTGGAGTCTGAGGTGCAGCTCTTCACTTCACTAAGTGGCTCATTATTCTCTACAGTGGCAGCATTTGTTAGAATCTTCTGGTTTGTATTTGTAATGCAAGTGCTACTGTGGTTGAGAACCACAAGTTCTGCAGTTAATAGCCTTGCTTGTTTTTAGGTTAATAAGTGGCTCAGATCCAAACAGGCAAAGCTTTTATTTAAACCATAATCATAGTATCAGTTTATAGTCCTACAATTTGAATGCATTATTATGCTTTTCAGCGATGTGCAATGAGTCCTTGAGGCAGTTTCTCACACCATAATGAGCTGCAAATACTGTAGTTGCTAAATGAAAAACAAATGTTGTTATCTTTGCCATATTAACCCAGTCATGATACTGTAATTTTATCTTTTTTAATACAGTTCATCCGGAAAGTATTCACAGCGCATCACTTTTTCCACATTTTGTTATGTTACAGCCTTATTCCAAAATGGATTAAATTCATTTTTATCCTCAGAATTCTACACACAACACCTCATAATGACAACGTGAAAAAAGTTTACTTGAGATTTTTGCAAATTTATTAAACATAAAAAAATTGAGAAAGCACATGTACATAAGTATTCACAACCTTTGCCATGAAGCTCAAAATTGAGCTCAGGTGCATCCTGTTTCCCCTGATCATCCTTGAGATGTTTCTGCAGCTTAATTAGAGTCCACCTGTGGTAAATTCAGTTGATTGGACATGACTTGGAAAGGCACACACCTGTCTATATGAGGTCCCACAGTTGGCAGTTCATGTCAAAGCACAAACCAAGCATGAAGTCAAAGGAATTGTCTGTAGACCTCCAAGACAGGATTATCTCGAGGCACAAATCTGGGGAAGGTTACAGAAAAATTTCTGCTGCTTTGAAGGTTCCGATGAGCACAATGGCCTCCATCATCCATAAATGGAAGAAGTTTGAAACCACCAGGACTCTTCCAAGAGCTGGCCGGCCATCTAAACTGAGCGAACGGGGGAGAAGGGCCTTCGTCACGGAGGTGACCAAGAACCCGATGGTCACTCTGTCAGAGCTCCAGAGGTCCTCTGTGGAGAGAGGAGAACCTTCCAGAAGGACAACCATCTCTGCAGCAATCCACCAATCAGGCCTGTATGGTACAGTGGCCAGATGGAAGCCACTTCTTAGTAAAAGGCACATGGCAGCTCGCCTGTAGTTTGCCAAAAGGCACCTGAAGGACTCTCAGACCATGAGAAACAAAATTCTCTGGTCTGA
Organism: Erpetoichthys calabaricus; assembly: GCF_900747795.2. NCBI lineage: Eukaryota > Metazoa > Chordata > Cladistia > Polypteriformes > Polypteridae > Erpetoichthys > Erpetoichthys calabaricus. Next base: position 159,822,391 of record NC_041402.2, on the reverse strand, counting down.
TGAGACAAAGATTGAACTCTTTGGTATGAATGCCAGGCGTCACATTTGGGGAAAACCTGGCACCATCCCTACAGTGAAGCATGGTGGTGGCAGCATCATGCTGTGGTAATGTTTTTCAGTGGCAGGGACTGGGAGACTAGTCAGGATAAAGGGAAAGATGACTACAGCAATGTACAGAGACATCCTGGATGAAAACCTGCTCCAGAGCACTCTTGACCTCAGACTGGGGCGATGGTTCATCTTTCAGCAGGACAATGACCCTAAGCACACAGCCAAGATATCAAAGGAGTGGCTTCAGGACAACTCTGTGAATGTCCTTGAGTGGCCCAGCCAGAGCCCAGACTTGAATCTGATTGAACATCTCTGGAGAGATCTTAAAATGGCTGTGCACCGACGCTTCCCATCCAACCTGATGGAGCTTGAGAGGTGCTGCAAAGACGAATGGGCGAAACTGGCAAAGGATAGGTGTGCCAAGCTTGTGGCATCATATTCAAAAAGACTTGAGGCTGTAATTGCTGCCAAAGGTGCATTGACAAAGTATTGAGCAAAGGCTGTGAATACTTATGTACATGGGATTTCTCAGTTTTTTTATTTTTAACAAATTTGCAAAAACCTCAAGTAAACTTTTTTCACGTTGTCATTATGGGGTGTTGTGTGTAGAATTCTGAGGAAAAAAATGAATTTAATCCATTTTGGAATAAGGCTGTAACATAACAAAATGTGGAAAAAGTGACGCGCTGTGAATACTTTCTGGATGCACTGTATTTCTAGACTAAGACAGCGCAGAATTACAGTATTCTTTGTAGGTGTGCAACACTCTAGAAGACCATAAAAAAAAAAAAACAGTAAATCAGTCTTTCCATTTTTTCTCCAAAACTCAACCATTTTATCCACTACACAGTCACAGGAAACCACACTGACTCCAATGTCAAAACCACCCTTGGACGGGAACCTAGTCCATTGTAAAGCTCACTAACTAGTATATAGGCACCAAAGAACCAGATTACCTTAATAAAACATGTGAACACAGGAAAAGCTAACCAAATCTTACACACTATGCTACAAATATTAATTTTTGTAACTATTTAGCATTTCAATTTCATTTAGCATAGTCAAATTAGTCTAATTCAGCACAGCCTGTAGACTTCAGGAATGTCAAGCCCAGTCTGTCCCTAATTCTCATTGATGGTGAAGATGTGGAGGTTGTGAGGACATATAAATACCTTGGTGTGCATGTCAATGATACACTTGAGTGGAGTATCAACATAGAGGCTGTATACAAGAAGGATCATAGTTGCCTCTAATTCCTGAGGATGCCAAGAGACTAAATAAACTGATCAGAAAGGTTAATTATGTCTTAGGAGTCAGGATAGACTCACTGGAGGACACAGTACAACAGAGGTCACTTGGGAAGCTGCTGGGCAATGACACTCACATTTTGTTTGAGAATTTGGCTAAACAGAGGAGTGCATTTAGTAACAGATTATGACAATTGCATTGCTATTAAAGGACATTTCTAACTTCAGCAATTAGGGTCTATAATGTGTCATCCCTCAGCTGAGGAGGTATTGTTTCCTGTTTACTGAATGGTATGCCATGATATATTGTGCCAATGACATTCTGTATTGAGAAATTATGTCTTAAAAGTATGTGCAATTCTAATCACTATACATTTAGTAAATGCCTACACTTTGTTAATCTACTTACAGATAATTCATATTATATGTGTACCAGTAACGGCGCACTGCACAATCACGTGCAGTGAATACACTTGACTTGAGCATAGTTTTCATGCTCTTTCTCTGTACATTTAGCATTCGTTTGCTCAGTGGTTGATGTGCTTGCTGCTTCCTGAGCAGCTCTTCTTTTCTCCACCCTGCTTCTTCTCTTCTTTAATCTGCATCTTTTCGCGTTAAAACTGATTAAGTCAGTGTTTGTGTTGCAATTACTTAGTACGTTTTCCTTAATTTTTCACTTAAGCTGGCACTCAAAACTGCCTCAAGAATAATTTATGATATGAAGACGTAGGGAACGGCGAAGGTGGTAGGGATGAGAATGACGCCCGTACGCATGTGCCACAAGGCTGCCCTGCTGGCCGCTGCCGTGAGTTGATTCTACAATAAAATAAAATAAAAAGAGAAATAACCTTGAAGGTTAGTTATCACCCTGAAAGCGGATAGTAGATGTCACATAGTATATGTGTACCAAATTTCAAGTCAATAGGTCAAATGGTTTGTGAGCTGCATGTGATTTAAAATCCTGGATAGACAAATAAACAGCCATGGCAGCATATTATATATAAAGATTTGTAGCTTGTTAGCATACCTAAGATTATTATAATTCTTGTTATATGTATATTTGTGCCCTTTTTGTCTGCAGCTGAATCCCTGCAATTTCCTTTGGGATTAATAATGTATCTATCTATCTATCTATCTATCTATCTATCTATCTATCTATCTATCTATCTATCTATCTATCTATCTATCTATCTATCTATCTATCTATCTATCTATCTATCTATCTATCTATCTATCACTTAACATTAAGAGAACATCAAGTCAAGCAAACTTTCTTCTGGCTGTGTGTGTCCAAGATAGAAACCACTGGTGGTTAAATAGAACATTTCTGAATTTCACTTGTAATATATTTACATTGTAGTTAGTTTTAACATTGTATAGCACTCGATCTACAAAAATTCATACTTAGGAAAATAAATAGCAATTTTTTATAATGCCTATATTTTATATTATACAAGTATATAATCACAGAACTAATTTGATGATTTTACATTGCATGTGCTGTTCTTAAACATAAATCTGAGTTCATTCAACATTAGCAGCTCCTGGGATTCTCTCTCTCTCAATCCCTCTCTCTCTATATATATATACTGTATATAGTATGTACATTTGTTTATACGGTAATAATGTGCATATATGGTATATATACCTATAAAGTAGATAAAGTCTGCATCTCGTTTTCTACTGGTCCTGCACTGAGTAATAAATCACTGGCCGAGTCTCAGGCATTCTTTACAGGAAGTCTTCTATTTCCTGACAGTAAAAACACAGTTTAGGAGGTGTAGCATCATTTTCTAAATAATGCGTATTTACTGATATTTTTTGTAAATTTTTATTGCAGTTATTGGTGGTGGGGACTGTTGGCTTCCTCTGCCAAGCCCCTCAGATCTCCAGTGTTATTGTGTGCTCCTAGGTGTTTTGTCCCTTTGTCAGCTCATATATGCTGCCCAGCTCCACCTCATTTTGCTCATCCAGGTTCAGAGGTAATGCATATTAAACACTTTTCCTTAAATCTATGAGACAACACAAGGCCAGGGTCCACATCTAAGGCACTAGTATGTCCTTGTGTCAGAGCCTTACAAAGGGTCCGTTTAGTAGCTTCGAACTGCAACTTTTCGAAGTGTGTAGCCCCCCTTCTTTGTTGTTTGCTGTGGTTTATAGACCTCCAGTAATTAATGATATCTTCATTTCTGAATTCTCTGATCTCCTGGCTGATATCACCCTCTCCCATGACAAAGTACTTATTCTTGGTGATTTTAATATTCACGTTTGTTGTCAATCGAAACCTTTGGTTAATGACTTTTTATCACTATTGGAATCATTTGATTTTATCCAGCATATTAATATGCCAACTCACTCTCTCGGTCACACCCTTGATCTCGTTCTTACACGTGATATTTCAGTTAATGATATTGACTTATGCGATGTTTCTTTTACTGATCACTTTTCTATAATGATGGATTTCAATATTACTGTAGATGTCCCTACTACTAATTGTGCTTCACGCTGCTCTCGCTTTTTAAATTCTTCTATTATATATGATTTTAAAACCATATTCTCTAGTCTTGATGTGCATCTCCAATATGATTGTATCGATAATTCTGTCTTAGAATTTAATTCTTCTTATAAAATGGTATTAGACTCAATTGCTCCGCTCAAGATACGCTGTAATAAGGGAAGACCTGCTCCCTGGCTAAATGAAACTACGAGATCGCTGCGCCGCGCCTGTCGAACTGCGGAATGGGGTTGGAAAAAAGATGGTTCTTTCATGTGAGGAATTTCTTTCATTCTTTGTCAGTAAAATTGGACCCATTTTTACTAGCCATTATCAATGATTCTATTAGTTCGGGGGTTATGCCCTCATTTTTTAAAAATGCTGCAGTGCGTCCCTGTTTAAAAAAGGCAGAATTAGATCCTGGAGTTTTAGCCAATGTTCTTCCGATTTCCCAATTGCCATTTCTGGCTAAAATATCAGAAACAATTATTTATAATCAATTGGTTGATCACCTTAACTCCAATAATTTATTTCAGATCTACCTATCTGGCTTTAGGCGTTATCATGGTGTTGAGATGGCCCTCCTGAAAGTATTCAATAACATCTCTATTATTACTGACTCAGGTGGCGCTGCGGTCCTTGTCCTCCTGGACCTGACTGCTGCCTTTGACACTATTGACCATGAGATATTGCTGTTACAGCTTGAACGTCCTGTTGGGCTTAAAGGGGCTGCTCTTAACTGGTTCAGGTCATATCTAACTGGTAGACACTTTTCAGTGACTTTAAATTTCTCTTTTTCATCTACTGCTCCTCTTAAATGTGGTGTTCCTCAGGGATCCATTTTGGGTCCTGTCTTATTCTCTATTTACCTTCACCCTATTGGAGCTATTTTTAGGAAATTTAACAGTTCTTTTCACTGCTATGCTGATGATTCACAGGTTTATATTCCCGTCTGCAACTCTGCAATAAATCAACTGCGCAGCTGTCTTTCTGAACTAAGATCCTGGATGGCTAATAATTTTCTTGATCTGAATCAAAATAAAACGGAGGTGCTTATAGTGGGCACATCAGCTAAAGCCCAAATTGGTCTTGGACTTCTCGGCACTTTCTGTCTTTCAAGATAATCTAGGTGTTATCGTTGACAGTAACCTCTCTTTTGAGAAACAAGTTAATTCTGTAGTCAAGAGTTGCTTTTTCCAGCTTCGTTTATTAGGTAAGATCAAGCCTTTTTTATCTTCTAGGTATCTTGAGAAAGCTACTCATGCTTGTATCTTTTCTCGCCTTGATTACTTCAACTTGCTGTATTCTAGGATTAGCAAATCCCTGATACGCAGGTTACAGTTGGTCCAGAATGCTGCCGCTCGCTTTCTGGTTGGGGCAAGAAAGTATGACTCTGTTTCTCCAATGTTAGCTTCTTTACACTGCCTGCCTGTCAGTTTTTGAATTGATTTTAAAATCTTGTTGCTAGTTTTTAAATCTTTACATAGGCTTGCTCCTGCCTATTTATTCGAATTATGTGTTTTACACCAGCCATCCAGAGTGCTTAGATCTTCTGGTCAATTGTCTCTTGTTGTCCCTCGTACCAAGTGTAAAACTAAGGGGGACAGGGCTTTTGCAGCTGCTGCTCCTCGCCTGTGGAACTCTTTACCTCATCACATAAAGGAGTCGTCTACAATTGAACTGTTTAAAACAAGATTAAAGACTCATTTCTATTCACTTGCATTCCATGACCTTCAGTAATACTGATGGTTTCCTCATTGTGATTATGTAACATTACTTCTGCTTATTATTTATGTTCATTTATTTTATTTCTATTTATGTTATTCATGTTAATTGTATGTTTTTCTTTAATTCTATTATTGTAAAGCACTTTGGCCACAGCATTCCAATGTTGTTTTAAATGTGCTATATAAATAAAGTTGACATTGACATTTTAGCAGCCTGGAGAATCATAAGAAGTTCATCTTTAAGTATTGTGTCTGTGAACCTACATCCCAAACAAATATGCTGCTCACAGAACAGCTTTTATAGCCGACAACTCCAGGTACTTCTGCTCCCTCAGATAGTCTTCTGTCACTTGAGAAGCTACTGTGTAAACCAATAAGAGAAGACTGACCTAATGCATATTAGGGATTGATTACAACAATGGGCATTTCAGGAGGTGTAGCACTGTCTATGTCAATTTAGTGTACTTTAAAGTGTATAAGGCCATTTTTTATGTTTCATTTGCATTTTCAAGTTGCAGTTGTCAAGTACTGTTGAATTTTTTTGTGTGGTATGTGGCACAAAGTTGACATAATGTATGTTGGAATCAGATACATCAGTGGGCATTGTTTGTTATGGCACACTGGCTTTGTAAATTAACTTGGTTATAAACTTTGCAATGTCATTTTTTATGTCTTGTTCACTTTTTTACATATAGATTGCCAAATGTTAATTACATCATTCTGGCATATCACGGGGCTTAAGACTGTCTTGATGCATATTTTTTGTTAATGTTGTATTGCCATTGCTTTATTTACTGGGCTATACCACTTCATCAATGGCGGAAAATTAACAGTTTAAGGTGAAAATAGCTCAACAGGGTAAAAATTTAGGAAAGAGATTCATTTTGTGAATTATTTACTATGGGAAAAATGTTGCTACAGATCTCACAGAGTTTAGCTCTCTAATCTGGGTGCAGATCCCTAGGCATTTCCCTGTCTGAAGTCAACACATTTTCATCTTATCTTTGTTTTTTCATTTTTTCAGGAAACAGTATAATTTATCTCCCAGAGATGTAAAGATTATATTAAGTGTCAATTCTTAATGTGATTTTAATACATTCATGTAAGTGTGACCATGAAATTGTCCCTTCCACGATGGGCTTCTGCTTTTTGCCCAAAACAGACAGAAAAGAAGCTGATTCCCTCATCAATCTGATCTAAATAGGAGGGTTAAAAAACAAAAAACGGACAGTTGGTTTCACCACTACTGGTTGGGTAATGGTGCTGGAACAGGAAGAGAACCCCTCCCAACTTTAATACTTTAAGCTCTTGCAGAATCTGATTATAGGGTTGTAAAAATAAGGAGATTGAAATATCAAAAGGTTGGGTGAGGGGGCTGTGGGATATTACATTAGATTTGATTAGGTTACACAAACTTTATTAATCCCAAGGGGAAATGTTTAATGTCTAAAACATAATGGTATGAAATGGAAAAAAAAATACAGCACATTAGTAGATAGAGAGTATGGCTTTCCCTCCAAGTACAATGAGCAGCAGGCCTCGATGGTAGCTGGTTCCAACCTTTAGTCGGTGAGTTCTTTAAATAGGGCAGTATGCAGAAGAGGCAGGGCTACAGACAATTCTCCGGCAGTGACATCAGAGATCTTCCTGTGCTAATGCTAGTGTCACCTTCTCAATCTTCCTCCATTGTTTTCAATGACAACAGCCTGTGAGACACTCCCTATTCTCGCATGTGTGTCAAGGCATATAGCCATTGTAAATAATTTGGTAAAGACTGCAAAATGAGAAAGGGAGGGTTCTAAAACATAGAATATATTGTTTCAAGTGGCAAGATCACACCACCTACTTATTCTAATAAAACAGTGCACATAAGAGAGTTGGGTCATGCACGAACGACCATAATTCTTAATGTACAGCGTAACAATCTAGATGTTATTATGGAGTTGGTATACAGCAACAGTTAAAAAAAATCAGAAGCTTACATCTGAGCACTGTGTTTGCTCCCTGTGTGTGTGTGTGCGTGTGTGTGTGTGTGTGTGTTGTACATTACCCAAGAAGCACACCAATTGCTATAGCAACATGATCTACAATAACAACACCCAGAGCCTTGTATATTTGGTTTATGACATCTGTTGCTTCTGTAAGTCAATCCTGAAACTTGTTATTTTTTTTCCATCCACAAAGCTACGCCTGTGTTTATTCAAGAAAGAACACTCTGTAGTGCCGTTTTTTTAGGCTGATCATACACGAAGCAAATCCACTTTAAATCAGTTAGTAGTTAACTTCTTTCACAAACGTGATCCAGGGGATTTGAAGAAGGTGGTGCAGTTAAACTTTTGAAAGCTGACATTCACCTTCTGAATGGGGCTGGAATGAAATGTCTCCAGTAAATGTAGGGATATGCTTTTAATTGCATTTCAGTGGCTTAATGAGTCAAGGTGAACTTTATTTCACATACCTTTCTTGTTACTTATTCTATGAAACATATTGTTTGACATTTACATTATGTTTTAGACATCATTTTCCCACAATTTGCACTTTTCTTCCCTTTCAAGGATTTACTTACATAAACACTTGAACACACACATATATGCTGTACATACGGTACTGTGCAGAAGTCTTAGTCACATATAAAAAAAATTCTGCAAAGATGTTTCAAACATAACGAAAAGATTCTAATTATCAATAAAATGACTACAAAGAGCAGTAAACCAGTAAAACACTAATACACTAACACCAAGTCATAGTGTATTATTGTGGGATTTGTGAGACTTACGAGTTTTGTTACTAGGTTCTTAAGGTTCACCTTAAGATTAACACACAAACAGAAATTCACACACATAGTGATTCTAGACAGACAATGGGCCAAGGGATGCCCAACTGCCAGCCATCCTGCAATAGTCCACATAGGACCCCCTCAAATAAGTACATGTACGAGTGATGCCACCTGCCTGTCACTCTTAGGACTCTACATAGAGACTTGGTATCATCGTCACTAACAAACTTACAGGTGTCCTCAGGACAAACAAAGGCTCAACACCGTTTTGGTTATAGTCACTTACCAACCAACAGGGTCTTACTTGCACCGCACTAATTCTTCATATTGAGATTCGACCCTTCAGCCTTGATAACCCTGTGGGAAATATAGCAGCAATCTTCCCACACTAGGTGCCCTAATATCTACTTCAATTAAGCAAGGTATAAAGACAAATGTACAAATGTAAATGCAACGTGACATTATTAAGGTATGATATCAATAAAGGAAAAGTATAATAGAAAATAAAATTGTTAGCAAAAGCCTAGAAATAGGCTTAGAAAAGCTTACTGAAAATCAGAATTGTCAAAAGTGGACGCTGTCCTGGGAAGCTTTGATTTAGCGATTGCTGTTATACGTAGGTTACATTCTTTGACATCCAGGTCAGATCTCTGACATTGATTCTTATGATGTCCTGCTTTCATCACCCCTCTGATCCCTCAGACAAGCCATATTTATGTTAAAATTTCACTTGGGGCTTCAGGACATGTAACATTGCAGACATTTGATTGGCTGACTATCCTTATGGTGAATGACTCTGCTGAAAGTGCTTTCCTTTCCCAAGCTTTAAACTAATTGAAAGAACTTATGATCCTATGGCATGAGCTCTGTTTCCTGTTCCCTCTACCATTATGTAATAAACTGACTGAAACAGATGCATTGAAGTTATAAATTACTGGTGCAATACAGGAAGAAGGTATAAGAAAGGATGCCTACAATCTTTTTTGCCCCTATAGTTAAATTTCTTTAAGATTCCTGTAAGTTCAGTTCATCCTGGTTCATTAGATCAAAAACTTAAACATAATATAAGCAGCCTGCACTTTCAAAATTTGAAGATTTTACACTCCAGGACACATAGCAATTGTTGTTGTGACAACCTGTACTGGAAACTATAATTATGCTCAGGAATGACTTATGGACAGCACAAAAAGCATTTGTTTCCTAAAACCTGCTTTGTTGATATTCTTTTCTTGTTTTTTCACTTTTTTTACTAAGCATTTGTAACTTCTGACATTTTGTGATAATTCTTTAAGGGAAGGTAACAGCCTGCTGGCAGTAAACATTAAGTATAAAAAGACACTGACACAGTCCAGAGTTTTTAGGAATGTGCCTTCATTAATAACAACTTCTGAGTTTTATGGTTTACAAGTCACTTCACTGAAACACCAAACAGGAAGAAAGCCTCAGACAAAGGAAATGACTACGTGACTTCAAGTAGCTACAAGATTAATCGCTGCCTAAGAAAATGACCATCTAGCAATTTCAGGTTGTATGGTGTGGGAAACCACATTTGTTTTGCTTTTGTTTATGGACTGGTTATTTGGCCATAATATTAGCAGATTAAAATTTTTAACCAGTTTTCCTGCTTGCATGTTTTGCTCTAATTTTTTGACAGGGGCTGAGAACAGGGAGGGAGACCTCCCAAGATATAAGTTACACAGTCATACCTAGGTGGAGACTGAGAGACAACTACTGACAGAAGTTACTGGACCATAGCCCTGGCTGCAAGTACATTGCAACTGTGAACTACACACCAATATAAATTGGTAAGTGTAAGTATAAGCAAACTAGAATAGTGATAGATGTGTAACAGTTGACTGTGAAATTACACAAAAATAGTCTCTGCGTTCGATAAAAGGGGATTTATGATTTAGGGGGAGGTTTCCACAGAAGCCCTTCTCATGATAAAACATTTGGTCAGCAGCATCATTGGATTTTTGTAGTGTAATAAAACACCACTCTGCGCCTTGAAAGCTGCATCAGTTCTTTTAGATTCACCGGCTTTCAGTTTTATAAGAAAATTAGCTGGTGGTATTTTTCAAGCATCTTGGAGAAGTTGCCCCTGTTCTTTTGTAGACTTTGGCTGCCTTAATTACTTCTGACTCTTTAAGGTAATCCCAAGTAACTTCAATGAAATCCCAGAATCGTCTGTTGCAGATAACACTGATATCTGTTGTGTAATTAAAGTCAACCTGTAAGGACCTGTAAGGCATTTGTTTCTACAGACTTTGATGTCCTTCTTCTCTTATGCAGTTGTGCAAATGGACCTTCCCCTTCTTTTTCTGTCCTGGATGAATCTCAAAATAGTAACAGACACCTTTGTAAGAAATCTTAAGTTGCTTGGCAATCTGTTATATGGAATAGCTTTCATTCTGTAAAAAAAAAAAAAAAGATTTCTCGGGAAAGCCGTTTCATTTTGGCTATTTTTGAACCCAAAATAGAAATTTAGGAATTCCAGTACCTTACAACACAAGTGAACAGAAAAACAGGTTTCAGTGGTGCTAATATCCAATTAGCATTTATATATAACTAATTAAGGATAAGCTAAGAGCGTTTGCCATTAGGGCACTAAAGGAACTGCTATTTAAAATAGGACTTTGCATACATATGTGAACAGTAAATAAAAAATCTGGCATTTCAAGCGGTAATAGTTATGACACATACTGGCAATGCCTTGGCTATAAATTTATATCAATTTAAATGGTATCTCTCTATTATAATAAAAAAATCCTGGGACGAGACGTGACTTTTTCAGAGAGATACTTTCATGTCCCGTGAGACGAGACTTTGTGCCAAGAGATTTAACCACGCCCAGAGCCGAAAATAAAAGACAAAGAGTAGATGACAAAGTAGAATGATGTAAAGAATTAAAAAATGTTTGTGTGATACACATGCAGAGCAGGTTAGAGATAATAAAAATAGTAAAACTCGAAAGTCTCAAAAAAATGATAGTAAAGATTGAATTAGCGCAAACAAACGGAAATTATTACTCGGTGAAATAACGGAACTGCGAAAAGAGATCTAATATATTATTCGGATTTAAACTTTAAGTCGGAGAATTGTTGATCGTCTAATTCATGTTGCCATCAGGGAAAAGTAGTGTTTCTTCCCAATGAAGAGGCGTATCCACGAGAATTAAAAGATTTGTTGTTATTGAAAGTGAAATCCACATACACGAGCGGCAGAGATGGAAAGTGACCAGGCCGGGGGGTTTGGAGAGCAAAGTGAGCAGGGGGCGAAACCTCCTAGTCTTTATAATAAAACAGTATTTACATTTTATAATAAGCAATTATATACATATTTAGTTACTATATTTGTAAGTAGTGAGTAATTTTAAAAGTAACATTCCCCAACACAGAATATTACATTTGTGTATGGTTTATTTCATTGCCATTGTTTTCCTTGGATAGAACTTTATTTCTCCCAAGGGGGGAATGTTTTTGTAAATCAGATTTACAATTTTCCATTTTTCTTTGTTGACATTATGACTGTTTTTTAACATCCCATACATTATTATTTTATTATTATTATAATTTTATAGCATTACCTTCCATATTGGTAGCACTTTTCTCCTCACACATTTCAGTAGTACATTTAATGCTAATTCTCTCCCACCCTTTGTCTTTTTGTTGGCCATCTTGGCTTTTTCCCTATCCTTCACTAAGGCATTGACTGAGTCGTCAGTAATAGTTTGTACAAGCTAAATGTAGTTCTGTTTATTTCTTAATTCCTTTTCTGCCAGTTCTTCTAATATAACTTCAGGTAATTTTAATACGAGTTAGTACAGCTGTCAGTGACAAATATTCTTTTTGAATAGATCACTCTGGTGCCAGGGAAAAAATGCAGTAGATTAAGGTGAAAGTAGATTATTACTCCAGAGGCTACTCTATTTCACAAATACTAGAGTAATTGAATTGTGTGAGCAGTCTTGAGATTTTTTAGTATTCTGTAGGTGATATCAACAGACTGAGGAATGTCATTTATTTGTAAAGAAAATTTCCACTTCTCATTTTTGAAAATACATCTTATTGCCCACAAAGGGATGTTCTTAGAGATCATTTCAGTTTAACCCTTTAACAGATGAGTGCTTCAAAGAGACCCTCAAACCAATTTTTTACTTTTTGGTACTATTTGAAATGATTGCAGTGTATTTTTTCATATTTATTTTTATTTTTGGTGTTTTGTTATGTCCCTCCACCTGCATTCCTTGTGCTTTGGCATCACACATTGGTCACAGGATCTGACAGGCTATGTACTGCGCTTTGCTATACAATAGGGAATCATTGTCATTTATGTACATGCATGCAACTGAACCATAAAACCATTTTAAATACTGTTGGAGTGAGCATGATGTCCAACCTTTGATACAGAGTGAATGCTCTGCTGTCTGTGTTGCTTACTTGTTAACTGAATGTGAAAAATATAGGAAAAACAGAATAGATTATTTCATCATTTGTATTTATTATTATTAAAAAGCAAACCTTTTATTTTGATGTGAATTAAGGATATAGAAAAATGCTATTTTCTCTGATTGTTTTCCTTTTGTCTAGGAAGCCAGGGAGGAGCACATGGCACACTAAAGCATAATTTTTATGAATCCTTATGTTGTAGCATTCAGAAATAATAGCCCTTTCACTCCTATTCACCTAGATTCTGAAATTCATTCAGAAATTAGGTGAATAGGAAGTGTGATGTAGTGGCTTAGGCTTTAGATTTCAAACCCTAAGGTTGTCCTGCTACTGCTACTGTGTAACCCTGAGAAAGTAACTTCACCTTCCTGTGCTCCAATTGGAAAAACTAAAGAAATGTAACCAATTGTATGTCAAATGTTGTAAGCTGGATAAAGGAGTCAGCTAAATCTCTCTCTCTCACCCCTTCTACACATGTTCTGGGGGAGCAATCATGGACTACTCAATACCTCCCCAGGGACACTTGGTGGCAGCCTCCCTGGCTGACGATGGTGCCTCAGTTTCCCGCAGATGGAGTCAGATGGGAGATGGAGTCCTCCACAGCCCTGTTGGGATCGGGGGTGGCCACCAGGGGGAGCTGCATGGGTCCCAGAGCCCTGCTGGACAAATCTTCAGCCCCACCCGGAAGTGCAATTGGAACCAGGTGGTCAAGCACCTGGAACACTTCCGGGTGGGCTATAAAAGGGGCCAGCCACCACCACTCAGCGGCCAGAGTCAGGAGGAGAGGACGAAGCTTCAAGGGAGGAGTGATGGTGCCAGAAGGGCATGTTTTGGTTTTGTTGTTTTGTGCTTATTTTGGGACTGTGTTGTGCCTGTGGGGTTCACAGGGAAGATGTACCCCACAGATGAAGAAAATGAACATTTTTGTGTTATTTTATACGTGCCTCCATGACAGCCTGTGCCGGGTCGGGCGCTATATAGCGCTATTGTTACAATATATATATATATATATATATATATATATATATATATATATATATATATATATATATATATATATATATAGTGGCTAGGTGCAGGAATGACAGGCTGCTGGACAAAATAATAATAAAATAAAATGCTCCTTATGCATCATTGCCCTTGTCCCTGGGCTTCAAAATACAAAAGTAAAGCTTGTCTTCTAAGGCTTCCTGTATAACACTGCACATAGAATTCACACTAAATCATGGCTTACAAACAAAACTGCAAAAAAATCAAGATGAATAAAACTGTGCATATACCAAGTTGCACACACTTCCTCTTTATAAATCCTAATGAATGTGAGATTTAATGTACGTGCACGCACCTACAGCCCCAACCCGACTCCTCCCAGAATTTATCATATTTGAATATGCAAATCAATATAAATGGCCTCTTCCGTTCAGCGTTTTGTTAAAAAAGTATGTGGAAAAAGAAGAATTTCCGCGAATGCAAAGTTGAGGCAAGGAAAAATGTACTATTTGTTGGCTTAAGCAGTGGTATAAGCAACAAAAGGAAACTGATGGAGTGATACAGAATGGCAGAGACACATGAAAGTTCAAATTCAGAAAGTTGGACAGTGCCTGAAATAAAAAAGTGATTAGATATCCAAATCTACGTGAAAAGGCAAGTCACAGCCCACTGTCTGTTTATCCTGTTTCAGACAATATTACAAAACCTGACGCCCGTGCCAAGGATATGACTCCAGGTAGTGATTATGCAGCTGTGCCCAGCATATCTTCTGGCGCTGGCTGCTCACACACCTCTGCATTGAAAACTGCCAGGTGATCATCTGGCCATGTGCTGATGGACGCTGTTCTGGAGTCACAAAATGCAATATTGGATGCTGTAAAAGATGTGGCCAATGAACTAAGGAATATAAGGGCTATACTATGCGATATTGATATTAAATGAATTGCTTAAAAAATAAATGCTGCATCTGATTACCTGTTTTTACATTCTGATAATTATAGTCGTTATGCTGCCCAATTTAGCTGATCATTTGGTGGGTCAGGGTCAGGTTCATCATATTGTATCTTGTCAGGTACAGGCAAGCCACGATTGTGTACCACTTTATGCAGCAGGCAACATGCTTGCCCAATGCCACACAAATTTGATGGACTACAGAGCAGCAAATTAATAGAGTGGAAATGCTTTCTACTTACATAAACAAATTCATTCTCTGAAGGTGCTTTCATAGTGTATCTTCAGTGCCAAGCATCACAAAGGATAGATTCTCTGCTCTTTGTATGGTACTTTGAGGTGACTCGCTATTCTTAAAAGGACTGCTTGCCTTTTGCCGCACTTGGAAAAAACACCTGCAACTGTGCGGAGCTGCAGTTTTTATAGGCTTTCCTGCTACAGATGATGTAATGCCAGCTTATTCTTTTGGTGATTCATCCCTGGCTGATGTAACTTGTTCAGTGCCATTGTAATAGAAGTGTGCATGCAGTTGACTGCTCCAATTACATTTGTAAAACTGGATGTTACTGTGAATTGTGCACTGATGTTTCCCAGTTCAACCATAGTGTAAGGAAATCTTATATATCTGGATGACAAGAGGGTAATATCATCCTATACAGCTGGCATTGCGTGACTCAGTGATGTTTGTGAAATGCACAATAGGTCAGCAAGTTCATGTTGAAAACCTCCTTTGGCTAAAAACCCAAGAGTGGACAGAACTTGCAAAGGAGCAGGTAGAGCACAATTCCTCAAAGTCTGCCTTTGTAAAGCTGATGCCAGTTCAGCACACAGCACCAAGAGGATAGCTCTTGGATATCAAAATCGACTTAGAAGCCAGTCATCATCATCTAGAAATATTCACTCTCTTCTAATTCTTCCAACTGCAATGTCTTCTAACAACACTAAAGCAGCCATAGTAGTTGGAATAGTTTGGCCATTCCATGAACCATCATATTGTTGCAGAATAGTTAAGATCCAGTGAATTAAATTTGTAAACAACATTCAATTAATTTTGGTGTATTTGATAAATCCCGCGTCAATGATGCAAATCAAAATAAGAAAGGGACACAACACAGAAACAATAGTACTGCTTTCATGCTAGGTGCCACCCATTTGCAAAACCAAGCATAAGCTTGTGTACGGATGGGATGAGGCTGCCATGTCAATGTGTGTAGCTTTATGGCAAGTTTAGTTTTTATACATCTCAAAGTGAGCGTGGAAAAGGGCGTATGCAACGTTTCTGTGTGTACACACAATTTATACACAAGGCACCTTGTCGTGGATTTGGGTCAGTTTGCTTGAAAACCGGGGTTCTTCTGGACTGGCTTCTGGAAGGGGCGGAGTCACTGGTTTCTCTGGAGAAGGAGACATTTTAGTGTTAGTGATTGCACCCCAATATTATCCTGACTGGTTATTACATACCTTGACCGAACCAGTAAGGAGATCCTCCAACGTGCATGCTCAAATGGTGTCTGTGTGCAGTTTAATGGTATTTTTGGCTACTCTGAGGTTTTGACATATGAGAATTCCATTTCTGCCATGCATTACATGATTAGAATTGAATTAACAAGCTTATTTGCTATTTTTATGTTTTTCTTTATTTACACAACACTGTTTGGAAATTGACACAACCTTGTTTGTCATGCTAATGGATGAGATTGCAATGATATAAGTATGGTTCTGCTCATACTGTGTGTTATCCCATGGTGGATAAAAATAACCTCAATAATCTTTAGTATTATTCAGCTTGTGCTAGTTTTGACATTTATTTTACCTTTGACTCCCAATTCACGTGTTGCCCATTGATTTCAGATTGCCTGGCTGTTTTTGGTCTCACACTTCTGACTTTTTGATTTCCCATGCCATGTCTCCTGGTCTTTCTACTCTTACAACATTCATCAGAGACACATTGGGTCAGTTGTGGTGTGCAATAAACTCTGATGATCCTGTGATGGCCCTGTGCTGGTCTAATCTTAGTACATATACTGTAACAAGACTATCTTCTGGGTTTCAATTTCACATTAATTATTTTCAACATATTCATAAGTTGGTGCAAGTATTCTTGCAAAGAGGGCAAATAAAATTCTAAATACCAGAAATGGAAGCAACATCAATCAGCTGAAGAGGAAGATAAGTAGAGAAATGTATACAGAGAGAATAAAACACCCAGAAAAAGATGAACACAGTTACTATCGACATGGAAGTAAAGAGTACTCATGATACATTACCTTCATAGGCTAGAAGTAAACAAGTAAGATTTTGTACAAATGACATGCCATTCAGTTCGGATTCAGCGGGTTGGAAAATGGATGGATGGATGGACATGCCATTCATTTGTGTTCATAGACTCAGTTAGCTGGTTGGAAAGTTGGAGCATTTTAAAATTAGTCACTTTATCAAAGAGTTGGTTATCACAATTTTGTTTATTACATACTTTTGTAACAGTAAGTCATATTAAAAAATAATCAATGATAACAGAATGTAATCACATCTTATGGTAGTGTACATAAAACATGTTTTATAACATCATCTTACAATATTATGTGTCTGAAATTGCTTTCCAACTCAAATGATGAGAAGATTTATGTGCTGTTGTTAGTAGCTGGACATGGAAGGTCTGTTGGGTAATTGGAATTCAAATTTATTAAACATCAAAATTTTAAAAGAAATACTCAATGGACATTTAAAATGTGCGTTTAAGCTGAAATTGTTGCTCGCATCCAAACATCAGAGATAGTAGACCATTGTGGTACTTTAAAATAAAATTCTAGTATCAGAGAAATACTAAATTATTATCATCTTTGTGAGGTCAGTTTTAGTTTAATAGTGGACCCCTGTGACCCTGTGTTAGGATATAGTGGGTTGGTAAATGACTGACTGACTGAGAAACACTAAGTACACATTTAGTCACTGTGGCATAGACTCCTATTGAGCCATTTTTGGGCACTTCAGAATAACTTAAGTTGCTTTTATTTTTTACCTACTTCGATTATGAAGAGCAGGAGAAGTGAGCAGCTGTGACTGAAGTTCTTACAAGGCACCACACAGCCATGGTGAGGCAAAGCGAAGGCACAAGCCAGACTGTTAGCATATGACAAGTCCTATTCCTACATTTTAGCACAGAAAAGGGACAGTACTTACCTTGCATGGTGATGAATAAATAAACAATATCATTACTACCATATTGAATAAAGAATTTTATTAACAAATTGAATAAATAAATACACATCTGATGTCATATCTTCCTTATATGGTAACACTTGACCATCCAGTCCCACCTACAATCTTACCCTATCTTCTGCAGTGAGCTGTAATTGCTTTAGTACACACTACTTCAGGTGTTTCAGTGTTTTTCCATCAGGACTGGCTGTCAAATGAGTAAAAAATATAAAATATATATAAATTACACTGGTTGAAGTAACCACTTTTAAGGTAAAATTGAAACAGTAAACTACTTCATAGTGGATGCTACACTGAATGTCCCTCTGTTTTATGATAGACAAGCCTAGACATTTGCCAATGATTCTCAAATAGGAGATTTTGAAATTTCAAAAATGTGTAATTTGTGCAGGATTCATGATATATTAGCCTGAACTGCCTCAACAAATTTCCTTGAAGAATAAGTTTGCCAAATTAAAAAAGTCAATCCACTGGGATCTGAGTTGTATTATGTGGATTAACAGACAGACAGACATGACTATCATAGTGGGTGATTTTTGCATCATATGCAAACAAACCTAAAATACAAAAAAGAGATAACACCAAACCAGAAGATAGATAGGTAGATAGACAGACAGATAGATAGATAGCTTTACTTTGCCACCTCCCAGAAGTATGATATTGGCACAATGGGGTAGTTTGTGTGCCTGAATGATCCTTAGAGCTGTGTTGTCTGGAGAAGTGAGTCCTTGATAGGTTAAGCGCCTTGAGCATGGGAAAGGTGCTATATAAATAGAATATATTATTAATTATTAATTATTATTATTATGGAAATGCTGGAAGCACAGGATATTGTCGGGAGTTTTGGCTAATGCAGTTAATGTGATTTAAATGTATGAATGAATGAATGAACACATTTGTCATGTGGTGCAGGGAGAACCAACTGGAACAGATAGATAGATAGATAGATAGATAGATAGATAGATAGATAGATAGATAGATAGATAGATAGATAGATAGATAGATAGATAGATAGATAGATAGATAGATAGATAGATACAAAAGTATGCAGAAATGATTTTTAGTTTTTATTTGATATTAAGAATACTGAAAGGTATAAGGAGTTTACATTTAAATCTTGTATTAAAATGTGTCTTTCTACTCAACAACACTCATCATTTAAGTAAAATTTAAATATTAGCTCATTCTTTTATTCTCATAGTGAAGCTGTACAGTAAAGAAGCTATTATTTCCTAATTAAAAGGGGACTGAAACTTTCAAGTTGAAACAGTTTATCTCAATGGAACCACCGAGTAATTAATGTTACTTAAAAAGAAAGTAATTCATTCAAGTGGAAAAGTGCTTTGTTGTCTCTCTACTGGAAATGGAATAATATTTTAAATTACAAGGATTGTACTCAATAATTTCAGACAACAAAAAGTGATGGCATTGAACAGAGAGTAACTGGGGGCACCTAAAAATGACAGAAGAGAATAATGAGAAAAAGCACGAAGGAAATGTGGGAAAGTTCATGTTTAAAATCATTTTAGTGATTTTCTAACGAGGCTGCCCTCAACACCATCTCTTAAATTAAATCTTTTAGTTCTTTTGTTATCACGTAATGGCTTGCAGCCTGATCATAATTTCAATTCTAGGTGGCAGATACCATAGTTATGGGCTAAATTAATGAAGAAGAATGGAAGTGCTTTGTTGAATTAATGGATTTTGTTCTCGTCTGTGTTGACACTTCAGATTTACACACCGCCGAGTATTATTTTGGAGCAGAGCCAATTATATTCACTCTCTGCCAGCTCTCCACTCTCTGTAGGCGAGGTATTCTTTGAATCATAAACAGAAGAAAAATTAATTAAACTTTAAACTTCTAAGAAGCTCCTTTTGCCAAGAAAATTTACCTTGAGCTAGAGTACAGCACCCTAGCACAAACAGTGTTCAGTCTTGTTGCTGTAATTCCCTACAATGAGACGACAAATATGTTTCTTAGTTTTGCCAAACTCCGTGGGATACACAGCTGGGTTTTACCACAAGAATCTGAAACAAGCTTCAACAGTCCTATATTTTATTTGTTTGTTTATTCCATTTGGAAATGATGCCATGCTCAAGCAGTGAATTATCCGTCATTGGCAGCGCAATCTAGAGATGTGTGACACCAGACACCTGCTACGTCTACTGAACAGCACAAGGGAAAACTGTACATACACAAGTTCAGCTTCAGATCACTAGGAAGACAGGTTTTTAGATTTGTACTTCTGCATTAATGTTATTTGGAAAATTTAAATAAAATAGTATTTTTCTGTTGTGTAAAAGACAACACACAAGAATGTAATGGTGATCCACAATGGACTCCACGTTTATTGCTATCTGACAAGAAAAGGGAAAAGGCAAAAAAACAAATGTGAGCGATTCCTTTGCCAGGAGTCTCAGCTACTGTGCCTATAAAATGTATTCACCCCCTTTTAATGTTTTTACATTTTATTGTTATGCATAAATGAAAAACATTGCATTTCATTTTGCCTTTTGACACTGATCAACAGAAGAAGACTCTTTAATGTCAAAGTATCTCAGCAACGTGGTCTAAATTAATTACAAATACACAAATGTATTTACTACAGAAATATTCACTAGTTTTGCAATATTTGATATTAAACACCTTTATCAAATTAAAACTAGAAATATGGTTATATGATTTTATAAGCACAGTATTTCTAAATCATAGGCTTGTTATCAGACTTGAAGAATGTGTAGGATATGTGAACTATTTGCCTGAGTCTCAGGCTTCATTCCAGACTATCTTGTCATGTTTTTTGGAATTTACATGCTCTCCCAGTGTTCCTGGACTGTGGCTCCCTCCCACAGTTCGATGTCATGTTCTTTTAAAACTATGAATTGCAGTGTTTTGTAGGTGATGTATGGACTTTGTTTTCTGGATTGCTTTCTGGCTACCTGGCAACTCAGCTCTATAATAAGTCAAATGAATAGATACTAGATTTTTACCCTTGTGAGCTACTCAGACATTTTTATAAATAAGAAATATAATAAATGGTTGCATGTACTTTCTCCATTCACATACTCCCGCTTAAACTCAAATACATTGGGTCAAGAGGTGCTTTAAAGTTTTGTTTGAACTCAAGTAGAATTATGTGACTGAAAACATACTTTGTAGTGTAGCAACAGCAAACTTACTTTATCAATTTTCCAAATAGAAATAAAGGTACATTTAAAAAATAAAAGCATTATCATGGACAAAACCAACCTGATGTCAGACTTTTACCAAAACATGCAATTAACAGCCTGTTTTTGCAGCTATTTTTTGAAGTAAAAGAAATGAATTAAAATATGTGTGCTCCATGCCATCTCTATTTTAATCTAATAAACAAACTTCAGTTGGAAATGTAAAGCAGAGTATGTTAAAGGCAGGTAGCCAAACAGGCTAGGATCAAGAAACCAATTCGGAGATTGTCTAGCTAATTTGTATCTTTTTATATCTATTTTTATCAGATTTGTAATATGATGGTAAGGTAATTATTTCAGATAAGGAAGAAAAACATTTTAAGGTAAGGTAGTAATCACTGATTATGGTGCCAGGGAGTGGTGACATGTTGCAAGTATGAATTGCACTGTACTTCATACATGGGACAATACTGATCCTATGAACCTATAAGTTTAGATTAAAACTGAAGTAACTAAACAGATAACTGTCATAACCAAAAAGAAAAACTATTTATAGGAGAAATATTTTTACATGGATTGACACACGGTCCAATCTTAAATGGTCAGCTGTCCCTGACTTTTCATGTAACGCAGTATTTGATCTGCACAAATGGCAACATGCAGCTTCACAGAAATACATTAATATGTAACATGAGAAATGGAAACCACCTGAATATAAAAATAGCACAACAGAAAACATTAGATTTTAAACTTCTGTCAATTATTTCTGTGATTATTGTTTGGAACAAGGAAGGTCAATACTGACTTGAATAAGTTTTGATCAGCCCAGATAAAAAATTTGTTATAAAGGAACGTTCACATGAGATTTTTCAAACAAATGGCAAAGGTCAAAGCACAAAAGTCAAGCAGAAGCCACAATTTAGAAAAACCAAAACAAATTTCAAAAATGTTAAAAGTCAGTAACTCTAATAGTTGTTGTAATTAAAACTAAATCTAACTGTCCTTTTGTTTTGGTCTTTCCTTTGTCATCCAGCATTTAGGAACAAGTGCATCAGCATCTTATAAAAGGCACAGTATAGCTCTCCTAGTGCAGATGAGCCATCACAAATCTAGAATATTTTGGAATTTCATATTCAAGTTCAACATCCACCAACATGGCAGTGGGTGTGACAAGAATAAAGTTGGCAGTATGCAATATGGACCAGTTTTGGATGAGAAATGGGATTTGACAGATGGACCTTAAAATGTGCAGGAACAGAAAGGTTATAAGTTACCTGGTCGATCTGGACTTATATGGACCAGTTTTGGATGTGAAATGGGATATGATGGATCAACCTTAAAATGTGCAAGAAGGCCAATATTATAAGTCGTCTGGCCAATCTTTCTAATAATGGTGTATTAATAAAGTATCTATCTATCTATCTATCTAATTATCAGTATCTCCTGCCACTGACTTGTGAGACAAAAACCTTAGTCTTACATCACGATACACACCCTCTTCCCTACATGGCAAATAAGAATAATTCTCCTTTCTCTATCTGAAAAATGATTTAGCCATGACTCTCACCATCGGTACGCTTTCTATTTAAATCATAAAAAAATCTCCATCAAACTAGAAATTCTGGAAGAAGATGAGATAATGTATAAAATTGGAGTTTTTAATGTTTGTAATTATCTATTGGGATTATTAAAGTATCTATCTATCTATCTATCTATCTATCTATCTATCTATCTATCTATCTATCTATCTATCTATCTATCTATCTATCTATCTATCTATCTGGCATTGAAATGTTGGCATTGTCTTGTGATTACAGTAGACTCCTTTTTTAGGGGCTATATTCCTAAGCATTGTGTATATTGGAAATTCACATATAGTAAAAATTTCATAGACAACCTTTTTAATTGCCCCTAAAATAATTGCAAATGTAGGTTATCCTATATCCATTTATATATGCATTATATATAAACAACAGTATAAACATTCAGATACAAATGTGGATCAAATGTTTTCAAAACGATAAATATAATTCAACTGTGTAAAGTATTGTTATTTTGTGTACAACAGACACCACTCCTTGTTTCAGATCAATGCAGCCAACTTTAAAACATACCATTATTTTACAATAATACCATTTACATCTAGACATGAGAAGATACAGTATATCCAGAGCAAAAAATTGATGTCACTATGGGTGAGACAGGTGAGCACACAAGATGACAGGGCCACGTCCTGCTGTTCCTCACACCTCCTTGTCCAGTGGTATGAAAGAGATAAACTGTACAGCAGGAACACAACTGCCTTATTCTCACATCGATGGCGCGAAAATACACAAAGGAACATGTTTCTTTTCTTCTCCTCTCCTCCCGCTGTGGATGAAACTGAGTGAGCATACAGTACCACACATCTGATTCTTTCTCACAACTCCTGTAGCTCTGCAGGACAGAGTGGGAATTACTCCAGTATCCTAGGCCTTCTGGTTTACACAAGACATTCTGGGCTGAAAGATGTTAGGATTTCTCTAGCAGCATAAAATGATTTATAGGGGTGAAGTCTCAGAAATAGCCAAAAAAACAAATTCCACCCCAGGGCAAGCTTGACTCCAGGAAAAATGGAAGTTACAAGCCGGACTAGGCCTCAGAAGAGAGGTCAAGCTTTTAAATTCAAAACAACAGCAAACCTTGATGTTTCTCTCATCAGGGGCAGAACTATGAAAACTCTGCTTGGAGAAGAGTAATGACACTAGATCCTTCTGTCACATTTGTTTTATATTACAACTTTTTGATGAATTCATATTTTGACTATCATTCTGGCTAAAAAATACATGGCATGCTTCCATAAATTAAAATCTTATTCCAGATGTGGGCAATTCTGAAGACATTTCTCTGCACTTCCTTTTGAATACATCTTCTGTACTTCTGTATTTACTTCTGTGTTGCCAGTGGTTTCATAAACATCCACTTATTTTTCTTTATTGTCTTCATAATTCTATGTACCAGCTTATACATTTTGTTTAACATTATCTTTTATAACTATTTGGATTTGGCATCTGCAATTCCTTTTTCTTTTTTTTTTGCATTTATTGTATATCTTTATTATGTGACTGGTATAATCCCTCCTTTATTATTTTGCTTAAGCATAAGGCACACATACATATTTTTGTTTGTTCAAATTCATCAATGCTTTGGTTTTGGGAATATCTTTTTTCTAATATTTCAAATGTCTGAAATCTTTATTTAAACTGCTGTATAAAGTCATTCTTCTCTGTGATGTGGTGGGGGGTACAAACCAGATAACCAATGTAATCCAGACAGATAATGTAGCCACAAAGTTGTTTTCTTTTTATAAATGTTACAGAGATGCTAAGTACACATATAATCATTGTAGCATTAAGTTTCTCCAAGCCATCTCTCATACATTTCTATGTAAGTTAAATTGCTTTTATGTTTTACCAAATATCCTGTGCCTTCGGTTCAGCACGTACTACTGCAAGTGTTTCATGCTTTTGCTGCCAGGAGTGTCTGTCAAACAAGCAAAAGAAGAAAATATGAAAATAAACAAGTTGAAGTAACTGATCTCAAGATGAAACTGAAATAGTAAACTAATTCATTATTGAAGCTTCACAGCCTGTTTCTCTGATTTAAGATTAACAAGTTTTGAATTTCACCAGTGCTGTTCAACATGAGATTTTGAAATCTCACAAATGTGTTTATTTCCAACCAAAAAAAAAATTGAACTCTCCTACAAATTTCCTTCATGCATACGTCTGCCAAGTTTCAACAAAATTGGTCTGCTGGGAGCTAAGTTGTTTCATGTGGACAGACAGACAGACAGACACAGCTATCACGTTAGGTATTTTTCGCATTAAATGTGAATGCAGGTAATGGCGTACCCTATCTCAAGAGTGTTATAATTTCCAGTCATAATTTATTGTAAATAGCATAGTTATTAAAATGCTTATAAGCTGCTATTAGCTACTTTATAATAAATACCTAAACTGAAGTGTGACCGATACAATTGATATTGTCAAAAAAGCTTCCTAGCTCAAAAGAATATTTTGCCATGTTCTTGTAATCAGATGCTTAATTTCTGGTGTCACGTGTGATTATGAAACATGGCAATGTTTTTGCTCTTGAAATAGATTAGCTATTTTACAATGAAAGCATTTCAAACCTATGATGAACTGCGACTACACAGACAGATCTAAGAGTTCAAGAAGAGAATGATAGGTGTTAGGGAAACTGTCTATGCATGTTATTGCACAAATTAAACAATCTGAGACAGGCAATTGGCAAAGTGCTCAAGGAATAAAATCCTTCAGAAGATTATAAGGCCAGAAACTATCTTCAAGCCGTGAAATAATGACTGACTCACAGGAACTCACACTTGTTTTTATGTCTCGTTACCACATTATGCCATCAGAATCTAAAGAATTTTTGTTTTTTAAAGGTGTGACCAAACACAGGCAATCCAATAAATATTACAAATAATACTTTAGAATTGGAACTTTACGGGCTTGGTGCATGTATTTGTCACTTATTGCTATGCAACACAAACAAATCCTTTGTTAAGGTCTCATTATGCAGCATAACCTTCTTAAACCTGCTTAATCCAGTTTAGGCCACAGTCTATTCCGGCAGTACTGGACTCAACAAAGAAGCCCTACATGGACTATAAGATTCTTGCAGGGCTCCCAAATTGGGCCCAGATTAGAAATTCCAGTTAACCTAAACTGCATGTCTGAAAACTGAAGTACCCAGGAACAACTCCACACAGATATGGGAAGAATGGGCAAATTCTACAGGTATACAAACAGTATTCAGAGCTCAGGATTTAAACTGACGTAGTATCTCTGAAGAGGTACTACGACCCACTGTGCCACCATTGTAATGTGTCACTATGTGACTAACAGATGCACTATAGATAGCCACCATTTGAAAATGTAATTGGTGCTCTTTATGTTTTAATTTTACTAAAGTACTTGTTAAGATTTTGCTAAATATCAGTAACTAATCAGGGCACCTAGGTAGCTCTAATATGAAGAGTTAGCTGGCATGAAACACCAAGAGCTGGATTTCTCACATGTTACAGAGCTGACATTTGAATTAAGCTCAAAAAACTCGACTCAGAGACAATTCACCAGGTTTTATGATCTAAAAGATCTATTTGTACCTCAGTGATGCCTGGGAAGCATTTTTTAGTCGAGTGTGTCTCAAAAACACTGAAGGAACATACAAATCCCGCACAGGCAGTGGCCAGGCAGAGATTCAAAGCATTAACTGAGGAGATAAGCAGCAGGTGATGTGATACATTTGAGCTACATTAGGTGGAGTGGTGGATCTGAAGCTAGGGATCTGCACTGGCAATCGCAAGGTTGCCGGTTCAAATCCCGTAAATGCAAATAGGGACGTTGCTCTGTTGGGCCCTTGAGCAAGATAGATAGATAGATAGATAGTTAGATAGATACTTTATTAATCCCAAGGGTAAATTCACAAAGAGCAAGGCCCTTAACCTGAGATTGCTGAGCGCTTTGAGTAGTGAGAAAAGCGCTATATAAATGCAAAGAATTATTATTATTATAAAAACAAAAAATGACCCCACACCTAGTTTGAACAGACTTGTTTGGGTCAGTGGTCAAAATTTCAACTTAACATAAAAGTAAGCTTAGTCATGATTTGAGTCTTCTAGTTTTACTCTGTATGCTGCAATGCAATAAAGTCATGTAATTTGTGTAGCCTGCCATCAATTGCAAATATTTTCTTCTTCTGAGTGGTGACATTATTGTAAAGTCATTGATTGCATCACTTTGCCATATGTCCTTCATTTTTCACCATTGGATGGGTTTGCAAGATTTTACTTCAAATAAAAGTTTTCACCCCCTTGGAGGTTTTCACATTTCATTATTATATAACATTGATTTGGCTTTTTTCACACTGATCAACCGTAAAAGACTCTTTAATGTCAGGTTGAAAACATATTTCTGCAAAGTGTCCTAAATTAATTACAAATACTGTATAAAAACAAAATAATCAATTCAACCCCTTCATGTCAGAATTTAGCAGATGCACCTTTGGAAGCCATGACGGACTTGTGCATAGGTCTCTGTCAGCTTTGCACATCTGGACACTGCAGTCCCAGACACTCCCAGTTCTTTTGTTTTTAAAACTACTCAAGATGTCAGTCCATTGCAATGCCCACTTCTGCAAACACAGGTATTTCTGAGGTATTTCAGATTTATGTATAGAATGTATAATGCAAATGTGTGAAAAAACAGTTGCTCATTATTACATAATGTCATAGTTGTTAATTATCATTTAAAAATGATAGCTATTTCTTACTATGTGAAGAAATTGTATGGTAGCTTCTTTCCATGCACCCAGTTCAACTGAAATGTGTCCGAGCACTCTGCAACTCACATATGAAAATAAAGGTTCATTGCAAATCTGCTCAAGCTCTGTCAAGTTGCATTGGGCTTGTAAATGAATAGCAATTTTACGGTAATTTGTGAATGGCTGATTTAACTGAACTCCAAAAGAATATTCAGTGGCTTTGATGTTTTCATGTTCCCATCCTGTGACTTGTGCTTTTCAATCACGTCTTCTTGAAGTTGCTTCAAATGTTCTTTTGTCTTCATTGCATAGATACTGAGTCACCCCAAACTGAACCTTCCAGATAAGGTGCATTTAGACTACAATCAACTGAAACCCAGGCTAGGGGATCTTCATTGAACTATTTCTGTGACTTCTGTACTGGTGCTGATTCAGGTGTGTCACATTAAAGAAGGTGAATACTTATGAGATCAGTTATTTTGTGTTTTATATTTGCAATTCATTTAAACCACTTTGCAGAGACCTGTTTTCAATTTGACATTAAAAAGTCTTTTTCTGCTGATTAATGCCAAAAAAGCCAAATTAAATCCACTGAGATTTAAAGTTGTATGACAATACAATATAAAAATTTCCAAGGGATGAACACTTTTTATAGGTACTTTATATAATATGCTGAAACAGCTTTAATATTTTAATTTATTTACATTATTGATCAGTAATAAAACTTGACAAAGCCATTTATTTATTTTAATTTGAAAACATGGATAGGTGACCCATGAGGCATTGTTACTGCCACACTGTTTTACAGTTAGATTCCACATGTGGTGGTCTCATTTCTCACATTTACTCATTAGTGCATGCTCTTGTATTTGATTTTTTTCTACTTTTCAAATAAAATTGGTGTGGTTTAATTAATTCAGTCTATATGGATGTGCTGCTGTATATTATGATGTGGAGTCTCATATATAGCAATATTGATAAGAAGCCTCCTATGAGACAGGCCAAGAACTTCACCAGCCTGCCCGAGGAGGCACACCCCAAATCTACCTATTCCTCACTGCTAACTGCCTAGCAGCCCCAAAACAAGGACAGCTGTCAAAAAAGACCCATGAAGAGGAGGAGGATGACTGTAAATCCTTGGCTTTTGCACAAAAGGGTAAACAAACTATCATTATAAATAAGAGATTTGTTCACAAAATTGAAAAATAAAATGAAAACCTCATAAGATCAAAACAAGGAGTTAAATAGCCTAAAAAGAAATCTAAGAGCAGATACAGTAATCCCTCCTCCATCGCGGGGGTTGCGTTCCAGAGCCACCCGCGAAATAGGAAAATCCGCGAAGTAGAAACCATATGTTTATATGGTTATTTTTAGAATGTCATGCTTGGGTCACAGATTTGCGCAGAAACACAGGAGGTTGTAGAGAGACAGGAACATTATTCAAACACTGCAAACAAACATTTGTCTCTTTTTCAAAAGTTTAAACTGTGCTCCATGACAAGACAGAGATGACAGTTCAGTCTCACAATTAAAAGAATGCAAACATATCTTCCTTTTCAAAGGAGTGCAAAGCAAGCAGTCAAAAAAAAAATCAATAGGGCTTTTTGGCTTTTAAGTATGCGAAGCACCGCCGGTACAAAGCTGTTGAAGGCGGCAGCTCACACCCCCTCTGTCAGGAGCAGGAACAGAGAGAGAGAGAGATAGAGAGAGATAGAGAGAGACAGATAAAAAAAAATCAATACGTGCCCTTTGAGCTTTTAAGTATGCGAAGCTCCGTGCAGCATGTCGCTTCAGGAAGCAGCTGCACACAGCCCCCCTGCTCACACCCCCCTACGTCAGCGCAAGAGACAGAGAGAGAGAGAGAGGGAGAGAGAAAGTAAGCTGGATAGCTTCTCAGCCATCTGCCAATAGCGTCCCTTGTATGAAATCAACTGGGCCAACCAACTGAGGAAGCATGTACCAGAAATTAAAAGACCTATTGTCCGCAGAAACCCGCGAAGCAGCGAAAAATCCGCGATATATATTTAAATATGCTTACATATAAAATCCGCGATGGAGTGAAGCCGCGAAAGGCGAAGCGCGATATAGCGAGGGATCACTGTATATCTAAGTCCATAATCCAAAAGCAAAATCAAATGACAGAAGCAAAACAAGTCTAGAAGAACTAGAAAAAAAATAGCAATATAGTGATCCCTCGCTATATCGCGCTTCGCCTTTCGCGGCTTCACTCTATCGCGGATTTTATATGTAAGCATATTTAAATATATATCGCGGATTTTTTGCTGGTTCGCGGATTTCTGAGGACAATGGGTCTTTTAATTTCTGGCACATGCTTCCTCAGTTGGTTTGCCCAGTTGATTTCATACAAGGGACGCTATTGGCAGATGGCTGAGAAGCTACCCAACTTACTTTTCTCTTTCTCTCTCTTGCACTTTCTCTGATCCTGACGTAGGGGGTGTGAGCAGGGGGGCTGTTCGCACACCTAGACGATACGGACGCTCGTCTAAAAATGCTGAAAGATTATCTTCACGTTGCTACCTTCTGTGCAGCTGCTTAGTGAAGCGACATGCTGCACGGTGCTTCGCATACTTAAAAGCTCGAAGGGCACGTATTGATTTTTGCATGTTTGTTTTTCTCTGTCTCTCTCTATCTCTCTCTCTCTCTCTCTCCCTGCTCCTGAAGGAGGGGGTGTGAGCTGCCGCCTTCAACAGCTTTGTGCCGCGGAAGCCAAACAGCCCTATTGATTTGTTTGCTTTCTATGTCTTTATGACAGTCTCTGCTCCTGACGCACACTCCTTTGAAGAGGAAGATATGTTTGCATCCTTTTAATTGTGAGACAGAACTGTCATCTCTGTCTTGTCATGGAGCATAGTTTAAACTTTTGAAAAAGAGACAAATGTTTGTTTGCAGTGTTTGAATAACGTTCCTGTCTCTCTACAACCTCCTGTGTTTCTGCGCAAATCTGTGACCCAAGCATGACAATATAAAAATAACCATATAAACATATGGTTTCTACTTCGCGGATTTTCTTATTTCGCGGGTGGCTCTGGAACGCAACCCCTGCGATAGAGGAGGGATTACTGTACTCTAAAGAATCCCCCACAAATGCAATGTTCACCTACTCCATGTCCCTCTCAGCTTTGGCTTAAATAGTGATGTAGGAGTGGCTATGTAAGGGTGGTCCTGCCTCCTTGGGCTCCAGTCACAAAGCACAAGGAATATCAGAACATTAAAAAAACAATACATAATTACAAACATAACAGAATTTAAATAAAAATATGGAAAATACTCATTCAAAAATACGAATTTAAAAATACGAATACATAAGCATGTATCCTGCCATAGACTGGCAACCCATCCAATATGTTATCTATTGCTCTGAGGAAACTTTTCACATCACAGTTCAAGTAAACATTTTTGCCTTAATCACTGTATGTTGCATGTGTTTAACCAATACTGAGCATGTCTTTTTCAGAACTGTATAATAATTCATCCTTCAATTCATTCACTAAACCCTTTTAAACCAGGCCAGCAAGGGGCACTTACCCTGTGGTCTGTGTATGGATTCCTATGCCCCAGCACATTGAGGAGAACACTGTGCTGTGAAAATGGCATCATCCTTCGGATGAAACATACATAAAACTGAGGTCCTGACTCTCTGTGGTCATAAAAGATCCCTGGTCATCCATTATAAAATCTAGGATGTTTCCCAATCTCCAGGCCTGGTCATTCTGACCCCCTAATTATCCGCTGTCCCTAACTAATAAACTATCTCTCTCACCTCTTCACCACCTAATAGCTAATGTTTGGTTAGGTTACCGGTGTAAAAATTGCTGCTGTTGCATCATCCAGGTGATGGTTGAAGTTGGTTATAAATTACTTCTTATATATTCACTTAGTTATATATAACTATCTATTTCTAACTTGCTGTGCTAAAGCACTTTGAGCTACATTCCTTGTAAGCAAATGTGCTATAGAAATAAAAATGTTGTTGTTGAAGTGGCTACCCACTGACTATATAAAGTGCTTTTGACTAACAAGAAAAGTGTTACATAAATGTGAACCAAAAGGATGCTGGAATAGTCGGCACAAGGCCAGAGACAGCCCCAGATAGGACAACAGTCCATTGCAGGATACATTTACAAACAAACACCCAAAGTCATTACAGAGTTAGTTAACATGTCCATGTTTAGGAACGCAGAATGCAACCGATTCTGACAGAGAAATGGACACAAGAATTATGCATGGTGTTAGGTGCAAGATCATTTCAACCCAATGCGTAATCCAATCTCTACACCTTCGTAATCCTATTATAGGATTGATTTTAGCACACAGTAGGAACCAATACTGTGCCCAGTGCCAAAGTAAATAAGCTGGTAAGCAATATTCAACCACATTGCTCTGATTTTATTGGATAAATCTCAATAACAGAAAGAATTGATGGGCAGTTTCCACATTTCTTTGGGGAATGCTCTTTTAAAACTTAAAAAAATAGGAATCATTGTGTTTCCTGTAAAATGTACATTAGTGGGGAACAGAGACAAAATAGTTAAATAATTTTGATGGCATAATATAATAAGCAGCATGAAGGAGTCACAGCAGTTCCTAAGTGCTTCTGACTTGTTAGCATTTAACTAAAGGAAGCCCTTTGTCCACAGTCTAACGTCATTGAGGTACGGTTATTACCATTGTGTTATTAGCTCAGATTGGTATGTGACTTGTCAGTTCATGATCCAAGGGGTCGGCCTACTTTTTACATAGTAAACATTCTTGAATCAATAACGTTGATTAATTATGAAAGGTTTCACTTTTTTATTCTCCTCACCTAATAAGGTTTGATCTTCCAAAAATTGTTGCGCTTCAAGAGAATAGTGAATTACTTCTAACAGGCTAAGACAATATTGAACATTTATAGCAATTAGATTTTTAACAAGCTATCTTGGCAGCATTTAACCATAATGATGTGTGACATGACTGAAATAATAAATAATGTCTGAGAGCAGAGAACAATGTATACGTCATCTTTTGTCTCTGTCTCTTCCAAAGTATTGTGTGTTAATGATTGTGTTTATTTTCAGACACAAAACAGTTCCAAAAAAGTACCCAGAGTACATTAACATTTTCATTCTCTAATCTACTTGGTCAAATTAAGGGTCACCAGGTCAACATCCACCTCAGCAGCACTGGATGCAAGGCCTGAAACAAACCTAGATGAGATCTCAGTCCTTTGCAAGGCTCACTTCTGCAAACACGGGTATTTCTGATGGTTCTTTACTTCAGATTTATGTATAGAATGTACTATGCAAATGTGTAAAAAAATAGTTGCTCATTATTACATAATGTCATAGTTGTTAATTATCACTTAAAAATGATAGCTATTTCTTATTATGTGATGAAAATGTAAGGTAGCTTCTTTTGATGCACCCAGTTCAGCTGCAATACATCCAAGCACTCTGCAACTCACATATGAAAATAAAGGTTCATTAACAAGTTAGTGTTTGTTTTACGAAGTTAGCGCAGAACATTAATGCAGGCTTCCTGAGAAGATAAGCAGACAAGATGGTGTGGCTTATTTCAGTTCTACTGTAGTACTGTGTAAAATAAGCAATCAACATACTGAAAGTGCACAAGCATTCGCCAATTAAAGACTGACGCTCAGTTGTATTATTATTTTTCTTGCTTGTTTTCTTAAGAATCGTTAAGTCCTCTTCATTAAACAATTTGAGACTAAATTTCCCTCATTATATGAAGAATTAATATTTTAACATTACTGACTATGTGCACAGTTAAATCTAGTGTTTTACAAAATTTTAAAATTTTTAACTAGTAGTCTATCCAAATTGTAAATAAAGGGTATATTTTTTCATTGCTTACATCGTTTTATTAGTGATTTCAAAAGGAATTATAAGCATATTTCATTAAAAAGTTGGCAATAACTACATTTTGATAAGATAAGATTCCTTTATTGACATTTCATAACACACACAAAGAGATTCTGGTACAGCTCTTGAAACAACAAGTTCTACATTCTAAGACAGTGGGTTCATATTGTTAATTTTCCAAAAGTCCCTTTGGATTAGAAGGTTTTATGTTAGGTAGTATACTCTATGACAAAACAAAAATTACTAATAAACTATCATTGTGAGTTTTTCTCAAAAATATTGTCTCAAAGAGAGATAAATTATGATGCTGGATATAAGAGAATTACTAGCTATCAAATTAGCACATGAGGAATGGGGACATTTTGTAATTTACACAGATCATAAAACGTAACTTAAAATAGATGAAAAGCTTAACAAGCCTGTTGGTAACTTTTTTAGATGTTTTAATGTTGTCATTCTTTGACTTGTTGAAAAGTATGGTAAAGCAGACACCCTACCACATCCATCCTATGAGATAGAATCTGCAACTAAGTCTCTGATAATTTTTTTTAGAAAAGTTTGCATATGTTTTGAAAAATTTGGAGGACTTCTGAAAGGAGATCTCTGATGCAAACCAGGACATCTTCTGTTATGTTATTATTGAACCTGATTTTTATTATGCTAGATTTCAAGACATCCCGAGGGAGGTGGGGGACATTGAGTCCGAATGGGCCATGTTCTGTGCCTCTATTGTTGAGGCGGCTGACCGGAGCTGTGGCCGTAAGATGGTCGGTGCCTGTCGTGGCGGCAATCCCCGAACCCGTTGGTGGACACCGGCGGTGAGGGATGCCGTCAAGCTGAAGAAGGAATCCTACCGGTCCCTTTTGTCCTGTGGGACTCTGGAGGCAGCTGATAGGTACCGGCAGGCCAAGTGGAATGCGGTTTTGGTGGTTGCTGAGGCAAAGACTCGGGCATGGGAGGAGTTTGGGGAGGCCATGGAGAACGACTTTCGGACGACTTCGAGGAGATTCTGGTCCACCATCCGGCATCTCAGGAGGGGGAAGCAGTGCAGTGTCAACACTGTATATGGTGGGGATTGTGCACTGCTGACCTCAACTCGGGACATTGTGGGTCGGTGGGGGGAGTACTTCGAAGACCTCCTCAATCCCACTAACATGCCCTCCAATGAGGAAGCAGAGCCTGGGGACTCGGAGGTGGTCAAAAAACTCCTTGGTGGCAGGGCCCCGGGGGTGGATGAAATACGCCCAGAGTTCCTCAAGGCTCTGGATGTTGTAGGACTGTCTTGGTTGAAACGCCTCTGCAACATCGCATGGACATCGGGGACAGTGCCTCTGGATTGGCAGACTGGGGTGGTGGTCCCCCTCTTTAAAAAGGGGGACCGGAGGGTGTGTTCCAACTACAAAGGGATCACACTCCTCAGCCTCCCTGGAAAAGTCTATTTCGGGGGTCCTGGAGAGGAGGGTCCGTCGGATGGTCGAACCTCGGATTCAGGAGGAACAGTGTGGTTTTCATCCTGGTTGTGGAACAGTAGACCAGCTCTATGCCTTTAGCCGGGGTCCTGGAGGGTGCATGGGAGTTTGCCCAACCAGTCTACATGTGTTTTGTGGACTTGGAAAAGGCGTTCGACCGTTTCCCTCGTGGAATCCTGTGGGGGGTACTCCGAGAGTATGGGGTACCGGACCCCCTGATAAGGGCTGTTCGGTCCCTGTACGATCGGTGTCAGAGCTTGGTCCGCATTGCCGGCAGTAAGTCGAACCCGTTTCCAGTAAGAGTTGGACTCCGTCAGGGCTGCCCTTTGTCACCGATTCTGTTCTTAACTTTTATGGACAGAATTTCTAGGCGCAGCCAGGGCGTTGAGGGGGTCCGGTTTGGTGGACTCAGGATTGGGTCACTGCTTTTTGCAGATGATGTTGTCCTGTTTGCTTCATCAGGCTGTGATCTTCAGCTCTCTCAGGATCAGTTCGCAGCTGAGTGTGAAGCAGCTGGGATGGGAATCAGCACCTCCAAATCCAAGACCATGGTCCTCAGCCGGAAAAGGGTGGAGTGCCCTCTCAGGGTTGGGAGCGAGATCCTGCCCCAAGTGGAGGAGTTCAAGTATCTTGGGATCTTGTTCACGAGTGAGGGAAGAATGGAGTGTGAGATCGACAGGCGAATCGGTGCGGCATCCGGAGTGATGTGGGCTCTGCATCGGTCTGTTGTGGTGAAAAAGGAGCTGAGCCGTAAGGCAAAGCTCTCAATTTACCAGTCGATCTATGTTCCTACCCTCACCTATGGTCATGAGCTGTGGGTAGTCACCGAAAGAACGAGATCGCGAAAACAAGCGGCTGAAATGAGTTTCCTCTGTAGGGTGTCTGGGCTTTCCCTTAAAGATAGGGTGAGAAGCTCAGTCATCTGGGAGGGGCTCAGAGTAGAGCCACTGCTCCTCCGCATCGAGAGGAGTCAGATGAGGTGGCTCGGGCATCTGATCAGGATGCCTCCTGGACGCCTCCCTGGTGAGGTGTTCTGGGCACGTCTAACTGGGAGGAGGCCCCGGGGAAGACCCAGGACACGCTGGAGGGACTATGTCTCTTGGCTGGCCTGGGAACGCCTTGGGATTCTCCTGGAAGAGCTAGAAGAAGTGGCCGGGGAGAGGGAAGTCTGGGTATCTCTCTTCAAGCTGCTGCCCCCGCCAACCAGATCTCGGATAAGCGGAAGAGGATGGATGATTGGATCGTAAGATTTCAAGACTAAGATCTTAAGGAGAATGTTTTGGATTACAATATTTGTTTGTCAAAATAAAATATTTCTAAAGATCCATATGGTCTCAAAACAAAAAAAGCTGGGAGATTATTTACTGATGGCAACATTATTAAGAAACCTTTTGGCTGATACTTCCACTGGCTATGGAAAATTTAAACCCACTCTGTTCACCCACTCCTCTAAATACTCTAGTACCAATTGAATGTTTGTCATTTATGGCAAGTCTCATGGAGAACTTGTTTAAGGCAGGAGCCACTAACAAAAATCTACCTTATAGAAGAAGGAATGTTTCTCTGGATTATAAGGTTGGACAGAAAATCTTCTTATTTTTAAGTTTAGCATTGTTTCCTTGCATTATTTTGGGTTTTGTATCATTTACTTATCTTTAAGTTTCTGATGATGATAACAGTCCGATAATGTTTTGTGTGCCTTTCTTACCATTCACAGTTCCTATGTCAATGGCAATGCGGCATGTCATTTATTCCAGTTCTGGTATTCTAAAAAAGTAATCTTTCCTGGATTATGTTGTGTTTCATTTAGACTTTAGACAGAAGTTTATTTGTCCCCTGGAGGAAATAAATAAAAATAAAATAAAAAAAAAATCAGACTTGACAGTTACAGTCACAGTGAGGGATTATTACAGTCAAAGGCAGGCATATTTCTGTTGGTATAAAAGAGCCCCAGTAGTGTTTCTTGACACATCTTTGCTGGTGCCCTGCCCGGGGTTTGTTTCCTGCCTTGCTCCCTGTGTTGCCTGGGATTGGCTCCAGCAGACCTCCGTGACCCTGTAGTTAGGATATAGCGGGTTGGATAATGGATGGATGATGTCAGTATGGTGGAGGCCCAAAACATATGGCACAATGAGGCTGGAGCTCAATTATAATGTTCTCAGGTTGGATCTTGCCCTGGAAACATTTTGGACAACTTTAAATGAGACAGATTTGCTCGATAAAAGAGTTTAAGTTCAATAATTGAATGCTTTGTGCATGCGGAGCTAGAGTGAAATCTGTGCATGGCTGCCTTCCACTCCTTCTTCTGAAATGTTGAGTAAGAGATCCTTTACCCACTGTACTCTGGGATCTTTGAAAGGGAGAGACTTTATATATTAAAAAAAATGCTGTCTGAGTCCTCAAGACTGATCAATATTTTTTCTAGAATAGAAGTAGATGGGAGGTGAGGAAAATTTGGAGTGTAATTGTTCATAGGTTGCAAAGACATTGTCTGTGTACAAATCTCTAAGTGATTAAATCCCGTATGTTTTCCAAACATTTCTAAACATTAAAAACTGCGTACATTTGAGGGGATGGAAAAAGGTGGGTATCGTGCAGTGGTGACAAAGATAAAAGCTTCTCTATCTTGAAGTACTTTCTATATTGGTTCCATATTCTGAGCGAATAAAGCTCAACTGGGTTGTTAGTATATTGGCAACAACTCGTATTTAATGGGATACAAAGCAAGGAAAATAAAGAACTACTGCAGTTTTTATAGCTTGTATATTTGCTGCCCAGTAATAAAATTGAAAGTTAGGTAGAGCCATGCCACCTTCTGCCTTAGGTCTTTATAGGGTTGTTTTGAATTCCAAATAAATTAGGTTATGATTGAATTAACTTCTTAAAAATATGGGACTGTTTTGAAATAGAAAAAAAAAAAGCTTAGGAAAGATATTCATCATGACAGTGTTAATTCTTCCAGCTATAGTGAGATGAAGGGTAAACTATCAATGCAAGTCTTGCTT
This sequence comes from Erpetoichthys calabaricus, assembly GCF_900747795.2. NCBI lineage: Eukaryota > Metazoa > Chordata > Cladistia > Polypteriformes > Polypteridae > Erpetoichthys > Erpetoichthys calabaricus. The sequence continues at coordinate 159,784,634 of NC_041402.2, read as the reverse complement.
ACGTTTTTCCATGGACATAGCAAAATTTTGTTGATGAAGAGTTTTATGTTTACTTGTGATGTTTACCCCTAGGTATTTAAACAGATCTGCTGCTTTCCCACTCTGAAGTGAATTTATAGCATTTAGTAATTCTGAAAATGCCAATTCCTCTGCACTGAGAGTATCTGGTTGTGGTATCTGCAATGCATCCAAAAACACATTAGGTTGTGTCTTGTCTTCTTTAAATTGAGTAGAATATAAGGACTTACAGTAATCTCTAAATGTGTGCCTTATATTTTTATGGTCAATGATTTTACATTTGTCTGTGTTGGTGATTACTGATATTGTACTGCGAACTTCCTGCTTGTGGATTTGTTGAGCTAAGATCTTATTAGCCTTCTCTCTGTGTTCATGGTAATGATGTCTCAATTTAAGAATGAGTTGTTCCATTTCTTTAGTTGTCAAGAGGTTGAGTTCTGAATACAGAGGCTGTCTTTTCCAATAAAGTCCCTCATTTGGACACCTGGTGTGTTCTTGATCTACAGTATTTTGATAATTTCACTGATTAACTCTGATGTCTTCTTGGTTTCTGATTTATTTTTGTGAGAGAGATATGAAGTAATCTGTCCTCTTACGAAAGCCTTCAAAGTTTTCCAGAGTATTCCTGCAGAAACCTCTAAGGATATATTTATCTGTAAAAAATCAGATTTTCTTAGGTATAAACTCTGTACAGTTCTCATATGCTTATAAAACTGGGTTAAGATGCCAGCTGCGTGATAATTTGAGCTCCATGATCAAAGGGGTGTGGTCGAAGATAACAATAGTATCGTACTTGCAAGATTTAAATCTATAAAGAATTTGTGCAACTATTTCAATACGAGTTGTGAACTTTTGCTTAATGTCTCCAAACTGATCACCAAGTGCTCTAAATTTATTCTTTAAACTTAGATATATTTTCCTTGATTTTTTTCTCATTTCTTTCTAGCATACTTTTAAAGATTGCCTCAAAACAATTACTTAGTTGCTTCTGGTCTTTAATATCCTGAAGCAGCTTCTCATTTTCCTTGTGTATATCCTTTATATCTTTCCTTATATCATTTGTAACCTTCTTTATACTATTCTTTATGTCCCACCCCCCAATTCCCCAAGAGCGGTGTTCATTGCAGCAATCGTTTACTTTCAGCTCGGACCGTTCATTTTGGTCTTATCTATGCTCTGTGGGTGGAGTAACAAGGTCAGTTGGAGTTAGTGTTGCTGGCTCACGGGGAGTATTTGACAGTGTGGAAAGTAAGGCCTTTTCAGTTTCAATGAACCTTATGGAATCAGCGAGTACTCCTGGCCCAACTCACTTGTACATTCACTCCCACTTTTGCGCTTGGCTGGAGACAATGCAGCACCATCAGGTCTTAGGAGATCTGTGTTTTCGGGTAACTGTTCCAGATCAAGTCACTGGCAGGCCGTACCTTGAGCTTGAGGCCTATTTAGGCTTGGATGAAGTTTTAGCTGTCTTTTCCATTTCCTTCTGAGCCTTTTTTCTGCCACTCATGTTTATACATGCTTACATATACAGTTGCTGAAGCCCCTTGCATAGAGTAAATATAGGATACCTCGGGATGATAAAAAGAAGGAAAAATAACACCGCTGCTCACAGAGTTCTGTCTCAGATCTCCATCTCCCGAAATGGACCAGACCAAAATCCTGGTTTTGCTGAAGTTAAGGTATAGACCGGGGTCTCCAACATGCCGCTTGCGAGCTACCAGTACCAGTAACCCCTTTCCAAGTAGCTCGCCAAAGGGTTAATGAATCCTACATAAATTAGAAAACTTGATTAGTCAAATTAGGGGTGGGCGATCGTTCCAAAAAATCATATCACGATCCTTTCAACACAAAATCATAATCCACAATCTGAATTGCAATCTATCTTTTCAATGTGGAATACACTTAAGAGAATATCCGGACTCAAACTCATCAAGACTTATGTAACACTTTATTTTAAATATCAAACAAAGTTAAATACAATTGTTCTCTTGTTCGCTAGCTAAGCAAAGTTAAGGAAGATGCCACGAAGCTGGCGAGTGAGTGAAGAAGGCCCCTCTCCTCGGCCCATTGCCTGGATCTTGGATTCGTGCAAATAAATCCATACCGCAAGCGAACTATGATACTTAGCGAAATGAGAGAAGTCACAAAATCAACTGGAATGTTCAAGCAAATTATAGAAAAAACCCGATCTAAATCTATTAATTATTTCTCTCGTGAAAAGCAGACAGACATTCAGACAGAGAAACATTGGATTTTATATATTATATATTAGTAAACTTTCAAAATCATGTGCAGTCAATGTCTCAACAGCATTCTCAGCATTGCTAGAGCTTAGTAGAGCCAGATAACTATAAGAATCTTCACCAAAAAGCTCTGAAAATGTCTGCTTTGTTTGGGGCTGCATACCTCTGTGAGTCTGCCTTTTCTGACATGAATGTCATGAAATCAAAGTTCAGAACAAAACTAACAAATGGACATTTAAATGACTCCATAAGAGTGAACCTAAGTGGCTACACTCCACCATACACCTCTCTTGTTGATTCCATGCATCATCTCGCTAACTAAAAAACACATCACACATGCAACTGCACATGTGAATACTCTTGTGAAGTGACAGTGACATGGAACAAAATGACAAATGAATAGCTAATATCTGTGTATTTATGTATTTTGTTTTGTTTTGACAGCATTCATGTTTTAAATCAAAGGTGTAAGATACACTAAAAAATGCATACAGACATACAAAATGCACTTGCAGGTGAACTAAATATTTTTTGTGATGTTTTAATGCAAAATGCAAGTTGTGAACACCAACATTTTTTAAATGTTCAGGCAAAACAAGCTTATTCAGTTTGTTTGGGTTGAAATAAGCTATGAGAATAAACGTTACAAAACATGAGTAGCTCTCAGCCATTTTAATTTTGTAAAAGTAGCTCTCGAGGGGGAAAAAAGGTTGGAGACCTCTGGTGTAGACAATTCTCTTTATACCAAGAAATAAAGTTCTTCACATGACTCCTATACTGTGTCTCATCCCCTTTATAAATGCACTCCAAATGAGCAGAATCACCAATGAATTTCTGCAAGTGACATAACCTGGTGTTAACATTTATAGTCTGAATTGTAAGAGTTTCCTGGTTAGTTTACAGAATTGTGCTGTTTTGTTATGTTTGGGTAACAACCCTTACCAATTTGTTAAATAAAGAGTTTTTTATCTCTTCAAAAATACCTCTTTTCATTCTTGCAATTGTTTTCTTTTCTCATCATAATTTTAGTGCAGGCTTATGTAAGTCTATTTCTAAAGATAGCGTTTTCATAGAAAAGAATAGCTCAATTTGCTTTACACATTGTAAAAAAAAATTACAGTTACAAAAGCAAAGAAAGGGGAAAAATAAATAACCCCTAATGGAAGTGAACATAAGTGATGTTTCAACTGAATTAATGCATATACAGTATTCTGTCACAAGGTGACCTGACTGAAACATGTGATAAGGTTCATTGTTTGATTTGTTCTGTTTTGGTTTTTCCTTTTTAATTTTATAATTTTGTCATTTTTAATTGCTAAACATCAAAGGGGAAGCTACTCCAATTTTTTTTAGTGCTGCTTCTAATTTAGCTGTGTTGCTAGGATTGCCTGGTAAGAGATGGTATTCTGAGGATTTTTAGAGTAATAGAAAATGACCTGCAGATAGAAGGATCAATAGGAGTAGAAAGAACCGTTATCTAAGTACAAGAAAGAGTAACTGAATTAAAAGAAACTGCCAGAACCAAATGTCAAAGTTAACAACAAAATCAAAGCTGCAGGCTTAAATAGCAAACTCATCTTATTTGCTCCCTATTAACACTAATCTCCATTGTTTTTGATAAAAAACGATCTAATGCTTGGATGCTGGTATCTGTGTGCCACCATCTTATATAGGCAAGATGAAATGACATAATATTGATGAAGCAACCACAAACAACATGGTTGTGATCATGTAAAGATCAACATAAAATTGCTGAGACCATAGTAAAATCAGAAGCAAAATGGCATCACCGGATTAACAATAACATTTATAAACAGAAAAATACAACCAAAATTTCCAAAAATTAGACAAGCAGAATAATTGTAGCCCTCATTTAAGTTTCAAGCCTCTTTGAGGATTTTATGGGTTTCCTGGTGTTAGTTGTTATTTTTTAATTTGATCTTCAGGTTACATTTTTTAAAATTTTTGTTTAGAACCTTGTCTTTTAGTTCTGATTTTTCTGTCCGTGGGTTTTTGTTTTCTTTCCTCGTTTTCCTAGTTCTTTGGGTTTTAAACCTTATGATATTTAATTGGAATTTAACACCATTCCTTCTTTATGTACAGTTTTCTATTTTTCAATTTGTTTATTTATTTTTTTTTTTTTACAAAGTTTGGGGCTTATTGTAAATGTATTACTTAATTATTTAAAGATTTTTTGTTGTTTAGAACATTTTTACATTTGACTTTTCCATTCTGGTTTTCACCTAACTTTTGTGTGTATTTCAGAGTGGTTGTGTCTACAAGAATTGTCTGGTGTCAAAAGAAAAGAGAACCATCTTAAAGGCACCATTGTAAGCTTTTTAAAAATTGAGCACTTTATTTTTCATTTATATCTTGGGTTATGTAGGCCTTTTTAGTAGCATCTGAATAATTTCTTTGAAACATTTAATTTTTCTAACGTTTTCATAAAATGTTACATAAAATGTTTGCTGTACCTCTCCATTTGTTTATCTGTAAGTATTCTAGTTTTCCACCCACTTCCACAAATGTAGTCTGTCTTATGTGAATATAAAATGTGTCTCACTAATTTTTAGTGGCTAATGTATATGCAATTTGTTGTGATTTACTTTTATTGTATATTTTTTACAGCTTTGTTTTTCTTTTTTTTCTTGGACATTTTGTTTCAGTTTTGGATTTGCAAGTTGTTGAATTTTGAAAAAAGATGCTTAATATATTTTTAACTTCTTTAACACTGCACCATTTTGGTTTTCTCATGGATGGTTCCATTTTGTGCAGTGTTGTTGTAGGAGTTGCTATGGATGACATCAGAGGTCATGCTGTGTGTGTGTGTGTTGTTAGGGGTCAAAGGTATAAAGGTCAGCCCCATACACTTCCTAGTATGTGAGTTTGTGGATAGAACTCTTGATTTTCCCCCTAGTGCAATTTTGTTTATTATTTTTCTGGTTAAAACCCTGTGCTTCAATTCTTTTGACTCTTAATTACTTTTAGTGTTGATGATGTTTTGACTTTGATTTCTAGTTAATGAACGTTGTGTGATTTTTGTTTTTTCTCCTCCCAGTTCTTGTTAAATACATCTGCTATGATTATATCTGTGACATAACACAATATGTATAAGTCTCACTGGTTTATAAACTGCCTGTTGTAAGGTCTATCTCTAAAGTATCTATCTCACTCATTTTAGTGGAAATAGCAGTGCAACCTAATCTGCCTTTTCATTTAATAAAAATATTAAACACTTTGGAAATACTCTATTTGAAGCTGATGAAATTTACACAGGCCTAAAAGCATGGCACACCATTGAAGTTCCTTAGTTTAGGCCGAGGCCCCAGGCTGTTAATTTCTTCAGTAAGTGTGAGTGTTGATGTGTGCATGATACATTGATAATATGTGATTTATCCCCAAGGAAAAAGTAAAAATGAAAAATACAGATGCTCAAGAAAAATAATAAATATTACAACAAACCACAACACCACAAAAAGACAGAAGAACTTCTGCCTTGGATACCAAGAGAGCTACTGCCATGTTGTACATTGCTTGAAGCTGGGTGTAAAAACTTGCTTGGAAGGGGCAGAGGTCCAGCAGAAGGCACAGTCACATAGATCCTGTACTGATATGATACAAAGAGGCCATTTATCAGCCTAACACACATACCATTGTAAGCACTCTAAATCCAGTCAAGGGTTTCAGGGCCCAGAGTTTACACTGGAAATACTGCGTCCAAGGCTGGAACCATCCTCGGGTAACATTTGATCTCACATGACACAAACTTAGAATCTCCAATTAACCTTTCACAAGTTGCATTTTGACAGTAGAAGAACATTGAATATCCGGGAGGATTAAGTACATTAAAACAGGGAAACTACAGTATGCAAATAGTTTCATAGTGAATAGGGTGGCATTATGGTGAAGTCTCTGGGAGTAATGATAATACTTTGCTGTCCTACTATTCAGTACTTGGGACAAAACATTTAAGTATTATTATTATTATTATTATGGCACATTGTTCCACTAAGTTCTGAATTTCACATTAAACAAATTACATAATGCCTCAGAACTGGAATTGCCCAGCAAATTTCCACCATGATTGTATTTTTGAAATATTTAATTGTTTCAGGGTTTTTCTGTTTCATGCAGGAGCAGATGGTTTTTATAACATAGTTGCTAAAAATAAGTAAAATGGTTAACTGTGAGGAATTGTGGTACATGCAATAAAACGCTAATTATATTTCCTTAAGCGATTCTATAAATATAAGTAGGTACAATTAGAGGGGAGAAAAATATTATTTTAAACTCATTATAATAACACCTTTTAGAAATGGTTGTTTCAGATGATGTCTTATTTAGCTGGAAAAACAGCCAAAGGGACCAATTGTTGGCACATGCTCAGCTCTGAATGTTTTGCTGAAGCACTCACTTTTTCAGTCTTTGGATGTCGCTTCTTGAATTTGTTTAAAAGAAATTATACACAATATGTTTTTGTGAATCAGTGCTTAAAAATATATTAGCAACTGATAATTTAGGAAAAAAGTGGTTTTAAGAGGAACTTTTCGGAGCTTCATAAATGCACACTAATGCTTTTTCCATGTGGTTGGAGAAACCAAAAAGATAAGCCTGTAGACTATGAAACAAGAGATCAGGAAATCCAGACTGCAAATGAGCAAAGAGTAAAGTTACGTGTGCCAAGGTAGTAAAGAGGTTCCCAAGTGATAATGCATGCTACTAGATCTCCAACCTACTGCACGTGTCTCACATGGGAGGCTGCTGGAAGCATATGATAGAAGTCACAAGGCCTATCTTTTTAAGGTACATTTACCAGGTCTTAGTGGTATTCTTAAGAACATAAGAAAACAAAGGTTTCACAACCAAACACAGACAATTCGGCCTGATTTGGTTGGCTAACAATTACGTGACATCTGGGATGGAAAAACTATCGGTCTTCATTTCTGCAGAGGGATGAAGAGAGAAGACATTAGACAACTGTGCCAACCCATGGTTTGAGGTGTAACAATAATTAAATGACTCCCTGAGGCTATCTGTTTGTTCCAGATTCCCACAGCCTTGTGTAAAGAAGTGCCTACTGTTGTCAGTGATAAATGCACCCCCTTAATTTACATTGGAGCTCTTTAGTATGTGATTGATTTGAAAAAGTTGTTATGGATAATTTTTATCGATGATTTTGAGAATTTTTATAGACTCACTAGGTGCACATGCAACTTATGCTCAAGATTAATGAGGTTTAATTTCCTTTGAATGTTCATGTAAGACATGCGATTTAGTGTGGTTCAGAACTTCATGGAGTATTTTACCTGCAGTCTCACTCTACAGTCTGAGGATATATTAAGGCGTATTTAATAGTTTTTACATAAAACACTATTTTCTGTTATAATTGACAATAAAATAACATGACAATAAAAATGTATTAGTCATTGAGGTTTTAGTATTATTGATGCCTTCTGATTGGCCCTATTGTTTTATTAGGATAGAGCTGGATATCCTTCATTTCCTGTTTTCCATATTTTTATTTTATGTTTATGGTTAGTTGTTTTTGATTACAGTTTTATTGTTTTATTTTGTTAATATAACTGTGTATTAATTGGTTTAAGAGTATCTGTGTTAATTGATATGGAGGAAGGGTTTTTTTTATTATCAAGTTATAGCCCTCAGGTGCTGTAGTCATTAAAGCTGCAATTATCTGATGTTATGATTTTTCTAGAAGTCCCTCCCAAGCATCTATTCCATTAAGAAGGATTGTAAGAAATCCATGGAAACTAAGATAATCTTTGTTGCAGAAAAGATTTAGGTGTTTTTCTGGAACAGATAAAGCTAGAATTACGTGATCTGAGAGGCCCATGTTAAGATAAATTCACTAATGCCCTTTTCTAGAACAGGAAGAAGCTTTCTCTGTTCCAGAAACAAAGCTGTGACAAAATCCAGCTCTGTTAATGGGGCAACCAATGACCTGAAACTAACCTGCAAAATAGCAGGCTTAATAAGAATTAGGGGCAGATCATGACGCATTGGGTGTGCACATGAGGACCCATGATTTCAAGGGGTCTTTTTCCAAACCCAATATCTCCATACCCCCTCTCCCATGCTCAATGAAATGATAGAGTATCTGCTGGGCAAAATGATCATGGGGACCCTTGATGAATCAATGTAGTATTCACCTGCAGCTGAAATAATCAAGAGTGATAAATACCACGCTGCATTAAATGATCTGGTGTCCACATGATGCATTGTTAAAAGAAAGATCAACTGTCTGTTTAGAAGCTAAGTGACCCAGAGGCCTGTGGGGTTCTTAATCTGGCCTTGATATGAAGAATTAACACTTTGAGGTCATAGTAATTAATGATTAATGAGCAGAGAATCTATTCATAGGACAAAAATGTTAAAAAATGCCTTGTCATAAATGCTAATCCCAGTTGTATTATTGAAGAAGCAGAGAAAGTTCATGAAATGCTGAAAATATATTGGTCCTTCACCAACAGACATACTGTAGAAGTACAATTCCTTCACCAAATAGTGCCCAGTGAAAGGGCAGAGAAATATCAGACCTTGAACAGACATTCTGGCATGCTCAAAGGAGTGCCTGCATGAACGTTGCTGTGTTACATCAGAAACCATAATATACAGTATCTGAACAGTCTTCTAAAATATATCATACTGTTTTCTAAGCCTGCTTAATCCTGAGCAGGACTGCGTGGAGCCTTCTAAAATATTACATCCCCAAAGTAACCCATCATGGCTTTGAGCTGACATTGATGCAGATCCTCTCATATGATATAAAATATATATCTCTTTTCTCTAATGGCAACTTTCTTTACAACATTTGAGATGCCACACATATGATCAATGCAATGGTATGCAGAGCAGTCTGAACAGTGTGTCTAACTTTGAAGTGGCAAACACACGTAGGTCGTTTGACAGAAATACGTTTCCACCATAAGAGAGGAATTTTACAGCATTGCCTATAGGGCAATGTAAATTAAACAACACAAGCTTTTTGTAACCAATAATTACAGATAAAAGACTATGGTTCAGTGAGAAGGCCAACTTCACCCCATCTGCGGAGTCACCATTTAAAGAAACACCGTTCTTCCATCAATACCTATACCGAATATGCTTATTTATGCAGTTTCAAGTCAAGATTTTTTTAATGAAAAAGACTAGTACTTCTGTATTTTACATTCTACAGCACCTCTGACTATCAGCTTTTTCATCCTTTAGCCTGTTGCTCAACAGATGTTTACTCAACTATACAGTACTTTGAATATAAGTGACTGATAAATGACTGCATGCATTATGGAGTTTCCCATTGTAAATGGCTCTGTTGATAAAACAAAAATCTGTGTCGGTGTGTCAAAGTGAATGAAGGAGACTATTGCATTCTTCTTTTCTATTATAGAACACAAACAGAATCATCATGAGACTGTCAGTGTGGTTCTTTCTGTATTGTTTCTTTTATTGCGATCACTTTACAATTATTAATTCACAAACTCTCTGTAAAAGTATGTATGTCTCTTTATGTGAAATACTTTGTACAAGTATATATGTATTTTCTTCTCTTTTCTTAAAATAATATGTGATGCCACACACAATTACAAAAGCTGAAGTCAAATTTCCAGGGTTAGCATAGAGATCATGGGTTTCAATGGAGTAAGGTACCATGCAAAGAGCAGATGCAGCCCCAGATCTTTAGTAACAGATTTGTATGTGAATGTAATTAACTATTGATCTCTTTTTGCATGTAAATACAGGGCTCAGTGAAGGCAGAACTCATAAAATCTTACACTTTTTACATTTTTACTGTATACTGCAAAAACGGAATGCACTGCTTACTTGAGTATGTATAATGAAGTTTACACAGATTTCACGTACTATTTTATGCATTCATTCTGTCTTTGATATTCCTCCACACCATCTCCCTTTTCTTGGTGGCAGATGCTGCTGCTTTATTGCATCTTCTTTGAAGAATGTGCCAGTAATCTTCACTGGCTGCCACCAACACCACTTGCTCTGCTGGCTTGAAGAATGTTGTCTCTTATTTTTCAAACTAGTAATCCAAGGTTGTTTAGTGTTTAACTTGTAAGGTCTGCCATGAGAACACATTAATCCAGACCAACCTTTGCATAAGATGATTGAAATCTAATGTTCTGGCATTGGATTATCTGATGGTGTGAAAGTGTGCTATTTTAAACCAGGATTCTTTTTGAGATCCAAGATTTTCTCATTTCTCTTTGTTGAGTAGACCTCAGGACTTAGTTTCTTATTTCCATGCTTTTTTTGCAATTAGATTTTGTTAAAGAAAATATATTTTTTTAATTTCTTAACTATTTACATGTATTTCGTGGCGCTTTTTCCTCTGTGTTTATTATCTAGTAATGGTATTGTTGTCTTTTAATTATTTTAATTTATTTTCCTCTGTTTTTATGTTGAGTGATAAGGGGGTGCGGCACGGTGGCGCAGTGGGTAGCGCTGCTGCCTCGCAGTTAGGAGACCCGGGTTCGGTTCCTGGGTCCTCCCTGCGTGGAGTTTGCATGTTCTCCCCGTGTCTGCGTGGGTTTCCTCTCACAGTCCAAAGACATGCAGGTTAGGTGGATTGGCGATTCTAATTTGGCCCTAGTGTGAGCTTGGTGTGTGGGTGTGTTTGTGTGTGTCCTGCGGTGGGTTGGCACCCTGCCCGGGATTGGTTCCTGCCTTGTGCCCTGTGTTGGCTGGGATTGGCTCCAGCAGACCCCCGTGACCCCGTGTTCGGATTCAGCGGGTTGAAAAATGGATGGATGGTAAGGGGGTAGGGCCTAACAGCTGTGCAGCTGGGCACCTAAAAGGGTTGCCATCCGAGGCCCTGTTTAAAGGCTATGCAGGCCTTAAGGCTAATAGTTTTTCTCTATCTCAGTGTTTAAGTGTTTTTTTTTTTCTTGCAACCCAATTTTGCCTTCTTTGTGCTTCAAGACCCAAAATCACCTCTGAATGTCATCTCTTATCCCCTTGAGGAATCGCCATAGACATTCATTTTGGGGTGGGGATCCACCTTGGAGAATTGCCTAATATGCCTATGGTGACACATTGAGCGCTGTAGGAGAACCTTTTCCTTTGAGTTCAATTGTCAATTATGACTCTGTGTGACCTTCAGACAGTATGTGACCCAAAATGGGTCTTGACCCATAAGAACCTATGCTTTGTCATTGACCCCCTTACCTATCTTCTCAAAATTATTTATTTGAGAGTTAGTAGGGTCTCTTTTAGTTATTGAAATATTGACTTTTGTAACGCTAGCTCTTTTGTGTTTCTTGGCATTTTCTTTGTTATTATATTTTTGATTTTGACTATTTTTGGTTGATCTTTAGTTGATTTGTGTTAGTAACTGTAATTAAAACAATTAAGCTAACCTAATCATTTTGGTGCTTATGGTCCTAAATCACAACATCTGAAGGCTCATCTTTTCTGTAGCATTAGCTTTAAAACTCCTTCATCACCCTTTTAGAAGACTTGAGTGTTGATTCTTAGGATTTTGGGTGGTCTGGTCTTGATTTTTGAAATTGATAGTAAAGTATTTTTAGTGGATTTTCTGAACTTTTGGCATTTGGTTGCTGTTTAGCTAATTAATTTCTACTTTTTGTTTCTTCTCATAACTTTTTTTCAACATTACATTTTTGCATTTTGTTTTAACTTTGTATTTTGCTATTAGAGATTTTGCATTCTTTAATTGACTAATTAAATATTCAATGGGAATATCCATAATGTGTTCACACTGACACCAGCAGCATTTTTCCTGAAATGTTTTCCTGCTGTTTTCTATTTAACTTATCCTGGATAGGAGTTGGGATTTGAAAAATCCAACATCAACATTTTATGAAGATGTGACTTTATTTCAAAATTATTTCAAGGCCATATTCTTATTAATTTCTCAAATGATTGGTTCCTCCATACACGTTTTGTGAGGAAAGAAGGTCTTAGATAACATGAAATTCTTGAGTGGTGTTTCAATACATTTTAAGACACATACATATCCAGTTTGACCCCAATTTGTAATGTCCCATAGTCTATTACAGAGGATGATTCTAACCTACAGCAAGTCTAGTTTCTTATGCACTTAGCCAAAATGCTAACCTAAAGGACCATTTGTAGGTGTGTTCACATAAAATGTTAAAGCAACTATTATCACATCTGTCTATCTGCCTGTCCGCAAGAAACAACTTGGCTCCCAATGCACTAATTTAGTTGAAATTTGGTACACTCAGTCTTCAAGAAATTTTGTCAAAAGTTCAGTTTTCATTGTGATTTAATAGAATGTGCTGTACAAATCTTTGAAACTTCCAAAACTCTCCCATTTAAAAGAATTGGAGAATTATCAAACATGATCTATCTTAAAACAGAGCAACTTTCTCTATGACCTAAATTACTGATTAACTTACTCCTGTAAATTTATTTTTTAAGGTTATTTCAATGTGTTCCAAGAGTAAATAAAAGGGAGATGGTAAAGTGTTGGGGGACCTATGGGGTACCTTGCTTAATAAAAAGCCAAAATTGCAAAATATAGTTAAAATATTGCGAACATCAGGAATCCTTCTGTGCCTTTTAGATAGACTTGGTTAACAATTGCTTTCTGCTGTGGAGCTACAGTGGGTATAGTAAAGAATCAGCCCCCTTCAAAATATTCATATTTTGTTGCTTTGCAGCCTGAAATGAAGATACAACCCAAAAATATTTCTCCAGCTGTATTTACTCAATGCAACTTATAATGGCCAAATGAAAGATTTAACAGCAACAGTTCACGTTTAACTAACCACCTTCTCCATTGCACAGTGGCTTCCACCTGTGATCAACTGTAATTATTTTGATTAGTTTAGCATAAAAACAACTTTTCCTAGAGCATTTCGATGCTTGGTAGTGCAACTGAAAGCAAACAATCAACTATGGGTGTCGAGGTACTGTCAAAAGATCTCAGGGATAAAGTTGTGGACAGACACAAAAAACATTCCAAAGACTTTATCAATCTCTAGGAGCACAGTAAAGTGTTTGGTAATACTAAGACCCTTCCCTGGCCATGCCGTCTCTCCAAACTGGATGGAAGAGCGAGGAGGGAATTGGTCAGAGAGGCTACCAAGAGCAACTTATAAGCAGTTACAGGAATTTCTGGAAAGAGTGTTCATTGTGTGCATTTGACAACGATATTACAAATGTTCCACAAATGTGGCTTGTATGGGAGTGTTGCAAGAATTAAGCAACTTCTCAAGAAAGGCCACATAGAGTCTAAACTGAGCTTTGCCAAAATGCACCCTCAAGATTCTGAGGCCAAGTGGAAAAATGTGTTATGGTCAGATGAGACCAAAATCATACTTTTTGGCATCAACGTCCAATGGTATATCTGGCGGAAGTCCAATACAGCTTACCATCCAAAGAAAACCATACCTTCAGTAAAGAATTGAGGTGGTAGTGTACTGTTGTGGGGGCTTATCTCTGCAGCAGGGACTGAGGCACTTGTCAAGATAGAGTAAAAAAATGGATGGAGCAAAATGCTGTCAAATGCTTGAGGAAAACCAGCTGTCCTTTGCCAGAAAGTGGGAATGGGAAGAAGGATCTCCTTTCAACATGACAATGACCCGGAGAAGACAGCAAAGCTGACCACACAGTGGCTGAAGGAGAAAAAGGTGAATTTCCTTGCGTGGCCTAGTCAGAGCCCAGACTTAAACCCTATTGAAAATCTGTGGATTGCACTCCACCAACTGTCACGATCCAATTTGACTGAGCTTGAATAGCTCTGTAAAGAAGAGTGGGCAAATTTTGCACAGTCTAGATGGGCAAAGTCGATAGAGAAGTATCCCAACAGACTCATGGCTTGAATCAAAGTACTGACACATGGGGGAATTTGAACATTAGAACACTCTAGATGAGAACAGGCCATTCAGCCCAACAAAGCTCGCCAGTCCTATCCACTTATTTCTTCCAAAAAATCAAGTCGAGTTTTGAAAGTCCCTAAAGTCTTGCTTAAGTCTAAACTACTTGGTAGTTTATTCCAAGTGTCTTTCGTTCTTTGTGTAAAGAAAAACTTCCTAATGTTTGTGCGAAATTTACCCTTAATAAGTTTCCAACTGTGTCCCCGTGTTCTTGATGAACTCATTTTAAAATAACAGTCTCGATCCACTGTACTAATTTCCTTCATAATTATAAACACTTCTGTCATGTCACCTCTTAATCTACTTTTGTTTGAACTGTATATGCTCAGCTCTTTTAATCTTTCCTCATAATTGAACCCCTGTAGCCCAGGAATCAGCGTAGTTGCTCTTCTCTGGACCTTTTCTAGTGTTGCTATGTCCTTTTTGTAGCCTGCAGACCAAAACTGCACACAGTACTCCAGATGAGGCCTCACCAGTGCATTATAAAGCTTGAGCATAACTCCTTGGACTTGTACTCTACACATTGTGCTATATAACCTGACATTCTGTTAACCTTTTTAATGGCTTCTGAACACTGTCTGGAAGTCGATAGCTTAGAGTCCACTATGATTCCTAAATCCTACTCATAAGGTGTACTCTCCAACCGTCCATTGTGTATTGAAACTTAACATTTTTGCTTCCTATATGTAATACTTTACATTTACTGACATTAAATTTCATCTGCCACAAATCTCCCCACACCTGTATGCTATCCAAGTCCTTCTGTAATGATATAACGGATTCCAAATTATCTGCTAATCCATCTATCTTGGTATCATCTGCAAACTTAACCAGCTTATTTTATACTTTAACCAGATATACTTTAACCAGCTCAATGATTCTGGTTTTTAACTTTTCTTCTGAATTATATCTTTCACTGGGCTGTTATAGGTTGTATTAAGTAAATACAGCTGGAGAAATATTTTTGTGCGTGTCTTCATTTCAGGCTGCAAAACAACAAGATGTCAATATTTTGAAGGGGGCTGATTCTTTTCTATACCCACTATACAACCTCTTTGGGTTCAGGTTCGTTAATGAATGCTGACTTCCAATGTTAGTGTTCAAATAGCCTCCAGGGTGTAAAAGGCAGGACTTCCCCAAAAAAACTCACCAAAAGCTCATCACAGGACTCTTCCTCTAGTTTACAGGTGAAAGAGAAAAAGGTGTTAGCACCATCCGGTGATTGAATTCTACACTGGAGTGCATTCTTGCTTTTTTTTCGTGTTCTTCTATCCTCCTTCTATCCTCCTTTTAGGGACTTTTACCATCTGTAACATGACCTGTAAGCACTGTGACAGACTGGTGTCCCAAAAAGGGCTGTTGCAGCCAAATAGTTCTGATTGTGAACATTCCGTGGTGTTATTTCAGCAAGTGAAAATGAATGATAATAGTAGTAATAATAATAAAGAACAGAAAATTTATATTTTTAAGGACTCATTACCATTAGTGCACACAGCCACTGCTACAAGGAAAGAGACACAATGCAACACATTATATTGGATTATAACCTGCAGACACAGATACTACATGCACAGGCACAATCAAGTGTCAAATATCATACATGAGGAACAGGCACTACAATACAAACTAGTCAACACATACAAGCCTTATTATAAGTAGAACCCCACCACAGTACTAGAAAATGCCACTCATAAACTATAGTGGGACATATATGTCATGCATAAACTATACTGACAGACAAAACTATGTAGTATAACAGGCCAGATATAACACATGTAGACAAAATCTAAAAATACATGGAATATTAAAAAATGCCATACCAAGCACACACAATTTACAAAACACACACATGCAAATAAAATGCACAAGTACACAGAACTGACAGAAGGAATGCATCTTTTATGGAGAATGGACATGATTTGTTGTAGCCACCACTGGTGTCCTCCCGCATACACTATGCAAAGGTCTACAGATATCACATTTAAACCAATACTCATACACATCTATAGAAAGCAGCCATTTAAATATAAATGCAATCCCCTAAATCATATATATGTGTACACATCACATGCACGTGCACTAGGTCTTGGCCTAGGTCCAGGCCTAGTATAGGTGATAATAATGGGACTATCCCAGAAACACTTTAAAGAATAATAATAATTAAAATAATAATAAGCTGTTGGGGAATTATACACCAGTGAAACTAATTGGAAATAGTTATTACCAAGATCTGGAACACTAGAGTTGTGATATCATCTACTGTTAAATTCTGTTCCGTACTTGTAATATTTTTATTTTTATACTATATTGAGGATTACTTGTTCTGTTCTGTGTATTGTATTGTATTGTATTGTATTGTCCCCCTTCTTTTTGACACCCACTGCACGCCCAACCTACCTGGACAGGGGTCTCTCTTTGAACTGCCTTTCCCAAAGTTTCTTCCATTTTTTTTTTCCCCTACAAGGTTTTCTTTGCGAGTTTTTCCTTGTCTTCATAAAGTCAAGGCTGGCGGGGCTATCAAAAGGCAGGGCCTGTTAAAGCCCATTGCGGCACTTCTTGTGTGATTTTGGGCTATACAAAAATAAATTGTATTGTATGAAGTTGTGACAATACTAGTAGTTACTGCAGCACTTGGCCTTTCAAAGAAGAGACTAGATGTGTATATATGGATCTTATCATAGCCCATTAATATTTCTGAGTTGAAGAAAAAATGGATAATCATCAGGATGACCCCAGCTGAGCTGGCCGTGCAAGTGCCAGGCACTTTATAAGAAGGTATTGGCATGAATTTCCTTATGTCTGCTAATATTAAACACACAATGAGCAATATTAATTTTTGTGGTACGTCTTATGTAAAAAAGTGTGTAGCTATGATGAAAAAACACCTGTCCTTGCATTCTTTGATTTTGACATTTTTGTTCTTCCTGTAGAGTGGTGTGGCTCGCACCTGTGTGGAACTTTGTCTTCCTGGAATGCAGCTTTTCTGCCCCAACCAGAATCAGCAAAGCAGAAACTGTGAGTATCAGTTATGAATTGTTGTAAACATAAACACAAGGTATCTATGTCTGGGGTTGCAGGGGCATTTTTTGGCTTTGCAGAAAAGATTGATATCAGTTTTTCAACATTTTATTTTTGTTGATAGTAAGATGGCAACTATTTAAATAAACACAACATCTTACAATACATTCTTTATTTTATTGCCCAACTATTTTTCAATACCTTTTAATGAAAAAGGAAGTTAAATAATTTTTTGATGACTTCTTAGTTGATTTAAATTTTTATGGCTCTACAGGTCATATAATGTTCTCAAAAAACAATCAACAGTAGAATCAATCACTCAGTAAGTCTTTAATTTTCTTAAAGCATTCTCATCAGGAAGTACTGTACATTGATTACTTTAGATGTCTGGTAAATGAGAATGATACGGTTGTGCAAAACCGTGATAGATCTCATAGTGCAGGCCATAATATGTACAGTATAGGCTTGTTTTCTTGTTCCATAACTGAAATGGGACTGTAAGGCTGATTCACGTATCACAACGGACTTACTGGGGAATGAAAATAAGCCACTTCAGCTGGAGGTGCACTAACTAAATCAAAAGGGAAATCGTATTGTGGACTTGTGACTTAAGTCTCATTAGATACAACCATCTATAAATTAATGCACTCAGTGCAACTATTACATAATTAAAGTGGTTAATTTTCTTTTAACTAAATGTAAATCACAAACTTCGAAACCGTAACTCTGTTGAATTTAGATGATACAAGAAATCTTTACAAGCAACAACCAAAGAGGTTTATTATAGAAGGAGCTTCATCACTGAATCAATCAGTCAATCATTTAATGAATATTTCTTTGACATTGTACTTTGCACTATATTAAAGGGCTTGTCAAAACAACATTGTGTCCTGGCTCTTGACTGAGTGTGGATGTGAGGGTGCTATGCAATGAAACATTCATCCAGTTGTCGCCACACTTGCTGGTTATGTGTCATCATTTGGGTTTCAGCAAACGTAATCTGGGTCCACCCTGAAATGTTGCCCATTCACCTTTTTTATTGTCTGCCTCGTCTCAATTTTCTCAAGGCCGTTCCATGCAAGATTGTCTTGGAAAGGCTCTCAGATCTTGTGGCATAACACTTTAACTTCTTTCGTACTATCATGACGAGGTCTTCACAGTTGTTGGGTGATGCAACAGATCTCATCGTTGGTGACACGGTAGAAGTACAAAACCCCAAGTTCTGCAGCACCTCATCTCCACTGCTTGAATTTTTCATTGCAGTTCTGCTGTCTACTTCCAAGATTCACATGCATATACATTAGATAGATTGAAAGGCTGTCAGTGCAGTACTCCATAAGAGAGGTATTCCACACTTCAGTTGGAGTCTGTTAGAATACAGCCTTATCACCTATGCTCTTTGACATCTTACTTAAGCATATCATGACTGATGCCCTTGAAGATCACCAGGGTCGCATCATAGCAAAAATCTAATTTGCAGATGACATCGACAGGTTTGTGGGAACTAAAACTGAACTTGTTCACCTGCTGAAATGCCTGGAGGAAGCAGCATCAAAGTATGTCTTGGAGACCAATGCCAAAAAGAACAAGCTGATGAGGAACAATTGTAAACCAATGTAGATGACAGCTCATCGGAATAAGTTAAAGACCGTTAGCCAGTTCAAGTACCTGGAAGAGGGCTCAAAAACTGAAGCCATATCAAGGACTGCACAGACAACAGCAGCCCAGGCAAAACTGAAGCCAATCTGGAGAGACAAGTGGATCTGTCAAGCAGAGATTATTGCATACTCTCATCCTTTCAAAACTATATACTATGTAATAATTGGATTTTTACTTTTTTATGTGTATGAAAATGATTTAGTCTTTAATTGTGTTGACTTGGTCTTCCTCATCTTGGATCCTCTCTCTCCATATGTCCCTGTAAAAGTCTTCATTTTTCATTGGCATGTCTGCTGACTTTTCCTCATTTGCCCAGATGTACTAAAGCAGGTCCTCAATTCACACTCCCAAACTGTAAAATTAACTTCCCATTACCATCTGCACCATTACCAATATACACCTATTTGCATAGCATCTTAAGACTTTATGCCTCCCACTCTCCTTCTGGCTATCTGTAGCTGTTATGATCCAATCAACCATCAAAGAAGTTTAATATTGTTGGACCTCTAGTTTTCATCTGGCCATGAGGCTAACTGTGGTTTGCTTCTGTATGTCACCAATAATAATAATAATACGGTATGTCAAACACATGGAGTGTTTTGCAGGACACAAATAGGCAAGGAAAAGAGTGTAACACTGCCACTAAATTTTGTTCCATATATTTCCCTAGAATGGAGAAAGAGAAGCTTCTGAGAGACCATTGGGGTCACTTCTTGTCCCCACAAGGTCCTGCTCCTTTCAGTCTTGCCAATACTTAAACAAAGTCTCTAATAGAGTTGACAATGACAATTGGACCAACTTCAGATGAAAAGGAGCCAACAGTTTTTGAAATTATGCCAATCTTTAAACAGCATGCTGGTGCTATTGAACACAACAGGACATCCTCCAATCCCCCAACACTCATTTTCTTGTTATTGTCTTTCATTTAACAAGTAATGATGATGATGATAACTTTATTAACGTCAAGAAGGGATTCAACAATAATTGCCAGGAGCTGCCGGGACACAACACAGCCTAAAAAGTGAAGAAGTAAAACCTCAGAAACACCTCAGCAGCTGTCCGCAAATAGATTGATTGTAGTGCAGTGATCATTGTAATTGACATTTCAACTATGGTTTCTGTTTATTGTTTTGACTTGTATAAGTGATAACACTGAACTTCTGGTAACACACTTTGGTGAAGATTAATTTACCATCTCTTCATTTGGTCCCTTTTATTAAAAGACCCACTGAGATTCAATAATAAAACACTTTCATAATAATGTTCAAGTATGCCAGTATCTACCTTTATAACCGCTGGCATTTCAGAAGTACAAGATGTCTCAACATGTAGAAGACTTGCTCATGTTTGCTCAGTGGCTTAATGCTGGAAAAATGGTCACTTCTTTGAGGTTAAATTAAGGACCATCCTTCCAACAGCTTTAGGTTTGCCCAGCTAAATGACAGCTTTTGTCTATGAACCACCCATAGATCTCGCTGGTCCAGTGTGACATTTAGCACTTCTGGTGAGGGAACACTCCAGTCCAGTTTTTTTTTTTTCTGTTTGCCTCCCCTTGAAGGCTCTCAGGAGCCCTGAATTCAACTCTGCTTTGTCGTCTCTTTCCACAGGCACTAAGCTTCACCCCAGTGTTTACACAAGCCCTTGCATTCTCAGCATCTTACAAAAAACAATTAAATGTTTCTCTTTAGTGCTGTGTGATACTTGGAACAGATCCCTCTGAAACTGTCTCTTCAGCATTCTGTCCCCTAAGGCTCCTTCCTTTATTTGTTTGCCTGTATCTTAGCAACCATGAATTGTTTTTTTGTCTTCTTTCCCAAATTTTAATGGCAGCAGGTATAGCCAATACCACATTTGTGAGCATCACTTGTGTTATGTTTCTTTATTTACCCCACAGCAAAAATCTTTTCAGAGATGATAACTGACTAAAACACTAGGCCACAAGTTTTACTATTCTTGTAATTACAAGAGTTAATCTCAAAAATACTTTGGAACTTAATCTCTTTTTATTGTACACACCCTTACGGACTAAACTAGTATTTAACCAATCCTTCCATAACTGAGAACTATGATACACTATGACCGTTGAACTGAAAAATATAAAGAGAAAAGGAAATGACATGAAGCACAATCTGTCTACTATATAAACAGCTCTAATTCAATTTAATTTTAATTTTTTGTATAACACTCTTCACTGAATACACGGTTAGAGTGCTTACACATATTTCCAAATATAATGCTTTAACAGGAAATCGCAAACCATACAGCATAATAAGAAAATCGTAATAAAAAATGAAAGCACACATAAAGAGTTGGGGCACCGGATGATGAACCCCGTATAACAGTCGGATGTTGAGCTAATAGAAAATACAAAAACAATAACAAAAGGTAGCTCAGCCAGCACTGTACTGAAATGTCTTTTGCAGACATGAGTCCCAATATGACTGCCATCTTTCAGTGGTGGTGCTTCTTTTATTGGATTCTGAGAGGAAGAAGTGGGACTTCTGGCATATGCAGAAGTGACATCACTATTCCTCAAGCCATCAAGCTCTCATTCTGAAGAAGAAAGAGGGAAAGGTGTGAATGACAGTGCTATCCCAGGACACGGATTGATATTGCAGGCAGCATACATGCCCTGGAGATGTCTCCTACTCATACATCTGTGACCATACATAAACACAGACATTTTATTAAAACACTGTAATATAGACTTCAATGGCCAGCATAAACAATAGTCCCATAACATTGTAATTTAGATAACTAGTTGCTGTTAGCATTATGGCCTGCTTGCCTACCTCATTACAACCTGCTGAACATTGTGATATGTTGCGTGTTGTAATCTTTACTCATGACAATGAACTTGAATTTAAACTAAGGCCATCTCTGTTTGAAAGTGTCAGAGACTTGTACACTAGCACACAACAAGATACCAGAAAAGGACAACTTCCAAAAGTACTTAGCCATCTTCAAGCTCAGCCTCCTGAATACAGAACCACCCACTTCTTGAAACCCTGTTGCTACTGCTCCCTAATATCTTCTTTTTACCTTTTCACTGGATTTTTAAATCAAGTAGATCACATATATATAATTTGCTGGTGGCATTGTCTCTTCCCCTGAACTACCTACATTTAAATGCAGCACATTCTATAAATAAGAATGATTGATTGATTTAGGTTTTCGCTACTGAGGATATAAGTATTCATGAGCACCCCGAACATATTAATAAATACAGAACAAAGGGTTAATTATACACGGTTACTTATACTGCAGACACGGTCATGAAATTTTAAACAACTTGTTTCAGGGGTATAAAGAAACATCACTTAGATCGTTTCACTGAGCCCTCTTTACTTTTGCTCTCAATTCCCTCCCAAACATGAGTCACAAGGTATGAGCCAGAAGATCCTCTTTTTGAATGCCTGTAACAGTTTTATAAGACTTGCTTTAAGGATCATTAGCCACTCGTATCAGATTGCAAAGCAAGATTTGCCATGTCCCCAGCACTCTGGGAAAAAAACATAAGCCATATTACCCCACAGAGTAATTCATGTTTATTTAAGAACGTGAGAATAGTTAAAACTTCGAAAGCCCACACAGAAAGCTCTCTGCGGCTCAATGTGCATATCTTTGACCAAAAAAGTGACTCAGTGTGTAGACAATGGAAAGAAAACAGATCAAATTGCCTGCTGCTAATTAGGTAGATCTGTGGTCACTTCAGAATACATGAAGTGCCTAATCCAACCCCCTTTGCTACCCGAGTCAGGAATTTATTTTACAATCAGGTGAAAATACAGTATATTTTTCAGATTGTTTTTGTTTGCTTCATTTACTTTACAAACAGGTTAGAAAATATACGCATGGTGTAACATTCAGGTGCATTGCCGGATGCAGATAACTGATTTGAAAGTTGGAGCAATTTTCATTTTTTAGTTACTTCAACAAAGATACTGGTAATACTAGAATTTATTTACATGCATTAGTAGTCTACAATAAAAACATATTTTTTAATGGTACTTTAAAGTGTTGTGTCGTTAAAAACATAGCCCAAATAGGTTTGTGGTCGCTCAGTAGATTTCATAAGCTGCAGATTCCAATTCAAGCTGATGTAAAAATGGCAACAACTGATCTGCTGTTGTTAGTTGTGGAGTTTCTGTGAATAATTGTAGTTCAAATTTATTAAATGTAACAATATTAAACATGGCAGTCTCAAGATAAAATTGTTGTCTGCTTCAGACCATGACATGGAGCCATTATGGAGTTTCACAGAAATACTGAATCATTATGCAGCCGTGTGGCTGGTTTTTAGTTTTAATGAAAATACTGAGTTAGATATTTGTTCACTGTTTGCGTAGAGAGCAACGCTTACGTCATTTTTTTCCTCTTATGTCCATTTCTAGACAAGCAACATTTGCTTATTTATATTAACACTTTTATGGTTACCTCAAGCAGCAGTATTATCAAGTGACTTGCATTGGGCCTCCATTTTCCTTTAAGGAGCGGCCATCAGTCGAGTAAAAGAAAAATATACAAGATGAAATGTTCTCATTCAAATTAAATCTAAAAGAGTAAATTATTTTTTTGTTGAAGTCACACAGGACATTTCTTCAGTGTAAAATACATCACTTTGCAAATTTGCCAATGCTTTTAAATGGGAGTCATTAAAATATAAAACGTTTACTTGAAGAATAAAGGTACCAAATTTCAACAAAATTGGTCCACTGGAATGAAAGTTGATAACAGATACTGTTGGCAGAAGACATACAGACAGAAAAGAATTAAAGGCACCATATTTACTCTTCACATTATATGTGAATGCACCAAAAAAAAAAAAACAGTAATATTAAAAAAAATAAATTATATCATCCAGTGACTTTGTAATATCTATAATACTTAAATGAACAGAAACAAACTCCTCATACCACAGTAAAATGGCTAAGTGATTATCATTAAATAATACTGAATTCTGATTTCACCCTTTTTGTAGTTGACAATGATCCAGTAGTATCACAAAAATAAAAGCAAAAATAAAATAATAAAAATACTCTAGATTTATTTTCATATTCACTGAAATTCTTGAGAATGCCAGTATTATTGACATTAGCATTATTTTCATTTCATTTCATCTGACCAGGGTTAAAATGGCAACATGCTGAACTGGACTGAACAGGCAACTGTAAGGCCAGCAACTTCCTACAGGTCCTTTATCTGGGATTTTCAGACACTCTCTGGCCAGCTGAGAGGTAAAAGTGGGTGGAAAGTCAATCAAGGACATAGATAGTATTCACCAGAAAAGGCATTACATTAAGAGAAACAGCATAACATTCTCTGGCTTATTTCAACCAATTCGGGGATGTTTTTAGGACTATTCGGTGTAAGGCCCACTCATGCACATACAGACACTCGCATTTACATGGACCAGCTAAGGAACACCAACAAACCTAAATAAATAATTACATTTTGATTTATTTCTTTTTTTGGCTGGGAAAGGGACCCTCTTTTACTTTAAAAGTAAAGGTATACTGCATGTGTACAGTTACTGCCTTGTAAACACACACACAAAGTATAGATAGTATGGAACAATTACAGCATATGTAATTATATAGGCCTACTGTATGTTTATAGTCATTATGTGCTTCAGTGGATCATCTTCCAGACTCTTCTGTGGTATGTATGTACTTCCACCCCAGGCAGAGAGGAGGCACTGGAGCTTACCTTATCCTCTTTTCTTCCATCCAGAGTGCCGATAAAAGGCCCAGTGAGGGGTAATTGACTTCACCCCTTCTGGTCCCACCACTACATATCCCATGGTTCTAGCAAGGAGATATCGCTCGTTATGAGAGCTCACTGCAGGACAAAGTCCTTTGCAGTTGATTAGTTTTCCCTGAATGTAAATGAAAGGTAAATTGCCAAGTATCTTTAGCTCGACTTGCCTTTCAACTGACAAAGATATGAAGGCAATTAGTAGTTGGGAGAGGTAGTTTTGGAGATGACACAGAAAGTCAAACTGACGATGTATAGGAAATGCTCCAGACAGATAAAATGTTGATTTAGAAGTCATTAGATGTTTTTCAGTGATTGAACACTGTTACAGCACAAATGGTTCCTGTAAAGAAATCGCATAGACCTTACGGAGAAAGAAATTCCAGGTGACGTGCTTCCAGATGACTTCCTGAGTAGCCATAGTCTTCAGTTTACTTTAAACTCTCTACAACGTCTTCATCAATGTGAATATTTTGAAGAGCTCTGTGCCACATTCTCAACATATCGTCAAATCATCTAAGAACAGCAGCAGACTGCTCATCAGATTGGCTAAATACTTGATTGAGAGCAACCCATTAGAATGGGACATTCTGTGAGCCTCAAAAACATTAAAGATGACAAGTACAGACTTTCAAATAATAGTAGCCCTGTGTATGAGATGTGAATTATTGACAGTGAAAGGGAATGGAAGGGCGATCAAAAATGGCTGCAGTATTGCATTATGGAACGGGCACAGCATGAGACTAGCATCTTGCCCTCAGTGCATGATTGCTGCTTTACGACTCTTTTCCTTTTTGGTCATTAGGCTTTTAAAGTTCAGTTTATTACCATTTATTATGTGCACCACATTGCTTGATACGCATTACCATATGTTAAATTATCTCTATATATTTAATTTGCAAAAATATTTCAACTAATACTACCTTAATTTTTTGCCAGTTTAAATACAAACAACTCTAAAAATCTTTTGTAGCCTGCCACCTGCGGTGAGACAAACGTAATCGATATTAAAGGATCAACCAATAGGAAAAGGTACAGCCAATTAGTTTTGACTAATAAGTGATGAAATCATCGTGCAAAGATGCATTCTGAAATAAATAGCACTGGTGTCAAAATGCCCAGTCAGAAATTAAAACAGCCTTTAAAAATAAGAGCATTTTGAAATAAAGCCCAAAATAATTAGATAGATAGATAGATAGATAGATAGATAGATAGATAGATAGATAGATAGATAGATAGATAGATAGATAGATAGATACTTTATTAATCCCAATGGGAAATTCACATTCTTCAGCAGCAGCATACTGATACAATAAATAATATTAAATTAAAGAATGATAACAATGCAGGTGAAAAACAGAAAAACAGACAATAACTTTGTATAATGTTGAATGTTAACGTTTACCCCTCTGGGTGGAATTAAAGAGTCGCATAGTTTGAGGGAGAAACGATCTCCTCAATCTGTCAGTGGAGCAGGACAGTGACAGCAGTCTGTCACTGAAGCTGCTCTTCTGTCTGGAGATGATACTATTAAGTGGATGCAGTGGATTCTCCATAATTGATAGGAGCCTGCTGAGCGCCCTTCGCTCTGCCACAGATGTTAAACTGTCCAGCTCCATGCCAACAATAGAGCTTGCCTTCCTCACTAGTTTGTCCAGACGTGAGGCGTCTTTCCTCTTAATGCTGCCTCCCCAGCACACCACCGCGTAGAAGAGGGCGCTCGCCACAACTGTCTGATAGAACATCTGCAGCATCTTATTGCAGATGTTGAAGGACGCCAGCCTTCTAAGGTAGTATAACCGGCTCTGTCCTTTCTTGCACAGCGCATCAGTATTGGCAGTCCAGTCTAATTTATCATCCAGCTGCATTCCCAGATATTTATAGGTCTGCACCATCTGCACACAGTCACCTTTGATGATCACTGGGTCTCTGAGGGGTCTGGGCCTCCTAAAATCCACCACCAGCTCTTTGGTTTTGCTGGTGTTCAGGTGTAGGTGGTTTGAGTCGCACCATTTAACAAAGTCATTGATTAGGTCCCTATACTCCTCCTCCAGCCCATTCCTGATGCAGCCCACGATAGCAGTGTCATCAGCGAACTTTTGCACATGGCAGGACTCCGAGTTGTATTGGAAGTCCGATGTATATAGGCTGAACAGGACCGGAGAAAGTACAGTCCCCTGTGGCGCTCCTGTGTTGCTGACCACAATGTCAGACGTGCAGTTCCCAAGACGCACATACTGAGGTCTGTCTTTAAGATAGTCCACGATCCATGCCACTAGGTATGAATCTAATCCCATCTCTGTCAGCTTGTCCCTAAGGAGCAGAGGTTGGATTGTGTTGAAGGCGCTAGAGAAGTCTAGAAACATAATTCTTACAGCACCACTACCTCTGTCCAAGTGAGAGAGGGATCGGTGTAGCATATAGATGATGGCATCCTCTGCTCCCACCTTCTCCTGATATGCAAACTGCAGAGGGTCAAGGGCGTGTTAAACCTGTGGCCTAAGGTAGTGAAGCAGCAGCCTCTATGTAAGGTTAGTACATTATTTTACCAAGTATGAAATAATGACATTGTATTTAATAATATTTTCATGACTTCTGTTTCATTATGTGGGTGTTTTTCATAATTTTAATGACTCATTTATATATAGTTAATTATATAAATTATGTGGGTTTCCTCCGGGCGCTCCGGTTTCCTCCCACAGTCCAAAAACATGCAGGTTAGGTGGATTGGTGATTCTAAATTGGCCTTAGTGTGTGCTTGGTGTGTGGATGTGTTTGTGTGTGTCCTGCGGTGGGTTGGCACCTTGCCCAGGATTGTTTCCTGCCTTGTGCCCTGTGTTGGCTGGGATTGGCTCCAGCAGACCCCCGTGACCCTGTGTTCGGATTCAGCGGGTTAGAAAATGGATGGATGGATATATTATTAATATATATATATTATATATAGTCTCTGTACATTTTCATATGATTATTTTAGAATTGCCATTTTATTTATTTCATTTTGGCACAAATGGTATTCCATACCTCATAACATGTCAATGCAGACTGTCTCCAGACCTACGGGTGTAATTGCCAATGGTCTGCTGCAAGTCCTACTGTACTTCCACGGTTGGTTTCCATCTTGCAGCCTATACAGCCAATTGAGAACTAGCTCTGTGCATCCCTGGACTAGATAAGCAATATGGAAGTAGATAAACATATTTTTTTTTCTTTCGAGGAAGAATACTTAAGCTGCTAATACAGGTTACGTATCAAAAATGCCTTTGATTAAAATGTCACTCTGTGCAGTAAGGTTACATGCCTGTATATATGACATTTCAGCAGTGTCAATTGATTTTTTTCTTGTTTTCTTATTTCCTTGATGTTGTCATTTTTATTAAATAATCACAAAAATGTTTACATTAACATGCATCTTATGATTCTGTGTATGTAAAGTATTCCACAATTCCTGCTTTTAAAATAATATCAGAGTATTGTGGCACTGAGAAAAATCTGAAGTATTCACACTACACCTGATTCATAAATTGTATCATTCTGATGTATTCATCAAATAGTAAAGAAAGCCTGAGTTTATGCAACCTCGCTAAATTTCATTATACTGTCAGGTAGACAAAACATCAAGTTACCTCTTGAAAAAGTACCTGTGCTTCAGGAAAGGAGATACCATCTGCAGCTGAAGGTTTTGTACGCCTGCCAAGACAGGTGTTTTCTATTGTCTTTTATCAGATCGCTCTAATAACTACTCTGCACTGATATTCTCAGGGTCTTGGATTTGTTGATAATCCAATTTAATCTCTGTGTAATTCCGGCAGGATTCTGTTCTGTGGAGTGGTCTGCGGCAACGTCCCATTTTATGTGAGAAATGGGGAGACAAATTTTACTGTGTTTCATAACTTGGTATCAGATTTTCAAAGTCAGACGCTGAAAAAAAAAATCAGAGTGTGGTGTTGCATTTTCCTTTTTTCTTCTTTTCATCATCAAACTCATTCAGAGTTGAATTTAACATTTAAAGATTATAATATATTGTACATGTAAATTTATGTATAATGTGTCTGTGTGTATGTTTGTGTGTGTGTGTGTGTATGTATATATGCGTGTATATGTATATGAACAGTCAGCATGAGCTCAGAAGAGGGAGGTCGTGTTTTACTAACATGCTGTAATTCTATGAGGGGGCAACAAAAGGATACGATCAAAGTGGAGATATTATTTATCTTGACTTTCAGAAAGCATTTGATAAGGTGCCACATGAGAGGTTGGGCATCAAATTAAAAGAAGTGGGAGTTCAGGGTGATGTTTTTAGATGGGTGCAGAATTGGCTCAGACACAGGAACCAGAGGGTGATAGTGCGAGGAACCTCATCAGAACTGGCTGATGTTAAGAATAGTGTTCCACAGGGGGTCAGTGCTAGGGCCGCTGCTATTTTTAATATATAAATGATTTAGATAGGAATATAAGTAACAGGTTGGTTAAGTTTACAGATGATACCAAGATAGGTGGATTGGCAGATAATCTGAAATCTGTTAAATCATTACAGAGGGACTTGGACAGCATACAGGCTTGGGCAGATTTGTGGCAGATGAAATTTAATGTCAGTAAATGTAAACTATTACACATAGGAAGTAAAAATGTTAGGTTTGAATACACAATGGGCGGTCGGAAAATCGAGAGTACACCTTATGAGAAGGATTTAGGAGTCACAGTTTTCAGAAGCCATTAAGAAGGCTAACAGAATGTCAGGTTATATAGCACGGTGTGTGGAGTACAAATCCAAGGAGGTTCTTCTTAACCTTTATAATGCACCGGTGAGGCCTCATCTGGAGTACTGTATGCAGTTTTGTTCTCCAGGCTACAAAAAGGACATAACAGCGCTAGAAAAGGTCCAGAGAAGAGCAACTAGGCTGATTCAAGGGCTACAGGGGATGAATTATGAGGAAAGATTAAAAGAGCTGAGCCTGTATAGTTTAAGCAAAAGAAGATTAAGAGGAGACGTGATTGAAGTGTTTAAAATTATGAAGGGAATTAGTACAGTGGATCGAGACTGTTATTTTAAAATAAGTTCATCAAGAACACAGGGACACAGTTGGAAACTTGTTAAGGGTAAATTTCGCAGAAACATTAGGAAGTTTTTCTTTACACAAAGAATGATAGACACTTGGAATAAGCTAGCAAATAGTGTGGTAGCCAGTAAAACTTTAGGGACTTTCAAAACTCGACTTGATGTTTTTTTGGAAGAAATAAGTTGATAGGACTGGTAAGCTTTGTTGGGCTGAATGGCCTGTTCTCGTCTAGAGTGTTCTAATGTATATGCCTATGTATATATATATATATATATATATATATATATATATATATATATATATATATATATATATATATGTATATATATATATATATATATATATATATATATATATATATATATATATATATATATATATATATATATATATATATATATATATCCATCCATCCATTATCCAACCCGCTATATCCTAACTACAGGGTCACGGGAGTCTGCTGGAGCCAATCCCAACAAACACAGGGCACAAGGCAGGAAACAAACCCCGTGCAGGGCGTCAGCCCACCGTAGGGCGCGCATACACACACACACACACTAGGAACAATTTAGAATTGCCAATGCACCTAACCTGCATGTCTTTGGACTGTGGGAGGAAATCGGAGCACCTGGAGGAAACCCATGCAGACACAGGGAGAACATGCAAAGTACAAACAGAGAGGACCCGGGAAGCGAACCCAGGCCACCTAACTGCGAGGCAGCAGCGCTACCCACCGTGCCGCCGTAAATATATATGTATATACATGTATATGTATATGTACAGCACATGAATACGTATACACATGTATATGTATACGTATATGTCTTGGACACAAGACTGGCAAACAGTTTTAGAACAGGCACAAACCATTACAGGTGATACATAATATTTTTTAAATATCTTCATCATTAGATACACTTTCCATTAAGTTTCTCTTATAACAGTGTAATGAATTAATTACCTACTGGTAAAGAGTTTCCAGTTCCCACCTTAGAGCACTTTGGCTCTTTTTTGATTCTTTGATGAGCAAGCTTCTTAAGGTGGCTACATGTTCTTCTCATGCTCATAGGGCTATATCTGTTTGATTATGATATTTTTGAACATTGTTTGACAAAAGTAAAATCTCAAATATCTGAGTTTACTATGCCATCATGCCACCTTGCTTTCAGCCTGCTACCTAAAACAGAACTTGTACACATCACTTTGTTTCTACTTCATAGCGAAGGAACAGAGCATGCTATGCTGGCTCACTGCAATATGTAGCTGAAGCTGGTATGACTGAACTGTGCTGTATTGTGTGTTTACTTTCCCTCTTAGATTAACTACTAGTGAACACAATACAAAACTAAACAAACATTTTGCAGTCATTGTAATTTGAATATAAAACATTATGAGAATATAAAATTTGAATGACTGTATGTTGGCATTCACTTTTTAAATATTTGTGAATTGCAGGACCACTTGGCAACAGTTTTTAATGTTTTTTTGGATGTAAATCCACATTCCAACTTTGAGAACTGAAACAGAATTTACTCTGAATTAGCTGTTTTTCGGCTGTAGTGTCCAGCCTTAATTGAAACCGGTGATCCCCACACAGGTTATGAACACAGCCTGGTTTAAAGATGCTTCTCAGCCACCCATATCATATAGAGTTTCTGTGTTTCCTCATACTCTTTTTGTGATTTAGGCTATTATCCCCTGCTTTTGCCATCTCCTGCAGCTTAATGCAGCTTTACAACCCCCACAGTAATACCCAAAACAGAAATTGCCATTCAATTAAGATGTGGAAGTGCTTTACAGGGTAAGCTTTGGTAAATAAGTAAAGAGTGCAGTTAGTAAACTGAGCTAATTTCCTGCCTGATGACAATGGCTTACTGGGGAAAGTAAATATGAAAGTCATTATTCATTTTTTGTGGCCATGCCAAACCAAATCAGTTCTTGTGTTTTCAGTTTGTACTTGGCATGACATGACTCCAAATGTGAAAATAAAGAATTTCATTGTCATACCTTCTATCGGTTCATTATGCTGGAACAAATGACAAAAAGGGCTGTCATGGCTATCCTTTGCTGTATTACCATAAAGATGAACTTCATTTTCTTAGGTTATTAGGTTGATATGTTATCTGTGGTTTTTTTTTTTTTTTTTATTATTTTGATATTTAATGGCATGACACCTGTTTGGGATAAATTGTAAGATGAAATGTTTCCTAATCACACAATTATAATCCTCCATGCTATCTGATGGACCATCTACAATTAGTAAATTAGTTGTAATTGATTTCTCTTAAAATTTTCCCTAAACCTTTCATGCAATATGTAAATTTTCCTCCAGAAATTTTACTCTGTAATTTGAAAGTTTTACATTTTTTCGTGTTGTTCCACAACACTATTTTTGTTTTGGCATGATCTCCGCCATTTTGAGGGATTAGCATTCTCATTAGTATGACAATGCTCCTATCATCCACCAGGAGACTGCAATAGCTGACATCATCAGCACAAAAGTATTTAGGCCATCATGAAAGAATCCATTCTATCTGAGGTCTGGATTATGTTTAACTCTGGTAGTGCAAATTCTGAACAGATGCAGCAAAGTCTTAAAGGGCTAAACTGGGATTTTTAAGTGTAGAGACTGTCATGGATCAGTGGAACAGGTTTAAAAACAGTTTACACATAATGCTGGTCATGCACATTCCAAAGTTGGAATTAATATTTAAAAAGAAAACTCTGTAGTGTGTAAGTAAGGCAATAAAAAAGAAGCTGCAAAGGGAAAAACAGTCGTATAAGGCGTATATAACTAATAACTGTAACGCTAATCACAGTGCGTATGAAAGCATGATGCAACCTTTAACAAGAATATTAAGGAGTCTAAAATGCAGTTAAACAGGAGTATTGCAGGTAAAGCAAAAGATGACCCAAAGATGTTCTTTCATTATTTTAGCAAAAAATGAATAGTCAATGAGGAGGTGAAGTGCATCAGGAATAGCTAAGGGGGAATTAAAATTTATATAGATTTATATAAAACAATTAATCAACTGAGATCCTCCACCTGCGTCCTTGACCTAATACCAACAAGTTTTTTCAAAAAAATATCCAGTGTGCTAATTGATAGTGTTCTTGACATATTAAATTCATCATTAGATATGGAGTTCTTCTCTGTTTTTGAAAATTTTAGACCTATTTCTTACCAGCCTTTCTTAAGTAAAATCCTAGAAAAGGCAGTCATTACACAGCTAAATGACCACCACAATAAATATGTTATTTTGACAAGTTTTAGTCGGGTTTCAGAACAAATCAGAGTACAGAAACTGCACTTGTTAAAGTAGTAAATGACTTGCAGGTAAATGCAGACAGAGGCTGTTTATCTGTTCTCATCCTCTTAGATCTGAGTGCCGCATTTGATACCATTGATCACAATATTCTTGGAAATCGCCTTAGTCAGTGGGTGGCCCCCTCGATAATGTCTTAAATTGGTTTGAATCTTATTTTACAGATAGAAAATTCTTTGTTAGTTGTGGTAATTATACTTCAAAGGCACATGATATTCTATATGATGTTCCACAAGGCTCTATCCTGGATCCACTGCTCTTTTCATTCTACATGTTTCCATTAGGTCAGATTATCTCGGGGCATAACATGAGCTACCACAGCTATGCTGATGACACACAAACTGTATTTATCAATATCGCCTGATGACCCCGACTCCCTT
This sequence comes from Erpetoichthys calabaricus, assembly GCF_900747795.2. Classification (NCBI taxonomy): domain Eukaryota; kingdom Metazoa; phylum Chordata; class Cladistia; order Polypteriformes; family Polypteridae; genus Erpetoichthys; species Erpetoichthys calabaricus. Next base: position 159,751,279 of record NC_041402.2, on the reverse strand, counting down.
GGTTCACTGACCCAACGTCTTGTCTGTGTGTCTGAATAGATGAGTAGTAATTTTCTCAAACTAAATATGGAAAAAACAGAAATTTTACTGATTGGCAAAAATGGATATAATGAGGGTATTGAATTTAGAGGTAATTATTGACTCTGAAGTATATTTTAAATCACATATTAATCAGGTCACTAGGACAGCATTTTTTCACTTAAGAAATACAGCAAAAGTTAGATCCCTTATAACTTTGCAAGACGCTGAAAAATTAGTTCACACTTTTTTCTTTTCAGTCAACTAGATTACTGTAGCGCATTCCTGTCAGGGCTACCTAAAAAAGACAGCAATCGATTGCAACTAGTGCAGAATGCAGTTTCCAGAGCCTTAACTAGGAAAAGAAAATCTGAGCACATCTCTCCAGTTTTGAAGTCACTACACTGGTTACCTGTGCCATTTAGAACTGACTTTAAAATACTGCTGATGGTTTACAAAGCTTTAAATAATCTCGCTCCATCCTATACAGTATCTCGGAATGCCTGTCACCTTACACTCCAAATCATAACCTTAGATCAGGGGTGCCCACACTTTTTCGGCTTGCAAGCTACTTTTAAAATGACCAGGTCAAAATGATCTACCTACATTAAAAATGCTATATATATATATATATATATATATATATATATATATATATATACTGAGTATACTTTATACATAAAATATATGTTGTCGTACCTTGCATAACTGAATAACCTTTATGGCACAATAACAATTCAATACATTTATGGTCACCACAGTATTTGGATTTAATAATCTTCATGTGGGAAAAGGCTGACTCGCATAAATAAGTAGAGCGAATAATGCAGTCAAGGAGGTAGCATATTTCTTCATGTTTGGGTACTTCTTATGCTTCATGATTGAGTGACTCACCCAGAACGATGCTTCGGTGTGTCTGCCTTTGCTTATGAATTCAGCCGAGTGAAAAATGACGGCTGTCCGATTAACTGCGATTTTAGTTCCCTCTCCTTTCTCTTTCTCAGATCGCTTTTTGGAAGGAAGTCAGTTTTGTAGTTTTTATGAAAGTGCCTTTCCACATTTTCCTTCTTTGGAATAGCAATGATAGATTGACAGATCAGACAAACACACTTCGATTGTGACATTGTGAGAAAAAAAATCCTCTTTCAATTCCACATCCAGCCCATACCCTCCCCAAACAATTTTTTTTTTAAATCCCTTCTTTAGTCAATATAAGTGGAAGGCTAACTAGATCACAGCCGGAGTTTTGCAGTAGCTCGCGCGTTTGATCGTGCGTGCGGGATGACCAGTGTGTTAGAAGAAAAGAGGTCTCAGATTGACCACCCTGTATGTCAATCAAGTGGCAAATGCCATAGGGAGGATATATGATAGACTGACGTTTAAAAAAATTTTTTTTTGAATGCAACACTAGCTACCTGCACTACCTTTGCGATCTACCGGTCGATTGCAATCGACGCATTGGGAACCCCTGCCTTAGATCATCAAATGAGTGTCTGCTTATAATTCCAAGAGCCCAGGTGAGGCAGCCTTCTGCTTTTATGCACCTAAAATCTAGGATAGCTTACCAATAGAAATTCGCCAGGCTAATGTGGAGCATTTTTAAAAAAATGCTAAAAACCCATTATTTTAACATGGCTTTCTCATAGCTTCATTTTAGTGTAACCCTGATATTCTGTATATAACTTTACTTATCATTTTTATCATGGCTCTGCAATCCGTACTAACATCTACATTCTCTGCTGTTCTTTTTCCATTTTTTCTGTGGTGGCGATCTGTGCCACCACCACCTGATCAAAGCACTGTGCAATCCTAACATTGATGGATTGAAGGCCAGAGGTCCACATGACCATCATCGTCTAATTCTTACACATGAAGCCTAAAAACCATGAGAACTGAATTGGATGATATATGTAAGGTAGAATGCCTAGTGGGGTCTGGGTGGTCTTGTGGCCTCGGAACCCCCTGCAGATTTTTTTCTTTTTTCCAGCCCTCTGGAGTTTTTTTTTTTTGTTTGTTTTTTCTGTCCTTCTGGCCATCAAACCTTATTTTATCTCCTTGTTACTTAGTATTGCCTAATCTTATTTTTATAAATTTGTTTTTTCTTACTTCATCTTGTAAAGCACTATGAGGTACATCATTTGCATGAAAACGTGCTATAGAAATAAATGTTGTTGTTAAGGAAATTAGTGAGTACATATATAAACCCTTGTTGCATAGGTTTAGGAGGTCACTGCACATTGGGGAAATTCCACAAGACTAGATGATGGTGAATATTATCCCATTATATAAAAAGGATGAGCGGAGATCCAAGTTACTATAGGCCAGTAAGCTTAACGTGCATTACAGGTAAATTAATGGAAGGAATTATTAAAGATAAGATTGAGCAACACATGGCAAGAACAGGTTTTTTACTGAACAGTCGTCATGGGTTCAGACATGAGAGATCATGTTTTACTAGCATGCTGGAATTTGTTGGAATGAGGAAGCATCAAGAGGATATTATTTATCTTGACTTTCCGAAAACATTTAATAAGGTTCCACATGAGAGCATGAGAGGTTAGGCATCAAACTGAAAGAAGTGGGAGTTCAGGGTGATGTTTGCAGATGGGTACAGAATTTGCTAAAACACAGGAAGCAGAGGGTGAAGGTGTGAGGAGCCCTATTAGAATTGGCTGAAGGTAAAATTGGTGTCCTACAGGGGTCAGTGCTAGGGCCACTTCTGTTTTTAATAATTATACAATAAATGATTTGGATGGGAATATAAGTAACAAGCTTGTTAAGATTGCAGATGATAACAACATGCCAAGAGATTTGGCAGATAATCTAGAATCCATTGAATCGTTACAAAGGGACTTGGAAAGCATACAGGCTTGGGCAAATTTGTGGCAAATGTTACCTTTTCTTACATTAAAGTTCATTTTACATGTAGGAAGTAAAAAAAATCTTAGGTTTGAATACACAATGGGAGGTCTGAGAATCAAAAGTACACCTTATGAGAAGAATTTCAGGAATCATATTGGACTTGTCACTAACAACTTCCAGGCAGCCATTAAGAAGGGTAACAGAATGTTAGGTTACAGGACTGGTGAGCTCTGTTGGGCTGAATGGCCTATTCCCGTCTAAATCTTTCTAATGTTCAAAGAGTGTTATGTGAGTGTTTTCAGTTACTAAATCCCTGCTTATTTACAACAAACTCTGATTTTTTGATTGGTGATTAGGATTGATGAAGTAGTGGTTAGACTTTTCGGGTTTTGATATATTTTTAACCATGACTGATTCTCTGGATTCTTTTTCATAAAATTGTATCTATCTTTTGTAGTACTAGGGTGCTGTACTGTGTTAGCCATTATGAATGTAGTGAGAAGTCAAGCAAAATAACTGCTTTATCTTGCCTGAAGAAGGGGCCTGAGATGCCTCGAAAACTTGCATATTGTAATCTTTTTAGTTAGCCAATAAAAGGTGTAATTGTGCTTGACTTCCCACTATGTATCTTTTGGAAATAAGAACAATTATGGTAGAAGAATCCTTAGGATATAGAGTCAGATTTATCACAACTTCATTTTTTCTTTTAAGATCAGATAGTTTTGTCTGATTTTTCCTACATATGCTTGCATGCTGTATTTGAATCATGTCATTGCACAGGCAAAACTTTAAAACAACCTATACATTTATCCATTGTCTGAACCCACTGAGTTTTAAGAATTTCAAGCAGAAAGCATCATTAGAAACAAAGCCTGAATCCCTAATAGAGATGTAGTCCTTAAACAACCAATACATACAAGTGAATTACACCTTAGAAAGATGGCACAGTGCTTATGCTTGCACTGTGGTGAGGCTTGGCAGCTTTTGAAATTCAATTTGAAGCCTTGCATCCAACCTCTACTGTAACCTTGGGCCTCAAATGAGGACTAGAAATGAAAATGAGCCTCACCCCAAAGATCAAGAAAGCAGGCTTCTGGCCTACACAGGCACTGACAAAAGAAAAGAGCTTCTAAATTGTAAAAAAAACAAAACAAAACTGGGAAACCCTTGGCCCATAAACTAAGCAGAGATTTATTAACAAAGATATACTCAAAACAAAAGCAAAAATGAATTTGGAAAAGTGACAAACAAGGAAAACCAAAGTCCACAATCTCAAAACCTAATCTTTAAAACAAAGCAAAACTCTAAAAACCAGAAACTTGAAACAAAAGACAGAGCATACTTTAAGTCTCTTCATATCAATTGCCCACAAAGTATTATTGCTATCCATCCTTTTGTGTACATCATAAAGTTGTACGCTCTGTTTCCACTTTATTTGGTCTACCATCTGGCTGATGGTGGCTGCAGCTATATACATATAACATGCAGAAATAGTCTAGAGGTTTATTTGTTATTAGACCAAACATTAGAATAACCAAGATCTATGATCTAAGTGACTTTGACTGTGGTATGATTGTTGATGGCAGAAATTGTGCTTTCAGTATGTCGGAATTAGCTGCCTTCCTGTACAATTTAGGCTGTACAGAAAATGGTGCAATTAGTTTTGTTGATAAAAAACACCTTCACAGGAGAATGGCCAGAAGCATCTTAACTAAAACAAAAGCCAGCTTTTTACAATGGACATTTATGAATACACAATGTGGCAGGTCTTGAAGCTCATGAGATGAAACTGCAGGAAACCATATTAGATTCAACTCTTGCAAGGTAAAATCAGGCAGATGAGTCTACAATTTGATTATTAAAAATGGCCAACTGAAGATAAGATGTCCTCTGGTTTGACAAATCTCATTTTCTGCAGATACATGCAAATGATGAGGTCAGAGCTTGGAATAAATATCATGAATCAGTGGATCTGTCCTTCCTTGAGCCAGTCAACCACGGGTAGTAGTATAATGATGAGGTACTATGGTCCTCTTCTCCCACTCTCATCTATCAATGATCAGTGTCTGGTAATGCCACCATTGTGTGGCATCAAATCTCAATCCAGACTCTTTATGTGTAGATCCTAGCTGGTGGAACAAATTGTCCACCTCCATTCTAAATTCTAACTCCCTCAGTGTATCTGGTGAATTTAAGTGATATTAGCTGCTTGTAGTGGTCACTTTTTTACCCTTGTCATGTAATACTTGTTCCCAAATAGTCCTCTACACTGATGTTTACTTGATTACATCGACCTCATTTGTAAGTCACTTTGATAATAGTGTCTGCTATGCAAATAAATACAAATGATGTAGGGAATGGTTTCTTGGCATATTTTAAGCCTCTTAATATCAATTGAACATAAAGTATTATTGCTGGCCATCCTTTTGTGGTCACACTAATGCCCTATCCATGACTGTTTCTTGTGCATACACTGTATATTTCTTGACTTGTGCACAGTGCTAATAGGATAGGCTCAGGAATCCTGAATTGGATTAAGTGGGTTTGAGGAATGTAATGTTATGTTATGGTACATGTCACGCATGGGTGTCGGAGGACTCCTCTAAGGGACAAGGAAAGGTACACAATAGCCTGCCGAGTCGAGGAGGGGCTACCGCTGACCTTGTCCTGTTCTTCCTCTTCCCCCATACCTCCAAGAAGCCACCTGGCAAGGGCACTTAACCTGCCCCTTCCGGAACGACTGATATAAAGGAAGCGCCGGCAAAGAGAAAGGCGGCTTCTGCTGGGATACTGGAACGAGCTGCATGCCTTCTTGTGAAGGAAGTCCCTGTACAGGACAGCGCAGAAGCGCTATTTTCGTTACTTTTGTTTATTTTGTCTGTTCATCTCGTGACAATTAAACGGGACGACCCGTTTGTTTCCAGCCTGTCCTTCTACCGCCCGACCACATACATTATGCCCCATATTGTTCTGAAAAATGTTAAGATATTCAGATCCTTTAGTCTTCACCCTTATCTGTTTCTTATGTATTAAGAGATGTGTTTATTTTATGTTATTGTCTAAAAGCATACTCCCTTCATTATTTTCATTGATGTCTCCTTTATTCTGCAAATTAAGACTGATTACATTACTAATGTTTTTTTCTTTTCAGGGTTTAAAATGACAAAAATTATGATTTCAGTTCATATATATGTTATTAGTATTCTGTGAATTCCTCCATTCCTATATATACACTATAATGATAACTGTTGTAACCATTGGACAAGAGAAAAACAATTTTATAAACTAAAATTTCTTGTGCATCATTAAGTCAATCAGAGACATGTAGCTTTACGTGATCATTATTGTCATGTGTACAAAGTATGCCAAAGTGTTAATACATGCAGTTAATTCCAAAAGTATAATGCATTTCTATTCCTTAGTCACATTTAGCACATGTGTTTTTCCCACAGCCCTTGTTATCCAGGCCACTCCACTAATGATGGCAGAGAAAAACAGTTTATAACAGTTGCTTTCATTTTAAAACTCTACTAGATGATTCAAAGGATAAAAATGTTAATATTTCTGAACTTGATGTGGCAAAATGAAATATCACAGTAATAAAAAGGTCTTTGGCATACAGTATATATTAAAGCAAAATATGCTGCTGTTAAAAAAACAGTGCTTAACTAGTAAAAGTCATAAAAGACTATAAGCCAAGGACGTACAACTGGCTCCATTTCTATGAATGAAATATAATCTAAAGCATTAACAACTGCTACTGAAAAATGGCATAAGACTCCAGACATACAGTTTATATAGCTGAAGAGAATGGCTGAGAGACATTATTCCAGTAGTGACTTCTGACAATTCTTTCACATTATCTCCATGTGGGATAATTGTGTCAAGTATCGACTTATTTGAGAGCTCCACACTTTAAGCAGCTGGAAAGTTGCAAAGCAGTGACACTTATGGGAAACTACCAGACATCACTGAGTAACCATAAGCACCACTGAATTATTTTTGCCTTGAGGTAGGTGAAAAATGCAGAAATATTTTGGAATTTTGGCGAACTAGGCGAAATTCATTGAAGTTAATAGGGAAGGAGACACTGAGCTAGTTTTGAGTGAACTATGTCTTTTAAGCACCCTGAGGGCTAGGGATGTGACTGCCAACTATGCTGGATCAATTATTGTAGTCAAAAATGGGACCTGAGCAGTGAGGCAGCAGTGCTAACCACTGTGCATCCCTGAAATAGAATTATACTGCGAGTCCACAACACTCTGAATCCTTCATCACTCTCTGCATCTTCCAAGCTCCGATCAGTATGACCAACTAACACCCAAAGAATCTTTACTGCAAGGGATCAGCATTATATGCTCAGTTGACTGTCCCTGTCACTACCCGATCTGCACTACAGAGCATAACATGCTTAATCCAGCAGTGAGTATACAACATACTTTGCTGTTTTGTGTGTATATTCATTATATTTTCATAATATTCTCATTATGGTCAGCTAGTGTACCCCTCAAATGAAGATACTGCAAGTGTTTTTTGTTTTATTATTATTTTTAAATGCATGCAGGGTGCAAATCTGAAGTACTTATTGGGTAGTAACAGCATGCAGGTGTATACAGCTTAAATGTTTTAGGTATGTGTGAAGATCATGCAGTGCCATTAAGTGTGAGGTGGAGCATGTTTAAAGTACACACATGTGACACAAATCAGATCGGTAATACAAATCAGGTAGTGACATCCCTGTACAACATGGCTACTACTGTTCTGTGGTATCACAATGACCTTGCAAACATCATGGGGCACCGGGGAAAAAACGTTTGTCTAATCCAGCATAACAGCAAATTTTCAGGAAGAGTTTTGGCAGACAGGGAACCAGCACACTGGAAAAAATCAAATCTAAGTAAGTGAAAAGTATTTATGTCATGATATTAAATCATGTTTTCCTTATTATAAGAAGTATTTACTTATCAAAAAGTTGTATTTATTATTTTTAGCTTACTTAAAGAAATTTTGTCAAGTAAATTTTGCTTATCCCATAAGCAGATGTATTTGCTAAATAAAAGCAAAACAACTCCCATTTAAAGTTTTTTTTTTCTTTTTTGGCTAGTTTTTGTATATGTATTTCTTGCAGTGCGAACACAGCAAAATTGCCACGCGTAATGCTTTGGTGAATTTTACTGATAAATGCTAATCAAGAGTAATTAAATAAAAATAGGAACTAATCACAATTTAAAAATGTAATCATTATACAGCTCTAGCACAGAGTGCATGCATGTGCTAATGAACACCCAACACGTGTTCACTCTCTGGTGCCATGATAAGAGAGTAACAACCTATACTTCAAAACTTCTGTCTTCCTTAGCTAAAGAAAATCAGAAACATATTTGTCATATGCGCTCATTTGGTAGACTTTAGGATTCCTTTCAGCCCAAGTATTTGTCATTTCTATTTTACATAACAAGGTATACATTTTCCTTTTTTTTGTTGCACACTTAGTATTTAATAATCTGGATTCTTTATCTCTGGTACAGTTGTATTTAGGTAAACAGCACAAGTGTGATATGGTTAATAAAATTTAAATATTTTATATAGACATTGTCACAAGAACTGACAAAAGAGTCCAAAAAAGTTTGGGGCAGCCACCCGTATATTATATCCTGGCTGTAGAATCATAATAGATGTGTACAAATCAGAGTTTAAAACAGAACTGACTCGACAGAGGAAAGATGTCGGCTTTTAAATGCCAGTATAGGAAGTGGCATCATCCAAAGGGCTGGACTTGGAAGGGTCCTCATCCATAGGCTCGGACCTGGATTTGACATCATCAATGGGGCAGGAACCAGAAGGGTCTGAGTCCATAGGTTCAGGACCGGAAGTGACGTCATCAAAGGGACCAGAAGTGACATCGTTGGGGGCCAGGTGGAATTTCCCCATGAATGGTCTGCAGGAAAGTGAGAAAAAGAGTCGGTGTACTCCGCCACCCCCTGGTCTGGCGTGGAATTACTTTCATTCAGGCCTTTTAGCTGCCTCCCATGCGCACGTGTGTGACAATATATAATGTGACGTATCAAGGTTGGTGGTGGGATGTGTACCCAAATATGTGTGTCACTAAGGGCTCAAATCATTTAGAAACAATACTGCTAAAGTAATGATGAAAGGACCAGGAGCCTCATGCATAACGACGTGTGTAGAATTAATACTAAAACATGGTATATGGACAAAAGTGGAAATGTTCGTACGCACAAAAAAATCCAGATGCATAAATCTGTGCGAACACCAACTTCCACGTTCTTCCGCTACATGAATCCCGGTCAGCGTGAAAAGTAATGCACGTGCACGCGCCTGCTGCCACTCCCCAACTCCTCCCAGAATTATGCTTCTTTGAATATGCAAATCAATATAAATAGCCCTTAAGCTCAGCATTCTGTGAAAAGGCAATGGCAAAAGCACGGGGGAAAATAGAAGAATTTCAGCGAATACCAAGTGGTATAAACAAGAAACGGAAGTTGATCGAGACATAGAGTGTCAGAGAAACTCGAAAGTTCAAGTTCACAAAGTCGCACAGTAACCGGAATTAAAAAGAAGTTGTCAGATATCAAAGTCGCCGTGAAAAGGCGAGTCGTAGCCCATTGTCTGAGTGTCATATGACAAGCTTATTAGGGTACAGAGAAAAGAAAAAAAAATAGGGACACTGTGGGGGAAAAAGCTCGAAATGTCAACTTTAATCTCGAAATGTCCAGTTTAATGACGTAGTTTATTTTGTCATTAAAGTAGAACATCATAAACTTCATCTTAAAGTCGTTTAATTTACTAGTTTCTCAAATCCCATCGTAACTAAAGTAGCACATTAAATGCTTTGTTTTGCATGTGTTCTTCTATGTGTTCTATGTGTGTGAATCACTATGTGCTTCTTAAATGGGCTTTCTCTTCCTCCGACAGGACACAGAATCCATTACATTTGTGATATTACAGTTCTCTGAATGAATAACTTAAATACTGAGATGTATACTTGATATTATTTCAGTATTCATATCATATCAATTAAAGCATGTATTAAGCATGGGAACACAGTGGTGCAGTGATAGTGAAAAACTGGCGCCCCATCCAGAGATTGTTCCTGCCTCACACAAGATGCTTGCTGTGCTGTGCGCAACCTTTGATAGAATAATTTATTGCAGCAGTACTGTCTCTTTCAAACATACTAACCCCCAATTCCTGTCCTTCCTTTTCTTTCTCCAAGTACCCAATCACCACGCAATCAGCTCAGTAATAGACGTTACGCCATCTATAAACTTAGAACTCCAATTCTTCAAAACTTTATGGAACATTGAAATATCTTCGTAGTGCATGTTTAGTTATTCTATCCCTCTATCATTCAAGTGTCACGCCAGCCCTAGCAAGAATACAGCATGAGGCAGGAACAATCCCTGAACGGGGTGCCTGCTCCTTGCTAGTGCTGCGACACCGTGTCCTCATCTATAAACATACATTATTTAAATGATGTTAACATTTTATCTGTATAATGTAATAAACATATTTTGCTGCATTTCATCTTAAAAATGATATCGTTATTATATGTAAATACGCGCTTTATAAAGTTGCGCAGGTTATGCAATACTGTATTATAACTGTATCGCAAGTTTACAGTGAGGTAACTGTACAAACAGTTCTACAAGGAGCACTTGATGGACTGATTGATTGCATTTACAGTTCTTGGGATGAAACTGCTTCTGAACTGCGAGGTCCATACGGGAAAGGCTCTGAAGCATTTGCCGTATGGGAGCAGTTCAATAGACTGTGCGCATTTGCTTGATGCTGTATACCAATAATTCTCTTTCCGATCAGCTGCTGTAGAGCTGTGATTCCACACTCAAATACAATGATATAAATACTCCGAATGGTACAGTGAAAGTAATATGAAAAAAGATGATCCGCTGTGGCAACCCCTAATGGGAGCAGCTGAATGAAGAAGGTAGTGCAGTGAGAGTAACAACGCTAAAGCAGCTATGGTATTTGGAATAGTTTGGCCATTCCGTGGACCATTATATTGTTACAGGTTAATTACAATCAGATGCCTTAAACTAATAAACAATATGCGGTTAAATTCAGTGTATATGATAAAGCCGCGTCAGGGATATTGATCTAAAAAAGAAAGGGAAACCACACTGGAACAAAAGCACTGCTTTGACACTGGGTGCCGCCAGTTTGCAAAACCAAGCAGAGAACTTGCGTATGCCAGGGTTTGAAAATGTGCGTGGCTTTACGCCAAGTTTAGGTTTTATACATCGCAATTTGAGCGTGGAAACGGGAGTATGCAACATTTTTGTGCGTATGCACCGTTTATACATGATGCCCCTGAAATGTAGAAACAAAGTACAGTAATGCAAAAACTTATCGGCTCATACATTGCATGTGTCTCTTTATTAATGAAAAATTAACAGAAACCCTAAAGTGTTTCCAAATAAGACCACTGGTCTGAAAACAAGGACAGCACGATAGGCAGTGCATGGTCAGCAATTGCCATTTATGTCTGCATTTTTTTCTTTCCGGGTCACAGGCCATAGTTTTAATTATCATTGATGGCTCATCGCCCCCCTAACTTTGCAGTGTGTTCTTGATATTGCCTTTGTAAGTTGTGTTTTTTACCCTGAAAGATTAAGAGTTCAAACTATGCTAGGTAGTAGAATGCTAAATGCATAATCCTGCTTTCTGCCACCTTTCAATCAAGAGCCTGCATGTTCATTCCAAAAAGTCTCTCATTTGCCTGTCATTCCCATAACCCTCTGAGGAATTAGTGCTAAATAAATCATTTTAAGAGATATGTATTTTGTCAGTCAAGGGGAACAGTGCCTCCTTTGTCACGGGCCATTTGTTTTGACAGATCCTCGCTATTCACTCACACACAGAATTACATCAAGTGTGTTTTTTTTTTTTTTTTTCTTTTTCCTTTTCACAGTATGAATTGCAACCAATATCTTTCCTAAGGGCTAATGGGAAACAATCAGCTATTGTATGTTTCTTTAAAGAGTGTCACTTATTTGAAAACAGCTAAGGCTGGGAGTGACTCTCGGCCTGGCAGTGATCAGAGCTGCACATGTCGGGCATAATAACCTTGAGCATAAATATTATGAACATGATGCAAAAAAATGTAAAGAAAAATATAAAGAATGATGTTGAGAGCAGTATGTCCTCTATCATGAAGAGCATGCAAACCGCAAATGACAGTTTTCCTGCAGCCATATAGCAACACACCGGACGAACCAAATATTAGGAACTGCACCTGGAAATGTGTTTGTTGGAAGTTTTTAGGCGGCACACCTGTCCCCTCTCACCCTTCCCATTTTCAAAGTGGAACTGACCTGTGTGAACTGTATCATGATTGGTTTATTTCCAATAAGCTTTCCAATGAGAATATTGCACTAAGTGATCCAAACATCTAATTCCATCAATCTTGTTGAAGCAGTTCTCATGATACAGCTCAGCTCAAGGCTATTTTCCTAATTCCTTTTTATTTGCAACTGCTTACAATACCTCCATAAAGATGTCTTTGGACAGTTTTGTAGTCCAGGTGCCCATATGTCAATTATGATTAGGGCACATGTCAGGCAATTACCTAAGTGACTTTACCAGAGATTATTGAGCACAATATGGAGAGGATCCATGCTCAGAATTGGGGCTCTATGTAAAAGTAGTGGGGTAAGAGCCTGATGATAGGAGCAAAGGGAAATCTGACATTAATGGAGCATATTGCCACACCAAGGAAAGAGAAGAAGTAATGCTTCAAGGTGCCTTGAAAGTATGTAGTAACTTCACAAGACACTAACAGAATGGGGGGCTTATTCAATAATGTAGTAGAAGATGACAGGGTGCAGAAATTAGGTTCTCTGCTGTATTTGGTTTTGGGAATACTACCTACAATTTTTGTGACTGTTACAAGGTGAACTAAGTGGCTTAAGAACACCTGGATCTGGTACTGGGAACTCTAAGAAGACATGCCAATGACATCCAGAGGGCATTTCTAAACTAATGGACACACCTTAGAAGTAATTTCCTAAAAGTATAATTACATTCCATCCAGAAAGGTAAAAGTCTTTTATACTTAGAAATCAAGTGTGCTACAGAAAAGTCAAAAGTTTCAACTATTGCTTTTAAACAGCCCAAATTTATGAGTCTATTGATCAGGATAAAGTGATACAGAAGTGCAGTAGTTAGCAAATCAAGGCGGAGTGGTGGCTCTGAGGCTAGGGATCTGCACTGACAATCGGAAGGTTGCCGGTTCGAATCCCATAAATGCCAAAGGAGACTCTGCTCTGTTGGGCCCTTCAGCAAGGCCCTTAACCTGCAATTGCTGAGCGCTTTGAGTAGTGAGAAAAGCGCTATATAAATGCAAAGAATTATTATTATTATTCATAATTGCATTTTAGAATGCATTTGTACATTGCTTTGCATTAATGTATTTACTGTATGGTTTATTTCTCTGAATTCAATCTTTTGTATCATTTGCAATGCCTGTTCACTTTTCCACTCAATTGAAGAGTGATGATCCCATTGGATAGGCACTGGTGTGATGAATGTGCAGTGCCTATAAAAAGTATTCACCCCCATGGAAGGTTTCACATTTTATTGTGTGATGGATGGCCGGCGAGAGTTTTCGGCCCTCACCCCCAGGCCGCCAGGAGGAGCTCTCCTGACAGCATGGACGTGCCCTGAAGTCCAGCAGGGCCTCATGGACTTTGTAGTTTTTATACACAGCCCTGCTGGATACCTTGGGGACCACTGGGAGTCGCTGTAGGGAGGCTCATGGACTCGTATGTGCCCTATAACCTGGAAGTACATCCTGGTCACGTGAACAGGAGAAATGACGTACTTCCAGGTTGAAGAAAAGGACTTTTACCCTGACCCGGAAGTAATAAGGACTTGTGGACTGTTGGGCAGAAATACCTCCGGGTCAGGGGGTATAAAAGGACTCTGGGAAAGCCCAGACACTGAGCTGAGCTGGGAGGTAGGGTGGCGAAGTGTCTAGGAGAGGAGGAATTGGGATTATTGTAGTGTTGATTGATTATATGAGTAGTGTGGAGTGGAGGGTGTTTTGTGCACGTTATCATTATTTAATAAATAATAATTGTACTTTAACCTGGTGTTTGGAGTGGTACCTGAGGGTTCAAGAGGTAGATAAGAGCCTCTACTGCGACAATTGTTACACAAAATTAAATCACAATTAAGTTAATTAGGTTTTTTTTGACACAGATAACAGTAAGACTCTTTAATGTCAAAATGAAAACAGATCTCAGTGGTCTACATTTACAAATCTAAAACAAAATAGTTGATTGAATAAGTATTCAGTCAGTATATATCGTATATACTCACGGATAAGTTCTTCAGCAGATAAGTTGGTACTTGATTTTACCGTATAATTTCTGGTATTTTATAATGTCGGTCGTATAAGTCGAATGCGGAAAACTAACGCTATTCGTCCAAGAGATTATGATACACTAATACCCATCTGAGAGAGTAACCACGGAGCACACAGCCTTTTTTTTCTATGCATTGTGCCTACGTGACCACACGGTAATACCCAAACTATTCCGAAGCAACGTTTGCACTGATTTGTGTTTTTTGTATCTCACACCCTCATACACCTTTATCGTAAGAGCATCTCTTATCTATGATGGAGCGTTTGATCAGAAGAAAATATGAAGCTGGTTTTAAATTAAACGTTGTTGAAGTAGCGAAAGAAATTGGTAACTGCACTGCTGCAACTAAGTTTGATGTGTCTGAGAAACTGGTGTGAGATTGGAGGAGGCAAGAAGATGTTAAAAAAAAAAAAAATTAAGTGTTGCATTTTTTGACCGGGCGTATAAGTCGGGGTCTGATTTTATGATCGATTTTTCAGGTTTCAAGACCCGACTTATACGTGATGTGAAAGGTGCTATATAGCGCCCGACCCGGCACAGACTGACGCAGAGGCATGTATTTAAACAAACAGACTTTTATTTCTCTTCAGCTGTGGGACACGCCTTCCCCATGTCCCACAAGCCCAACACAGTGCCAAAACACTCACAGTAATCACAACAACCCTTCTGTTGGCACCACCACTCCTCCTCAGCCTTAGTCCTCCTCCTCCCGACTCTGGCTCCTCGAGTAGTGGTGGCTGGCCCTTTTTATATCCCACCCGGAAGCATTCTAGGTACTTGACCACCTGGTCCTAATTGCCCTTCCGGGTGGGGCTGATGATATGACCAGCTGGGCTGCTGACTCCATGCAGCTCCCCCTAGTGGCCATCCAAGCTCCCAACCAGGCTGTGGAGGACTCCATTTCCCATGGAGCAATGCGACAGGTTGGGGAATCATTGTCCACCTGGGAGGCTGCCACCATGCGTCCCGGGGGAGGTATTGAGCTGCCCATGGTTGCTCCCCCGGAACAGATGCAGAAGGGGCGTCCCTGCCGGGCATGGGACCCGGCTGTCCACCACAGTGAGTATATGCGGTAGTAGATGCACCTTTTGTCGTCATGATGGAATTGACTCTGTGTGTGCAGATTTCTCTATCCCTCTCTATCAGCTTTGCAGATCTGCATGCAGCCAACTTTTCCTATTCTTCTTTGCAAAATTCCCCAAGCCTTGCCAGCTTGCATAATGATCATCTGTGAGCAGCCTTTTCCAAGTCCAGTCACAAATTCTCAATTGTATTGTGTCCCGGACTCTGACTTAGTCACTCTGGAAAGGGCCATCTTAACGTATGGGCACTGACCAGGGGCCCCAGGACCATAGGGGCCCACAATGTTTCTATGTATGTTTCTGTTTTGCTATCAAAATAGGGGCCCCAGCACGCTAGTTTAAACAGGGGCCCGTGATGCTGTTGAGACAGCCCTGACTCCATAACATTAACATTGTTGTTTTCAAGCCATTCCTGTGTACCTTTGGCTTTATGCTTAGGCTTGATGTCTTGCTGAAAAACAAAGCTTCTCCCAAAGTGCAGGTTTTCTCCAGACTGCATCAGGTTGTTTCCATCTCCTTTTTAAAAATTTATCGCTTTTTCTTAAGCTGTCTAAAACACTTTAAGTTTGTCTGGAAAGAAATAGATATGTACAACTTAATTTTTTTTTATAAAATAGTCTCCTTTGAGAAAACAGTTTGGTTCTAATTTAGGGTTTAACACTTTGTTTTTAAATCTTTGTTAAAGAACTTGTTAATAGCAATAATACATTTTAACTTACTATACATTTAAAAAATATCTATTCTTTGCTTGCCTTCTGTGTGAAATTTCTACATTTTCTCTGTGTGACTGTAGGTAGTTTTCAAACAGTTTTCTTCCCACATCCTAAAGACAATGCGACTTGAAACTCTAAAGTAAAGATTTAAGCAGTTTCAGGGTTCAGTGGATTTTGCAATTTAGTGCAAGTGATTGCCTATTTATTTTTTAAAGGCTTTCTTATTATTAATTTACATGGTGATGCAGATGGTGTTGCTATTACCTCATAGCTCCATGAGATTAAAACTGGTTATTGTTTGTATGAAGTTTGTCTCTCCATGTCTTTTTATTTTTTCTCTGCTACTTTAGTTTTAATAGCACACTGCACCAAAAATATTGTCAGCATCATTAACATTATCGCCATTAATATTTGCAGGACATATGGCATTTTAGATATGGAGCTTGAATCTGAACCTTGAGCTTATTGGTTCAGTTCCTATGTGACTCTGCAAAAGGTCACTTAACTGGCTGTAAGGGAAATTTTCTGTGTGCTTATCTCAATGCACCCTGATGATGAAACCATCTGATACTTAACTCTGTCATTAATTGTAGTATCTATATAAGTAGTTCTTATTCAATGAAACAATTTCTTCCCAAAAAGATTTTTAATCTATCCAGATATTTTGGTGTCTTTTTCTATCCATACGAGGTATGTATAGGGTGTGAAGTAGACAAAGTTATTCTCTTTTTTTTTGATTGGAGCAAACTGTTGTGTTTTATAGCTATGTTATTAAAACTATCTCAGCCTTTATAAGTTCAAGTACTTCCATAAAAAAGCACACTAACCAGATGAGAACATTATTATTATTATTATTATTATTATCCAATGATTCATTTTTTACCTGCTTATCCAATTTATTATTATCGTTTATCCTGGTTACTTTTTTCAGGGAACACACCAGGTTCCTTAGGACTTATTTGCCCAATGGTCATGACTTCAAGAAGCAGGTGGGCAGCTCCAAAGAGGGTGATCTTCTACACCTGGGTAGCTCTCGGTTTACTTGCCAGTTCATCTTTTTGGAGATCTAGTCAAAGTGCCGTAATTATGACTGGAATCAGACAAACCTCTGTGTTCCACATGTGTGAAATCTCAATTTTGAGGTCTTACTTGCAGAGTTATTCTACCACTTTGACTGCGATATTCGCATTGCCTGAGATGAGTAGACATCACTTCTTGCTTCTGTCATGGATAATGTTGTCTGGGTGGTTGACTCTAGTGGTACAATTGGTGTTCACAGCCTCATTAAATGTAATGGTGGTGTTCTCCATCTTGATGGCCTTTTCAGGCCAGTGATCATATCAATGATCTGGCACTGGAAAGCTAAGCTCACTGAGCACTGACTAGAGTATTTAGCTAGCTATCCAATTATATTGATGAGCATATACTTTAGGCAATATTATTATTATTATTATTATTATTATTATTATTATTATTATTATTATCTGGCAATTGATTTTAGCTCTTTTTATTTTATTGTTAACATTTTTCAGTTATGACCTTGGATATGTAATATATACTCTCGTAGCTGCTATCACATTGTCCAAAATTAACAAACAATGCAATCCAAGACAAAGAAGCCTCACATCCTACCATCTCATACCAAAAACTGGACGCTTGATTTTGTTATAGACCTTTTTTGTTGTAAGGAGAAGCACAAGTTGTCCCAAAGCCTTTGGGAATATTGCTATCTGAACACTGAAATCTTTAACTATAGATGAAAGGAAAGCCAAACCTGTTGTAGCTCCTTAATCATTTACAAGTGTTTAAAGCAACCTACAATTAAATAAACACTTCCTTCTCAATATTCAGTGCCATCAACCACAAATCTTTCTGTAGGGGCTGCAGCAGGAATTAAATAAATAACAGCAGCAGCAGGTTCACCATGTACAGTAATTTTGAGGTGCACAACCATCATGTAATTGGGCTGCCATGTGTTAATGGGTCATTACAAGTAATTACGAAGATTACATCTTCAGCCTGCTGTTTATCTTGCCTAATCCTTTACAGAAATAACAAAAAAGGAAGCAGGGGAAGAACCAATGAGAGGGCAACCTCAACTAAACTGATAATAAGGATGAATCATTTTAAGAATTTTGAATTGCTCTGAATAAAATGCTTTTGATGACAGAAGACTTGACCAATTTTATGCTTCAGCTTATCTGAAAAGCTCTCTGCATCAGCATTAAAAAACACCTGTTCATTTTAGTGTACGGCATGATGCGGCCTATAATCGTTACATTATTATTACACATTAACGATAATGTGAATATAATAATATTCAAAGTCCTTACAAATTACAGCACATGACTCATTTCATTCTCTTGCTTTCAGTTAAAAAAGCATCATCCTGGAATGCAAGCAGCCGTGAAAGAACAAAGGAGGTGAGCAGTACAGAGCTAACCTGATCTAAAAAAGGAAAGTGACACATGCAGTGTCCTTACAAAGGATGACTGAGAGGCCAGAGTGTATGCATGAGTGAACATTTCATTTACATTTTGTACAATATGTTAATGAAATAATGCTTCTGCTTTACAGCTTCACTATTCATGGCTCAGTTTCTGCCCCAGACATTGTCTTAGACGACTTCATGGCTTAAAGGATGACTGAGAGGCCAGAGTGTATGCATGAGTGAACATTTCATTTACATTTTGTACAATATGTTAATGAAATAATGCTTCTGCTTTACAGCTTCACTATTCATGGCTCAGTTTCTGCCCCAGACATTGTCTTAGACGACTTCATGGCTTTTCTTTGGTTGGTCTGCTTTCCTTCACTGTCCTAACTGTATGTTGTTTACTTCATTCTTTGAGTGAGTTGCGTGTCTCCTGGGTAGCACTCGGTTTACTTGCCAGTTCATCTTTTTGGAGACCTAGTCAAAGTGATGTAATTATGACTAGAATCAGACAAGCCTCTGTGTTCCACATGTGTGAAATCTCAATTTTGAGGTCTTATTTACAGAGTTATTCTACCACTTTGTCTGCGATATTCACATTGCCTGAGATGAGGAGACATCACTTCTTGCTTCTGTCATGGATAATGTTGTCTGGGTGGTTGACTCCAGTGGTACAATTGGTGTTCACAGCCTCATTAAACGTAATGGTGGTGTTCTAATAATAATAATTAATAATAATGTGTTCTCCATCTTGATGGCCTTTTCAGGCCAGTGATTATATCAATGATCCAGCACTGGGAGGCTATGCTCACTGAGCACTGACTAGAGCATTTAGCTAGCTATCCAATTATACTGATGAGCATATTCTTTAGGCAATAGCATTGTTGTTGCACGTGAGTTGCGTGTCTCCCCCACCCCCTTAGGGGGAATGCCACTCTGTCCAGAGTTGGTCCCTGCCTATTTCACAAAGCCGCTGGATATGCTGTGACTCTGTGTCCTGGAATTCGACCCCCTGGGTAAAGAAAGTGGATGGATGTGATGCAATGTAACTTCTACTTTATCCTCATTGCTTGAGATATAAAGATTGTATTGCATGTATTCACTTTATATGATATAATACTGTAAGAATTATTATTATTTCATTGTGAAACATTTTAATACTGTTCTATGAATAAAAGATTAATAAATGGATATTTATTGACTGTACCTAAAATAAAGAAGATTCATGTCCTACCATTCGTAATTGTACTTACTACATTTCATCCACTCATTCAGTTTCTTCATCTAGGTTTTATTAACAAGGTCGTTACATTGTAGAATTAGTTTTGTCTTTATAAAGCACATTTACACAATATCTCTCTATTATAAAAAAAAAAAAAAACTTGCTACAAGACGTGATCTTTTGAAGAGAGACAGAGATACTTTCACGTCACACGAGATGGTCAAGTCACGTCATACTTACAACCTTTGGAAGCAAGTCCCGTGATACACATGCAAAGCAGGTTAAAGATAATGGAAGTAGGAAAATTCAAAAATCTCAAAACAAGGAGGGTAAAGATTGCATTAGCGCAATCAAACAGAAAATATTTCTCTGTGAAACAACAGAACAGCTAAAAGAGATAGAATAGTGTTTGAGGATGTCTGGGGGAGAAGAGGGATGAAATGCAGATCACGCCACACAGGAGCAGCAGCAAGCCAACAACTGATCGAGCAAAGAGGAGGTAAAAAAAAACTATTTGTTTCCCATTATATCACCATTTAAGAGGGGTTTCTGAGGAGCGACCATGACCAATTTGGTGCCCTACAACAACAACAACATTTATTTCTATTGCACGTTTTAATAAAAATGAAGATGATTAAAGAAATAAGAAAACATATAAAAATAAAATTAGGCAATAATAATTAACAAAGAAAAAAGTAAGGTCCGATGGTCAGTGAGGACAGAAAAAAGAAAAAAAAAAAACTCCACCGGGCTGGAAATAAAAAAACAAAATCTGCAGGGGTTCCGATGCCATGCCTCCACTAGGCAAGGTTTTAGCAGGTGTCCCATATATTGCAGTCAATTTCACCATAAATAATAGTACTTATGGGTGGCATGATGGCGCAGTGGTAGCGCTGCTGCCTTGCAGTAAGGAGACCTATGTTCGCTTCCTGGGTTCTCCTTGCGTGGAGTTTGCATGTTTTCCCCGTGTCTGCATGGGTTTCCTCTGGGTGCTCTGATTTCCTCCCACAGTCCAAAGACATGCAGGTTAGGTGCATTGGTGATTCTACATTGTCCCTAGTGTTGGTGTATGCATGTGCCCTGTGGTGGGCTGGCACCCTGCCCGGGAATTTGTTCCTGCCTTGCGCCCTGTGTTGGCTGGGATTGGCTCCAGCAGACCCCCGTGACACTGTAGTTGGGATATAGCGGGTTGGATAATGGATGGATGGATGGATGGATAGTTCACAAAATCCTCTTTAATAAAATCCCTGTGTGCATCCATGTGTCCGTGTGTGTGTGTCTTCTGGTGAAGTGCGCATGCGCGGGGCACAGTGCGACGCTTCAAAGAAGATGCTTCAAAGGCCGCCTGACGCGTCACACAAGACAGAAAGGGCGAGACCTATAAAAAATTGCTCGGCCGATCCAATCGGATTTCAGTAAATGAGGTAAGACCTAAAACATAACGCATGAAAAATCCAATCGGGTACTGAGACGCGGAGACCAGCTTCCCCAAAGAGGTGGGATTAGTGTTTATTGTTGTGCAAGTGTTCACTCTTGAGGATGTCAGATTTGCGATTAACAAACTTGGCCCGGTAAAGTGTCAGTCGTTGAAGGGGTTTTCCTAAATATATGAATTTTCATGATATTACAATAGGATGACTTTTAAAAGCAGATTTATTTTCGTGTACATAAAATTCGTTGGAAATGATGGAAAGTCCCATGAGGCATTCTTGTGTCATTGAAGACGTAAAGTATGTTTTAATGAGTTTGAGCTTAGAGAAGCTCCTTGCAACAGAAGCCACTGTAACTGGAAGAGTGGCAGAGATTGTTAAAGCAACCCACATATTGGAGTAGATTTCTGTTTTTTTTTTTTGGGCGGGGGACAAAACATTCAAAAGTTCCATATTTGTTATGCTTTTTGATGGCACAATTGAAATGCAAAATTTTCCAAATTTAAGTATCCTGCAATCAATATCTGGCGGCTGCTCATCATGGGTTAGAGCAGAGCTCAGGGTTTGACAGTCCTCTAGCAACTCTTCTTTTGACATGCTAAGGAAGTTGAGGAGAACTCTACTTGTGTCTTTCACTTCCCCCAGGTTTTGAAATCTGTCTTGAAGTGAAGACAGTGCTATAGTATATTCACAACCACATTAATACTGTGTTTTCATTTTATTAAGTGCATCACCAATAGGCTCATCTCCTAGTACATCTCCTTTGCAGTTATCTGTGCATCAGCAAATCCAGTGTTTCTGTAGGTAGGTCATTTGTGAGATACGCCTAACATTAAAAATGAAGTATCATCTCATGAATGTGCCATCTAAACTGCATTAAGAACGGTATTTTTTTTTATTGTACTATATATATCATCTCTCTCTCTAACACAGTATAATGCCGACACAACAAACAGCCTCAGCAATACAAAATTTCATCACATGTGTTTGAAACAAAACATTTCACAAAGTTTATAAAAATATATAATAGTCTACTCATAAAATTACACCTAAAGGTGGTAGGGATGAGAATGACGCCCGTACGCATGAGCCGCACAGCCACACTGCTGCCGAGAGTTGATTCTACAATAACATAAAATAAAAAGAGTAATAAAAATCATCACCCCGAAAGCGGACAGTAGGTGTCACGTAGTATATGTGTAACAAATTTCAGGTCAATAGGTCAATCCTGGGCTTTCACATTTCAAAGAATCTTTCATGGTCCTTCAACAAGTCCATCCTGATCAAGAAGATAAAGAAGCACCATTACATTCTGAAGAGGCTGAGGAAAATCTAACTGTTTTGTCAGAGTCTAGTGAAGGTCTATCTGTGCACCATCAAGAGCATCGTGACCAACTGTATCAAAGTATGGTGTGGTAACTGCACAATGTCAGACCAGGGGCCTAACGCCGTGCGTAGAATTCACACTATAACATGACATAAGCACAAAAGCGGAAATGTGCTTACGCACAAAAAATCCAGATGCATAAATCTGTGCGAACGCCAACTTCCACGTTCTTCCACTCCATAAATCCCGGTCAGCGTGAAAAGTAATGCACATGCACGCGCCTGCTGTCCCGCCCCAACTCCTCCCAGAATTATGCCTCTTTGAATATGCAAATCAATATAAATAGCCCTTAAGCTCAGCCTTCTGTGAAAAGACAATGGCAAAAGAAAGGGGGAAAATAGAAGAATTTCAGTTTTAATTTCAAGTGGAGGCAAGGAAAAACTTAGTATTTGTTGGTTTAAACAATGGTATAAACAACAAAAGGAAGTTGATCGAGTGACATAGCATGTCGGAGAAACTCAAAAGCTCAAGTTCACAAAGTCGCACAGTGCCTGAAATAAAAAAAAAAAGTTGTCACATATCAATGTCGCCGTGAAAAGGCGAGTCGTAGCCAAACGTCTGAGTGTCACATGAAAGCTTATTAGGGTACAAAGAATAAAAAAAGGCACACAGTGGGGAAAAAAAGCACGAAATGTCAACTTTAATCTCTAAGTTTCCACTTTAATCACGTAGTTTATTTTGTCATTAAAGTAGAACTTCATAAACTTCATCTTAAAATCATTTAATGTTTAGTTTCTCAAATCCCATCGTAACTAAAGTAGCACGTTAAATGCTTTGTTTTGTATTTGATCTTCTATGTGCTCTATGTGTGTGAATCACTACATGCTTCCGGGCTTTCTCTTCCTCCGACAGGACATAGAATCCATTACATTTGTGATATTACAGCTCTCTGAATAATTAAAATACTGAGATGTATACGTGATATCATTTTCATGATGATAGGAGTTAAAGCATGTTATTAAACATGGGAAGATGGTGGAGCAGTGATTTTTCATGTCTCATGCAAGATGCTTGCTGCACCATGCGCAACCTTTGATGAAATACTTTATTGTAGCAGTACTGCCTCTTTCAAACGCACTAACCTCCAATTCCTGTCCTTACTTTTCTTTCTCCAAATATCCAATTGCCATACAATCAGCTCTGTAATAGACATTAAGCCATCTGTAAGCTTAGAACGCCGATTCTTCAAAACTTTTAAGGAACATCAAAATATCTTCATAGTACGTGTTTAATTATTCTATCCATCAATTCTTCCAGTGTCGCGTCAGCACCAGCAAGAATACAGCGCGAGGCAGGAACAATCCGTGAACAGAGCGCCAGGGGTTCGCTAGCACCGCGGCACCATGTAGTTAAAGTTAAAAGTTTTATCTGTATAATATAATAAACATATTTTGCAGCATTTCATCTTAAAAATGATATTGTCAGCATATGTAAATACGCACTTTATAAAGTGGCTCAGGTTGTGCAATATTATAACAAGTTTACAGTGAGGTAATTGTACTTATAATTACAAACAGTTCTACAAGGAGCACTTGATGGACTGATTGAGTTTGTTTAGAGTTCTTGGGATAAAACTGTTTCAGAACTGCGAGGTCAGTACAGGAAAGGCTCTGAAGCGTTTGCCATATGAGAGCAGTTCAATAGACAGCATGGCAGAGGCAGCGTGTGCTTGATGCTGTATACCGATAATTCTCTTTCTGATCAGCTGCTGTACAGCTGTGATTCACACTCAGATACAGTGATGCAGTGAGAGTAATATGGAAAAAGATGATCCGGTGTGGCAACACCTAACGGGAGCAGCTGAAAGAAGAAGAAGAAGGTGCAGTGAGAGTAACAACGCTAAAGCAGTAATGGTATTTGGAATAGTTTGACCATTCCATGGACCATTATATAGTTACAGATTAATTACAATCAGATGCATTAAACTAATAAACAATATGCGGTTAATTTCAGTGTATTTATAAAGCCGCGTCAGGGATGTAGATCTTAAAAAGAAAGGGTAACCACACAGGGTATGAGCTACCGTGGAAATGTGCGTGGTTTTACGCCAAGTTTAGGTTATATACATCGTGATTTGAACATGGAAACATTCATACACAACATTTTTGTGCGTACCACCGTTTATACATGAGGCCCCAGATGTATATACAGCAGGTAGTGAAATCTGCCCAACACATCGGTGGTGCCTTTTTTCCTGCTACTGGGGTCCTTATTAGCATTACTTATACCTTGTGTCCTAAATTCTTTGTTGAACACAAGGTGTGACACTGCAGGTATTTAATGAACAAAAATCTCCCATTGATGGAAGTACTATATACAGTATCTAATGGCTCATCCTCTTTTTAACATACAGAAATATATTTTCTTTTTCCTAGATGTAATGTCACATTGATTTTTTCAGTAAAGTGAATTGTTCAGGCCTTTAATGATCTCTTGGGCACAGCCATTAGCAGTGTGTCTTTCTACAGAGAGAGTATCAGCAGTGACATTCATGTCTCTGGTGACTCTTCCTATGAAGTCAGTAGACAGACTGGGAGAGCATGGGGGGATCATGAGGTCGCAGGAAAGGGGTGTGTGGTGCTCCTGATATCTATGCAAAAGAACAAAGGTCTAAGTCTTTAGAGTTCTGGTGCTTCCTGTCTTGCTATATGGTTGCGAGACATCGATGCTGTCCAGTGACCTGAGATCAAGACCGTACTCCTTCGGTACTGTGTCTCTTCAGAGAGTCCTTGGGTACCGCTGGTTTGACTTTGTGTCGTATGAGTGGTTGCTCATGGAGTCCCGAATGAGGTACATTACCTGCATTGTGAAGGAGCGTCAGTTATGGCACTATGGCCATGTTCTGTGATTCCCCAAGGGTGATCCAGCTTGCAGGATCCTCATTGTTGAGGACCCAAGTGGCTGGACCAGGTCAAGGGGACACCCATGTAACACCTGGCTGCGGCAAATAGAGGGTCATTTCCGGAGGGCGGGACTGGACCATGTGTCTGCCTGGGGGGTTGCTAGGATCCCGATCTGTTTTGTTGTGTGGTGGGTGCAGCAACGCTCTGTACCAGTGCATGCTCCCTGACTTGACCTGATCTGAATTGTTAAGTTATATTAATATACTATCAACTGTATGAGCATGTCAAGCCCAGGGAAAACTTTCAGGTTTCATTATTTTTATTTCCATTTCTTTTTTTCAGGTTGCATGACAGTTGGTCCACTCAAGAACAGAATACATTGAATGCCAAGTTTCATGAATTGTTTTTAGAGCACACTATTGTGCTTGCTATGCTATTTCCATTTTGAGCTATGTTCTGTTATAATGTTGTTTTTGTTGGAAACCAAGCAAACTCCATACAGATAGTGAGCAAGTAAGGATTTGAGCCACAGACTCTGGAGTAGCAGTTCTAACCATTGCACCACCATGCTGTGTAGAATTCAAGGATATTATTTATAAAAGAAAACTGACAGTACCAGTGGAAACTTTGATTTGAAACATTCAGATGGGATTCAAATGTAGAAAAATCTCTAAAAAAGAAAAAATATTTATTCCTGCTGTTTCTCATTTATTTGCAGGCAGATATTTTGCTTTGATTTCTCTCTCTTTTTTTTTTTTTTTTTTTTGTCAAATTAGAGCAGTGCTTGTTTTTAAGGTTTTATTTTTTCTATCTCTCTCTTCCTCTCTCTCTCTCTCTCTTTTCCTGCTGAGTTTGCCAGTGAGAAAAAAAGGAAATAAATAAAGCCTTGACAAGATAATTATTTTGCCCGAGTTGCAGATGATGTACATATTTTTAAATTTACCTGCAGATTTATTGATTTGGCATTTCTTCTGCTCTGTATATGACCACCCTCAATAAACAACCAGAAAATTTGACTCGGGTCAATAAATCTTTTTTGCAGTTGTAGAAAGACAAGATAATTGTGTGTGTGTGTGCGTGCACGTGTATACATGTGTGAATGTGTGAAATAAACTGAAAAATAAATCTTACGACAAAGGACGGCTGGGATTGGAAGGCAATGCAGACATAATTTATGATGAATATTAAAATTGTAAATCTTTCATTTTTTTATTTCTGACAAATGACATGGCCCACACCAGCTTAAAGACTGCTGCTAGGCAGACCTGAAAGCAGCTCGGGTGTCTATTCCAGTGATCGGCAAGGTTGGAAACCTGACATGGGTCAACGCTTATCTTCAGCTGTCTTTTGTTCTGTTGTAACAGGTTATGCAAACAAGTTTACATTTAGTTTCGACATTCAATGACAGTTGAGAAAGTTAAGTGAAAAGCTGGAAACATCACGTCTTCCATCTGACAAGCTCTTAGGCTGATTGGAACCATTCCAGCTAAACATAAACAAGTCGATAACTGGTCAGGTAGAACAGAGAAAAGGCACAATGGGCTTATAGTTGTGACTGGATAATTAGAAAGAACGAGTTCACTCCTAGACAGGGTTACAGAACATGGGGAAGAACAGGGATGCCACTTAAAGAGACATCACACTCCAGGATGGACCTTCTGACTTTTATTATTATCCAGCCATCCACATTTGAATTTCCTTAAGGCAGTTCATTGCTTCTGGGGTTGCAGCCTGTCCCAGCAGCATCAAGTGCAAGGCAGGAATCAGTCCTGGACTACAGTGGATTCAGAAAGTACCTTCACCTTTTTGACATTTTTCTGTTTCGGTCTTATGCAAAATTCATTTTTTTCCCTCATATAGCAATTCTCAATACCCCAGAATAACAAAGCAAACACAAGACTTTAGAAAGTTTTCCAAATTTATTAAAAGTAAAAAACTGAAACATCCCACTGACACAAGCATTCAGACCCTTTACTCTTTACTTAGTTGAAACTCCTTTGGCAACAATTACAGCATGGAGTCGTCTTGAGTTTGAAGTGACAAGCTAAACACAGCTGCATTTGGGGGATTTTCTGCCATTTTTCTTTACAGATCCTCTCAAGTTCTGTCATGCTGAGACACTGCATTGGTTCAGTGAGCTAAAAGAGATTATTGGTGGACAGCTGTTTTCAGATCTCTACAGAAATGTTCTTATGGATTAAAGTCCAAGCTCTGGCTGGGCCGCTCAAGGACATTCTCAGAGCTGTTCCTCAAGTTGTTCCTGTGTGGTCTTTGTTTTGTGCTTAGGGTCACTGTCCTGTTGGAGGGTGAACCTTTTTTCTAGTCTGAGGTGCGGAGCACTCTGGACAAGGTTTTCATTAAGGATATCACTGTACATTACTCCCCTCAAACCTGACTAGTCTTCCAGTTGTTGCCACTGAAAAATAACCGCACAGCATGATGCTGACACCACCATGCTTCACAGTTGAAATAGTATTATGCAGGTGATAAACGATGTCAGGTTCCTCTGAACATGATGCTGACCTTGGTTTTATCAAACCAGAGAATCTTGTTTCTTACAGTCTGTGAGTCCTTTAGATGCCTTCTTACAAACTTCAAGTCTTTTACCTTTTGGCCATTTTGCCATAAAGCCAAGATCAGTAGAGCGTTGCAGTAATGGATGTTCGTCTAGAAGATTCTCTCACCGCCACACAAGTTCTCTGGAGCTTAGCCACATGGACCATTGGATTCCTGGTCACCTCTCTTACCAAGGCACTTCTCCTTTGATTGCTTAGTTTGTTCGGGTCGCCAGCTCATGGCTTTTCCAAACTTCTTCCATTTATTGAGGTCACTGTGCTCGTGGGAACCTTCAATTTTTTTGTAGGTTTTTCCAGATCTGTGTCTCAACACAATCCTGACTCTAAGTTTTGCAGGCAATTCCCTGACCTCAGGGCTTGGGTTTTTTTTGCTCTGATACGCATTGTCAGCTGTGGGACCTTCTATAGACAGACATGAGCCTTAACTAATCCTATCCAACCAATTGAATTGACCGCAGGTGGACTTCAAAGAAGGTGTAAAAACATCTCAAGGATGATCAATAGAATGGGGTGCACCTGACTCAAATTTCAAGAGACATAGCAAAGGGCCTAAATACTTATGTCGATGTTATTTTTCTGTTTTTGTGTTTAATATTTTTGCAAACATTTCTAAAATCCTGTTTTCACTTTGTCATTGTAGGGCAGGGGTCCTCAATCACGGTCCTGGAGGGCCGCAGTGGCTGCAGGTTTTTGCCCCAATCCAGTTGATTAATAAGAAGCACTTATTGCTCAAGTAACACTTCTCCTTCACTTTAGTTGTATTGCTCATTAAGATTTTGAACCCTTATTGCTTATTTTAGTCTTAAACAGCTGTAGTCTTGGTATTTAATTGCTCCTAATTAGCAATAACATGCAAATGACAAAAGAGACCAGCATTTCTCCATTTAGCTTGTTACCATTTACACCTGTGTGTATCTATCATGCACTATTGGGTTTAATTAAATACTTGGAAGGAAAGTGAAGAGAAAAAAGTGAAGGACTGAGAATTACTCGTCCATTTTAGCCTTCAAATCATTTGGATGATATCCTTAGAAAGAGGAAGAAAATTTAGGATATGAAAATGAGCTGACAGAGCAGAGTTAAAGCACTAACAAGCCATGAAATTAAATTATTGGCAAGAATTGCTTTCTAATGAAGCAACTGGGTTAGAACAAAAACCTGCAGCCACTGCGGCTCTCCAGGACTGTGATTGAGGACCCCTGATTTAGAGTATCAAGTGTTGCTTGATGTGGGGGAAAAAATGAATTTAAATGATTTTAGCAAAGGCCGAAACATAGAAAAATGTCAAAAGGTGAAGGTAATTTCTGAACCCACTGTATGTGTTTAACTTTATTTTTTAAATTGATGGAAAACAGTTTTAGTTGATGTAATAAAACAAAAACATATTTATCCATCTTTCTAGACAGTCATCTTTGAGCAGACTTAGTCCCAGTGTTGCATATGTCGTCAACACTGAGCACAGGGCAGGAAACAAACCTTTGCAAGAGCAATATATTTATTCATCTGTCCATTTATTACTACACTTGAATAATGCAACTCAGTCTAGCAGGGGCCCACACCAGTCACAGCAGCATGAGACACAAGGCAGGAAAGAAAGGAAACGGGGCATCTAACTTTTATTAACATAAGTTAGTTTGACATAAAATTTGCATAATGCCTCCTTAATTCAGATTCTCGAAGGGATGGAGCAAATCCAGGCAGCACTGGATTGAAGAGAAGAGATAATAATGGGCAAGGCATCTAGTGTAACATTATCAAACTCGCATAAATTAATTCAGACTCTTAGAAAGTCAGAATTTATCCCAAGAACATTAAGTACAAAAAAAGAGCTAATCCTGCACAGGGTAGCAAACCTCTTCAGGGCCCACTCGTGTGCTCAAGCACATACGGCCCAATGTAAAGTACCAAATGTGTTTTAAGAAATTGTCTTTTGGATGTGGGTAGGCTATCAGAAAATGTTACTGGACAACATTTGTTTCCAAAAATGTTACAATGTTTTCATAGGTAGCTTCAAGCTAAACACAAATATAATTTTAGATTGACTCTACCATGTAGAAATATGCAGAACCATGAAACCAACTGTTTATTGAAACTGCTGTGTTTAATCACTTAATGATGTTGATACATTACATTGGTTCAACTGAGCTAAAATGTTTTTTGCTGCTGTTTTTCATTTATATTTAGCTGTTGCTTTTCATTTCTGTGTCCAATGATAGTCGGCCAGCATTGATGTCCTGGTGAAACCTTTCACCATGTTCGTCATTGACTGCACCAAGATTAGCAGGATTTTAGCAACATGCTGCACTCCATAGTTTTGTATGCTTGAAGCCATCGTAATGTTGTCATCCAGCTGGACATATTCTGGTGCTCTGTAGTTGTCCAGAAAATTCTCAACAACATCCCTGAGTGCCTTCCATTTGATTTCTTCTGGCTTTTCTAGCAGATCTTCAAACTGCTTGTCACTGATGTGTCTGATTTGTAGACCAACAACAATGTCTTCCTTAATCTTGGCATTAGTTATCAGTGGAAAGATCTGCATCAAATGTCAAAATTATTTACCTTTCTTGTTCATCGCTTTCACAAAATTTTCAGCAGTCAAAGTTTTATACTGTATTAAGAGGAGGTAAAAGTGTCTTTGTTGTTTCGATAAGTGGTTTATGTGCCACACTTTTCTATCCTGGAACCAAATGCTTATGGGGCAATCCCATCTGTATAATGTAATGAGACTCTTTAACACGGCTGTCCTATTTCACAAATGAAACAACAGGACCTGAGATATCTGATCTGCCTTCCTAGTAGCAGTGACACTACTTTTAAGTCACCACAGATGTCCCAGTTGTAGTTGTTGTACTGTATATGTATTCTTTAATTATAAGAAGAAATTGCACAAATGGGAGATTGCAATAAAATTATAGACCAGGACAGGAAAATGTATTGGTGGTTTTGTGAACAACAGACAAAAATCCATAAAATACACGTGTTCAGGAAGCAAAATCTTCACTGTCCAGTAGTATTAAGACATTGAATACAATTTATATATGTAAGATGGGAAACACTGAGCTTCAAATACTACATTTTTAACAGAGATAGGGTGTTAATGTTGCTGCAACCTTCTTAAGCCTCACTCTCTTAAAAACTAAATTCAAAAACAAAATAATATATTTTTAAAACTCTACCGATCTTTAGACTCCATTCATCCATCCATTTTTGTAGCCTTATTAATGGAATTCAGGGCATGCTGGCAAGGGAAAACCTTTATTGCAGCATCGCGCAGATACCAGGACCACTTTTGGGCAGACAGCCAGGCTCAATAATATTGTAAAGGTTGTAGAATATAAATCAAGAGTACTGTATTATGCTCCTACTTCACAGGACTGTGTCTTATTCTAGCTTTAACAATACAGTTAAGCCTCATACTGTCCAACAGAACTTAGACTAAATAAAGCAAAATTCGGGTACAATCCTTGTTTAGTTGTACGTAGAACGGATTTTGTGGGAGAGAGATGGAGGTTAGGAGCACACGCTGATACGGTGCATTGCCGCACCCACCACATGACAGACCAACTTAGTATCCCAGATTAGGACCGAAATGTAGCTGTGCAATGGGTGACACCTCAGCACCACACTAGTTCAGATGGAATGGAACCAATGTGAGGTTATTTATGGTGGCCAGAGGTTTTCCCTGAAGGTTGGAGATCCTACATGCAGGGCTGGCTGCAGAATAACGTCATACCCAGGACGGAGCAATTGCTGGTTAAGGGCCTTGCTCAAGGGCCCAACAAAGTAGAGTCACTTTTGGCATTTATGGGATTCGAACTGGCAATCTTCCGATTGTCAATGCAAATCCCTAGCCGCAGAGCCACCATGCCAGGAACTACCGTTAAACTCAATTGCTTAGCTCAACGGTGAAACTCTCTTTAAAGAAATTGAAAATTGAATTTAAAGCAGAGGTGAATTGCACTCTGGTACTTTACCCACTCACAGCTATGTTAAAAGCCCTGTCATTGTTTGAGAACTGACTGGATGAGATAACCGTACAAGTTGGTTATTGTTGTAGCTAACCCAATTGAGGGCGTGAACTAATTGGTCCTCCGCTTGTTAATCCCCTTGTTTTTTAGTAATGCTTTAGAAGAGGGGATTTAAAGGCTTATTATAGTCCATCTCTTAGTCACTTATTGCTGCATAATAAAAACAAAGCCCCTGTTAAAATCTCGTTAAATGGCAGTAGGTGACTAATAGAGGCACTGTAACTGGGCCTTATTTGTAGTTTTGTCATTGGTGCTTTGCAAGTCTTTAGGTGTCAATTGCAATGAACTGAAAGTAGTGTACAAAAGAAGTTCAACCCATAGTTACTGTGCAGCAGTGGACTAAACTTGTGAGCCATCTTAAGCTCAGCTGCGGCGAATCATGGTGTTGAACTCCATCCTCAGCACAGCACTAAAGCCATTCTCAACTTGCAATAAATGCAAAGGAACAGCTTTTGCACTCTAGAAGTCACTAAAGTTTATTAATATAAAATTTTCAAACATGTTTGCTTACGAGATATCTTTAGGGCTCTAATAACTTCAGAATAGTAGGAATGGTGACCGGTGAAACACGATTACTGACTCCTTTTCCCCTTCTACCTGTAGAGTAAAAGCAGAACATCCAGGGGAACAATGATGTCACTTCCATTCCATTCACAAGAGTCCTGCACCTTCTGCCACACAAGATATTTAAAAAGTAAAGAGACTGGAAGTCAGCATTCATGCCAGAATCTGTGTCTGAAGAAGGCATCTCTCCAGCTTCTGGAATGATACTTTCTTATTTATTTTTGATCCTCGTCCAGATTGCACTGATACTTGCCTAGTTTGTCATTTTGCCAGTTTCATTTTTCATTTTATCATTAACCAGGGTACCGTGGAGGTCCTCAATCATATATTCTGTTTGTTTTGTCTAAGTAAAGCATGTATTAGTAAAAGTATCAGTAACATCTTAGTTTAGGTACTGCAAAAATGCATCTATTACACCTTTACTACTATGTAACAAG
This sequence comes from Erpetoichthys calabaricus, assembly GCF_900747795.2. Lineage (NCBI taxonomy): Eukaryota > Metazoa > Chordata > Cladistia > Polypteriformes > Polypteridae > Erpetoichthys > Erpetoichthys calabaricus. Next base: position 159,718,272 of record NC_041402.2, on the reverse strand, counting down.
ATCTTAACAAACACTTCTTTGGGTATTCATTACCTTTATAATGTATCAGTAAAGTGTTTATTCATCTCTGCAATGTAACCACATAACAGAAGGCCACTTTGAAGTGATCTGAGGTAGCTTAACGGAGACATATTTCTCTTGATATGACATATAGTATCTTGTATAAGACCTGTGAATCTTTCATATTAACAAGCAATTTTACCACCATGTCAATATGCTATGCATCATAAAAAAAGAATAACTTTTAGCATTATGAAGACCAAAAGTAGCCTTTCTTAAGGTCTTAAGAGTAAATGAGTAGTAGATGCATTTTTGCAGTGCCTAAACTAAAGTGTTACCAAAGTATTATTTATTAATAATGACGTTTAATACCATGTTGTATTAGTAGAAATGAAATACTTAGAAGCTCGCAGGGACAATCTTTTTTTCTTCAGGTTATTTCACAATTGTAATTAAGTTTTGTTAAAAAATAAAACTATTGACATTCTTTTGTAATGGTTTAGTAGTAACAATGAGTATCTTGTTAAATATGGGGAGTAATATCCCCAATAATATTGTACTAAGTTTAAAATCTGCAGTATCTCATTAGTTCCTACCTACGTAATTCCAGTATTTTTTAGGGGAAAATGCATTTCTTAAGTTAAAAAAATATATGCACAAAACAGGCAAAGTTGTATTTGCATATTGATGTAGCAAACATTTTATCTTGCTAATTAGAACACTTGACAAGTTCTAACGGTGAGTTCTTATTACCAAACGAAGCTCAAATTCAGCTGTACTCCAGCTTTCCTCTGCATGTATTTAAGCAGTTAAGCTTAGAGCTGAGGTGATCTGCAGGAAATATCAAACTTAGTGGTCTGCAACTAAGCATGTGGCTGACAGCTAACTTCAGAGGTTTATTATAATTGATCCTACTGCATAATAAATGTTTTATTAACATCTCATTACATATTAATAACAAATTAATAAAGGCTCCATAGGTAGGCCCTATTCTATAGGCATTATCAGAGCCTTCATATGACCTAAGTGTTTATGAAGGTCTTGTTACATAACAAAGATTCACTATCTTCTAAAGTGTTAGAGTTGGTTTCTCAGTCTTAAGACAAAGTGAAATATTTATAAAGTAACTGATTGACAGACGCACTAACAGTAGCCCCATTCTGCGGCTTCATTTATGTATTAATAATAATTCTTATTAGTAGCAACCAAAGCTTTTAAGGTCTTGCTACACTGCAACAATGGAACAATACCTGAACCTTATGTAGACATCATTCTATGCTGTTATAGATGCTGAGTTAAGTCTTATTAAAAGCAAATAAGGGTTGGTAACATCACTTCAAGAGAATCCCACCAAATTTTAGTCAGTCTGGTGTGTCTCTGTATATATAACTATGTATCTATATTTTTATTTAAAGAACTTCTGTCCTCTTGGGGACAAATAAAGTTCTTTATTGTAGTCTTCACCACTGATGTAATCCTTAACTTGTAAACTTGTCAAGCAATATAAAAATCATGCTAAACACAGAGACTATCTATCTATCTATCTATCTATCTATCTATCTATCTATCTATCTATCTATCTATCTATCTATCTATCTATCTATCTATCTATCTATCTATCTATCTATCTATCTATCTATCTATCTATCTATCTATCTATCTATCTATCTATCTATCTAAAGCCTTTGTTACACAGCAGTTGTAGTTGTAGTAATAGTATTATCATGTGTACAGATTCGAATGAAACTAGTCATTATTCACCCCTAGTACACAAAGTGTGCAGATTCTAGAGTCATATATTGCAGAGGCATCAGTTAATTCCAAAGAATTACCCAGGGCACGGGACGTGGACCAAAAGTAACGGAGTTAGCATTTTGGAAAATCTAATGTGCTGTGATTACTACTGACTACCAACTGAATCTCCTGAGCTGCAACATCTAAGTTGACTTAATGTAATGTGAGTGTTTCTGTGCTGATGTTCACTTGAGTGCACATACACATGTATGGATCATTTGCTCACACAGAGCTTACTCTACATGAATACATATGTTGCGGCATGATGTAAGATGCAATATGAATAATGCATACCCAGCAGTAGTAAGCTACCATGCTGAGCGTGTGTAGTATGTGATTGATATGGAGGTACTGGCCATACTTACTTATAAACCTAGTAAAACTCTCATATACCTGTAAAGATATAGATTTTCATTTTGCCTCACAAACAACATTTGAGTTTGGCTGAATAGCACTATCTAGAGACCACAACTGACATACTTAAATGTTGCATAAAGGAGTAGATTGTTGCTTGCATGCCCAACCAACTTACAACATGTAGCCTCTCCGTGGTGCCATGATAAACAAGAATGTAGGCAGTAAGTGACTAATGGATGCACCTTTTCTGAAATATTACTTTTTCCTCATGCTGCTATCAACTCTAAAATTAAACTATACAATTGCTCTTCCTCTTAATAGGTTTACTGTCATTCACATAACATGGGTGGCATAATGATTACAACCTCACAGCTCCAGGACAGTGAGTTTGAATTATTGGCCTGATCCATTCTGCGTGTAGTTTTCAAGTTCTCCCCACATCTGCATTAGATTTTTTGCCATTACTTCTGATTTCTCCTAGATTAATTTCACTGGCAGCTAAATTGGTCCAGCATGTTTAAATGAGCCTTCACCCAGTCTTGGGTTGGTTTCTGTTGTGCCTTCAAGGCTTTCATGATAGATCTTGAAATTTATTTAACAAGTCGATCAAATGATAAGGTGTATGATGTGTAGGTGTGGGTGTCTGTAGCCTGTCCATGATACGTTGTGGAAAATGCTACACATCAATTGCTGGTACAGAAAATGAATTTAGGTTAATATCTTATGTTAGCATTCAAAACTTGTCAATCAGGAGTATCTGATTTTGGCATAAAATGCTTGTAACATCTTCTGTAATCAATTTTTGTTTTAAAGCTTCAAAAATTAAAGAGTTTTCTTGGTCATTGGTATTTTATTATTCAAAAATATTTGACTTGTTTTATTGTAATATTTTAACAAGCAAATTATTTTGCACTTTCTTGTATTTAACGTAACAGGCCACTCAGGTTTTAGAGATGCATCCTATCTCTGCAGCATAGGCACAAGGCAGGAACTGGACACCAGTCTATCACAGCAACTACTAACACACACAGACACACACACTGACACTGGACCAAATTACAATTTCCAAGTAACCCTAAACATCTTAAAACAGACAGCCCAAGGGGAAACTCACTCAAGCTACCATTAGACATGATCCAAAGCCAAGATACTGGGCCAGTGAGGCAGTTGTATGTTAACCCTTTTCTAAACTGGACAGCTGCTGTTATATTTCCAACATTAAAATGAAAATCCTTGCAAATCACATCCTAACTTGTGATTTTGTGTGCTGAGCAGTTAACACAATAAACTTCTGACTTGCTCATCAGGCATCTTTTTACAGTTAGACCAACTCTTTAAACGACATGAAAATGCAATGAAATATATTTTAGTCTGTATTTATTGTAACGTTAACAGTAAATATAAAAATTGAATATAGTGCTATATTAACAATTGTTCCTCCCAAATCCCCAAAACATGAGCTGATTATTGCCTTTAAACTGGCCCCACATGAGTGACGGTGCACACATGTTTAAAAAAATGTTAGAAAGTAAAGAAATAACTCCATCCACACATTTTCTTATCTCGCTTATCCAGGGGAAGGTGGTGGGGTATCTGGAGACTAATCCAGCAATAATCAGAAGCAAACCCTGGACAGGGCAGCAGTCCATCACATTGTCAACACACACACAAAAACACACTCTAGGGCCAATTTAGCAACGCCAATCCACCTAAGCTGCAAGTCTGTGGACTGTGAATTGAAACCAGGGCACCCAAAAGAAATGGACATGGACACAGGGAGAAATGCAAACTCCAAACATTGAGTACCCAGGACACAAACCCTAGACTTCTTATCGTGAGGCCACAGCACCACCATTGGACAACTGTGCTGCTCTAAAGAAATACAATACAGTACAAAGCAACAAGCGTGATAAATCCAGGAGTGGTAGTATATGGCTTTTTCAGAATATGAAACTGCTTATCATTGGTTTGCACAAGTGGTGCTCATTTTTCAGCAATACATCGGACAAGCTGAAAATTTGCACCTTGCTTCTGTGGTGGTGCTCTGGGTCCGGACATATCTGAGGCTGACTTATCAATTTGTATTCCATCCACAAGGTGGAGCAGAGAGCAGCAAAAGCAAGCACATTCACCATATCCACACAAAATCAAGAAGAATACGCTGTTATGGAAGCTTCCTTAAAAAAGACTGCTTATAAAATGTCAAAAAACTAATACTTAATGCAAAAAAATCCATGACATTATTCTTATCAAAAACTTAGGTATGGTGTGATTCCAAAGATTTTATTTCTGCCAAAAATTAGATTTCTGTTTAGCTAAAAAAAATATAAACAGAACTTGAATTATATTATAAGCCTTTTATTTATCTTTATGTATTTTGATGCATACTGAAAATGCCCAGTCAGACTAGACAGGATAAAGTGCTGAATGTCGGCTCCAACACCATGCAGAGTGGCTACTTTCCAGTTACTGACTGACAGCTGACAAAATAAACTGAAAAGTGCGCTCATTCAGCATGAAATCCCCGGTATTAAGACTTTTGGATCTGTAGCCAGAATGGCCAGGAGTAGCCACATGTCTAAAATTACACAGACAGAGTAAGTGAGAAACTCCACGAATAATATACTGTATTAGATAGATAGAAGGAGCGTAATAGAGAATAATAATATAAAAGGAAATATAAATAATTTCTTAAGAATATCCAATAACTGTAATATGGCCAATGTTTGTGCAAGACCCAATGTGGTACAGGTGTACAGTATATTTTACAGTTAATAAGAAAACTCTTTTCCTGCCATCCATCACTCCCATTTTCTCTTTTACTCATACACTTGCACAGCCTGAACTGAATAGATGGCACTATGCCAAAGCTCCGGCAGATAAAATCTTGAAGGAAACATTACAGAATCACATATTTATGCAAATGACCTAAGTGTTTATAGCAACCAGCAGCATAATACAAGGCTGAGGTTTCAATTAGCAAAAAAAAATGAAGCAGGCTGTTTATCCAACTGTGGTTTCTGATAGTTTTGACAAGTATTTAGAAAATGTTACTCAGGTGTTCACTGTTTTTGTAAAAGATGATGAACATTTAGACTCTGAAGTCCTCCAAACAGAATAGGTTTAAATTAAACAACAGAACATATAGTTGATGCTTCCAGATTTCAAAATTTGAACTGCAGGGAAAACAAAAGTTAAAAAAACAGTATAGCAATGACTGGCACTCATCTGGTCACGCTTCATTTTAAGACTGGTAGAGAAAATTAGGCAGTAGACAACTACATCTCACCTTTGTCCTAAATTGGAGTGCGGTTTGATAGATAGATAGATAGATAGATAGATAGATAGATAGATAGATAGATAGATAGATAGATAGATAGATAGATAGATAGATAGATAGATAGATAGATAGATAGATAGATAGATAGATAGATAGATAGAATCTAAAAAGGGGGTAAAATGAAAACAGTGACTCTATAACACTTTTTTTTGATGAAAGTTAACCTAGAATAGAAGGCTTGGTTCTTGGCTTCTGTTGAGCATTGTCAGTAAAGGCAGACTGAATAATTAGATCACAAAATAAATGGAAGGACTTATGGGTGAACATTGATTTTGAGTATACTTCTTCCATGGTTAAAATTCTGCAATGTATACTACTATTATATAGTTTTTCTCTTATTTTTTTTTTCTACCTTGTGTTACACCCATTTATAATTATGACTTTTTATTACAGCCAGGTGTACATCTGTCACAGGTGATAATATTTTCAAGATGGAAACTTTTGTGTGCTGAAGCTTGTTGTTCACTTAAGTACTGTATTCTTATATTTTGTACAGTATGGCACCTAATGTGTGTGTGTGTGTGCTGTGTTACCATCTGCAAATTCTTAACAGCCTCATATTCTTTATTCTGCCCTGGGAGAATAACTTCTTAGGCTGGAGAGCTGTATGTCTTTCTCTTCTTTCTGACCTTTGCCACCGGTTAGTCTGACAATGCCCTTGGTCTATAGCAAATTACATTGTTACAACACTGGAACAACAAAGACTACTGCATTGTGAGTCTTTGATAATAAACTTGCTGTGCTTAAAGTACGAAAAGGAAAAAAAGGCATAAAGGGTTAATCTGAAAGGATATAGGCACTACATCAATCATACATGTTTCATGGAAAACTGGAAATGTTTTAATTAAGTTACTAAAAATCTAGATCGCCACCACAACAAAAAGTGACTTTTTAAACTTTCATAAAACCTGCTTAATTACTTTTATTGTAGGTTAAAATGCTGAAGTGATCGTTAATTTGTAATCTTGCCAAGGAATATGAAATTCATACTAAACAGGTTACAGAATCTATCTATCTATCTATCTATCTATCTATCTATCTATCTATCTATCTATCTATCTATCTATCTATCTATCTATCTATCTATCTATCTATCTATCTATCTATCTATCTATCTAACATAATCTGCACAACTTTAATATGCTTAATATGGTCAGTTATTTAAGAGGGACGTTCAAAAAGTTTCCGCACTATTATATTTTCGTTGGAAACGATGAAGGTGGGAGGAGTAGTTATTGGGCATTAAAAAGTTGGTATGATGGTGGGAAAATTGCATCGCAAAGGAAGGTGACTATGTAGAAAAGTGCTCGTAATTTGTTTTTGAAATTCTTAATAGAGTAAAAAAAAAAGTGCAGAGACGTTTTAAACATCCCTCGTATTTCTAATATGCTTATAGATCAGTGTTCTTCGTAAGAGTGAAATAGCATGAAGCTGTGGAGATTTTCAATTTAGAATGATGGGCTCAACATCTTAACTAAGGGCTGTCGAGGAGACTGGGATCTGCGTCCCGAATGCTCCTTACATGGTGTTTGCATGTTCTCCCTGTGTCTACATGGGTTTATTAGGTGGATTGGCATTGCTAAATTGGCTCTAGTGTGTGTGTGTGTGTATTCTCCTTGTGATGGAGTGGCACTCTGTTCAAGGGGTTTTTCCCCACCTTTCACCTGATGATTGCTGGGTTAGGCTCCAGCTCAGCCGTAATCATATCCTGGATAAATGGATTAAGAAAATGGGAGGATGGATATATTTCTTTACTCTGTAACATTTTTTTTCCAACTGTACTATATGTGGTAAAGATTATCTAAAGCTCTTATTTTGTAAATATAGTCCATCTATCCATTTTTAGAACTGTTTCATCCAGTTCAGGGTCAGGTTGGGGCTGAAGCATTTCTTGGCAACATAGGGTGCAAAGGATGGATGGGTGGATGGGCATTTTAACTGGTAAATCACTTATCTGTTTAAACTGTTAAAGATAAAGACACTTTCACAATACAATATTTTGAATGAAAGTTGAACATTTGTTTTACACAACATATACATTACCCTTTGCCAAATAATTTTTGCGTTTACACAGACCTGCTCCACACTTCCCAGTACTGTTGATATTGTTGTTTCCACGAGTGCAAATTTACTTACAGGCGTGTGATTTATACAGCAAGCATTCACAGCCTGGGATGGCATTTCAGGGGGTGCAACAAAGAGGAAGGCTGAGTCGCAAATTGCCACAATTGACTGAGGTGCATTATTCAATTTTATTGTAGTGCAGTCAGTGTCTTGCAGTGTGCCATTATTAGTTAGTGCTCCTGTTCTATGATATGAAAAGAATCAAGTATTGCACGTGCAAATGTCACCTGTGAATGAGCCACAGAAATGCCCGTTCTCACAGGTTCCTTGCTGCAGGCGAAGCGTTCGTAAAGGCTAACAGCTTTTTTAAGAGAATGGAATTTGAACCTTGCAATGATCTGCAGAGAAGGGTGAGGTCTAATATTGATTTATATGCAAGCATCAATTGTGAAACATCACCGATTTAGAGTTTTGGTTGACATTTTTTTCCTAGGTTGGGGATAAGGGGGCTGAATTGAATGCAACACCTGCTGCTTACACTCAGCCCATCTATCCTACTGGTGGTCCTGGCAGTAGTGCAGCCATTTTAAATGTGTGGTGTATCTGTTTTTGAACTGTAGTGCAGGTGTTATTGGGGGATAAAGCTCATTAACTGTATTTCATTGCTTAGCAGTGCACCAGCACCCCTTGCTTCACTAGGGTCTCCAGTCCTCCAGACTTCTCGATCACTGATTGTGTGTTATTTCCTTGCAGCACTTGATGCTTTGCGGGATACACAAGGGGCGGCACAGTGACGCAGTGGTAGCGCTGCTGCCTCGTGGTAAGGACACCTGGGTTCGCTTCCCAGGTCCTCCCTGCGTGGAGTTTGCATGTTCTCCCCGTGTCTGTGTGGGTTTCCTCCGGGTACTCTGGTTTCCTCCCACAGTCCAAAGATATGCAGGTTAGGTGCATTGGCAATCCTAAATTGTCCCTAGTGTGTGCTTGGTGTGTGGGTGTCTGTGCCCTGCAGTGGGCTGGGCGCTGCCTGGGGTTTGTTTCCTGCCTTGTTGCCTGTGTTGGCTGGGATTGGCTCCAGCAGATCCCTGTGACCCTGTAGTTAGGATATAGCAGGTTGGATAATGGATGGATTGAATACACCAGCCCTCAGATAATCAATTGAATGTATAACCTTCACAAATAGATTGCTCAATTTATTTAAATTTTATGCACCAAGTTAAAAACTTATTTTTTGAGTTCAGCTTGTTCACCTGCAGTACCGTACTTGGTTCAATTTGATGAAAAATTAGAAATTTTACTTCTTCATATTCAAATGTGATATTACTTTTATAGGGGGTGTGAATGTAAATGAAACAATTTCTAAGGGTGTGAGACATAGATAAGTTTGGGAACCACTGATACAGAGTTTACTGTTGCTGACACCTTCATGTCCTTTGTTGTTCCATAGCAATGTAGATCCAGAACAGGTTTACCTGAGTACACTAAACTACAATTTCCCAAATGACATCTTCCACGGTATGAAATCATTCATGCCTTAGAGCCTTTGAGAAATTGCTGTTTCATCCCTGTTGTTTAGATCATCAGGCAGTTGTGTCTTCACACTCGTGTTATGGTGTATAAGGTTGCAGTTTCATAACGCACATGGGACGGCTGCCAAGGTTTTCAACATGGAGGTGCACAGTTCTAAGAGTATGGATGATAAAAATGTTTCTGAATGATCTGTGATCAGCTCTGAACAATGTGCTTTAATCGACAGGTGGAAGTTATCCCATGCAATGGAGAGTCCTCAATAAAGCCACCTGGATAAGCAAAGAGATGCATGGCAGCATCTGGCTCAGACAGATTGAGCATTGATTTAAGAGTTCATACTTGAAACAGACAGACAAGTTCACATTTGCATTCTTTTGCGGAATGAAGTCTGTACTTCACATTCACGTTTCAGGAATTAAATGTATTTTTTCATTTCAAAAAAGTTTTGAAGTGCTAAATTTGGCTTGAATTGTAAATGGCATGTAAAAGCTCTATGTGGTTACATATTTTTAAGCAGTCAATTTCTGCTATTTTTGGCAAAGGATATACAGGGGGTCCTCGGGTTATGACACAGTTCAGTTCCTACAACAGTGATGTAACCAGAATTTTGTAAGTCGAAACACACCCTAGCATAAGTCACTTACCTATCCTAACACATTTGCAAAATTATAATCTAGAACATAAAAACACAACTAAGCGACAGAAAAGGTAAAAGGACATAAATATACTGTATTGTACACTGTACTGTAGTAACAGAAAAAATGACAAAAATGAGTGTAAAAAAATTCCTTACCTTCTCTTTACAATGTTTAATTTCACATCCATTGTGATGGCTTTCCTCTTTTTCGATGCACTACCTTCTGAAGACTCTGACTTTCGTTTAGGAGCCATGATAAGGACCAAAAAGTTGCCAAACAAAGCAACACAAACGGAACACTTGTTCTACGCACAACCAAACTAGTTCGCCCACGTAGTCTGTAAGTACAACAGTAACAGCGTAAGCTGAAACACTCATGTCTCAATTTTTTTAAGTTTTTATGGGAGTGAGTGTTGTAAACTCGAAATGTCGTATGTCGAGACATCGTAACCCGAGGATACCCTGTATTGTCTTTGTAAGTGTAATTTTCTTTGAATAAATAATATTGAATATTAATTAAAGAAATATGCTACTTGCTGCATCCTATGGTTACTATGTTACTGTTAAAAATAAGAAAAGTAAAGATGGCAATGGGACACCACACAAATCTGACGATAAGTGTGCGTGAGGCTTTATCCTCAGCTTCTCACAGTGATGCAGAGCTTCTTAAATGAGCTGCTGATAAAACTCTGAAAGTAATATGGTGGAAGAACATAGAAAATGATGATAATCCTGATTACTGTATTATTCCACATCCATTTCCAATTCAAATACAGTTTACCTCAAATCCATCTGCCACGTTAAACTGTCATTACATATTTTTTCAATGTATTAATTTACCTTATTGCACAATATTACATTTCATTTTATAGAGCTTCTAGTTGTATTAGTGACCACCATAACAATTTTTTTCATATTTTTGTATAGTGAAAATGGCCCAGCTATAGGTCATTTCACTGTGGGTCATGTTTTTGTATGGTATTATCATTGCATATCTGATCACACTGCTGTGTCCACCCCGTGATTAGTGGAGAGCTCTGTTTGACTGTACCCAGAGTGGCGATTTGCAGCATATGCAATTAAACATTTCACTGTACTCTGTACCGGCTTTGAACATTCTGCCAGACTCTGTATTGGAGCAGAGTACCACACACTGTCCATTCTCCCTGGCATCGGCAAATCAACATTGTGTTCATTTACATCAAGAAGATGGGGTTTGGGGTGGGTAAATTTCCAAATAATTCAGATTTAAGCTTTGAAAAGCAGATCACTTTCAACTTGCATATGACTCGATCGGATTTGGTACTGTAATAAAATTTGAACTGAATAAAATATTGACTACAAAAGTGTGATTCCATTTGTTCTTTGCTGTTCAAATATCTTTAAATCAAATCTGATCTCAGACTCAACATACTGTGCCTATAAAAAATATTCACCCCTTGGATGTTTTCACATTTTATTGTCATGCAACAATGAATCATAATGAATTTAATTAGGCTTTCTTGATACCATCAAATCAGAGAAAGACCATTAAATGTCAACGTGAAAACAGATCACTGTAAAGTAGCCTAAATTACTGTAATTACAAAATATAAAGACAAAATTTAGTAGATGCACCTTTGGCAGCCATGACGGTCTTGAATTGATGTGTGCAGGCCTCTCTCTATCAGCTATAGCTGGACAATGCCATTTTACTCCACTCGCTACAGAAGTGCTTAATCTCGGTCAGGTTGCATGGAGATCATAAGCAAAACAGCCTTTTTCCAAATCCAGCCACAAATTCTCAAAGAGATTCAGACCAGGACTTTGACTTGTCCTCTTTTGAAAATTAAGAGTCATTTTAAGCAATCCTTGTGTAGCTTTGGCTATATTCTTGGAGTCATTGTCTTGTTGGAATGGAGGCTTCCTGCAGACAGCATCATGTTTTATTCTAGTATTTCCTCTGTATTTTGTTGCATTCATTTACCGTATATACTCGCGTTTAAGTTCTCCTGCAGATGAGTCTGGGCTTGATTTTACTGTATAATTTCTGGTATTTTATAATGTCAGTTGTATAATTTGAATGCGGAAAACACACGATCTTAGTCCAAGAGTTTATGATATGCTTTTTATTTCTATGTATTGTGTCTATGTGACCACACAGTAATACCCGAACTATTCCAAAGTGACGTTTACACTGTTTCGTGTTTTTTTGTATCTCACACCCTCATACACCTTTATCGTCAGAGCATCTCTTATCTACGTTCGATCAGAAGAAAATATGAAGCTGGTTTTAAATTTAAGTCGTTGAAGTAGCGAAAGAAATTGGTAACGGCGCTACTGCAACAAAATTCAATGTGTCTGAGAAACTGGTGCGAGATTGGAGGAGGCAACAAGATGTAAAAAAAAAAAATGAAGTGTCATATTTTTGAACAGGCATATAAGTCGGGGGGGGTCTGATTTTATGATCGATTTTTCGGGTTTCAAGATCTGACTTATACCGAGTATATATGGTAACTCTCTACACTCACAAGCCTGCTGCAGAAAAACATCCCTACAGCTTGATGCTGCCACCACCATGTTTCACATTGGGAATGATGTGTTTTTGGTAGTGTGCAATGTAACATGGAATTTAGTCTGTCGGCCAAAAAGCTCAAACTTGATCTCATTAGATCACAGAACTTTCTTCCAACTGACTTCATAGTCTCCCGTGTGCCTTCTGATAAACCCTCTGTGAAAGCAGAGTGGCACTGGACTTCTCATTGCTATTCTCCCATGAAGCTGTGCCTGGTGAAATACTCGGGCAACAGTTGTTGGCTACACAGTCTCACCAGTCTCAGCCGCTGTAGATTATAACTGCTTCAGAATACTCTTGGATCTCCTGATGACCTCCCTCACTGGTTTTCTTTTGCACCATCACTCCAGGCTTTGTGGATGACCTGTTTTAGCAGATTTACAGCTGTGTCATACTCTTTCCATTTCGTTGATTTTACTTGACTCCAAGGGATACGAGGTGAGACACAAAAATAACCGGACTGGGCTTAGGGCTTTCCTGGAAAACCGTCTGCAGGTTGGCCGGACATGAATCATAAAACTATATCCCCTCCTACATGCCCACTCAAACCACCGACTAGCTAGGTATATCCAGTGAATAGCCCAGTCAGTATTTGTACAACAATCGCTACACGAGTTGCCGTGATAATATCAGGTGAAAATATCGAACAGCAAATCAACATCAAATTCTTGTGAATTTTCTCTTTTTTCCGTAAAGCAGTTTTTGACTGACAAAAACATTTCTGTCCTCGACCATCCTCCCTATTCACCCGATTTAGCTCCCTGTGATTTTTACTTGTTCCCAAAAATCAAAAGTGACCTGAAGGGAACACATTTTTTCTTTAATGGATGAAGTGAAGACAGAAATGTTGAAGAGCCTCAAGTAAGAAGATTTCCAGCACTGTTTCAATCAATGGAACATATGTATGGAGCAGTGTAGAGATCGGGAGGGGGATTATATATATAAGGTGACAAGGTTTAGAATGCTAGAATTCATCAATAAATATTTTTTTTACCAATCTGTTTATTTTATATCTCACCTTGTATTTTGGTTATTTGGATATTTTCCTCTCTCCTTCCCCTTACTTGTGCATTTACGTAATTGTTTGTTGTATTCTTTAATCTTAAGTGTCTTCATTGAACTAATTCTGTGACTTATAAAACCAACTGACTGTACTAGTGCTTAGTTAGGCGAATAATTATGCGTCAGTGACTTTGTATTTTATATCTGTAATTAATTTAGACCACTTTGCAGTGATCTGTTTTTACTTTGACATTAGAGTCTTTTTCTATAGATCAGTGTGAAAAAAGCCAGATGAAATAAACGGTAACTCAATGTTACATAACAACACAATGTGAAAACTTTGAAGGGGTTGAATACTTTTTAAAGCCACGGTAGTTTATAGATCCTTTAAATTGCTCTTCATTTTCCTACCTCTGTAATCTTTCTTCTGTATTTCAGAAGCATTTTGCCACCCAAAATGAGTCTTTCAGCCTCACTTGCCACCACAAACCGTATGTGCATTGCTTTTACTTATTTGTAATCTTAGAGGGAAAAAAAGTTCATGTTGAGTATGTATTTTGAAATTTTCAAAAAATGATCAAACTTGCATTTGGACTTCCTGAAAATATGAACTTCATTTGTGGCCACACTCTGGCTGCATCCCTTTACATGGTAGAGACAATCAATGTACTCTTAGAGTAACTCAAGCTTCTGTTTCTAAGCTGGGTAACTTGTGATTCTGCCAGGAACTGCAAGTCTATTTACAATTTATAGAACATGAAATTGTCTGTATTAGCTGTTCTTGTGATATTTTAGTGAAGAAGTATCTACTTGTTTGCAAAGTGCTTTACCATGTCCATGTCCGCCCAGGTCACCAAGTTTCGGAAAAAGAAAAAGTGGAATGTAGGAACCACCTTAAGATGAGATGGCAGTCCATTGTGTAGTACCCACATACCCACTCACTAAAACATTATACATGGCATCTTCCTGTTGATCAGTTTGGACTAAAGATCATTAAAGGTTGTTCTCTGCAGGAAATACCCATATAAACATCAGTCTGTCCCGTGTCATACTGTCTAAACCATTCATCTGAGGGTAAAGCCACAGTAATGAGTTACTGTCAAAGCAGAGTAACAATATCCAGCTGATGTGAAACTGATCTTGATAACCCACTTGTCACTAACAGAATGTCTTTCCATATCCACATTCAGTACTTTGTTTTTATGGTAGTGGCTGCCATCTGCCTGACAGACAGCTTATTAGCAGCGGAACTGTTTCAGGCAAAGCACTTCCATTATTCTGAACCTGAAGAGTGTTGGATGAGCTGATCGACTTTAGCCAAAGGCTATAAGGCATGAAAGACTGACTTGTTTGTATCTCCCCATGAAACACCTCCTCAACCCAGGGCACAAACTGATATAAATCTTGCAATAAGCCCGTTATTATGTGTTGAGAAATAGATGATCCTAGAGTGACTACTGTCAGGTACTTCCTTTTGATTAATGGGACATATTTACAGTAACGCCGTAGGAACAGGGTATGTTTTTTTTATTATTATTGTTGGGTATTTGGGGGAGGGGAGGGTGGATTTTTTTGGATGTGGCACAGACCATTACCAGTACCTTTCTTAGTAGCAAGGATGCCTTTACGCTAACACACCGCATTCCAACAGCTGGAAAAACAAAGGTGTGCCGTGATCTGTAATAATGCTTTTTTTTATGTATTGTTTTTCAGTGTCATTACTTGTGAGTCTCTCTTCACTTTTTCAGGTCATCCCATACATCCATCCATCAATCCATCAATCCATCCATTTGCTCATCCTGCTTGTTCCAATTAAAGAGTCACAGAGTTTACCCCTTGAAGATTTACCTAAACTTCACGGCTTTGGGATATGGGAGAAAAGACATGCAGTAAAGGCCACAGCAATATGGGGAGAACATGCAGACTCCAAACAGGATAGGACTTACACCAATTCTCATTCAGCTTGAGTTGCCAGTGGTAACTGTGGCACAAACGTGCCACCCCCTCATCTAGTAGACTACAAATCTGAACAATCCAATGCAATTCAGAGTGTCCTGGGAAGCATATCAGGGACCAACAAGGAACCAGTTCATCACATGGCACACCACAAATTTTGAAATTTAAAGTAGCATCATCTCAAATACATTATACTACAGACAGATGAAAATGGATATTATCCAAAAATAAGCTGTAAACTATCCACCCAGCCATCCATTTCCTTTAATCCTTTACTGACATTTTTTAAAATAAAATTATTGTTATTATTATTTTTTTTTAAATATCATTCACTAGAAAAGGTTCACATAGCAGGGCAGGTTGTGGTTCTGATACCACACAAGCATTAAAAAAGCAAAATAAAAAGCTTAAGAGAGAAGGTACTTTGGGGATCTTTGGCGCTAATTACTCGTAGGTATCAGAACTGACAGCTGAAAGAATGCAATACCTCCCTCCTCAAGAAGAACTTTTCGTTGTTCGTATTTTGACCGCAGCATGAACTTCTGCCTCAGAGAAAATTACAGGGTTTCCAATGAGACAACAGATATCGCTGCAGGCTTTCTCGGCAACATGCCATTTACCAAACATTAACAGGACAATTACTTAGGTGGAGATAGCATTTTCCTGCTAAAACCTGTAGTTCTAAACTATACGTTACTGGGCTACAGCAGTATAATAACAAAAAAATGTTCCATTTGTATCTCAAAATGGCAAACAATCCTGCTCATTCATGGAGAGTTAATAGTAACTTATATCATTATTCCGATGAGAGTGTGAAACTTCAAACAGTTGGCTTACAAACTCATATAGACACTGCATCACCATTTAATCCACGGGGTCAGACAGACAGCAAGTGACCAAACCAAGATATAATCTGATATATTCGTGTGAAACAGACGCTCCGTTTTGAGTGACAAGGCCCACACACTCAGGTAATCAGTAATGACAGTGTAGCTAGAACTTAACTTTGGGCCTGCCAATTTAACATATCCTCTTTTGGACCACCAGTAAGAAGTAGAGAAACATAGACATCTCATAGTCTTGAAAGGAGTCAGTGACATGGAATCTGAACAAGATGGCCACCAGTGTTAAACTCTTCACAGTTTGTCTTGATTTCAAAAAAGCTGACATTTTTACTCACTCGGATCCACCTGCTTTCAGGTTCAGGTTCAGGTTCAAAGCCTCTTAACCAATAAGCAACTTCTGTATGTTCAGAGAAGTTTTTCATCTTATCACACTTGATTGTACTAAGATATGAGCTGGTAACATACTAGTTGTAAACCTATTAACCTGCAGGTATGCAGCATCTTCATTGTGTGAAGTGGATCATTTTTAATTGTTTATTATTATTATTTTTGTGTCACCTTGGTGATGATGTCATTTTGTTACATCATGCCATCTGTCTACATATAGTTACATGTTGGCGTGGTGCCTTTGTGAATGTGTCAATTGACACCATGATTGCTACATGGTTAATCTGTGAATAGTGATTAACAAAACTGACACATTTAATTTTGCATGTAATTTTTATGATACTGATGTTAAAATTTATTTTGTATGTGATATTACAATCATATTTTTTTTTAGTTTTGGGGTAGAAAACAAAGACTATTGCTCCAGATGGCCTCATTCACCCTTCTGTTTTTATTTGTGTTTTTTCAGCAGCTGCATAGGACACCAGTCAAATCAGTTCTAGACAATCGCATATCATTATGGAGGAGTGCAGTGTGTTTATAAAAAGTGTGACATGCTGCATAACTTCAACATGAAGACACACCGCAAAAACACACGCTGGAAAATTGAGTAATTGGAAAATAACCCTCATATCCACCTCAAACCACCACCAAGGCTACCAAGAAATGACCCTTTCATGTTTCTGGATACATGCAAATGAAGATATTCACATTGTAAGCACCTATGGATCTTCAAGTTTTGTTTCTGTCCTAGACTCATCTTTAGGATTGGCAAAGTGGGCATTGAAAGTCTAGAACAATCACAACACATATCTCATGGCTCAGCTTCTTCTGTTTTGTTGTCATTTTTGAACATTTTCTTTTTTCCATTAGAGGGTTTTGAACATTGTTTTTGCACTCGAATTTCACATGGGGATATTAAACGACCTTGATTTTAGTTTGGGTCTTTTCCAAAACATTTACAAGGGAACCATTTTCTAGGATCTTTGTATATCGTTGCTTAGGCTGTTGTCACCAAAGGATGACCGAAAGTTGTGACCTGTGATGTCATCATGTCCGCAGTTCAAATGTCATCTCTACTCACCTTCCTGGTATCTGAGTTTGGATTAAAACGAAAGACTTCTTCATTGGTGTATGGATACCATGTTTGATATTCTGGTACTAAAAATTCTTGCTTTGTTTTCCTACTTTGAATTTTTGATTATGATTAACTGCTTTGTTGAAAGATGAGATGTCCTTTGGTTATCAGATTTAGGCAATTTCATGTTTAATGTTTTTTTGGTCATTATTTGTCTCTGTGTCTGTTTAACTGCAAACATAACAGTTTATACAATGGCACAAAATGAGTTCAGTGATTGTTTCTTATTTTTTCCCCCCAGTTTGAATTCTTTTGGCACTAAATGCAGACAAGGATTAAAACTTTAATCCTATCTCAATTGCTCAAAACACCATTTATTATGTATTTATCTTTATTGTAACTGAAAACTTTGAGTTTTGCTATGAATTTAATTTTACACAAATTGTTTCATTCCATCAACATCTATAAACAAACGGCTGCTGTAATGTTTCTCAGAAATTTACAAAAAATGTAAAGGATAAACTATCTGCATACAGAAAACGTACACCTACAGTTCCTGTTTGTGTTCAGACCTCTGGCACTGAGCTCGATTTGCTGTCATTTATGAAGATGTTCTCCCTATGCTCACAACTCCTACCTGATGAGTCACATTACATTACAGCGAGCATACCATCATACAAGAGTTTGTGGTCAGAAAGTGACACCCTTGTTACTGTCCAACATTTACTAATGTCATAAAAGGTATGTTGCGCTGATCACTCAGAGTCATCTTCCAACTCATCATAATAGTAGCTCAACAGGATTGCCTCTTAGGAGATCTGAATCTGAATTTTAGAAACACAACATGTTCACACTGAAGCTCAACTCTGAGTTTCATTATTTATTTATTTAGATCTGATATTTTTAAGAGAAGTATGAATAGCAAAAAAACACACATGTAATCACACATTTTTAGGTTGGATTCAGACAACGTTTTTATGTAGTACCAAATCTGATACAGACATTTGCAACTTGAATGTCACCTTTGTTTGAATCTGAATCGTCTGGAAATTTATGTTTCCCCAACTGGACATTCCAAAGATCATCATCTTGTGGCTGCCTGATGTAAATGAACAGACGCAGTGTTGATTTGCTGACAAAAAGAGAAAAGCTAAGCGAGAGTATGGCCCTCTGCTCCAATGCAGTGTCTTGAAGACAGATGTTGGCACAAGTAATCGAATGCCCCCATCAACATTCTAAAATTGTTACACCAAGTTGTCCAGATCTACCCCCGCATCCCTCCCTCTTGTGTCCACATGGAATCTATGTACAGTACACATAACATATATGGCAATGATAACTGCCACTCAAACAACAGTTGTTAATTTTCTACTTCTCATCCCTGAAATTACGAGCTGATGAATTAGCAGACATCTTGCACTGGAAACTGGTGTTCATGTTGGTCTAATAGGGACACATTTCTCTGACATTTTTTTTTAATTAATTTAACGTATACAGGGGTACTCCCAGGATAGATAACTGTTCATAGTGTGGCGCATGGGACCCGGCCAGGATGCCCCTTCACTGTATATTCAGGGGGAGCAGCCCTGGACAGTGCAATACCTCCCCCTGAATGCTGGATGGCCGCCCCATTGGGTTGGAGCGGTGCCTCAGCTTCCCGCAGGGCTCATGGGAGATGGAGTTCTCCACAGCTCTGTTGGAATCTGGCGGTGGCCGCCAGGGGGCACTGCATGGGGCCCTGAGCTTGGCTGGACAAATCTTCAGTCCCCACCCGGAAATGCAACCGGAAACAGGTGGTCAAGCACCTGGAGCACTTACGGGTGGGATATAAAAGGGGCCAGCAACCACCACTCAGTGGCCAGAGTCGGGAGGAGGAGGACGAAGCTTGCTGGGAGGAGTGGTGGTGCCAGAAGGGAGTTTTGTATTGGTGGATTGTGCTTTTTGGGACTGTGTGGACGCAATATAGCACCTCTATTACAATAGTCATATTGAATTTGAATCGCGTGAAAAGATCCAAAGAAAAAAAACAGATTTCATCCAAAAATCAGAATTTTAGCTATAGTGGCCTCTACATTTGGCTTGGAACAGCATTTCTATGTAAAGACTGCACTCCATGACGTGTAGGGAGTACATTATATGGAAGTTACCTAATGGTTATGTCAGTGTGTATGACAGCTGTTAGAAAATGGCTGGTAGTAGGTCTCTAATCAGTAACAGCTCAATTCATCTTATTACACAGTTGTTCAACTGATGTTTAGATGTGAGGCCTCTGCACTGTCTGCCTTAAGCAGAATTCATTGTAATGTTCCAAAAGCATTGTAAGAATTTCTGAACATTTTTGCCAGTATTATCCTGCTGAAAATGTAAATTCTGAGAATAAGCACACTTCAGCAATGAAGGGATATACATAATGAGTAACAGTACTGTGGAAGAGTAATTTTAGGGTAACCATAGCATTCCTCTTAAAAGAAATAGCAATAACAGGCTTAATAAATGTCAGAAACCTGTTCAGCCACACCAGGAAATCAGATAAAGGTCAAGTGAACAACAAAATGTACACTGAAATATAAGAATTGGCTTAGGAAAAATGCTGAGATGGTCAAGTAAATAATGTACCAGAAGAAAAGGCTGATGTAATATACAAAATGCACTAAAGGATGACTAAGCGATGACTAAGAAATCAGCAGATGTCCTATTAACAATGAGAATGAACAATTGTTATATACACAGAAATTTCAAGGGTGGTAGCTCTTCTCAAAGGTATAAGAAGAACCAGAATCTTATATATAAACGTCTATGTGTGGAAGTGTATGTGTCTGTCTGGCCCGAAAGTGAGAGGTGGAGTCAGGGTAAAGGTTCCACCTCTGAGGAAACAGAAAACTAAACATCTACACATGGAAGTGTGTGTGTGTGTCTGTCCGGCCCCAGAAGTGTGAGGCTACTACATCATGAAGCTCAGAGAGCCAGCTAAGACTGCCCCAAGTTAATGAGTTGGAAGAAGAAAGATACTCTGTTGCCAAGTAAAACCGCAGAGAAAGAGAGAATCTTTAATGCAAGCCAGACGAGCACATCGGCAATGTGGTATCCCTTTTACTTTTCCTTCTGCCGCTAATACACAAGCGAGGCAAGCAAGTCAGCAAAACGAAACCTAAATGGCACCCAGAGTAGTTCCTTTCAATTACCTGACATCTCTACATTTCAATTTTTTTTCTGACGATTTCAATAGTTTCTAGGACCCAGGGCTTTTTACAGCACGGGCTTACACAGCTAGTATAATATAATAGAAATTTATTTTATACTAGGGGGTTCTCCCCCTGATCTCTTCGCTCGCCAACCCCCCTGGCCTGCGCTATGGGCCAGCCACTTCGCATCTTTGCCGCTCGCATTTTGAAGAGGGGGGATGAATGCACCCCAAGGAGACACTGTTGCTCCTCTGGAACCCCCTCGTAAATGGTGATACAATGGGAAACAAATAGTTTTTGTTACCTCCTCTTTGCTCAATCAGCTGCTGGATTGCTGCTGCTGTGCCGCTGCTGTACCGCGTGATCTGCATCTTGCACTACGATTCGAAAATTTAAAAGCTTGTACAACAGCTGTCCTACTCTTTGTCTTTTATTTCCGGCCCCGGGTGTGGTTAAATCTCTTAACACAAAGTTTCGTCTCGCGGGACGTGAGTTCTTGATATTTTTTAGTTTATTATTTAAAAAAATAAGAATAAAAAAAAAAAAATAAGAATCTGAAAATCTAGCAACATCACATTATAGTTCGATAAATTCTAAAAAGAATGATACCAAACATATATATGTAGGTTTTAAAATAAGCCCAATTTAAAGCGTGACAAAAAAACGTGACAAAACAGTGACATAAAAAGTCACATAAAATCGTTGCACAAAATTGTTGCACTTTAAGACTTAGGATTTTATATATATATATAGAGTAGATAAATCATTTGGGTGTAAACCAATGAACCAGCCAGAGTAACATATATGCATTGATTGACACTGCTAGGTGAATTCAACACTTTATAAAATGAACTTATATTCTTAGTTTCTCTGACCATGCTGTAACGGACTGCTTTTGAAGAACGCTCCTTCCAAGGCATCTTGCTGAGGAGTAATTAAAAGATACAATGAGCAACTTTTCTCCTGCTGATTAATGAATTGTCTTGTTAGAGGACATTTCTTTCTTTAATTAATGTTAAATTTCAACCAGTGTGTACTGTTATTATCTTGAGGCATTCAAGAGTTGGCGTGTTCATAATAAAAGACCAAACATGTGCCACAAAAACCCAATTGACATGATTAAACTAAATTGCCAGCTTTCATTAAGGACACATCAGGATAAAGGATTCATTGAAACAGACCATACTGCCCTGATCAGTAGTTCTGTTCTCGCTGACGTGTGTGGAACTCTTTTAGGTCATTGGCTACCATATTCCATCTATTACCAACTATGATGAGCGGTGTGTTCGGATAAGTCTCTTTTAACACCACTGATGTGCTTATCTGTTAATTACAACATACAAATGTAAGACCATAACAGTTTTAATGGAAACAAGACATGGCTTGCTATTTCTTACTCATCTAATGTTTCCAAAATATTGTCCAATTAAGATTTTAATGTCTCAAAGCTGTTTCTTTCAGTTATGCCCCTTGTAATGTGTTTGTTATATGTATTCTTTCATTTTTTCCTGTGAAGAAATATCAATCTATGTATGTGAAAAATTTAGCTTTAAGCAATTTACATGTGTGCCCTAAGAAAAGAATTTTAAAATAACAATTAGCTTGCATCCATAATTTCAAGTTCAAAACCATTTTAGGGTTGCCTAGGGGCCTGAGCTTATTCCATCTGTAAACAACCCTGGATGGGTCCATTCACACTCACACACTGCAAATTTAGCACTGCTATTTAACTTAGCACTCCAATGTTTGGGACGTGAGAGGAACGAACGAACAAATAACTGGAGAGAAACCCAGGCAGGCTTTGCAAAGTCCGCACAAGTAGCAACAGCGCATATAATTCAAACCCAGAAAGCAGGATCTGTGACTCAGCATTGCTAACAACTACACCCTTGTTCTGCCTCCATCTTACTTGTGGCTTTCATAATTTAATCGTGTCACTTCTTAATCTCCATTTTACTTAAGATGATAAGATCCATCTCTTTCTGTCTTACCTAAATACTTACCCTGGAATATGTCTAATGCTTCTCACTGTTAATCTTTCCAGCATAGTTAAATCATTCATACAGAACAAAATATTCTGGATGTGGCTTCAGACATTCGGTATGTTGCTCGGCTTAGCTATCATGGTCCTTGGCCTTGTGCTCCACACAATATGCTATATAACCCTGCATTCCAAACCCTTTAATGAATTACCGTATTTTTTGCACCATAAGACGCACCAGACCATTAGACGCACTAGGTTTAGAGGAGGAAAACAAGAAGAAAAATATTCTGAACCAAATGGTGTACTAATATGTTTAATAAAATATAGTAGAATAATATTTCAACCATGTAAATTCAACAGCGGTATTAAGAAACATCATCACTGTCATTAACAAATAAGGAAGAGACTTTAAGGTTCAAGCACTCTTCTAGTTTTATGGAAACCCCAAGAACTCCTCATCGCTAGTGTCAGAATTTTATGAAGCTCAGTTGCTCACAAATCACTTTGCAGGAGCACGTACCTATCATCACATGGCATAACCTATCCAAAGCCACCAGGGGACAAAGCACGTTTGGACCAATGCTCCCTGAAGTTATATCGCCAGTCTAGTACCATCTATATTTGTGCAAGCACAGCCCTCGATTCAAAAAATTGTTCTGCATACCTGTTTGTCTCGTCTGACAGTAGCTGAAAGGCAGCTTCAGGAAAGAACAGCCTGAAGTAGTCCAGCGGCTGGTAATCTGTCGAGTCCAACAGCAAAGTCATACTGTCTTGTGAAGTCCGGTAGCCAGTTTGGCTCCCACGGATCAATATCTAGGTATTCCTCCCACACAAACCTTGCCATAGGTGCACGAATGCGCTCAGGCTGGGGCGGCAATCGGCTGGTGTCCGATCAGCTGATGCCAGTTCCTCATTCTCTTGTTCGATCTCCTGATCACTCTCAACAAAAGTCCGACTCAGTGATAATGCGCAAAACATCTGTTTTCTGCACTCGCTTCGCTCCCTCGTGAGATGTCGATGCCATCTTGCCATTATTTACATTTGTTTACATTTCGCAACTTACGCACACGCAAGGATTAGATGCCAAGTCAATGAGCTCTAACATTCCTCCAAGCACAGAGGGAATGCCTGTAACGTAACAGTGAGTTTTGTCGCCCTCTACCCCTGGATGTCGACACATCTTGGTCTGTGACGCAATATTCGCTCCATAAGACGCACAGACATTTCCAACCTTCTTTTGGGGAAAAAAAAACTGCGTCTTATGGTGCGAAAAATACGGTACTTGTTTAGATTAGGTTTAAATTATCTATATATGTAATTCACAAAAGTCGCCGCCATAGGGGGAAGACACCCATGAAAGCCACGCACACCAAAACAAGACACCCATGAAAGCACGCAGGAAGAGGCGTGGATTCACTAAGCTGCCGACAAGTAGGAAAGAGCCTTGCCCACCAACTCTATGACCATTGGATACGACGACAACTCGCAGAGCCACACCCACTAACTGGAACGCGACGCCTCGGAAAAAACGGCGTAATTTATGTTCATCTGTTGTACGCTACACATGGACCACTGAGCCACCTTGAGTTGGGGGCAGCAAGTTTTTGATAGGCTGCAACAAAATAATGAAAGTACGGGCGCATTTTTTTCACACAAGCTGTGTGTGTGTGGGTGGGTGTTAGTTAATTTGTTACTCGAAGGATTTCAAGATTTAATATGCACAGGCGGTAACACTGCAAACGCAGCACAAACTAACCCAAAATCTTTCCACAGTCTCCTTACTGTAAAGCAGCAACACTACCACTGCGCTACAAGACAGAGAATGCAGTTAAAGAATGCACCAGGCTCGATTTTACTTTCACTTCTGTTTGGACAACTGTGTTGTTCAGAAAGTGTTCACCCAATCAATACATTATTATGTGACATATGATACGCCGTGAGTTGGCAAGAGCCACGAGTGTTCAGCGGTGTTTCCCAAACTCGGTCCTGCCTGAACCCCTGTGGCTGCAGTGTTTTGTTCCAACCAGATTCCTAATCATTAATGCCGGTGAAACTCATCAGGGATAAGTCGGTTATTCAAACGCAGTCGTGTAGCAGATTAGCTGGATGTAATAATCCGAGATGAATGCGCACCTGCTGAGTGAAAACACAATGTATATTGCTGCAACAAAATGATGAAAGAACGGTGCGCATTTTTTTCACACAAGCTGAGTGGTGGGTGTTAGTTAGTTAATTAGTTACTCAAAAGAATTCAAGATTTAATATGCACAATCGGTAACACTGCAAAAACAGCCCAAACCAGGAAAGACAGCTGGCAAAAAGTCACCACCAAACTAAATGCGTGTGCATTGTACTTACTGAAAGCAGCGTTACGGATTTTGCAAATGTTCATTTTTTCCCTCTGCTTAAAAAACATTGAAAAAGCGGCGTATACTACACATCGGGTTGGTTTGCAGCGTGTGAAACAGTTTGTTTGTCGCGGATAATTTGCTATCCACACAAGGAGGAACCAGGAAGCGAACCCACAATCTTCCACTGTCTCCTTACTGCAAAACAGCCGTACTACTACAGCGCCACAAGGCAGTTAAAGAAGTTATATTTATATTTTTTTACACATCACACACTAGAAGCTGCTGATGAACCCTTCTGTTCGTTGTCAGTCTGTAGCTGCGAAAAAATAAAAGCAATACGAGTTTCAACAGACGTCATTGAAGTGTATCATAAGTTTCTGTAACGTTAATAAAAAATGGCCAGGAAGTGTCACTACAGAGGTGAGTGTTAAATGCTTCGAAGCTTCGATACGATTTCCGACACAATTGCTTCAAACGTGTTGATGCTTCGTGAGACTTCACTCCGCCCATCACTACTCCACAGGTTACTGAACGAGAAATCAGCAGACTAGCATGACGGATGGGGCGTAATGGGCATCCTTCCCCTCTCCTCCAGATTTTTCCAATGTTAATTTTTTCCCCTGTGCTTAAAAATCATTAAAAACCCAGCCTGATTATGCGGCATATGGTACACCACGGGTTGGCTAGTACTTTATATTTACCTAAGGAGAAATTAAAATTTTACAGAAGCTCAAAAAAAATGTTTATATTGTGGCCCACCAGGCTGGCAGCGCCAGCTTAACCAGACACAGACAAGCATGGGACACAAGTTCAAGGCACACATGTTTTATTTTTTATTTTTTTCCCTCGTGGGAAACCGCCTACCCCCGTTTCCCACAAGCACAACACAGTGCGAAGCACAAGCACAGCACAAACACAATAGTCTTCCTGCACTCTTTTCCTTTTCACTACTCTGGTCAAGCTTCATCTTCCTCCTTCCGACTCTGGCTACCTGAGTAGTGGCTGCTGCCTCCTTTTATAAAGCACCCGGAAGTGCTCAGGGTGCTTGATTACTCATTTTCGGCAGCACTTCCGGGTTGTGGTGGAAGAACTGCCCATAAGGGCTCAGCAGCACCCTCTTGGCAGAGCCTGCGGATCCCAACAGGGCTGCACCAAACTCCAACTCCCATGAAGCCCTGAATCCGAGGCACCACTGCATCCCAGGAGGGTTGCCATCTAGCGACCCAAGAGAGGTAATACTCCGGCCAAGCTTCCTTCCCCAGTCTTCCCAGTGTGGAGGCGCCCTGGCTGCACGCTACAATATATATTATATACATTGATATAGATGTTACTTTGACACAGACCACCTACCTAAAGATTGTTGCCATCCACATACTCCTCTTCAAGGCAACAGTATTCCCTGATGGCAATGGCCTCTTTCAACAAGGTAATGTACCTGCCACACTGCAGAAATTGTTTAGGAATGAAATGACGAAAACGACAAAGAGTTGAAAGTGTTGACGTGGCCCTCCAAATTCTTCCCAGCTCTCAGTTCTGATCAAGCATCTGTGGGATGTGCTGGAAAAGCAAATCTGATCCATGGACGCCCAACCTTGTCAAGACTTAAAGGATCTGCTACTAATGTCTCGGCATCATTTACCACAGGACACCTTTGGGGGTATTGTGAAGTCCATGCCTTGATGGTTAAGAGCTGTTTTGGCAGCACAAGGCGTACCTACACGATATCAGACAGGTAGTTTTAATGTTGTGGCTGACCGGTATATAGTAGTAGTACTACTCCCTTGTCTTCGTTTTTTGATCATGTTGACTGCTGCTTTTGATGCACGCACCTTCTAATCATTCTTGTATGTATTATAACTTGCTTCGCTTTGATTAAAAGTGCCTGCTAAATAAATACATAATATTTATTATTGTTATGTTACATTTCTAATCTTTCATTTTTATGCTACATATTATACCATCCTGGTTTTTTGCTTCCACTGTTCGCTGTAACCGGTCTGTGAGAAATGTATTTCTTGACCTCTTCCAGGGGGAAATGCTAAGAAAGTACTCTGTTTCCAGAGATTTCTAGAAAAGGGTGCAAAACTTCTAGTTAAACACTAATTGGTTTATCATATTATTTTTCAAGTTTTAAAAAGTGTTACAATAATTGCTAGACACCCTGTACATTGTGAACTGACAGAAAGTCAGCTGCATTCATCCTGCCGAATTTCAAATGGGTTTACCCAGAATGCCTGATCTTGTTTGTACATTAAATAATTATTTATTTCTCATTTTTTATCATTGTTGTTTTTAGAGCTTTGATGCAGTACTGTAAGCAGAAGTGCCATTCCACAGTGCATTTCTCAGCAGTGAATCTGGACGATTCATGAAGGTAATCGCTACCTGCTGGACACAAGGTTGTTCAAGAGGTTCTTTCTTAACTCCATAACAAATCCACTGAGGAGATCTGTTATGTTTTCTGCTGTTTTAGGTTTTTGGTATAAACCATCTAAGGTCTAAGCCATTCACTCGTACTACAAAAAAATAATTTTTTGTTTGCTACTGTGAACTTCAGACCAGCTCTTTATGAAGTTTTTACATTGATTTCATACATAACATTAGAATTAAGCTAGCACGTCAGATTTTTGAGATACACATCATTGCTGTTTTGACACTTTTGAATATCAATATAATATATCAACACAATATCTAGAGTTTGCACTATGTCCCACCAAAATTGTTTTGAATGTGTTTATTCTGAAAACAAACCAGAACACGATACCAGAGACACTTTAAAACAAGTTTATGTCAATTTACCTCAATGTAAAAGTGAGGTCAGCATGCTCAAAAAATTTTTGAGGCAATTGCTCTTGCACCTGTACTGCACATCTGTCTCTCCTTGCAAGAACCAACAGCAGTCACTCATCATGCTCGGAGTAAATTTTCCCTGATATCGGTTTTTCCATCACCTTTATATCTTGATGAAATCTTTCCCCCATGCTCATTGCTGACATTGCTTAGATTTGGTGGAAAAAAGTCGAGATGAAAATGTAAAAAAATGTGTCTTCAGTGACATTCTGGCTCCCGTAAGCTAAGCAGCATATTCTCCACAGGCTCAGCATAATTTTCTACTCTGTGACTGTCAAAAATATTCTGGACAACCTGCACGGATGAAGTTGCCTTATTCAGTTGGCTTCAGTTTCTTTTTGAAGTCATCATCAAGCATCAGTTCACGGACTTCAGGACCAGCAAAAACACCTTTCTTAATTTACCAAACTTATTTCTTAAATGCTGAAACGCATCGCCTTTACTGTCTAGTCAACCTAGTTGTCCAAGACCTTGAACATCATAACTTAAAAACGGGACGTGCTGGATGAAAATGGTCTTCAGATTTGGAGTCAGCAAGTGGAATTTGTTAAAGTAAAAGTGAAAGACTCTTAGTAGCAAAATGCCTGTTGACCAGTGTATTTTGCAGTATTTTTTGAAGTTTGCCTGTTTATTGCATGAAATTGAATTTTCCCCCAAGTGTTATATATCTTTTTTTTAGTAGAAGTTGTATTTTTCAGTAATGACTAGTAGAGCCATTTATGTAAAATATAGTTTAGGTAAGAATCTTATATATAAACTTCTACATGTGGATGTGTGTGTGTCTGTCCATCCGGCCTGGTAGTGTGAGGTGTGGACGAAAAAGGCACACTGAAAGCAGGCAGATAATATTTCTTCAGTTCTCTTTATTATT
Source organism: Erpetoichthys calabaricus (assembly GCF_900747795.2). NCBI lineage: Eukaryota > Metazoa > Chordata > Cladistia > Polypteriformes > Polypteridae > Erpetoichthys > Erpetoichthys calabaricus. Next base: position 159,689,493 of record NC_041402.2, on the reverse strand, counting down.
CATTCGGAGTCACAGTAAGTAGAGATTCAAAAGAGCATAACTTATTGCCACAAAGCTCAATTTTGAACACCGAGAAAAAATTAGGAGGGGTTTTTATACTTCAGCATCTCATGATTAATAAGACAGAAAGAACATCCTTATCAAAACAGTAAAGTTAAACAATATGTCTGTTGAGCTAAGCATTATCTGTGTTCTCAAAGCTAAGCACAGGAGAGACGCCTTTGCATAAACTACATGTACTTTCTGCAGCCTTGTGACCCTTGTCCCTGAAACATTCACTCTGAGAAAGGGAAAACAAGAAACAGCTTAGATTTTATTCATGTGGACACTATTCTCCTGAACCCTGGAATAACATATTTTTTGTTAGTTCATAAGCCAAAGTGTCTCTCACTGGCAAGTTACAAAATAGTTATTATAAAAATTCTAATTTACTAAACGCACAAAATACCTGGTGCTGAGGAGAACATTCTTCTTCTACAGAGGCTACAGCATGAAGCTCAAAGAGCCGGCAAGGCAGTCCCAAGTTAATGAGTCGGAAAAGAAAGAAGTTCGAGGCTACAGCATGAGCTGAAAGAAAGCGACTCCATCGCCAAAGTGAAACCACCGAGGAAAGACAAATGAGAGACAAACTCGCTTAGCCACTGATAGACAAAGAGGGGGAGCACGTCTGCAAAACGAAACCTCCGACTCTGCATTTCAATTTTTTTTCTGACGATTTTGGTAGTTTCTAGGAGCCGGGCTTTTTGCAGCACATAGTTTGGTGTAAATGGCCAAAAATTGGTCAAACACCTTTCAAATGTTCAGTTCGTCATTGAAAAAAATACAAAACATTGACAGATCTAACAGTTTTCAGAAATAAAATTACAAAGATGTGCCTTCAGCATGTTTCTTTTCATTCAAACCTCAAAAAATTTTATACATTTATTTAAAAAAATTATTTACATGCCCAAGTGTTGAAAACAGTGCCTGTCCAGAATGATACAAAGTGGCACATTACATTCCTTGCATTGCCAAGTAGTTTCCTGCTAGTAGTTCACACAATTCTTCTCCCAGATGTGCCCTTTGTACTGAGACCAACAAACACATGAAAGGAGTGGGAGGAATCTGCAGAGACGCACCGCATTATTGAGCTGCTGAGTCCGCCACACAGTTGTTGTGTTTCATTGGCTCTGTGTCCTTTGCTTTGCAGATCTCATTTTGAAGAATATAACAATTAGTGTTACCCAAGTCAATAAAATGAACATATAATTTGCAGTACTATATTAGAATTAGGTGATGGCTGATGTAAATACTAAGTATGTTTATCAGAAGGATTAATCCCACTCATTTATATATTGTAATTGAATTACTGGTTTCTGGCATCGAATATCTTTTATAGCTCACTGTCCCATTACCACCCTTCACTCTCCTTTTCATTGTCCCCTGGATGACACTCATGTATAGTATTAATAAAAATGTCAATGTGTGAGTAAATGCAAAACAAAATATTTTAGGTGTTTACTTATCTTCACATAGATCTAACCCCTCCTGAAAATGCAATTGTTCATTCAATGCCAAACTATCAAGTTGGGACAAACTGTCAGCAGAATCATCACTTTCAAAATAACAAAAAAAAATCTCTTTGGTCACACTATTTTAATAACGATGTGCACCGTCTCTCCGTGTAAATGATTGTTGGTCCATTTATTCTGCGGTAATCTGAGCCCTTTTTCTGACCTATAAAACATGCAGACGGTTTAAGAAGACGATCCGGAGCTTTACAAAAGATGATTCTACCTGACAACTCTGCGATTGGGAGCACCTCTTACTTACACTTGTATATCTTAGCCTCTGATTCGTCTAGGAAGTCAATTCCGAGTTTGATTGGCTTTCTAAAATGGTGAATGAGCAGATGTCAAAAAATTTGATGGAATTCGTATTTTTTTTTATTAAATTCATTTAAATATACAAACTCACACATATACAGTATACAGTAAAAATGGCAGCAACACTGTGAGAAATAATACATTTTAACTTTTTCTTGTCAAAAAACATACTTTTTCATTGTTTTAGCTTCACCAAACTGTTAATTATTTACACCAAATTAAAATATATATTAAAACACAATAAAAAAATGCCTAGGGGCAGGCATGTATTTAGTAGTCATTTCACTCATTGTTATTTTTTCTTTGCTGGTTTCTTGTCATCAATCATAAAACATAAAGATTATGAATAAGCCACATCTTAGACAGTCGGCCTTTTAAACCTGCTCATCGCAAATCCCGAAAATTTGTGTTCAAAAGCAAATTTCAGAAGGCAGCACTTAGTAAATAAAATGACATTTTATAAATGATTTTACAACTAGTTTTAAACTTTTTCATTTCTTAAATGATAACTTGAAAAGTAAAATAATTCATGATAAAAACATACAACCGTTTGCAATTTTACAAATTTACACATTTATCAACCTCTGGCATTGTATACAGCATGAACTGAATGGCAACAGAGCTCCATTGTAAACACAGTGACAGTCTGTTTTCTTAGCGTGCATTACAAAACTTGTTACATTTCTCTTTGGTTGCATGAGTGCGTCAGGGTAAGTGAGCGGTACCATCACCCCAACATGGACAAAATTGCGACAACTGTTTTTTTTCTGTCTATTGTAAGGCATAAGATCCATCTGAGTGGGTTGCTCCATGAATTTTTCTTGTTAAAGGGTTAAAATTTCCCTCTCTAGTCAGCTACAGCATGTCAAATCCAGGATAATTTCCAAACATTCCTGCCTGCCATGGATAGTTGGCATTTTGGTTTTATCTTGGCATAGGAAGAATTGCTTGTCTGACACTGCTATGCAATGTCTCTTCAGTTTCAGTAGGAACTTGAGATAGTCATGATATTTTTGTAACTTTTTTTCTCCTGATCCTGGTAGAATCCACACTTACCCCCCACCAAATGTCTGAGCCTTCAGGACATAACTTGATTTATAGACCAGCATTGCAAAGCAACAGGAAATCAGAAGCGCACTGCAATGCGTTCAAGTGACAGGAAGCGGTTCGTTTCAGAGTTCTGTCTTGTTTGTCTATGGCGTGGTACTTCAGCTCACAGGCTGGTTGTCTTGCTGAGCTGAGGGTGCCTCTTCTGGTGTGGTGCACACTGGGCTTGAGGGCTGGCTTGTTTGTGATGGCTGTACATTGAGGGTCTGGGGCTGGCTATTTGACAAGTCAGTCAGGGTTGGTATGGCCTGGCATTCCTGTTTCTGCTTGGCAAATTGGGCTAACCTCTCTTCTGCTTCAATTTCTTCTGTTGTGGGAATGGAGTTTTTCTTGGGCCGCCCCTTGGGCTTTGTTGGAGCTTCTTGGCCCCCCTTCAACACCTGCAAGAAAAGCAGAAGCAAATGTAATCGGTTTATTCTACTCATGGACCATTTCTTATTATCAGTCTGAAATTCATAACTAAGAACTGGTACAATCTGACATCTCATGATAATATAGTGAAAGAAAACATTATAGTCCTACAGCCATGTTGCCTTTTAGGATGAAACTTGTGAAAACACCACATAATTACAGAGAAACTTTCAAAAACTAATATCTACAGAACTTTCAATGACACTAGATACTAGCTGCTAGATGTTTTCTAGACAGCTTGCAATTAAAGACTAAATGACACTAATAAACCTATATATAACTGATATTTAATTTATGAAGGCTTCCAGGCCTTGCTTAATCAAACAAAATAAACTTAGTTAATCATTTGTGACAGGCACACTGAATGTTTTCTTTTTTTCCTTGCACTGCACATTGTGAGAAATGTGTCAGCAATCTGAAGTAGAAAGTGGATGGTATGGTGGTACAGAAATGACCACTGCTGTCTCACAACTCTAAAGTCCTAAGTTCAGATCGCAACCCATGCACTGCCTAAGTGGAGTGTACACATACCCCTTAGGTTGGCATCGTTTTCCTTTGAGTACTCCAGCTGTCCTTGCACATCTCATAGATGTATGTGTTTACTGGCTACCACAAACTGCCCTTGGATAAATGAGCATGGGTATGTGAGCATGCCCTGTGACAGACAGCACCCTCGCCTACTCTTGCCAGGATTGGCACTAGCTCTTCCTGACCCAGAACTGAATAAGAAGAATTAAGAATTGGATGGGTGGATGGATGGATGGATGGATGATGGATGGATGGATGGATGGATGGATGGATTGAACAATTGATGGATATAAAATGCCAAGGCTCATTTTTCACCATATCTAATTTAAAACAATGTGTGTCCTTCATAGAATGTAACTTGAGCTTTTTATTGCCACTCATTAATAAGCCATTCAGTATTGATTGTATGCAATAACCGGTCATGTAATCAATATATTTTAACAGATTAAGTATTCAAAAACAGAATGCAGCAGCCTGATTATGACACCTTGTTCCCAGTATACATCATATATTACTATGTTTCCATATTACAGCACATACAGTATCTGACCCTTGACAATCAGCCTTACCATTTTTTTCCATTTCATACGGCGATTTTGGTACCAGGTCTTCACTTGCAGTTGAGTAAGCCCTAGAGATTGTGCCAGATCCAGCCTAGAAGACAGTTCATTAAAATAAACAGATTATTATGGTATTCGGTATATTAGCCTTCAAGTTAAACATTTTAAACATTGTGCATTGAAGTTTAATAAATGCATCCACTAAGATTTAAAGGAGTAAGATCTCTAGGCTGTATAGTAGTTGATTCCCCTTCTGCCTTCTGCTGTTATGCACCTAAAATCTGAGATAGCTTACCGATAGAAATTTGCCAGGCTAATACGGTGGAGTACTTTAAACAAACTGCTAAACCCCATTATTTTAATGTGCTTTCTCCTAGCTTAATTTAAGTGTTACCCTGATATTCTGTATATACATTTAATTATCATTTTTTATCATGGCTCCTCAATCCGTACTAACCCCTACTTTCTCTGCTGTTCTTTTTCCATTTTTTTGTGGTGGCAATCTGCACCACCACCACCTGATCAAAGTACCATGCAGTCCCTACATTGATGGATTGAAGCCCAGAGGTCCACATGACCATCATTATCTAACTCTTCCACATGAAGCCTGTAAACCATGAGGACTGATTGAGATCATTTATGTTAGGTAGAATGCCCATTGGGGGCTGGGAGGTCTTGTGGCCTCGGACACCCCTGCAGATTTTGTTTTTTCTGTCCTCCCTGGCCATTGGACTTTACTTTATTCTTTGTTACTTAGTATTGCCTAATTTTATTTTTATATTTTTTTCTTTTTTCTTTCATCATCTTGTAAAGCACTTTGAGCCACATCATTTGTATAAAAACATGCTATATACTGTAAATAAATGTTGTTGTTGTTGTTGTACTATATCCCAATATGTTTGATCTATCAAGATTAATGCTTTAATTAACTAATATTTACAGAATATCACTTTAGTGCCATTTTGAGGAAGAAAACAAGACAAAAGTGGACAAGTATTCTTAAATCTAAAATGCGATTCATAAATTAATTGATGAAGTGATTGGCTTAAATTATTGCATTTGTTCATATTTTACTTCTTAGTGGGACAGTGGTTGGCAAAGCTAACTCACAGCTATACGGTATTGGGTGCTATTATGAACTCAGGCAACTTCTGTGTGGAGTTTCCATGTTCTTTGCACATGTATACATCCAAAAGCTGTGCATTATTTTCAGATTGGAAATGGTAAATTGGCCCTGTGTATGGAGGAGTTGTGTATACATGTGCAATACAGTGAACTTGTTTTGAATGATAAGTTCTGCTGATAGACTTTTCAATTATTCAATAAAAAAGGATCATAAAGTAGATGGATCACCGTGAAATGCACAAACCACCTGTCTGTGCCACTATGCTGCCCTTGTTTGAAACATTAACATAATAATGGGCTGCAACCTGTTCGTAAGACACAAGAACTGCACCTATCTGTGTATTATACAGATATAAAACATAGTATTAGGTCTTAAATAATTTCTAAATAGTTAATATTTTCTATGTAATTAATAGCATGAGGTGGCTAACTCTACTGCATCACAATGCCAGCATGCCGGGTTCAAATCTCGAAACATCTGGTCACCTTCTGTGTGTATTTGACATGGTCTTAGCGTGTCTATCTGGGTTTTTCTTTTGATTCTCTGGCCTTCATCCCAAAGAAATACCAGAAGGTTTTAATGCCAATTTAAAATTCACCCTGTATGTGAGCATGTGCTGGACTGACTGCAATCCTAAAATGAGTTAAAAAATGGATGGATGGAAAGATAGAATTTTATTTGTCCACAGATGAAATATGGCATGAATAATCATTTGACATACATATAGTATTCTTTCTTTCTTTCTTTCTTTCTTTCTTTCTTTCTTTCTTTCTTTCTTTCTTTCTTTCTTTCTTTCTTTCTTTCTTTCTTTCTTTCTTTCTTTCTTTCTTTCTTTCTTTCTTTGTGTAACATTGTACACTTCTTGCATCCCAAAAGATGTTCACAATACTTTGTAGAACTAGCCATGATAGAATTTTGGGCAATGGAAGTCTAAACTCCCTGCTGCTCCCACATTTTCTGAATTCACTTCCTCCATTACAGGGTGGACAGAAGATTACAATCTTTTCTGGCACTTTGAGCATAAGGCAGATGCTGACCCTCAATAAGATTCCAGTCCATTGCAGTCACCTACACTTGTACTTATCTGATTCATTCAGAGGCCACTAGACAAATATTATGTCAATCCATTTTCCAAAAAATGCTCTTTCCATTCCTGTATTCTGAGAAAACAGAGCACTGGTTGCATAACACTCTGACCTTGGACAAGTTGCCAGTCTGTCACAGGACATTCGCACATCTCCACACACATGCATACACTACCAGGAGAATAAAGAGTCACTAATCAATGCAGACATGCGTAGAAAGTGAAAACTCCACAAAAACAATGACCATGCCAAGATTCAGCAAAAGCCTTCTAAAGTTGGTAGATGGCAATCTTATCTACTTCTCTACTATAATGCTATCAAAATAAAAAATTAAATAAAATCTTGTCCCTGAAAATTGGTAAAAGGCAGTTAAATGTTCAATTATGTGTAAAAATTAGATCGGTCCATGACTGGATCAAATGTCATTCAATAAAGAATTAGGTAATCTTACTATCATTTACCTCTGCTTTGAAATATGAATGCAATAATCTCTCTCTCTCTTTGAGTACATTTTTCCTTTTTATTTGTTAATTGTCACTTTTATTACTGTTCAATGTGTTCATCATTGTCTTACATTACGGCATGACTAAAAAGAAAGAAACTCATAAAGAAAAAAGAAAAAAAAATCAAGCTTCAAATTTAAAAAGCAAGGAAATCCAACATCTTACATCTCTCATGTTTCTCCAGGGTACTTTTGCCTTAATTATCTCATTAGAATTGGGTCAGATTTGTATGTGACATTACCTGCCACCGTGCAACCGCTTATCACAAAGCCTTATACTGTGTCAGATTTGGTATTAGTTTATTAGTTGATATAACATACGTGCATATGAGGCTTTTGGAATCAGCTACTATTGTTAGATTGTGGTGTTTTTGGAAGCCAAAGCAAAAAAGATCCTGAGTGCTGTAGAAACAAGGGCAACAAATCCACTGTTGAAATTCATAGTTAAACGAGTGGGAACTGTCAGCATTGAAATTTACTTCATTTAATATAGTGCCTTTTCTAGTGGCAAAAAAATGAAAAACATTTAATTTTATAATGAAATATAATCACACTTGCCTATCTTTGCATTCTTTTTAGGTCTTCTGCTTCTTTGAAGGAAATCTTTACAGTGCAATCACAGAGAACGTGCTTATTTTTTTTTTTTTTTTCACTTACAAAGATTAAAAACAGACATTCTGATGAACGCTTTCAAACTGTGAGGTGTTTTTGCCTTTCTTTAGTCAGCTATCACAGGAATGGCCACTCAGGGCTGGTTATCACTTTGTTTTTCAAGTCTTCATTTTCTTGACCAGCATGCAACAGCATTGGAGGTGAATTGTTACTTCCTCATTAACTTTATTAGCTGAGCAGCCAGTACCATTTTAAAATATTTTATAAATATACTGAATGAAAAAGTGTCACATATAAGAGAAAGTTCACCCGTATCACATCTATGATTTTACATATCAGGGCCTAACTAAAAGTTACTTATCCAGCTCTTTAAGCCCTAAAATGGGATCAATCTAACCTCAGATAACAAACAATACATACAATATTATAGTGTGTCCTTATTTCTTCAAGAAAAAAAATACACCCATGTGTGAAAAAATAAGTACATTCTGTGATTCAGAGGCACCTTCACTAGCAGTAACTTAGCTATAAGCCAGCTATTTTCTGGTAAAATGCATCATTATTTATCATCTCTTACAGTTTGGAATTATTTTTGGCTCCACTGCTTCAGTTCATTCATGTTTTAAGTCTTTCATTTACGCACAACTCATCTCAAGGTAAGGTCTAGGCTTCCTCTTCTCTTTCAAAACCTTGACTTTTTTATTTTTCAACAATGCACTTGTGGATTTTAATGGTATCTTTGGTTTTACTCTACTCTAGCAAGATCTAATTTTGACCATTTTTTATCTGTCAGATAAGTGTCCTCAAACTGTATTTTCTTCCAAAACATTTAAGTTAAAAGGGGAGAACTCAAGAACTCGATAATTGCAAAGTGGCTGCAAACCTGCCATAATCATCAACCACAATTCTTTTAATAGGCTCTACTTAGCTGTTACTAGAAAATTTCTGTCTCTCTGTGCTTGTCTTCAAAAGGTCATTGCACTTTGCAATCCTAAGCTATATTTCTAAGTCTGTGTTTTTAAACTTGGGTTTTCTCTTGCATGCTTTTAGAAACCCAGAAGTTTATTACATGTTAGAGTCATGAACTTAAATATTTAAAAAAGCCAATGCCAAATTAAGCAACTTCTATTTAGAGGAGCTGTCAAACTTGACATCTGTAATTGGGATTGTATAATATGCCTTTCTTCATGAAACTACCTCCTGCACCACTTAGATATAGTTTAATTATTATTTTTATTTTCTTAGCCAGGTAGATAAAGTACATTAACTTCTTAATGGTCACATACAGTGACCAAGAAGTATGCTTTACTTCAGTCCAATTTCTTAGCTGATAGGTTTCATTATCTCTCTAAGGCTTAAATAGTATAAATTATTATACATTTGGCAGACACCGTGATCCATGGTGATTTACAAGTTTAGGATTTTTTACAACTGACATTTCTTTGTAGCTGAAGTATAAACAGATTATTAAGTGACCTGCTCATGATGTAGGCCCTCCAACCTGCAGGGAAAAACCTTGGTTTGGTAACAGAATTGGCACTCCAGCCACCATAAAAAACCGCACACTCTTCCATTCCATCTGAACTAGTGTGGTGCAGAGGTGTCACCCATTGCATGGCTGCACTCGGGTCCTAATCTAGGATCCTGATTTGGTTTGTCATGTGGTGGGTGCGACAATGTCCTGTATCAACGTGTGCTCCTAACCTCCTCTATCTCTCATGGTCACCCAGTGAATCGCAGGCAAAAAATGAACCAGCAGACTTGGGATGTAATGCCCAGTGCCTTAACTATTATACCACATATAGAACTGCTTTTAAACAACAGAAATAGAAGGCAGATACTGTACATGTTCAATTAGATTTTAATAACATTATCAACAGTGACAGAACTGAAAAATGTAAACCATGCAATTTAGTGATATTATCAGCAGTGATGGAAGCTTAAATCTGAGTGGAAACCTTTGTGGACCTTCAGCAATGACACCAGCATGTAGCCCCCTCCTGGACTTTAGTAACTCTATTGGTCAGCACAAGATAGCATGGAGCCAATTTTGGTACTGACCATAGTAAAAATGAGTACACATCAAGTTGCAAATTATTGTAGCCACTACAATATAAAAATAAAGTGATTCAGTGTTTAGGACCATGCAGTAAGTTCAAATCTCATCACAGTCATCAAAGTTTGAATATTGGACTGACTGCTGACTTCATGTTGGCCTACTATTAGCGAGTGTAGGTCTTCTGGAGTGGACTGGTATCAGTTCCTGTTTTGTACACAATGCTGACAGGACAGACAGCCTGGAAACTTTAATGGAATAAGCCAAATCAGAAAATTAATGAATAGATAGATAATACAAAAAACATTATTGATAGTTATTAATAATAAATTTGTGTTTTAAGACATGCATGTTATCTTTATATTTCAGAGGTATAAAGATGTATAAGATGAAAAATTATAAATTTTGCACACAGAGACTTTGTTAAAAACCTTTCAGATTCAACCTTTTTGGAATGCCTCGCAAGTCTGCCTATCATAGTATTCAAAAATTTGAATTAGTGTAATCTGCACTTATTCTCTCTTTGAACTGCCTTTCCCAAGGTTTCTTCCATTTTTTCCTTGTCTTGGGAGTCTTTCCTTGTCTTCATAGAGAGTCAAGGCTGGGGGGCTGTCAAGAGGCAGGGCCTGTTAAAGCTCATTGCGGCACTTCCAGTGTGATTTTGGGCTATACAAAACTAAATTGTATTGTATTGTATTGTATTCTTGGTGTTCATAAGAAATGTAATGTATTACTTCATGAGGTATAAGTACAGAAGAAACAAGAGTAGTTGCAATAAATATTTGAAATATTAAAGTGTGTTCTTTAATTTCAATATTTAAAGTCTAAAATATTCTTTATTGTAAGAGAAAAAAATTATACCTATTATATTAATATTCATAATCACTGACCTTGAAATAGTCTAAAATGACACCAAACATGCTTCTGTTTGAAATTTGTCATTTTTGACCTTCTGGGCAGGGCTCTAAGAGGGCTAGGACCACCCATAAAGAATCAAATATCAAATAAATTATATTTGTGATCAGCATCCTCTAAAAAGCATTAAACGATATTCCATGTTACCTATATTACCAATCCCCTTTTTTTTGAAGTTGTGTGAAAAGGAGTAACTTTGACCCCTCATCCCAGTGGTGGTTGGGGTTGGGGAGGTCATTGGGGTAAGGTGATGTGGAGTGCACAACTTAAAGTTTTTCTGACTGCTCCTGATGGAGACACATATCGGTTTACTCTTCATCATAAAAGTGCAATATCCCGCACAAAATATATTTCAAAAATTGCCTAAAAAATGAGTGTTTGGGGGTTTTCTCATACTGGTGAGTCGGGACAGGAGGTGCTGGGAAAAAAAAAAAGCTGAAGTGATTTCAAAGCGTTCATAAGTAATTCTTATGAACCCAGGTAGATAAATCTGCTTACAATCACATTAGACAATTCTCTGGCCCTTGCTCACCTGTCTGGAGTAGAAAGGTATTTCTGTTTCTGGAATTTCTTCTCCAGACCCATAAGCTGCAGTTCAGTGAAGATTGTCCGACTACGACGGGGCTTTTTCACCCTAGAGATGTTCTGCTCCACATCTGATTCACTGCTGATGCTCAGAGGTGTCTCGCTGTTTGCTGTTTCAGCCCGTGAGTTGGATACTTGCAGTGGAGAAAGCAATGGAATGACATGCGAGGAGGGTGAAGGCTGTGAGAGTTGAGACAGGCCAGGAGGCTGCCGTGTGATCACTGAGATCAGGGGGTAGGCTCGTAATGAGGAGGAACCTGCAAAAAGCAAGATCATCATCAATTCAGGGATGGAAAACGGACATATGAGAAAAAAAAAACATATTGCTTAAAGTTGCTACCTTTTAGCCATTTACAGAGGAGATGTATAAGAAACCCTTGGTGTTCTATTTTATAGACTGGGACAGAGGACTGTCTATGTTTCTGTGTGTCTAAGATGACTGAGTTTCAAAGAAGCATAAATAATTTTTAACTCTCCAGTAGTAAATGAAATGGTCGATGTGGTGGTGAGGGAGGTCAGTTCCTTTGAAATATCGGTCCTGTAAACTCTGAAATCCCACTGGGATAACAATCACCACTCTGGCAGTCATCCCAAATCTTTTACTACTTTTATAGGCCACCAAATCCCATCATTGCCTATAGTTATCCTTATAAATGATTTTGTGCCACCTGTTCCATTTTGCTGGCAAGACATTACAGTTGCAGTCTGTCGCTCTTATGGCTGCTGTTTCTGAGGCATGGACAGTGCCTAAAAGTCTAAAAAATGGCAGCAGCTGTCTAATATAGCAGACTGTCAGGACAGCTGAAATGCTGACTGAAAATGATTTGCAGCAGAATAAGGATTGTGGACAACACAAGCAAGTGGCATCTAAAATGCATTGGTGGTGAATGATTGCTATCTTCTGTATGTACAATATTCCTTTTGAAAATTAATGGTAAGCATTTGTGAGTTTCTTTGTTGCTGTGAAAAAAAGCATGCCATTACATTGCATTATATGGTACTTTAAATTAACAAAATAATTGTAAAACTACACAGTAAACAAGATTCAAATTATTACCAAATTGTAGTTTTGAGACTAAATGATACAGAGATTTTCATGCTGTCATCTATTCTTCCCTTTTCTAAATACACCTTCTTCTGGTCAAGGTTACAGAATTTCACTTCACTAAAGAATTTACAAAGCAAATTGTGTTTCATCACAAGCAAAATTCACACCATTAGCATATATGTTTTAATTTCAACTGAAACCTTTCTCTTCATGTGTACAAGCATGGCACAGTTTATTCTGAGGGCATGGTGAGAGGGCACCTATCTACAGAAATTGCTAAAACCCATTGGCCTGGGTAAGTAGCTGCTGAAGATCCTCCAGAAGGATTCTATTCTGCACTGACTTATGGAGTTGGGGAAAGTGAGCATAGAGTTACCTCTGAACCCAAAAGAGAAGTGTTTTGGCTACAGAATGATGCTTGGGAAGCAATATTTCATGCTTTCCACCCCCAACAAATATATTAGTGAGTTTCACATTTTGCAATTGCAAAATCACAAGCAAAATTAATTTTAGGTCAATTTTGCAAAGCTATTCAAAACAAAACTCTGCTGATCTGTTCCTTAGTGATAGTAATGATGAATATTCGCTATTATAGTTACTCCACATTCCTGTCCACTGGAATGCCAGCAATAGGATTGTTTCATACTGTACCCTGGGAGTTCAAAGATCAGAGAGCTGCAGTCAGAGCTTTATATATTTTCACTTGTCTGCCGAATTTACATAAATACAACAATACAATTATTGTATAAGATTACTGGTAACAAAAGCCATGAATATATTTGAAATGCTGTCAGTTAAGCGTAAAAATCCGAAGCCTGTACATGTCCACAAATTGTACTTAATACTGTGTAAGTTGTTATTAGTAAGACAAGTTGGAAATTCAAAGCCACATTATCTTGACAACTGCTTTTCGGAAAAAATCCAAAAAGAGAATACATAAAGAGACAAAAAGCAACTGTAATTAACAAGACAAGGGATTGATGAGCTATTTATGGAAATAAAACAATTCCAAAATCTCATAATTCACTGTGTTGTAAGATCGCCACCCCTTCCCCAGAGGGAATGTGCAGATGACTCAGTCTGTGTTGCAGCCTGCAGTTTCTAAACTCTTGCTCTCAGCAACAGAGTAAAGACTGTCTGCACTGTGACATCACTAGCTGGATGATCTCATCTTTACCGCACTGTGCTGGAGTGCAGTTCAGAGCAACAAGTCACAGCACATGTCTCGTTGACTTCACCGAGCACTGATGTACAGCTGGAGGGATCAGTGTTTCCTAACCTTTTAATATCATTGCTTCAGAGGCCGTGTAACACCAATGAGGTAAGCTCCTCCCACAACACCCCTGCACCCAAAACAAACCCTCTCAGGTCCCAAGAGAGGAATATGTTAAAAGCACTAAAGTGAAGGGAAGAGTTAGCAGAAAATCGAAAAAGAATAGTGTGCCCTATAGCTGGTTGATCACTTAGCAAATGCCCAGGTTCCATCACTAGATTTAAAAATAACAACACCTTGCGAGCAAGCTGGCAAATTCCATGGTTATTCACTCAGTCCACTATACAGAAATACAGAAATGCCTGCTGTATGGGCTGCCCAGTGCTAACTGGAGGATGTATATTGATTGATTGATCTCCTCAGTCAATTTTATCTCCGCTCCTTCAACACCAAAAACATGTTCAGAAAATGGCCTGATGATTTCTTATTGTAGATTTAAACATTAAATGAGATGTATTCAATATACAATTTGTGTGTGTGTGTATGTAACTCAGGTGGGTGTTTGTGCATGTGTGGCTCCTTCAGCATGCCAAGTCCTGTTTATTTGGACTACTACCAATTTGCTGCTCCCTTGATCCATAATGGGCTAATTTTAGTTTTGCTGGCGGTCTGAACTGTGAAAATACTTCAATAAAAATAATAATTACAGTATTATCATTTTATGGAAGCTCAGCAAATTGGCCTATGGCCACTGACATGTTTCATCTTTGAAGTTTTAATTATTGGGATAAGACAGTATTATTATTCAATATGTTAATAATAATGATTATTATTGCTGTTTTATCATTATTATCATTAACGTTGCTGAGGGAAAATTACATTGTAGTTTCTGAGCCGTCTCCCCCATATGTCCTACTTACTTATCTACCACTGAGAGAATAGGCTGGAAACAGCATGACTTACATTTTGTATTAAGAGACCAAATGTGTTCCAATAAAACATTCCCAACAACAACACACTCGCACTACCAGGCTGTGCAATTGACAGCCATCAGGATCAGTCCATTGATTCATGCCATGTATGCCAAATTCAATCCCTGCCATTTACACTTTACAACAGAAATTAAGGTCTGTCAAGTCCAGGTGATATTTTTCCAATTTTAATTTGAACATGTGCTCACTGTTGCTTCATCTTACTATTCTTAGCTAACAGGAGTTGAACACAATGTGATCTTAGGCTGCTGTTGCTCATCCATTTTGAGGTCTGATGCACTGTGTTCTCACAGATGCCTGTCAGCACACCACTGTTGTAATGTGCTACTATTTCAGTATTTGGATAATTTCTATTTGCTTGGTCAAAATTGGCCATTATCTTCTGACGTCACTCATTAACAAGATATTTTCATTCACAGAACCGCTGATCAATGGATGTTTTTGGTTATTACATCATTCCTTGGAAGCTGTAGAGACTGTGCTGCATGAACATCCCTGGAGGGGAGCAGTTTCTGAGATGTGGCACCAACATTGATATCACTATTAAAGTCTCTTACATCACAGGTTTTGTTTTACAAACAGCCTCACAAGTTTGTCCCTAAAAATCCCCTCTCTCATGCAATGGTAAAATTTACTAAAATGAGGTTTTTAGGGTTTGTAAAGTTTAACGGGGGTAGGATGCAAGAGTTAATCCATAGCCAAAAACACAGTCTTCTTTCTCTGCCTTATGATCTTCCACAGCTCCTTCCATGCAGCTTCACGCCTTGGATTTTAGGAGTGGCTTTGTATTATCAACCTCCTATTCACGCTTTGCACCATAAAAAACTGTACCATGCTTTGTCAGCTGGAGAAAGGGTTTCAAATGAGATGAAAAATGTATGTAGTGTATGCTTGTGCCGAAGTTTGCTCCACAAATTTTTTTATGAAGCAAAGCTACGTTTTTTGCAAATTGTTTCACTTATCACTACTCTTGACAATGTCTTTATACTGATATGAAAGTTTTATTTTGATATTTTTTTCTCCTTTTCTGTGGTGAATATCTATAATCAGACACTCTTTACTTGGGTTTTTGAGGTCAGAGAATCTGTTTATTGTATCAGAATTAAATTTCTGTGTTGCTCTGCTCATTAAAAGCTGAATATACAAACTTGTATACTGAGCTGTAACTATATCATTGGCTATTTGGAAGAGCAGGCAATTTGATTTAATAAAGAGATGTACCCTAATGTGCCACCCAAATGCATATGTCTTTGTCCCTAAATTTAAACTTAATCATTCAGGCAGTGTAGTGTGCGTGTGTGTCACACACACACGCACACGCACACGCACACACACACACACACACACACACACACATATATATATATATATATATATATATATCACACATGTGCGCCTTGGGGATAGCTTAAAGTTTCTGGAGGTGGATCTGCAGGGTGTTGCTGTGTACTAACACCTCTTCACTTCTTCCCTCTGCTGACCAGATAATTAACAACCTTGCCACTTCTGATGTTACTTCTGATGTTCGTCCACCTGGACCCACCTCTTCCTGACTGGCTTATATTTAATAACCGAAAGTGTCTCAATCTGGGAGGACTCACTCTTGAGACTTACCTCTGTAAAGATGTTTCTTTTCCTTCTTAACACATTTATACTTCGTGTTTTGTTTTTATTTATATAGGGTTTGCCTGCAGGTGCCCCAACTCTTTATAATTGTCAGTTTCTTAATATATCACATTTGGGCATGCGAGTTGCAGAAAATATGTACAGGTATATTTATACAAGGTTATTTATCCATGATTTGAAAGGTACAGAGGTTAAGAATTTAAAGGCTGCTAAGCAGTCTAACTGTTGTCCACTATGTCTTCAGCCCAAAATAAGCTGACCAACCGGAGGATCCTTGACATCAACACAGTCCCGTCACCCTATTCCCACCATTTCTAGTCTCTCACCTTTAAATAGTAATCCAAACAGGAAGATGTTGCATTTTAAGGTTCAGCTCAGGAGCGAAGCACATACACTTTGCCAAAGCCTGTGTTGCAATTTATCTAAAACTATTATCATTACATGGTGTAGTTTGTTATGCCCCAGCCTTTTGTATGGTATTCCTCCTTTTTATCCATCCATCCATCCATTTTCCAACCCGCTGAATCCGAACACAGGGTCACGGGGGTCTGCTGGAGCCAATCCCAGCCAACACAGGGCACAAGGCAGGAACCAATCCTGGGCAGGGTGCCAACCCACCGCAGGACACACACAAACACACCCACACACCAAGCACACACTAGGGCCAATTTAGAATCGCCAATCCACCTAACCTGCATGTCTTTGGACTGTGGGAGGAAACCGGAGCGCCCGGAGGAAACCCACGCAGACACGGGGAGAACATGCAAACTCCACGCAGAGAGGACCCGGGAAGCGAACCCGGGTCCCCAGGTCTCCCAACTGCGAGGCAGCAGCGCTACCCACTGCGCCACCGTGCCGCCCCCTCCTTTTTATATCTTACTATATACTATTTCTTGCTTTATATATAAACACATACACAGCATAAAACAATACTATTTAAAAATATAACACACTCAAAAATAATAATATTTAGCCTGCATTTGCGGTGTCCAGTTTCCAACCACTGTTCTAACACAAGTTGTAACTACTGGATAATTTATGAATTTGCCTAGAATGGGTGACAGTGAAGGAGTGCTCTAGAAGATACTGTGTGATGGACTTCATTTTCCCTTTAATATGTTATTTCACATATATGACTAGAATAATTCTTAACATGAAAGTAGGAGTTTAACAATTCTATAAATAAAAAGAGAGTGTGATGGACAGATACTCCATGCCAGGCTGGTTGCTGCCGCTTTTCCATTTCCATCAGGTTTGGTCATGACCCTGAACTGGATTAAAAGTGCTTGATAATTTATATAATATGATTCTGTATTCTGAAATATGTATTTAATTGTGTGTTTTTACCAATTTGCTTCAACAGAAAATCTTGCCCCTCTTCTTTTTGTTAAGTGCTGTCTTTTAAGCTCAAAGACCAAAGGCCATTAATTCTTTTTCTAATGCCTTTGTGGCAGGTGCTAGGAATAAGCAAGTTAGAGCATTTGTGCTTAGCACAACTGAGCCTTGCTGCCCGTCAAAGCTTCTCCTTCAGGAGTGAGGAGCACATGAGTCATCCCTCAACCAATGCCAAACTGGGATTAAAGTATAAAACATATATTCATTACAGCTGCTCTTGAAATCACTTTATGACTTCGATATATGTGGAATAAAATCCAAAATTTAGGACATGTCAGTAATTTTAACAAATAAATAAGAAGTTTAAATGAATTTCAAGTTTTAGTGTTAATTACAGACTGTCTCATGCACCTTTAGATGCCATAAATAATTTTGCTTTTAGTTTCAGGCAACATTCTATTAAAATCCTTCCAACTTTTTATACCTCACTTTACAGTCAATGCTGATTAACTGATAAACCACAGCCAAGAACAAAGAAACAGTCTTTCCCACTGTCTTTAGAGAGTGATTGAGCATTTAACATGTACAAATAGCTTTGATGAGTGGGATTTGGCTCCACCCTGCAGGAGGAAAGGTGCTTCAGATCACACATTTGCTCAGGTAAATACAGTGCACAAAAAAGCAAAGCTAAGCCACAAGCATTAGCTGATGAGATATAATGAGGTTAGATAACAGCATATTCCCATTTTATATCTAAAAAACATCCCACCATTTAAGGCTGGTGATTGAAGCTACCTACCTACATCTATTAGTTATTGGTGTGTAACAAGACCTGAACTCGCATATTACAAAGCACCACTGACAAATTCACAGAATGGTAAAGTGACTTATTGCTACATAACAAGATTGTAGCAAAGGCTTTGTTTGTATTTTGCAGCAATAAATAAGTAATTCATGCACTAGAGCCAGACTTTTACATACCCCATTCCTAAAGCACTACTTTAAATTTTACACAAACCACATAAACGGTGGGAAACACGAGACTCTGTCGAACAAACTGTGAAAAATCCCTGTACAGACTAAATACACATTCAAAATGAGGGTCAACAATGAACTTGTACGGCTGCTTTTTTTGACCACAGTATGAGGAGTAATTCAGTTATAGCTCATTAGCTACCTGGAATTGAGGAACCGCCTGTGAAGGAAAATTTCACAAAGCCTTTTTGTATGTCATGATATCATGTGGTGGGTTGGCACCCTGCCCAGGATTGTTTCCTGCCTTGTGCCCTGTGTTGGCTGGGATTGGCTCCAGCAGACCCCCGTGACCCTGTGTTCGGATTCAGCGGGTTGGAAAATGGATGGATGGATGGATGGATGATATCAACTTCTAACTGGCTCAGTGCTTAGAACTGCTACCTCATCCTTGGCCTGCTCACTGTTTGTCTGGAGTTTCCTGTAGGTCTTTCTCCTGGTATCCCAGGTTGGTCTTAAAGTTAATTGGTGACCTTAATCTAGCCTTTGCATGAGTGAGTATTAGTTTGTGTGTGCTATGTAAAGGAATTACACCTTACACAGTCTTGGATCCTATTTTATGTCAGATACTGCCAGGATAGGTTTTGGCCCACCAAAAATGGCATTACAAAAAGTAGATTTGAAAATAAGGGCAATAACTTTTGAATGCACTTTATACTTGCAGAGATTGTAACAACAGGATTAATGGAGTTGGTAAAGTGAGTGTTACATTCTAGAACCATGAAAAGAAAGTGAGATCATCATCAAGGGTGGAAGATGTGAGAGGATACATTACTAATTACCAATGATTATGTACCTCAGGAATAAATAAAGCATTCAAAGGAAAGCAAAACATTAACTTAGGAAAACCATGCTTCATTGTGATGTGGGTCTGTAGAAAAAAGAAGACTGGGCATCAAAAGAAGGCACTCCAAATATGAAATATTCATTCATTCATCTACTTGTTTTCAAAGTCATCTGATTTCGGCACATGATGTTGTTGAGTTTGAGCAAGGCCTGGAGTGACCACAAGTCTATAACATGGCATACTTACCCACTCATTCAGGTCCATTTAAAATTGACAGTCAACCCAATCTTTGAGATATTCAATTAAATCAGAAAGCTTTAGGCAAACCTAAATACAGTGAAGTACTAGAAAGAAGTTTCAAATGATATGGGCGTATATTGAGATGAGTGGTTAACAAGGTGGGGAGAAGAATCATAACAGAGGAGAAGAGGACATCCAAAGAAAAATTGGATGGACTGAGTGAAGGAGGATCTTAGAGAGAAAGGGGTGTCAGGCGAGGAAGAGTTCAACAGATTAGAGCAGAAGAGGACAGTCAAACAAAACGATCCCATATGAAAATGGGAAAAGCTTTAGAAGAAGAAGCTTTAGGAAAACCTATTATACAGTATAAGGGCATGAAGAGAATGTGCAAACTCCACCGAGACAGGGTCAAGGGTAAGATTTGAACTATGCTCTCCAAATTGAGATGGAAGGTGAGAATGGTGGCACAGATGAGAGCAGAGGATTTAAAAATAAACGTCACCTTTTGTGTTCTCCATATAGCAAATAACATGTTTAGCCAAGAGTGGAATGGTCCAGATGTGAAGAAACTGGATGCAAGGCCACAAGCTGAAGAATCAGAGGCTAAACTTGGGCCAGTGTCCGAACCGGATCATACCAATTACACTGTAATTCCTACTGGGCAGCACAATGGTTAATACTGTTTAAGTTAGAATTTCAACTCCTGCCCACATAGAGTTTATTTGTTCTTCCTGTGTCTGTGTTTTTCTACTGGCATTCTGATTTTCCACCCACATACCCAATGATGTACAAGTTAGGTTAGAAAAGATAAATTAATCTTTTTGCAGGCCAACTAACAGGAAGTAGGTTTACCCGTCAATATGTCACTTTCAAATTTTGTGAAAAGGGCGAATTGGCAGTTCAAAACTGGCCTTTGTGTGAGTAAGAGTGTGAGGGTTTGTGTGTGTGTGTGTGTGTGTGTCCAGGACTCCAATCTGCCATGAAATACAACCAGAATAGACCTGTGGACCCTGATCATGAACAGTATTAAAGTACTTATATTTTTGTTAGATGTTATTTTACATACTATGTATTATGTACAGTAAATAGGTGTTGTAGGGTTGTGGTTAAGGCTTTTGACCTCAAACCCTGTGGTTATGAGTTCATATCTTGCTACTGACACTGTGAGAATATGAGGAAATCACTTCACCTGCCTGGGGTCCAATTAGAAAAAACAAAGAAATGTATTTAGTTGTACTTCATATGTTGTAAGCTGCCTTGATTTAGGCAGCAGTCAAGTAATATATAATTTTACATTAGCTAATATCTACATGAAGTACTCCACTTGAATGCAAAATGGAGTTTGTGCTATATTTAAAATTCATTATTATAAACGGTAGTGCCGAAATGGCCAATTTGAAATGAAAGTAATGAGATTAAGCAAAATGTTTTATAGAAAGTTACAGAATAAGTGAGTCATGATGATGGATGGATGGACAGTATTAGAACTATCCACCTATATCATATATTTCCATCAGTTACCTTCAGGAGTGTTACTGCGGATTTCAAACACTTTCTGAATCTGATAATTCAGGTTAGCAAAGCTTCTTCACTATGAGTAGGTGTTTCTCAAATAACTATAGTACCCAGTTCATATCTTTAAAGTAAATGTTAGATTTTCAGTATCTTTACACTGCACTGCCCAAGACTGTATTTCTGTGTAAAACATATACATGCCTCCATGAAAGTTTCACCCTGCAGATGTTAATGTGCATAACTTTTTCTTTCTTTCTTTCTTTCTTTCTTTCTTTCTTTCTTTCTTTCTTTCTTTCTTTCTTTCTTTCTTTCTTTCTTTCTTTCTTTCTTTCATGTAGCCCTCCTTTAACATTCCAGCTTAACTGTTGATGACTTATTAAGAAGTCCAGATACTTTTGGTATAACATATGAATACCCCCTAATTCATCAAAGGGATAAGAGATTTTAAAAGCACATAAATATATATAAGCCTTTTTGACACTTGGTCTTCAACTTTTTAAGCCGCTTATAAAGCAGCCATTTCTGTCTCTCTGTTAGGACATTTGTTGCCTTTCAGCAATCTGTCATATTAGGTTTCTGAAAACCAGTTCAACTGTCATCAGTATGTCAGCAGACGAGTTTGAAAAACGGGGGAGTTCACGCACACGATAGCTGAAGAGTCGCGACGGGTTCTGCGGCACAGGAGCGGCACGGTAGCGAGTCGTCCCAGCTCAGCAGCGCCAATGTGCAGTAAAATACAATCGTCTACTGTTCAGTTCTGCCCAGGGAGGCCACGGTGTTTGCTTAAGGTGCGAATGTCAAGCCAGACCAAGACAAACCGGTCTTAAGTATGTGTGTAAGTTGCAGCTGTGCAAACAGCTTGTGCTGCAGACTGCGCGATCTGTCACCGCTGCGAAAACAAAGGCAGCGATTGGGAGTCTTCATAGAAAGAGAGAAGGAAAGAGAGAAAAGATAGAAAAAAGAAAGAAAGAGTTCGCCTTATAAATGCATCATCTCATTATTCGTTTATCCTTTTACAATATACTGTATGTAATCTTGGAGGAGCAACAGGTGCAGACCAGGACTGCAGTCAGAAACACAGATTCATCCATCCATCTATCTCCCTAACCCACTTATCCAAAGCAGTACCGCGGAATATATCCCAGCAATCATAGGGTGCAAGGAAGGAACACCTTGACAGGGTACCTGTCCATATTAGGGTGAACGCACATACACACATACACACACACGCATACCCAGTTCACCTAGTCTGCATGCCTTTACAATGTGGAAGGAAACCAAAGCACACAGAGGAAACCCACATGGACATGAAGAGAATATGCAGGGACCAAAACCCTGGTTTACTGTGAGCCTGCAGCACTACACTATGCCACATATACATAAGCAATAACTTAAAGTTTGGAGAGGTGAAGATATGCTTTAGAGAGGAGAGGAATGAAGGTCAGTAGGATCAAGACAGAATGCATGTGTGTGAACGAGAGTGATGTCAGTGGAATGGTGAGGATGCAGGGAGTAGAGTTTGCGAAGGTGGATGAGTTTAAATACTTGGGATCAACAGTACACAGCAACAGGGATTGTGGAAGAGAGGTGAAAAGGAGAGTGCAGGCAGGGTGGAATGGGTGGAGTAGAGTGTCAGGAGTGATTTGTGACAGACGGGTATCAGCAAGAGTGAAAGGGAAAGTCTACAGGACAGTAGTGAGACCAGCTATGTTATATGGGTTGGAGACAGTGGCACTGATCAAAAAACAGGAGACAGAGGTGGAGGTGGCAGAGTTAAAGATGCTAAGATTTGCATTGGGTGTGGCGAGGATGGATAGGATTAGAAATGAGTACATTAGAGGGTCAGCTCAAGTTGAACGGTTGGGAGACAAAGTCAGAGAGGCGAGATTGCAGTGGTGAGATGCTGAGTATATTTGGAAAAGGATGCTAGAGCTGCCAGGCAAGAGGAAATGAGGAAGGCCTAAGAGAGAGTTTATGGATGTCGTGCAAGAGAACATGAAGGTGGTGGGTATAACAGAGAAAGATGCAGAGGACAGGAAGATATGGAAAAAGATTATCCACTGTGGCAATCTTTAATGGGAGCAGCCGAAAGAAGAAGTTAAATTGTTAATGAAACAGTTATCCGGTCAACAGTGAAAGGAAAACAGAGACAGAGACCAGTCAGATAGAGGCTATTACACAGCTAATCACCATATTAACCCAAAATTAACTCAACTTCAAAATAAAATTAGTAAACATAATTCCACCAACTCCTACAAAATGCTTCATAAAATATGGACAATTGGCATTGAAGAAATGAAAACATAGCTGCTTGGAAGGGAAAAGGCCATGACAGGTTCTGTGTAAAAAAAAGATTGATTGACTGATAGTGCTTTATATTGAGTCTTGTCTAAGGTGAGGCTGGGTGGTCTTGATCTACAAGGTGCCTTAATTTATTCAAAATCAATTCTTATATCAAATGGAGCTGTAATTTCTTGCAGTCTTTTTCCCAAGTGAGAAGCTCTCATAGTGGATGGAGAAAAAGGATGGATAGGCTTCCCAGCCAAAATGGATGGTGTTCATCCTGGTTGAGATGACACAATGGAAGGACCATGTGTTGACCCCCACCCAAATACACCAGGTGGCAGCATTTTCTGGCTGTGACTTCCATGTGCACATCTGTTGTGTTCTTTGTATACTACTAGGAAGAGTGTTAGGAGAGGACTTCCCTGTTTTAAGGAGTTTCTGCCTGACCTGGAATTGCTTCCAAGATGTAATATTGTAGTACTTGGCTCTATTATGAATGAAGCCACTGAGAATCAATCAAGCAACTTGGAGTCAGTAGAGGAGGACAATGATGCTACCACTGCGACTGCATCTGCTACAGACAATGACTACAAAAACAAGCCTCCCCTGGGGTGGAGTGGAGGAGAACAAAGAATTGGAAAAGAATTATATTGCAGAAGCAAAAAGCCTGTCTGAAGGTGATATCTTTAATAAAAATAAGTCTTTTGAACTCAGGACTTAAGTCTTTGTGAGTGTGTCTAGGGTTTGTGATTTAGAGATGCCACGTAGTGATCATAATAAACAGTATGTTTTCTGGTGGTTGTCAAAGCCTCATGGCTTTCATTATAAAATGCTAGGATAGACTCTGGATTTTTTCAAACTTATAGAAAACGCTTAAGTTTAGAACAGTTTTGTGTTGCAAATGCATATATGCCATGCTTGTAAAGAAATAAGTTTGACTTGCCAAACTTATCTCTTACTCCAATTCAGGTTCAGGGTGACTGAAGCCCATCTAAGCAGCACTGGGTACAAGGCAGGAAACAGGGCACCAGTCCATTAAAGAGCCACTTCTCACCCACACTTGGGTACATTTGGAATTATCCAATCATAAGAAGTCAAATTAAATCATTTGGGTACATTTCACACCCTCTTAATTCAACTGAGGTGCACAGGGACTGGAGCTGATCTGAGCAGCACAGGGCTCAGTGCAGGAAACTGGGTGTCAGTCTCTCACCCACCCTTGGGTACATTTGAAATCACCAGTTAACCTAACCTGCACATCTTTAAGAATGTGGGAGGAAGACCAGAGTACCACAGGAAAACCAGCACAGACATTTGGAGACCAGGTGAAGTCCAAACAGAGAACATCTGAGTGGAGGATTTGGAAATAGGATGCTTGAGTCATGAGGGGACAGTGCTAACCTCGGTGCCATCATACCACCCTCCTTCTAACATGATCAGATTCCTTAGTTAGGAATATTTACATTTTAACAGTAATTTAATCACTAAGCCTCACTACCTGTCAAAGGGTTAACATTTGTAATTAGATGTCAACTTTTCTTAATCTGCTACCATGCCACCTATTTTTAAGAAAATGAAAATAAAAATACAGGTACATTTAACTTTCATAATGCTCCATTCTGAAGAAGGTATATGTCTCCTCTTCTGCATAATCACATCTTTTAAGTAGAAAAAAATACTTTTTCATTGACATTTCAATTATAATTCCCACCTTCAGCTTCCAGGCAAAATTCCTAGAATAACTTTGATTCTACAGTTCAATTCATCTTGAAACCTATTCATTCAGTCATTTCTTTTTTTACAGCAAAAGAGTTTGTTTTCTAAAACTCCTCCAAAATTTGTTGTTTATCTGCTTAACATTTAGCACACATATCACCTGTTATATCAGAAAAAAACTTACCAAGACTAAAAAGCTCTGATTTAGGATCATCATGGAAATAATCATATTGCCATTAGATATGGAATTGGCAGGCCATTAATAGGTAATTTGCCAACTGAACCTGAACTGGTGTCTGTCTGCAGAGACCTGGATGTATTAAAAATGTGGATGTTTTCATTTATTCATTCATTCTTCAAATCTGCATATTCCAATATAGAGTTGTAGGGAATTACAGTATATTTCAGAATCATAAGGTACAAGACACTGTTGGTTATTTTATCACAGGACAAACTCACACTCATTCATATAAGGTCAATTTTGATTGACTAACTGAACTAACTCATATAGATAAAGCTAAGTACTGGGCAAAAAACAACACAGTCACAACAGTGTTCAAAATCCATACAGACAGTGTGTTAGGACTTAAACTCAGCGGTCTGTGAAGCAGAAGTGTCAATGATTGTACTACCAGCTTTTATTCTGACAATCTAAAAGTACCACTTAACATCTTCATTGGTGCAGTGGCTGCTTATAGGCAGTACACAGTACAAGTTCACACTAACTGATAAAATCTCAAAAACATATGACACTCTGTTACTAGTGGGTAGAATACGAACACTTGCCGTTAAATTAGGATGTGAACTGACTTTAGATAATTTGAGTGTGTAAGATGTATAAGATGCAAAGTGATTTATTAACTTCTGTAAAATAGTGGTCTGTATGAATAGTTTTAATTTCTCCTTAGTGTTTTGGCTTCTATTGTCACCCAATGCTTCTACTTTCACTCAATGGCCATACCCATTAAGCTGCTTGTATAATATACATGATAAAGGCAACCAATATATGAAAATAAAATAAATAAATAAATAAAGAGTAGGTTTTAAAAGTAAAGTTGAAATCTAATAAAACTATGTTCATTTTGAAGGACTTCTTTGCTACAGTCTTGATCTTCCAATCAATGCAATCTTTAATTAGATTTTTTTTAGTTAAATGCACTCACTTTTCTCTGACTATCCAAGAAAGATATTATAGTATCAATCCTATATTGCATACAATAGACCATTACAGTGAATAGATTTGTAAGATTCAGTAAAAGGCATAAAATTAATAATGATCCCCAGTGTTCACCACTATTGGAGGATGTTGATGCTGGTATAAGTAGTGTTTGTTATCAATGACAAAATTGATGCTAAGGTAAATTTAACTTAAATTGAGAATGTGGGGTCATTTAGTTAGCCATGTGACACCTGTATTGTCTACAGCTACATTACAGCAACCACCAGGCCCTAACAACCACAGTAAGCTGCAATACTGTGGTCAGGTTTGCAAAGAGCAGAGGATATGAAAGATTTCATAGAATAACGACACAAATTCTTCCAATATAAAATGTTCAGTTAGTAATATTCCCTAGGAAATGTCTAATGGTTAAGGTTTTGGACTTCAAACACTTAGTTTAAGGGTTCAAATCCAACTACTGAAACTGTGTGACCATGAGCAAGTCACTTGACCTGCCTGTGATCCAACTGGAAAACCAAAAGAAATGTAACCAATTGTATTACAAATGTTGTATGTTGCCTTGGATAAAGGTGTGAGACAAATAAGTAAATATCAATGTAAATGTAATGTTTTGACAAAAAATGTTCAGTGAGTAATACAGATTGAAGTGATATATTTTTATATACAGGCATATTTCAGGTTATTATGGTTTCAGGTTATGAAAATTCCATAGATACGAGCAAACGCATACAACCATCAATTTTTTCTTTTCAACTAAATTCTAATTAATTTTCACTTACAAAAAAGCAAGCTAGATTTGACAAGGATTAGCAAGTGTCAGCTGTCAGTAACAGTGAAGAATATTACTTCAAAATAACAGTACACTTCAGATTCTGTCACCATTTTCCAAATATTTTGTGCTTTTACATGCATACATAGCTGAATGTAACTGCAGCACACTAAGCTCAGTCAACAATAAGCAGCTTGATCAGCAGCTGGCTGTTTATATAGGTAGTAGAAACTGTTGCTTATCATTCCCAGCATCCTCATTCCCAGCATCCCAGCTGGGAGAGGGAGGTGACACTCTGAGTGATGCCTCAGAAAAGACAGTATGTCTCTGCTGATGGATCAATTATCAGTTAGTGGTGGGTTTTCATGCCATCCTTATGCCTTTAACATAATATAATTATTAAAAACTGTAGAAAGTTTAAACATAAGGTCAACATACTGTTGTTTTACTTTAAATTATTTTAAATACTAGGGGGCTCTGCCCCCTGTTCACTTCGCTCGCCAACTCCTGGGTTTGGTTAACCAGATATACAATTTAAAGAGAAATTTTAAAGAGATTGTTTTTTCATTCATTTTCATGCATTTCTTATTTCTTGATATTTGCCAGTAATAAAACTATAGTGAATAAGTTATGTCCTTAAAGCCAGCTGCTGCTTGATCCGTTCTGGGTACTCTGCATGCCGCGCTGCGTATTGATAATTTAAAAGCCTGTACAGTATCTGCCCTTTTGTCTCACTTCCTTGTCTCACAGGACGTTAAAGTGTCTCCGAGAAATTGTTTGTAAGTAGGACGTGACGTGCAAGTAGTCTCGCGGGAGTTCAAAATGTCTTCCGAGAAGATCACATCTCGACCCAAGTTTTTTTGTTATAATAGAGAGATTTTTCTGTAAAATAAGTAATAATTCATTGTGAACTATTTTCATTAATGGACATTTTCAATGTAAGGTCCAACTTAAATAGCAAATTGGTTTATGAACATCAACAGGAACAGAACTCATTCGTAACCTGTGAGCTACATGTATTTAACTAACAACTAAATGCTAAAGTAAATGTTACTGA
This sequence comes from Erpetoichthys calabaricus, assembly GCF_900747795.2. Classification (NCBI taxonomy): domain Eukaryota; kingdom Metazoa; phylum Chordata; class Cladistia; order Polypteriformes; family Polypteridae; genus Erpetoichthys; species Erpetoichthys calabaricus. The sequence continues at coordinate 159,661,345 of NC_041402.2, read as the reverse complement.
TTTTCAAATACTATATCAATATATAGTAATTTAAATATCAATAAATATAACATATTCATGGAAAGTAATGCTGTTAGCCAAGTCCCTTTGTCACACACAATATTAAACAGATCTGGCTTCCTCGTCATATTGTGTAGACTCACTGGAAATTGTTCTAGTGATATCCCATTTTCACTAAAAACAAGTTTTTGTTTTTTTTTAAGACAGTGGCCTTTTTCAACAGTCTGTACACTGTGTTCTTTTGCTTCTACTTTTACCTAATCTGGTTCTCTCTTTAACAAAATTGTATTCCTCAGTTCTGGTTTTATTCCATTGACCAGCTCATTTTTGCTATCTCCTTCTTACTTTTTACTTTGATTCAATTCAACAATGCTTGCTAATTAACAGGACTATGAACAAAAAGAAATTACTGCAAAAGCATTGTATATGACCATGTGTGCTGATTATTTTTCAATAATCTCAATCACAGTCAGCTTTATTTATTAAAATGTGGGAGTTAAGTTGGTGGTACATTAAATGATATCTAGTCAGAGAGGATGTCAAATTTGACGAATGAGTTGCTTTTCTTGTTGCTTGAGTACATCAGATTACGCAACTAGAATTTGCAGGGCATGAAAATTACACAACTCTGTACTAACTTTCCAGCACAGTTTCACTTTTCCAATGTATCATGAGCTCACCCTTTTTTCTGAAAGCCAATAATGTGATCCCTGACAGAGCTGGTGCTTTCCAGGCTACAGAAAATTGAACCACAATCTCAGTCCTATTTTTCTATTCTGTCATGATACATAAAACACAAGACTAATCTTCTATTTGCATGGTCCAAAGCACCTGCAGTGTTTACTCCTCATAGCTGCATAGTATACACTGTATTTTCAGCTGAGTGCTCATTGATCCTCCCCACTCGCATACACACAGCTCACTGCTACAACTGAAGACAAAATCAGACCTGTTTTTTTGGGGTGAGTTGCAGACTGATTAGACTGAGATGCTGGGTACATTACACTACGCAAATGGTGGTCATGGAAGTATGTTCTGACTGCTTCCGGTTTGCTAAAAGTATGTAAAGTGTGCGACTGGGGCATTGGGATCCACATTCAGACAACAGGGTAAAGGCTGTCTTCTGGCCTCACCAACACATCTTCCAGTGGCAACCCAGGATTTTCCCAGATTGTCTCCCATTCAAGTACTGGCTGGGCCCAAACCTACTTAGCTTCAGGTGGATAACCTCTTCTGAAGTGCATGTGAAGAACAATTTCCCATTGGGATTAATAAAGTATCTATCTATCTATCTATCTATCTATCTATCTATCTATCTATCTATCTATCTATCTATCTATCTATCTATCTATCTATCTATCTATCTATCTATCTATCTATCTATCTATCTATCTATCTATCTATCTATCTATCTATCTATCTATGTGGTATGGCTGCTAGCCATAGTAAATAGTAAATAGTAAATCACATCTGTTTTACTGATAAAACAGCCAGAGAGGGAAAAAGCTTATTGAGAGAAAAAGTGATGCCTTCTTTACCAATAAAACAGTAAGATAAGAATGAAACTGATCAAGATTAAAACTAAAAAAAATTTTGCTAGTAAAGAGCAAAAAGATATTGGAAAAGAAAACTGACCTGGGAGCTCAAACATAATTTGGAGTCATGGCACCTTCTTGACATATAAGCAAAGCTCCTGACAAACACTGAAAACTTGCAATAGAACATAACAGTGTATTAATGAATAAACATTCAAATAAAATAAAAGAAATAGATAGAAAATAGAACAAAATGCAAGTAAAGTAAATTAGTCTGGGGACTCTGAGTCTATGACATACTATCACAAATTAGGCAGTAGAGATTGCTGTTATCATTGTGGAAAGTTTTTGAATAACATTAACTTCTGCAAATGTGAAGTTTTAATGCACCATCCAGTGTGAAGCCAATACTTGCTTGATAGCTTAATAGGCTTAAATTGTCCAGCCTTTAAGACATTCTCCTTCATTATCAAAATAAATATAAATGGTTTGGGCATACGGGTGGTGTAACACATTTCACAGTCTAAGGAGCTTCAAAAATGTGAAATGAGCATTGTTCCATTTCCACTAAAAGTCTTTCTGGTATCATATTTTAAAAGATTCCCCTGATCTTTTTTCACCCCATGAAATTTGACTTGCTCTCTAAAGAGGCAGATTAGTCAAACCTTACAATCAGATCTCCCACATAATACAAAAATGGTTGACCAGCTTGTAGGAAAATGTCTCTTTCACTTTTCTTACATCCCTTTGTGTATTATTTTTTACACACACACACTTTTTCCATCTCACACAGTCTCCTACTGTCCCACCTTTCTTTAAACATTTTTTCCATCTTAACGATTTCTTTATTTCATTCACTAACAGTTCTGGCACCCCCCCCCCTCACCCCCCCCACCCCAATTTCTCTTCTAGCTCTCTCCTAGCTCTCTCTGTCTCTATTTCTCCTAACACTGTTACTTCTTTTTGCAGCCACCCCCAAACCTGCCCTTCCCTTCATTTCTAAAGCCAGAGAAATTGATTCAAACCCAAAGACTGCACTTTTTTGTTTGGACATCTTTCATCAGGCTGTCATGTTACTTATCTTCAGTGTTGATCTTATCTCCATCACTGCTTTTTCCAGCAATCCTTTTAAAAGGTTTGACCTAGGTTCTGATGAGAGATGAATTTCCAAATGAAAAATTATCGTCAACTGTTCTGCTGTGAGATTGCTCTGTAAGATTGTTAATGATTGAGGGGGGTGATCGTTTCCAGGTTTCTAATGCACTGTTTATCAGTGCATCAAAATGAAAACAGCAGGCTTCTTGTAAAACATGGGGCAGTCTTCTGAAAACTGGCTTCTGTTCCCACATTCATTGTAATTTGCAAGGAAAACAACCCAGCATTTTCAATTAGATGTACAGAGGAGGAGAATTCATGGGTTGCATTAAATTATCAACTGTCAACAGCTTTTTTTAATGGGAGACATTTGTATTACATAACAATTGTCGTTAGCCCAATGTATAAAGTGTATCAGAATACATACTTTCTGAGAAATTACTTTTTTAGGCTCAAAGAAAGTGCTGACAGTTGAGATCAGGTCATGAGACGAAATTATTTTAGATCTGGGCTATGAAAGGTAGCCTTAGGTATCAGTAGCTTCTGCAATGAGCAAAGCTGAAGCCTATGGCTTATACATAGTCTAATCTCCTGAAAGCCCAAAAGTGAGATTCTCAACAAACTGAATTAATGGCAAACTGATGCACATGAAAACAAGTATGAACGTGAATTAGGAGTAAAGATGAAGCATCTCTCTGAACCTGAATAGACAAGAATAATTAAGAATAGCATGGTCCTTTCTGTAATACCAAGAATGGTTATTTCCTAACACCCCCCCCCAAAGAGACTATAACTGCACTTAGGTAATTTTCTTAAGATATTACAGAGTCCATGAGAGCGATTTCGTCTGAAGAAGAATTTGTGTATTTTTTTGCCATTGAATCCAGTGGTCATCAAATGGCCTGTTATGTTCAAAATCTCTCTCCCATTGTACATTAGAGTGAAGACTCATTTTTCTTATCATTTCTGAGAGCATTTAGAATGTATGGGGTTATGGTATACTGTATGAATACAGCTGCTGTGTGAAATTTTCTTATTTTAAAGCCCTGCATTAAAATCCCATCCTGCATGTTCTCCTCATTTCTTCATGAGTTTCAAGGTTTTTTGCTAGGTACTTCTGTTTTCCTCCTTCATTCCAAAGGCATGCATACTAGGCTCCTGTAAAAGACACATGATTGACACCTGATGCTCTTGCACTCCTAACACCGAAAAATTAGATTATTCAGATTTGAGAAGAGATGAATGATTACAAAGATGATTGTACATGTTGTTTGTTTCTTAAATTTAATGATGACTCCAGATCTACCCTGCATAACGGAATATGTCTTGTGATGGAGTGATGCCCTATCCAGAGTTGGTTCTTTGCCTTGCACTAAATGCTGTGTAACAGCCTTCAGCCCCTGGGATCCTGAGATTGTACTAAATGTATCACATTACTGATGGATACTACAGCATTTGAACCACCAATTTGATTTGTTGATGGGCTACTTTGTCTTCTGTCAATCTTATGAGTGATTTTCCACCAACCTCAATTAACGTATGTGTGTCTAGTGTCATGAAATGAAGTCCTGTCCAGGGCTGGCTCCTCCATTATGCCATTTCTTTCAAGATACATACTCTCCAGTTTTCTGAGAAAATGAATGAGAGAATGGAAGTGTGAATGGTTGTCTCATGGTCCTGGCAAGTACAACCTTAAAGATCTTAACGTGGCTTTAGATTTATGCAGTACCTGTTACTTTACTATGATTCTGTTTTCTTATACCAGTGTTTGAAAAAATAAAAAATTGAAAAATACATTTTGATAAATTTCTAATTTAAGATAGTCAAATGTTTATTTTGGGTCAAGAATGTTACATTCCTTATAATTACAAAAATGTGCATAAAACAGCACAAATAAATGGCTGCCCATGATATGCTTATAGCTGTTGCTGTCTCAGAAGGTAAAGAAGAATTTTACTGAAAAAGAACCAGAAGATGAAACATAGTCTTAGATTCACTTCAAATTCTTAACTGAGGAGTTAGTCTTAACTTAATCTTGTATTTAAAGCAAAAAGTTCTGTAACCAATGAAACAGTAAAGACAGTCTCATACAAAGTTCTGGTGCTGTCAGTCCCAAGGATTTCCTTAGCAACCTCATGGCAATCGTAACAAAATGGTGCCAAAAAGATGCAAAAATATTTAAACTAATTTAAATAAATTTTAGATAAAAAACTTATCACTTTTGTTTTTAGTGTGCTTCAAAAACCGTAATAGGAATGAAACAAAAAAAAACAACATAAATGATTCAAAAAGGGTCACAGTGAAGTCATTCATAACAATAGGATCATTTATAGGATCATTGTTGTCATATGTACAGAGTAGAGTGCATATACTGTGCATAAAATTCATTTTATATGAATAAGTGTAAAGAATTATTCTCTTTGTAATTTTAAATGAGTTAGAAAATAAATTAATTGATAGAAAAATCGCAGCTACACAGGAATAATAAATATTTCTGTGTCAGAGCACAGTTTGCCATTTATGGGATAGACTGGGAAAGAATCTGAGACTGACAAAGTGACTTACTCTTCTTATTTTTCCCCTTCAGCCAGGAAGACCAGAACTCATAAGAAGACCAATAATCCTGCCTATGTCTCCTCCACTTCTGGTCCATCCAGCTTAAAGCAACATGACAACAGGAAATAGCTATCATTTGCAAAACCATAAATAGAAAAGAAAGTTCTCTTAACTAAGTTAATATCATCTAATTTTTTTTTCAACTGCCATCTTTTAACCAGTTGGCTAAAAAATAGGGTCATCATGTTGATAGCCCAAGCCTTTGTGATTTCTCTTTTGTTCTGTTTTCACTATATCTCCATCATCCATTTCTATGTCCATGCTTGTCCTTTGCAAGTTCAAAGGGGAGCTGGTTCCTATCCTGGCACTATTAAACACAAATTAGGAGCAAACCCTGCAAGGGATGCCAGTCCATCAAAGAATACGCTATTCTCATATCCTCTTTTGCTCACACCAGGCAAATCAATCAAACATACATTACTTTGGTGCATGGAAGGGAACCAAAATACTCAGAGAAAACCAAAATGAACACAAAGAAAACATGCAGACTCCTCAGAGTCTTTGACTGGTGTAGGATTCAAGCCAGGACTGTCCTTGGGGCTGTGAAATAGCAGTTCTGACCACAGCTTTTATTATTTGAACATTAATTCTAAAGTCCCATGCATTTATCTTCTTAACCTTTCACCAACACTGTATTGTCAACCAACCGATTAAATCCATAGTTCCAAGTCTGATGTATTGTATCCATGTATTGTATCCATCCATGTATTGTCTGATTTTTGATTGTTTTGTCTGATATATGTTTAATGTTTGTGTTTAATGTTTTGCACTGGTCCCATCACACACACCCAGAGAGTGTGAGTTTAGAATAAACAATTAATGTAACAAATATAGTATATCTTTGAGAAAAGGCTGGAGTACCTGAAGAAACACCTATGGTGATGTTAGAAGAACATGCAAATACTGCATAACATCAACCAGGAGGAGGATTTGAGCCCATGATGTTGGACCGGTGAAGCAGCAGTATTTATGATACCCATAATACTTTGTTGAAATATCCTGTGCATTGTTGTTGTCCTAATAATAACATTATACATTATAATATTATTGAACTAACACTAACATTGTTTCATTCTATTTATCTGTTCATCCCTTTATCAAACCCATTCAGTCAATCATCCATTCATTTTAAGCTAATTTATTCCAATTTAAAAGAAGTGGGTAGCAGGAATGTATTCTACACAATCTGGATGCAGGTCAATCCTTAACACAACTCCAACCCCATCACATGGTAACTTCATACTCACAAATTACCAAAAATATTGTATCTTTGTAATATCCTAGGCCATTGTCCACAATATGAAAGGAGCAATAGAAAGCTTATATTGATAAATTAGAGCTTGGTTTCAGGTGGACAATACCCACCCAAAAGAACTGCCTGTCTACCCAATGAAAAAATCAATAAAAATGCAGTTTTAGCTTATTTTGACATTTAGTTGCCTTCCTTACATATCCAAATGCCCACCCCAAGATACCACCGTAATAATGCCACTGATTTGGATTATAAGGAACATTTACACAGCCATCTTATAAAAGAAAAAAGGCACATGCAGCATTATTCATATTTAGTCTTTGATACTTCTTTCAGTAATTTCTAGTTATACAGAACCCTGGCCTACATCAGACCTCCTGATATACTGACTGAGTTAAATTTTCAGAACACAGAGAAATAATACAACTGAAACTCATGTATAACATTTGTATAAAAAAATCAGGAAATATTAGAGAAGGTGTTTTATTCTTACACTTTCTTGCTTTCATTTGCAGGATCCTGCCTTTTACTGACACCTGCTGGATCCTATGATTACTACAATCACATAACACACATGTCCAATCCATTGATGAGTTTGTGGGTTGTGTATAAAATAGGCATTTTCATCCTATCTATCTATCTATGGCTGCTGTGTCATATTGAAAAGTAATTGTAACTGTCAGCAGAAATCTTAAGAAATAACATACATAAGAAGAACAAGCCAAAAAGCACCATTATTGGGGGACAGAAAGGGGATTAGTCATTTCACTAATGCGAGCAATACTGAAAAAGATCTTCTCAGCTAAGTGCAAGTCAGTTCTTTCTATTAAAAAAAAAACAGTAAACTCCATTCTTTAGATCGGAAATCTCTGAAACTGCTGTAAGCAAATGTGCAAGGTCCTGTCATACTGATCACACCCTGTTAAATATTTTAAGATTCCTTTAGGGATGTAAGCAACAAAATGATTAGTTTTATGTTACCAACCTTGGAAATAAAAAGGCTTCTACAAAAAATGAAATCAATCAGTTTGTCAACTCAAGCATATGTCTTTATCCATTGCTAAATAACATGTGCTCAGCAAACAACTTTTTCTATATAAGCTTTTAAACTTTCTAGAACAAATTAATATATGTGGCATTCCTAGACCTGGAGAAAGCATTTAAGGTGGTTCCATATGAACTTACCTGACACACCTTCCAATCACATACTCTCTCTGAAACATACGTGCCTTGGATCTGACTCCTTTATCATAATGTCTCAAGAACCATACCCAGCTAGAGTGTCACCAGCTTGGTCCTTTTGCTTCTATTGTTTATGTTTAGTATGGACCCAGCAACCACTGGTATCCAAACCCCATTCATACACTCTTCTTTATGCTGACTATGGCTTTCTCGTAAAAGAAACACACCAGAATCTTGATGGTGGCATCAATATTACCAGAGGGGGCCATATCAAGACCATACAATTTAAATACCTCAGCTCACTTGTCTGCAATGATGGTAAAACACTCCCCAGCACTCACGCACATGCCAAAGCTGCATGGCTAAAATGGCACCAAGTCACTGTGGTTGTCTGTGACTGCAGGATGCCCAATCATTTCAAAGAAAAGGCCTATAAGACTGTGGTATGCTCGGTCACCTTCTCTGGTGTGGAATGCTGGTCAGTGTCTACTAAACACAAAAGAGTGAGGATGAAAATGTTACCCTGGTCACATGATCTGACTTGACTCAACCACATCACAAATGTGGATGTCTGAAAAATTACGAGAGTCCCTCCAGTTGCAGAATAGGTGCGCAAAGCTTGTCTTCATGTGCGCTGTAGAACACAACATTCAGTAGCAAAGGTGGCTCTGTGTTTGTCCCCACCAGATGAAAGAAGATATTAGGATACCTTGAAATAAGCAGAGAATACCTGCATTTACATACATACATACATGTATATATACTAACATACAGTGTGTGTATGTGTATATGTATATATGCAAGACATGGCTGATCCATGAAAAGGATGCCAGCCTATCATATGTTGAATACACACAAACATCAGGAATCAATTTAGAAGTTCCAGTCTTCCTAACCTGTGTGTCCTTGGACTGTGGGAGGAAACCTAAACACCAACAGAAAATGGAGCTTCCAGAACCTGATCCTCAAGTCTCCTTTCTACCACTGTATAACCATACCTGTCTTTATATATCAATATCTGGAGCCACTGGAGCGATTTTGCTCAAAATCAATTTGCTTGTAGCATTTTACAATTGCAATAATAAATCTACCAAACTGATTTGTTTTTGAGTTATTCTATTGTGACACACATCAGTCTGGAAGTGGTCACATCATTTTCAAGGATACCTAAACTGTGAAAATCCATTAACATTTGGCCACAATACAACACTTTTCCTATACAGTATATACTGGAATAGATACTTTATAATAAATGTAGGGAAAGTAAAAAGACTTTTCAGTGATTCTTTATATAGGAGAAGGACATCACCAAAAAACAAGGCACTATCTTTTTCTCAGCCATGGAGTTTCACTGTTCTAAACTCAAGAAATGTTTATCCCGGTCAGGGGGCAATTTGGTGTCTTTTAAGCATCTGACTCTGAGTATATATATACTATCATATACTTCAGAAAAATACAGCATACAACTTGTGCATGTTTTTCTGTATAGTGCATGGTACATGCTGTATAATACAGCATGATATGATAAGACACTATCAACATTTTCATCTTGTCATTCATTTCCTTAGTCTGCTTATTGTAAGATAGGGTGGAAGAAAATGAATGTCTGTTCAGCTACACAAGGGACAAACAAAGACCAATCTGTGGATAGGCTGCTACTACCTTCAGCCTATCCTCTGCTCATAGTCGTAATAATCAAAAGATGTCAATAATAGGACACTGGGAATAAATGCCACATTCTTCATTATGAACAAGGAATTGCAGATTTGTGGGTCAAATCTTGCTTATTTCATTTTATTAGTTTAGCACAGAGCTTTTGTTGATTTGAATCCATAACTTACACCCACCATCTATAATATATTTAAACATACAATGTTAATGACCACTAAACATTCAATTTTGTTTCTCTGACAATGCCACTTATTCCAGTCTAGGATAAGGAGGAGCCTTACAGTGTTAATAACAATATAACATTTTCAAATACACTTAACCTAGGTCAGGATCACATGGGCTACAGCCTATCCCTGCCACACTGGCAGCAAAGTAGGAAACAGTCCTGGATAGGATGCCAGTCTTTCACAGGGCACACAATTTAGAATTTCCAATCATCGTAACCAAAATATCTCTGGGGAAATGAGCAGGCATGAGAATCAGATCCAGGATACTGGATCTGTGAGGTGGCAGGGCTAACTGCTGCACCAGTAAATGGTAATAATTTGAATGATGTAGCATTTTGTAATTGATTTCAGTTATTTTGATGAAAATTGACTTCATTTTTTATATATTTTTCTCTATAATATTCTGCCTTGTTTTATAATAGTTCTTAGCTTGAATGTTGATGTACAAAATCAACACCAATTTACTATAAAAATTACACATCTCTCTGCAAACACTCTAGTTTACCTCACACTCTGCATGTGCATGAAGACTCAAACTTGAGACATAGTTAATACTGACATGTCTCAATCCCCTGTTGCTTTACTCCTACAATGAATGTTGGTACGTGAGGCGGAGAGGAATATGACCATCACCAGCCATAAAACTTAGCCCAATTCCATCGTGTCCCACCTAGATGAATACTTTGCAAGTTGTATAGTTATTGATCAATCATAGGCTACTTCAGCACAAACTCACTTACTGAGCAGAGCAGATACAGTATTCTGGGATATGAGCTCTCGAACATCGGTGGTGAAAAGGAAATCTGTATCTGTCGTACTAATTGTCACTGTACATAAACTTAATTGAAATGCTAGACGAAATTAAAATAATAAACAGTGAATTTGACAGTATAGCACAATGTTTAGCACAGCTGCACAACAGATACATTGTTGTGGGTTTCAATTTTTTTTCCATTTGCTGGTTGTGTGATGTTCACATATTCCCTCCCCTTTTAACAATTTTTTCCCCAGACACTCCAGTTTTCCCTCACATTTCAGAAGTGTACATGTACAGCAAATTGGCAGTTTAAAATAAGCCCCGTGTGGGTGTGTGTCAGAAGGATCTGTGATCGTATCCAGCAGTGATGAGCGACAAAGTCAAATTCTGATTTGCACATAGTTTTGGGAAAACTGACACTAAAATTCATTTTATTGGCAATTTTGCAAAAAACAGATTTTGGGGGGGGGGGGGGGTTGGTGTAGAAAATAATGAATGCTGCTTCCTGAAGACTCATTCACACTTTCATGTTTATCTGTGAAGCTACATAATACGGGTAAATGCCTGCACACCAGTAAAATTAATTCTATGTATACTTCATGTTTACTGGGCCAAGAAGGTGCAGTGTGTTTTTTTAAATGTTATGTGGTAGTTATTTTTGACACAAAGACACACCAAAATGCACCATTGTTCACATTACTGCTTTCTCCTACACAGAAAACCATTTGGAGCCCCCTTCCTGCCACCCTGCTATAACCCTTACTTAGCAACTGCCATTTCCTTTTTCTTGATTTCTACATCATAGAGTTTCATTTCTGTCTCTGATGCATCTTTATGACTGTGATCACAAACACTGTCCATGTAATTGGCAAAGTATGCATCCTCTTACCAGTACAAACACAACGCACGGCTGTTGGTTAAAAAAATGTCTTCATGTCACAGTAAATTAGGTGATTTTTTTTCTTAATAGATATCTTTATCTAAGTAATAAATGACAGGCAAATGCATGCAGAATGAATGCATGGTAACGTTTCTAGAAAGGAAGCAATTGTGTCAATGGTGCAAATTTTATAGGAAGTAAATGACCATGTGAAATATGATTTAAATTCAATTGTACGCAAATCATTTCACTTATCACTACTGTCCAGAAATGGTTCCTGCCTTATATCATTATATTGTGAGGATAGGCTCTGGTCCCAGTCAACTTTGTGAAGGATCAAGCTAATCTGAGAATGCTATGTTCTGAGGTTTAATATCAGTCCAGCAAAACAATCAACTCACTTTGTGACACTGAGCAAATGTGTTGATCTTCCCATTTTATTATAGCATAAAAAGGTGAAAAACAGTTATTAGGTCTACAAAAAAACATGAATGTATCAGGTTATAGCCCAATTATATACAGTAAGTGCACTTGTGCAAATTTTCATTACACTTATATCTGGACTGTGTGGTGAATGGATGAATGCTGTTGTTTGATAAGCAGTTTGATAAGCAGTTAATCCTTATTTTTTCTTCACTATTAAATTATTTGTTTTTTGTAAATATTGAGAATAGCTTTTTAAATTTAATTTGTATGTTTAATATATTTTTCATCTCACCCTGTATAATAATGCTTTTATAAATAAAGAATTTGGTCACATGAAAATAAGGTGCAGAAAGTTTATTTGGAAACTGCTTCTATGACTATTATGGTAATTTGTACTATAAAGTTATGTGGTAGTAGTATTAGTCATGGTAGAATTGTCACATGTGTAAATAAAATTATTACTTGCATGTTTCTGGCCAACATGCAATGTCAGTAGTGCGCAGTAATACTGATTATTTTATTCATAATCAATTTAATAATTTATTATTTAATCTCTGTTTCTCTGTAATATGTGCACTGTATATTGATTGTTAAATTTTCATAAGTAATCATTATTTTTTTCCATTTTATTATTTTAATATTATAATTATTAACTTCAATGTTGTGCAAGCATCAGAGTAAAATGTATATTGCATATGACAATAAGTATTAATTCATTTCCTTTCTGTTAACTTGCACTACTGGAGATGTGCAATTTTGGACAATTTCTAAACAAAGAAAAGCAGCTCTGTAGATGAAGACTATTCAATGGATAGAAAATTACATTGTCTAGCAGAGGCCTCCTCCAGCCATCAGGTCTTTTGAGATGTAGGAAAAGAGGTCATCTATTAGTCAACTCAGCTGTGAGCATTGAACACGATGGAAAATATTAAATAGGGCAAATCAAAATGTACAAAAAAAAATGATTAATACTATTGTAAAACCTTCAAAAGTTACAACAGGTCTCTCTGCCCACCCTGTAAAATCTACAGAACGGAAATGAATTTGCTTAAAACATGCCCCAGGAAAACAAAAGATGTCTATCAACAATTTTAAACTTGCTTGTCAAATTTCTGCCTCCTGGCATGTTCAAGTTTTTTCACAATAAAAACAATTCTAAAGATGTCTCGGTAGTGATAAGATCACACAAGTTTCGGTGACCATGTAACATTGACATGCGTACTCAGTTCTACAAAATTGTTTGCACAGACGGTGGCTCTATTACTAGAAAGGCAACTGAAATAAATGACAAAAACATTTTCCGGTTTGCAGGACTTAGCAATGATAGATAGATAGATAGATAGATAGATAGATAGATAGATAGATAGATAGATAGATAGATAGATAGATAGATAGATAGATAGATAGATAGATAGATAGATAGATAGATAGATAGATAGATAGATAGATAGATAGATAGATAGATATGACACTGTTTTAAAATGCAGGCAATTCATGAGCTTGTTCTTTCACATGACAGGTCATCCATGTATCATAACATTCTCAAACATATTTAATCTGTTTCAACATCATCTGGAGTTGAACTTTATCATACCAGCCCCAGGCACATGGAATGAATCAGTTCTGTACAGAACACCAGTGCACGCACTCCCTCACACAAGGCAAATTTAGAGTTACCAATTCATCTAATATGCAAGTTTTTTACATGCAGTACACAATCTACAGTATATTACTTAAAAAAAGTTCATGTAGACATGAGTAAAACCTGTAAACTCCATACAGATAACAGAGACTGGTAAAATTCAAACTCATTAAACTGAATGCACGAGGCATAAAACGTTAACCACCATGCTACTGTGTCACCCCTGCCCACTTTATTATACTTCAGTTTACATATGAACATGTAGATTATTTTCTTTAGACAGTATACAATGATGTATGAAAAAAGGGTTGTAATCTACATTAAGAATATTTTTTTAACATTTTCTCCAACATTTATTCTGCTGATGAGAAGGAAACATAAAATGCAGTAATGTAGTAATAATGCTTTTATAAAGGCATTTTAGTGGTTTTTGTTATGAAAGGAGCAATATAATGTAAATAAAGATAAATTAAATAAATGAATACATTAAAAGATGAAATCTTTTCATAAAAAATATTGATTGAGTGATTGATTGATTGATTGATTGTAGCTTAACAGCATACTCTGTGGAGGTTAAGATCAATTACAAGAAAAGAGTCATAGAGCAATGTAAAATGATGTATTTCATTTTTATGCACAGCTGTATTCCCTCTGCCACCTTTGCCTCCAGGGCAAAACATTAACTGTAAAAAGAATAATTTTGTTACCTTTTTAAAGAATATAGTTTGCAACTCAAAAAGTATGACATTTTGGCTTTGTGTATTGCTGTACCTCTATCCTTGTGTTTCTTGAGTTAAAGACTAAGCGTAGGATGAGGAAGTTTAAACTCCAGTAAAACTGAGTGAACTGGATATGGGAAGAATGTATGTGGCTTATCAAAGCCACAATGGTGAACTCTTACTGCAATAAACAGTTTAACCTAAATAGTCAAAATATGAAAGAAAAAAAAAAACAAGAAATACGATTCATTAACATCATGTTGCGGTTAGTTATTCAGTGAGTAAGAAACAAGTTCTGTTCATACTTAATGCGAAATTTACTGTATTCTTTATTATACTGAGGGACTTAAACATCACTTAATTAATAGTTACTTTACTATTAAAATTTGCTCAGGTGATTAAGTTGTCACATAAAACTGTTCCACTAGATACAGACTTTCCTTTTTTCTTCAGAAGAGCTACTAACAGTATAATTGTCATACATTAACACTTTGTCACAAAGCCTATTTTGAGTACAACTGTACAGGCAGAGTGGCTTACTGGTTAACACTTTTGTCTTACAGCTAGAGGAAGCTGTAGTCAAATTGTCTCTCTGCTCATTACATTTGTGGAGCCTACACATTCACTCCATCATTACATTTTTTCTTGAAAGTTTCCCTTTCACTTACCAAACATATTTGTGTTAGGCTAATTGGTCCAGTGTGAGTTATTGTGGACTGGTGTGTGAATGTGCTCTGTGATGAATTGGTACCTCATTCGAGGTTCTACCATTTACTAATTCCACCAGAGTTATCTCTATCTCCCATGACCCTAAATTGATTAAAGGAGGTGCAGTTAACGAATGAATAAATATATAAGCATATTCTAAATATCTAAAATATCAAAACCTAACAAGAACAATATCCAATTAGTTCCAGTGTCTGTTTGTTCACACCACTGTAGAAAGTAACATTGTTTCATTTATGCATGCTGTAAATGTACCACACATTGGTTTATATAACTTTGCTGTAAGACTGTTTTTATAAAAATGCAATGCAAGTACATTTTTTGAAAAGTGCTTCAAGATAGATAGATAGATAGATAGATAGATAGATAGATAGATAGATAGATAGCATTCATGTATACCAATGTTAATATGTTAAATATATCCTGTTGTGTATTCCTGTACTTACTGAAGACCACTACGTTTTTAGTTTGTGGTGGCCTGAAGCAGTTTGGCTTTTGAATTTAAGCCTCACTTCTTAGCAGCCATACCACTGAGCTCTTTAGACTCTTTCTAATTGATACATGATCATTGGAAAGTTATTTTTAATATTCCATATAAATGATATTACAGTATACTTACAACCACTTCAGTGTTTCTGTTTCAAGATTATCATGAAATAAATAAAGCATTATATACAAATGTAGGCTTTAAATGGTAAGAAATCATAAATATTTCAGCGCATTATCAAAAACACTGCTTTCATTTTTTAGTTTAATACATACTCACTCATCTATCTATTTTCTCAAACCACTTTTTTCATGACAGACTGTGTGGTGTAGGGGTTAGGGCACTACACATTAATTGGGCCATCAGGTTGATCATAACCCTCCACGAAATCTGTGTTATCCTAAGCAAGTCTACCATGTGCTCTAACTACAGAAATACATGTTAGAAACTATATTCTATCCTGACATTGTATGTCACCTTATTTAAGGCTATCCACCATGTGTCATAATAATAATGTTTCCAAAGTCACAGCAAGCTAGAACCTATTCCAGCAGCATTAGCAACACTAGACAAGACACTTACTTTACAATAAAAAGTTAATAATAATCCTAATAAGATGACTTTGGACAGTGAGGGAAAGCACACAAATTTCATTTTGACATTGGACATTCCTTGTACCTGGAACAGTGAGGCAGCAGCACTAACCACTGCATTGCGATGCTGCCTATAATTCATTGACATATGCTGTAAATCTTCAGTAAATTGTCTGACACAGATGTTGTTTCATAACACTGATATTGCACCATCACTTTTAAATAAAAAGTTTCCATTGTTTTAAGGAGTAAATATGTGTAATTACACTGAGCACCTGAAAAACAGAGTTTGTCATCTCTGCTAAAAATATGTTTAGACACGTTCTGTCAAACTGCACAATCTAAAAGATTTTTGAACTTTGTTTATTTCCTGATGATGCTCAGAAAAGAAAAGTTTAACAGCATAGCACCACAATAACTTAACAGAACAAAAAGACGTTCCCTGAATTAGCTCATTTCTGGTTAACAATTTATAAAATATTTATAGTTTTAAAAGAAAAATAGAGAGTCCATATCAGTGTTAAAAGGGTTGAGCAAACAGTCCAATCTACACCATCCTCAAATGCAATACACCACACTTTTACAGAAAGCAGAGGACCGTCAGGTTCAGTGACCAGCTAAGAGAGGTGAAATTGGAAACTGAGCCTTTAAAGTTGCCATTCTGCCACACTGTCTACCAACTTATGCATTTGAACGAAACATATTACAGTAGGGTGATATATTACATTAGGCTGTGTATTAATATTTTTCTTTATTGTACTCATTTTGCTATAATGAATGGAAATCTTTAATCTTAATGAGTCTAAAGCAAGAGTTACTGCTATACAGAGACACTGAGTCTTTCATTAGAGTTGTAGCTTTTGGCAGACGGCTTCATGATTGAGAGGGTATGTCAAGTGTAATTTCAAGTGTAATAGTGGTTTGTTTGTTTTTAATTTTCCTAATTTGGTTAGGGAGAGACTTGTTTTTATAATCATGATACATCAGGCAATAGTTTTATGTGACTTGCACTCAAAGAAAGTGAATCATCATTTGTAGGGTCTGTGCCCAGTTTTGAACATGTTGTTGCTCTGATGTTTGCAAATTACTTTACTGGGGACGAACATTTCACATCAAGATGACTCTAAACTTATCTAGAGATTCACATAAATGTTTATGTTTATTGTTGATTGTAATAAGAATTAGATTTCATGTATCCACTTTGTATATTCACTTTCTAATTCATAATCACATAATTATAGTTTAGGTATTATAAATGTTAATATCATTATCAGAGATAAAGGTAAATAAAGTAGGGATATGTTGCTGCTCAATTAATTTTAGTGACCAAACAGAACAGATTACCACATACAAACATAAATCAGATTTTTACAATTAAACTCAATCTAGAAATTTTTGTGATTTTCTATAATTATACTGTAAACTAATTTTATTACTAAGAATAAATCCCCACCAAACGGAATTTTTGTTTGGTGCATAATCAGTGTATATTGATAGTGAAGAACATATTATGATCTCCGATGACTGTACAACTGTAATAATAATACTAATAATAAACCTTAATCATATATGAACATCTAAGATAAACTCGCTTATAAACATGTGTTTGCAAAGTGTGATATTAAATTGTGATTCTGGTCAAAAACTTTCATTGACAGCTGTTGAAGATAATATATTATTCGAAACAACTTTAAAATTAATCAGAGATCTTGGCATGTCTTAAATGTATTTGAGTTAGCATTTAAAGAGTTGCTTGTAATCTGTAATCGCAAAAGCACCTGACCTCTAAAATTAGAATCGTTAAGGGATAAGTGTGCTTCACCGCCCTGAAAGTAAAGAAACACATTTCCTCGAGAATGTAATAAATAAAATGTATTCAAAAAGACCGGATCACACACCTAACAGTAAGTGAACACACATTATATAAAATATACAGCAATGAAAGTATTTTCATATTTTTACACGGAGAAATCCATTGTACGATACAGAGAACTCCTTCTACAGTTCTGTCACTTTCCTCTTTTATAAGAATTCCTAAGACACTGTGCAAAGAATCGACCCTAATGTAACACCTAGTGCAATGATTACGATCCTAACCTCATTCTGCACTTCACATTTTACGAGATTCGCCCAGACGAAGCGCAGACGGATCAATCGATTTCAAATTCTAAACCTGTGATTTAAGTGCTCAGCTTCATAGCCACTGGACCACGCCGATTCCTCTCTACGAAATTACCATTTACAAAACCAACAGAAAGACCATAGGACACTCTACCTTATGGACGATATTTCAAATTTTAATAGACATTTATTTGAGTCTATGGAAATATCAATTTCTGACAAACAGATGGCGTGCCCGTTTCTGGCTGTCAATTTTACCTTTAATTATAATACAAAGTTTAAAGGAGAAGCATCATTGTTTGAACCTCTGGTGGGAGTTCACTGAGGTGAGCAAATATTGATGCTAAAAGCCTGACTTACCTGTACATGAATGAAGAGGCTTGGGTCTGACAAGCAGAGAAGGGCACACGGAATATAAGGAAAGTTTTTCAAAATAGTCGCAGGTCTCTTTGGACAGAATTTCGTCAATCATGAAGGTCTTGTAGCGCCGCCTGGCTGTTTTAAGGTTGCCCGTCGAAGGCATCCTTGACTCGGTTTGGCAGTGCATGATGAGTCGCTGCAGCCGTAGTGACAGGCTCAACTTTATTGAAGACCAGGTGAGACCAAAGTAAAACAAAATTCAGAAATTTCTTAAAAGTACTGGTTATATATATATAACGATTTAAATATACAAGTTGAATAGAGGCAGAAAAAAGACTTTCTCCAGTCCAGTTTTGCAGCAAGAACGTCCTAAGTGTTAAAACACTTGTAAGATCTTTTATATAGTAGCGTGTGCTGTTGAGACGTTATAAAGTGAACTGGAGTTGAGAATGCCCCCGAGCCTCTCCTATATAAACCGTCCCCAGATAAACATCTTCACGATCCCGACTCAGGACAGTGAGGCTGTCAATCAAGTGCTCTGCTTACTCCGGAGGGGCTGCGCCGCACGCTGCTGAGCCGCTCTGTCTAATTACCGCGGCGCGTCAGGCTGCACGGCTCGCACCAAATAAAGCAGCGCGCCCTTTCTTTTCCCTCCCCACCCCTCCCTCTCTCTCTCTCTCTCTCTCTCTCTCTCTCTCTCTCTCTCTCTCTCTCTCTCTCTCTCTCTCTCTCTCCCACTGTACTCTCTTATTTCTTCGGAGATCGTTTCTTTAAACTAGTTATTATTCGCGAACATCCAATATAAATCCACATTTCTCACACATCATTTCTGAACATACACCTGTATGAATTTTACTTAATAAACAAAACATTTCATAAACAGAATTTACCATTCCGAACTAAAATGGTAAGGCAAGGTTGACTGCGTACAATTGAACGGGACTTGGCTAAAACTGCTCTATAGAAAAGTAGAATAGTAGAAAAGTTACTAGATATTCGTTCAGATTAATTATTTTAATACATTGTTCTTAAAATTCAGAAAATGTGCTTTTAAGAACAGACTTATTGCTGTTTTCGAAAGAGGTTTTATTATGTTTTTCAATTGTAATTACATGTGTATCATGGAAATATGTTTCTGTGAACTCCTGGTGTTACTGTATACATTAACCATGGTGTTTAGACATTGAAAACTGATAGATTGAACGTTTTTATTAACCTTGTTAAATATATCAAAACGTTCTAAAAATCGAAAGCAATGTTTATCGACATTGACATAAACGAATTTAACTGTTACATATGTTTTGTAGAGTTATTTTATTTCTCCATGCTCTATAATCCCAGCAGAAGATGGGAATTCAAATTACTTACACTGTGTGAAGGACAAGTCTGCAATGCAGTTGTGATCAGTTCATTTATTTGTTGAAATCTGTTAAATTCTGTACATCTATCTTAAAGAAAATGAAAGATTCAAAAAGAAATTACACCTACATTAACCATTTAATACCCTTGTGAAATGAGCCATAGATAGATAGATAGATAGATAGATAGATAGATAGATAGATAGATAGATAGATAGATAGATAGATAGATAGATAGATAGATATTTTATCGACGTATCCTTCAATAATTTTCACACTTCATTCTTACCTGTCAATGACGTATGTAAGCTGACCGCAAGCTGTACTTAACAATAAGAATATGCTCTGTGCCTGTTTTTGTCATTATTATTATTATTATTATTATTATTATTATTATTATTATTATTATTATTATTATTATTATTATGTAAACAATAGTAAGGCTAAATCTTTATTTTGTTGATAATGATATAGTAGATTTAGTACTGCACTCAGTGGTGGCTCTGAGGCTAGGGATCTGCTGCACTGGCAATCGGAAAGTTGCCGGTTCGAATCCCGTAAATGCCAATAGAGACTCTGCTCTGTTGGGCCCTTGAGCAAGGCCCTTAACCTGCAATTGCTGAGCGCTTTGAGTAATGAGAAAAGCGCTATATAAATGCAAAAGAATTATTATTTTGGTTCTGTATTGTGTGGTTCCTCGTAAAACCATTGCTCGAAAAAGAACCATTTTGTTCTATAAAGAGTAATGTACATGTGAAATTTGTTCTTTGAGGTTTGAAAAAGTTGTTAATATGTGAGCAAAACAGAACAATATAATGTATAGCAGACAACTAATAGGATAGTAACGGATCAAGAAAATTTGATCTTAGCAGGTGTAAAAATGTGCAGTGAGAGCCATTTAAAATCACAAATTTACTGGTATTTTATAAATCAGTTACCATCTATTCATGAGTATGTGTGTAACTTATTACGGACTTAAACAAACAATGCTCCTTTCTGGATCCTTCAGGTGGATGGCTCTTTTGGTAGCCAAAATGGTTCCCCTATATGGCTGCGTTCTGCGTTGGCACATTTAATAATGTAGTACCTAATGTTTCTTTTGTAACTGTTTTGACAGAGTATTTATTGCTTTATTTACGTATAATTTAAATTATATATATTATATATAATAATAATAATAATAATAGTAATAATAATAATAATTATAATTATAATTATAATAATTCATCCATAATTGCTTTACAATTACAGATTCTTAACACTTTTTTTGGACACAGTCTGAGGGTATTAAAAAAGCAATATACGACTTAAAGACTAGTCAGTCCTTCTTCGTTATGATGTTCTCTTATTTACATGATCAAGTTATTTGTGCAAAACATCGTAAATATATAATGGTTATTGTAATACATATATGCATTGCGCCTTTACTCTCAATAAAATAATGACAGCATGTAATTATTGATTTTTCAATATTTTATCATTACATATTTCAATTGTATATTTATCATACGAATACTGTATACAAAATTCCAAAATGTATCTTTATTGTTACTTCATAAATATAACAAGAAAGCTATCTTTATATATAAAATGTTGTTGATTTTATTGTCATTTTGTATCGTTTTTTTTTTTTCGTAAATCATATATAGCATTTTACAATTTAACTTCTACTCTCAATATTTTAAGGAAAAAGTGAGTTTTTCTCGAATAAAATTGATGAAATAATATTTTATTCTTTTACTATCTGGTGTAATCATTTTTGTTTTGGCCTAATTTAAATTCTCTCTTCGATCTTTCAAAATATTTTTTTTTATTTCAGAATAAAAATTATTTTATTCTCATTTTACTATCAGCTGCAATCATTTTACTTTTGATCTAATATATATTTATCTATGTGTTATTCTTTTACAACTAATGTTTCTTTGAATTTGCAATATTAAAGTTGGCACTTGCTAAATTGCTGACATTAAAACGATATATATATATATATATATATATATATATATATATATATATATATATATATATATATATATATATATATTCACGGCATTCGAAGTCTGTGTCACAATCTGATTGTATAGGTGGTTACCTATATATATATATATATATATATATATATATATATATATATATATATATATATATATATATATATATATATATATATATATATGTATGTATATATATATATATATATGTATGTATATATATATATATATATATATATATATATATATATATATATATATACACACATTTTATGAGAGACATGACATTTGTATTAGAACTGTCGCCTCAGAAGAAATGACCGAAATATATTGCACCTGTACACTTTTAAACAAATCATGTGTAAAACCCTGAACATTACAGATGTTTCTTGATGACAACTTTAAGTTGATGTTCTTTTCCGCAAGGAGAAATGTAAAAGGCTGTTAATGCGGGTTTTAATAGTGTTTTGTCTATCTGCAGGTTTTTATTATTAATTAGCTGATTGAACGCAGCGCGCGCTGTCAAAACATCTCTCCAAACGACTGTCTCCGAGTTGAAATATGAGTCGCTGCTTCGCCCCTAATTACCCTCACAATCCTGTGAATTTCATCTTCAGTCAGTTCATATAAAGAAGCCCTATTTATAATCTGTCTCTGAACGGCTTCGTATGGATTTCCTGAGATTTTAAATGGAAATCTTACTGTGGCAACTTGTGCTCTAAATATTCGAAGCGTTTGGTACAGCAAACAGGTGGATGAGTTTCTCAGCTAACAGGTGGATAAGTTTATCATCGTTTCGCCTGTTCGAAAGTTAAAGCATTTAAAAAAAAACATTAAAAGAAGTAAAAGTGGGATAGATAGATAGATAGATAGATAGATAGATAGATAGATAGATAGATAGATAGATAGATAGATAATCAAGCGTTATTAGAAAACCGTGCATAACCGTGCATTTATTCAGGTGTTGATTACATAATAGTGTTTTCCATCATTGTTTTACAAATTCTGGACTTTTATTTAAGTGCATGCTTCCTGCTGCATTGTAAAACGTCTTCGTCAACCATATATTTTCATATTGTTTTTGCATCGTCATAAAGAACTTAAAGATCTGTAAGCTCTTTAAAATTAAAGGCCAGTAAGTAAAATACCGACTAAAGGCTCGCAGTATGTTGTTGATTTATAAATTCTATGAATATACCTTTTTCACCGTGCAACGTATGTATTTTAGAAGTCTTTAAGGAAATCTAATATTCTCGAAGATAAACGTTTTTACTCGGAAGCTTAGCTTTTCGCTATACGGGGTGTAGATCCCTCATTATTTAACCTATTCTTCCCGTAGGGCGTTTCGTGTGTTAATTGAATTTCCCTTTTGCTCTCTCGTGAGATGGATGTATGAACAGAGCAAAGTGAGAAAAAGAGAGAGATGAAAAAGGAAATTGCACGCAAACTGCACGCAAATGTGAAAACGAGTATACTATAGAAAGATGTAACTGATATTTGTTATTTTACTGTTTAAAAGTGGTTACAGTATACAGTTTTCAGAATAAATACAAAACTTTTAACAGTCTCTCACGTGCATATCATTTTAATTCATGATTTTTCTAGCATTAAAAATCAACAGCTTAGATTAGTTGCGAGCAATTTAATTAAATTAGAATATTAAGACAGAACGATATCCAGTGATGTGCAACTGGACTAAATGTTCCTAACACTCCCCGCACACGTCGCCCGGGTGTTCGTTTTATATTTAATACCGCGCACATTCTCGTCATTTATTCCAGCCAAAGCCTCACCGAGACTTGTAAAAACTTTAGCCTTGACTTGAGCGCATGAGTGACGACTATAATTTAAGAGAAACGAAAAGTGTGATAGCTCGCTATAAGGTACAAGTTTTGGTTCACAGTGAAGTAAAAAATGCAGCAGTCTCGCTTATAGCAGTGTAGCAGTGGCATAGTCTGAACACTTTTCTCGATTTGCAGGGCACCGGTTTGTTTTTGCTCAGCACAAACTGCTTTCTTCGTAAAGTGGTGTATTCTCTTCAGATGCTGTAATGTTTACTTTTGCAGAAGACTAAACAGTGAATTGCTCGGAGAGGATAGTTCGTCTACAAGGGGTTCGTTTCGTGTATTTTTGAGTAGGCTGTGTGTGTTTTGCCTTACAAGTTGTTTTACAGATTTTTATATAACCTGACTGAGCCCATCCAGACTTGAAATCCGCATGACACTCTGATGACAGCAAAGAAGCACAAATATCCTTTAGTACATTTCTGCTTTTATTATTGTTTTTATTCAGTAAGGTTTCACTGAAATCATTGATAATATGCAATGAGAGATTTCGTAATAAGTGGTGCATTCAATTCAAGTTAGAAATAAGAATAATAAAGTATCTTGCATATAATAATTATAGTATACAATAGCCAGCTAAACCATTCAGTAACACCTAAAGGGAATACAAACACCTGGGATTTTAAGGATTTAACCAGAGGGTAAGTATTACAATATATTCTTCACTGTTAGCCAAAAACTTGACATCATTTTTTTTTTTTTTTTTTTTTTTTTTTGTGGACACGCATGAAACCTCCGATTAGAGAATGCATCACCTTACTTAGGAATAAGAGGGCTAGTGCAGAGGTGTATAAGCTTCTTGTAGCGGAGATGCAAAAACTCTTAACATTTGAGTGCAAATATTGAAGACATTTATTTTGAAATTTGTTTTACAATTTATGGGGAAAAAAATGAGCAGAGACCATATTTGTGGCCATCTTCAAAAGAACGCATACGTATTTATAATTAATGGTTCTTAAAAAGGCATTTGACTGGGTTGTGTGATTCCTTGGAAGCATTACTTGGCAAAGAATTGTTATGTTCTGAGAAGTGCTTTTTCCATATGAAATTAGTTCTTTGGGCTTTGAAAAGGTTCCTGACATGTGGAAAAAAACAAATCTTTAACATATAGTCACCTAACAAGATACTGACAGATCAAGAAAACCTGAACTTATTCTATCCTTTTAAAATCATGAACTCATGGGTATTTCAGAAATCTGCTATCATCTGTTCATTATTACTTCAGGAGCTTGTGGATATTTTTTTTGTTTGTTATGTTTTTGTTTTTAAAGCATCACTATAAAAGACCACACTGGCAGCTTTGCTTGTAAGAGTGGCAGGTCTCTTAGAGCTTCTGTCCTGGACAACCATAGTTTCAATGGAGTCAATTAATATTGCACAAGCAGTTACAGCTTGACATGTTAGTGCTTCATGTTATTGACATGCTTGTTTAGATTCCCAACATTTAATATCTTCTTTTCAAAATACCTGCCTTCACCATTTTTATGTTCTTCTTGTGGTCTTAACCAGCTGCTAATCAACAATGAGATGCAAATACAAAAAAGAAAACAGCAACTTGTCCAAAATGGAACTGTTTACTCTTCTGAGTGTTAGTTGTGACATATATTTTAAAAAAGTATTTGGAAAGAAACAGAAGACCTGATTTGGCAGAATGAAAGCCATTGCATTAAATACCAAATTTTGATATTGATAAAGGTGGTCTTCTAATTTAGCAATTGGGTTGCAGCAATAAACTACAGCCTTCCTGGACAGAGCTTGTACAGAGTCTTCATGAGGTGCATAAATGATGCAGATGTTTAAAACATTGAGTTTCTTTCTTTCTTTCTTTCTTTCTTTCTTTCTTTCTTTCTTTCTTTCTTTCTTTCTTTCTTTCTTTCTTTCTTTCTTTCTTTCTTTCTTTTGGTAACATTTCACCAAAAATACATATTCCCAAGTTATTCCCATATTAACAAATGCTATTTGTAATCACTTTTTCAACCCCCATAACCATATACAGTACTGCATTAAACATGTTAGATAATGGATAGATAGATACATTTAAAGGGTATTTCTCTGACAAAGATTGTATTGTTAAATATTATCATCATATGAAATGTTATGTGCAGAATTATTAAGTCAGTAAAACAACTCAGTTTTTTACAGAATTATGCATCATTACAAATACCTTTACAGAACAATCAAGATTATGATTAAGTCTTGTAGCATATGATTCATCTACGTGATGTTTTTAGTCTTTTGTAATAAGAGCCTCCTCTTTCTTATGTTACAGTCTTTGTAGTAAATTTTATTGCTGTCATATAAATAAGTAATTATTCAAATTTCACATTGTAACAGTCAACAAATTGAATTCCATGTTCCAAAACATTTTTTTTCAGTAACAGGTAAATTGGTTTTCAGAATAACACAATGATCTGCATTTCTATCAAGTGTGTGTAAGATAGCTTGCTGCTATATTCGAGAACATGTCCCATTTAAAAGCCTTAAATTAGTGTACCTTTAATTAGTTGAACAAATGTAGAAGGACAAGCTATAAATATATAAGTACACATAACAATAAGGTCAGAATTCGTCTTTTTTTTTTTTTTGTTACTTTTCACGGTGAATTTAAATTTTACATATTTTTTCACACACATAGGCATTTTTCTGCATGTCTCTCTTGCAAATGGCAGTATACATTTTAAGAATAATGTCAAAGGAATAACTTCAAAAGCTATTAAACTCTTGCCTTTCTGTTCTTTTTTCCCTGATGCTGCTCAGTTTGTCCTTTACTAAATCCATCGATTTGTTGCCATACGACAAAAGCTGTGTAAGAGTTCAAATGACATGGAGATATTAGCACTGCCATACAAGTCAAAGAGATGATCCTGCTACAACATCAGGGCAGCATGTAAACAAGTCCAATACAGGGAGAAATTTAAATGGTGCTAAAGACAAACTTTTTAAGTTAACACAACACACTACATAGTGTACCACTTAAAATTTTTAAGCCCCATATTTTTTGAACTTGCAAGGCTTTGGGGGAGGGTTGTCAGGTTTAATACATCACGGTCCACATTACCCACCATCCTTTACAAGGAGCACAGTTAAGTCAAAACTAGTGACTCTAGAGAGAATGCTGGTAACATTTTAGTCTAAGTGTTGCAAAAATGCATCTATTAGTCATATACAGTTATGTACTATAAATGTCTAATTAGTTAAGCATTTTACTGCATATTGTACTGTATGTAGAGTTTGTATGTGAAAAATAAAATTTGATTTGAATAAGAACTTAACAAAGGCTTTGTTTGGTCTTGATAACACTTACAAGCATCAGTGAAGTGGATATTCATCCCTTTGCCCACTAAAGTTGTTCATAGGCCCTTTGTTCTTATTGGTTCATTTATAGCCTGTGATTAAGCTTTCACAGGTAACTGCATTTCCACTTTTGGATCAATTTTTTGAGTCATAGGAATAGGTAATGGAGCTGTTGACTTCTAGTGGATGACCTTATTTAATTTCAAATGCCTAGGGAATGTTTTTTCTTTCTTGACTTGAGTTACTGTATGGCAAATTTATACATTTGTCATGTTTAGTCATGTGTTTATGAAGAAGAGGATCCATTTTAATCTCTTCTCAAATTTAGATCTGTTCCACTGTTACATGTCATTAAAGGTTACACTCTTGCTTATGATCCTTTTCATTTGGGTTGGAGTTGCTGAATGTTGTACTTACTGTCACATGCGAAAGGAGGGTGCAAGGCTTATGGGAACTATATGAAATCAACACCAGGGAATAATTTAGAGGTTAGATTGCAGCAGACATATTTGTTTGGAATAATTATTCTGAGGTCACGTTTAACCCTCTGTTGACCCCACCCCCTTGGGGTCAACAGCTTACACAACACTGAAGGTCCAGGAAGTGGTAGCAAGTTACAACGAACTCCTAAAGACAACACACTTTTGTGGCTCGATGAAAGAATCCCAATGTTGTCATTTTTTCTTCCTTGACTAACAGCAATAAATAACATGTAAAGAGCAAGAATCCATCGGGTCAGTGTTAACAAGTACCAGCCCAGAGCTACAATATACAGAAAATTTATACATACATTTCAGTAATGTTCATTATCCTAAATTTTCCTTATTTTAAAATTCTGAAATTCTACAACACTTGCAGTATGTTCTACAGTCACACATGTAATTATTTTTTATACATAAACATATGAAACAAGTCTGTTTTTTGTAACTTCAGAACATGTGCAATACCATTGTTAGCTGAAGAGATTGGCATTTAATGCAACTCTTATATCCATGAAGGACATTTGTATAATACATCAGAAAATTTTCTCTGTTTTCTTTGACAAGTATGTTTATTCACAACATCAACAATATTTAATCTGTGCTATTCAGACACAGATAGATAGATAGATAGATAGATAGATAGATAGATAGATAGATAGATAGATAGATAGATAGATAGATAGATAGATAGATAGATAGATAGATAGATAGATAGATAGATAGATAGATCTTTATGTGCCCTCAGAGGAAAATTTGGCTTTTTACGGAAATAAATAAAGAAAACTTTTGAATACAAAGTGCAGTCACAATCACAGTAAGACATTATATAGGTGTATTGGTATACTGTAAAGGAGCCCCAGTAGCTTTCCCTGACACACTTAATCATTTGTTGGCTGAAAGTACTCCATGATAGTGTGCCAAAGAGAGGATGTGAAATGCTTTTCATACATTTAATTTTATAAAATACAAATAAATAAAAGTTTATTTAAGCAATAAGCAGATAGTAAAATTATAAATAGAATGATGACTAGTAAGTCTATATGCTTGCTGAAGACACCAGATGGTTTCTATTTAAGGGAATGTTTGTCTAATGCATTAATTATGGTGTAATGTACTTTAGCTGTCTAATATCAGACTTGTCACTTAATTGTTTCAATAAATGGCACTTTCTTATGCATAAAGTTTAAGGAAATCAATTCTTGCTTTGCTACATTCTGTTGATTACCAGTTTTTCAAAAGGACATATCATCCGTTTTGGCTTCATGTCCTCCACCCGGCAGGTAAAGCTAAAAATCTTGAAAACTTATGGCTTTGCATGGCATACTGGCCCAATTCTGTTTTGAGAGGGTCCGGAGACCTTTCAATCTCTCTTTGTTCTCATTTACATATATGCTTGCGTTCTGATCTCCAAGGGGGAAGCCCCTCAATTGAATATGCAAACCCTTGAGTCAGCCCTGCTCCTGAGTGTCCTTATTTCCTGACTTCTGTGTTCTCCTTTATTTACTCAGGTATCTGCCCTCCCTGATCTCCAGCGGCCTGTACATTCCAGTAGGGAATCCATTCCCAGGCTCCCGATTACTGGGAAAACTGCTGTAATTCCCGGGAAAACGGGAACGGCCAAGCTCGCATATATAGCGTGTAAAAGTGTAAAAATCGATCAAGAAATAACAGAGTTATAGTTGAAAATAATTAAGTGGCACGGTTTTTTGGCCCACGTTGTAGTGTGTTGCCAATTAATTCAGTCAACAACAGACCAGCAGCAGTCAATCTCCCGGCTGACTGAGCACAGTGGACTGGGAGGAGTCTGCACTCTGCAGCGCACGAATGCTGGGATGGAGCAGAGTTCATTGACGTCTGTGCTATTGACAGCTTTGAACAGCAACTTGAAATTGCAATGCGTCAGCCTGTTGCATCCGCATTATCTGTGCTAAGAAACTTGCCATCACAGAATGATGACAAGAAACTGGATGCATCAGTAAAAGCTGAAACGGCGGTGTTTCAGAGCAACGGCAAGTGCGGGCATTGTTTAGAACAAGTGTATCAGTATCTGATGACTGTGTCGCCTACTTCAGTGGAGGCAAAGCATGCTTTCTCAGCGGCTGGTGTACTCTGCACGAAGGTGCGCTCTCGCCTGGATGACCGCATGCTGGACATGTTGTGCTTTCTACACTCTTATTACTGCAACTAACTAGATACATGTACTTATATGACAACATGAACTGCTTGTAGTTAAGCTTAGTCTTTTATTGGTGTCAACATATTGCAGTAGTTTTATTAAAAATAAGTGTCTGTCTTTCTAAAACCATTCACATGTGAGATACCGGTGCACTGTGTCATCCCCGGGAGCCCGGGATTCCCAGGAATGGCATGCAGGATTCCCGAATTCCCGAGAATGGATAAACCCATTCGGGGATGGATTCTCTACATTCCAGTATGTCCCATATTTTTATATCAAGTATTTTTTTGATTTATAATGAAAAATAAAATATGTATATATATTAGGTACAATGGAGGGAGCAATGGGTTGCACTGCTGTCTCACAGATCAATTATTCTGTGTTTGAATCCTCTACCAGGGTGTCATCAATGTGGAGTTTGCTTTGTTATATATATATATATATATATATATATATATATATATATATATATATATATATATATATATATACAGTATATATACAAGCTGTGTTACATGGTCTTGCCTAAGAAACTTCTTAAGACAATGAGCCTCAGTTATAGTGTTGAGGGATATTGGATATATAAGAAGTACTATGAAAGTAAAGCAGTACTTTTTGTATACATTATACATTAGCTCCTTCCTCTTAAACTTGCTTCATACAATTGTACCTTAATAAAACATTCCTGCCAGAGATCAATTCTTGCTTTTCCTTGTGACTTGGCTTTTGTTGATGGTCATTGAAAAACGCAGTTTTAGAGGAAACTTTTTAATTCAAACAGTTAATTAATGGGTATAATGAGAAATTAGGGAATAAAAATAATTTCATGTTGTAGCTGTTGTCACAATTCTGAATTATGATATTCATCTTATTACAATTCAACATTGAAATTTTCAGGCTGAATATTTACATTTCCAATGTAATGAACTGAACATTTTAAGCATTTTATATATGAGCACAGGTGAAAAGAAATAACATTATGAACTATGTACAATGTCTACCTCCACTATGTTCTGTCTGTGGAGGGTCCCTTTACTGCATTTAAAATGATCAAGACATGCCGTCGCTTCTGGCTCATGTTGTACATAGGGCTTGAAGTGAGCTTATCCACTGTACCAACAGTTCCCTGTTTTTGCTTTGCAAACCGGAGCATAGCGGCACATCTCAGCGTGGACTGCAAGAAGAATCCTTAGCTCTTGCAGTATTGCATGTGTTATAACAACAAATCCCCAGTTCTTGTAAGTTTATGTATATAAAAGCACTCAACAATCCAATCCGGCATAAATTTCTATGTATTTTGTTCTGCATCATGTTGAGTAAGCAGACGCTAACAGAACAGGGAGAACTGCATGTACTCAAGGACACCATTTCTTTGAGTTTCGCCTAACTTTTCTTCACCTAATTTGCATCTCATTTTCCATGCAGCTCGCCACCTCTTCTCTTTTTCCAGTGCAGGGCAACTACCTTTTCTCACTCACTGTCAGCCCCATTTCTCATCATGATTACAGCCTCAGTTGACTATATACATATATAGTCAGCACCATGGGACGTGGTAGCACCTCAAAGTGAATAAAAGGTTTATTCTTATAAATACCTTTCAAAAGGGCATAAACCAAACACAATACAATTTTTCTCCTATCTTTCTCTCATTCCACTACTCCAGACAAGCTTTGTCCACGTCCTCGCAACTCTGACTCACCTCATTGAGGTCAAGCAGCTTCTTTTATGCATGCATGGTCATAGCCCGATGTAAGTTCTTCTGGGTAAATTGGAGGTCCCTAAAAGTAGGGATTGTTAATGTCTTCGGCTCCCCCTGGCAGCCCTCAGATCCCAACAGGGCTGCCTCACAGGACTACAGGTTCCAGCATGCTCTGTGGGCATCCGCATGGAGATCCTAACCCAAGGAGGCTGCCACCTAGCAAACTGGGGGAGAAAATATTTAACATCTTCCCCCAGTCTTTCCATTGCACTGGCCTGCCGGGATATACTGCATATTTTGTGCATGCTGTTTACAGTTATTGTATGTGTCTGTGTTGGTAAGGTATTATTGCCAGCTGTTCTGAGGAGACACGTAGTTTCATTGTACACTTCACAAAAAACTTGAACTTTATATTGTGAATATGTAGCCAATGCAGAGCAGCCCTTTTTTGCCAAAAGTGCAGCTTTTTGTTAGTGTTATCGTATCATGTGTGTTTGTGTTTATGTGTGCTTCTTTTTATTGCAATTATTATATATTAAGGAGTTTTAGTAATCAACACCTGCTTCCTTTTTGTAGTCAAATTTTTATTATTAATAATTTTAAAGAGTAATAATGACATCTTTAACATTAAATATCTCCATATTTGCAGGGTAAAGAGGAAATTTTTTTGCAGGGCAGCTGTACACTGTTTTTTGACCTAATCAAAATGAGGAGGGTTACTGGGCAGTGTATCTATTTTAAAACTTCCATTTACTTTACAAGAAAACATCTCAGAAATAAACCCATACTTCTGTTTTCCTTATCTATTTTAGAGTTAATAGAGAGTCAGCACCCACCATAACAACATTGGGAACAAGGTGAATGGGGGGCTTCTCCTTTGCAGAGTGCACTTATGGTCACATCCATATGATCAGTTTAGGTTCACCAGTTAACTTGGCCTTCATGTGTTTTTGATGTTAGAGGAAAACCAAAATGACTAGAGAAAAATTCACACAGGCATGAATTTAAACTCAGCATCTTCAAGCTATGAGGCAGCAGCTTAATCCACTTGATCACTGTGAATTTAATGCATTTTAAAAAATGTTCTACTTCTCCATTGATTGCTAAAGGTAACCTAAAAAATACAGTAATCCCTCGCTATATTGCGCTTTGACTTTCACAGCTTCACTCTATTGCAGATTTTATATGTAAGCATATTTAAATATATATCGCAGATTTTTCGCTGGTTTGTGGGTTTCAGTGGACAATTTTTTTAATTTCTGGTACATGCTTCCTCAGTTGGTTTGCCCAGTTGATTTCATACAAAGGACGCTATTGGCAGATGGCTGAGAAGCTACCCAATCAGAGCATGTATTACGTATTAAATAAAACTCCTCAAATATATTGTGAGCGGGGGGCTGTTCGCACCCCTGGAGTATATGACCACTCCTCAAAAAACGCTGAAAGACTACCTTCACATTGCTCCCTTCCTTGCTGGGCTTACTTGTGGTTGCTTTGTTGTGCGGTATGCTTCCCATATGGTGCTTCGCATACTTAAAAGCTCAAACAGCACCTATTGATTTTTGATTCTTTGCTTTTCTCTCTCTCTCTCTTGCTCTGACATTCTCTGCTCCTGACGGAGGGGGCTTGAGCAGGGGGGCTGTCCGCACTCCTAGAGGATACAGACGCTTGTCTAAAAAATGCTGAAAAACATCCTTCACATTGCTCCCTTGCTGGGCTTACTTGCGGCTGCGTTGTAAAGCGATATGCTTTGCATACTTAAAAGCTCGAACAGCACCAATCGGTTTTTTGATTGCTCTTCTCTCTCTCTCTCTGACATTCATACTTAAAAGCTCAAACAGCACCTATTGATTTTTGATTGTTTGCTTCTCTCTCTCTCTGACATTCTCTGCTCCTGACTCGCAGTCCTTTGAAGAGGAAGATATGTTTGCATTCTTTTAATTGTGAGACGGAACTGTCATCTCTGTCTTGTCATGGAGCACGTTTAAACTTTTGAAAAAGAGACAAATGTTTGTTTGCAGTGTTTGAATAACATTCCTGTCTCTCTACAACCTCCTGTGTTTCTGCGCAAATCTGTGACCCAAGCGTGACAATATAAAAATAACCATATAAACATATGGTTTTTACTTTGCGGATTTTCACCTTTCGCGGGGGGTTCTGGAACGCAACCTCTGCGATGGAGGAGGGATCACTGTAGTAGTTTTTAAAATGCATTATTAATGGACTACTCAAAAATGTTATAAATTATCGACGTTCCCTAATTAATGTATTAATGTTTCACCTTCTGTTTTCTTGTGTAAAAGATCACACTGTAATTCTTAGTTTGTTTGCAAATTATTTATTTTTAGGTCACATGGCAGTAATGTTCTCATTAAATGATAAATCATTCACATGCCATAACTATATATTTTAAAGTCCTAGTTTCTACCAATAGGTGTCACTGTTTCACAAAAATAAGGAATCTGAGATAGATGTTATTGCTTTAGCAAAGGAATGTAAAGTTTTCCAATGTGATTCATATCTTCCAGGTTACTTCAGTTCTACGACTGCCACACTTGTTTTTACCTCTTCTCCACATGTGCAGTAAACCCCCAGGAATATCAGTTTCACAACAGTGACAGTGACTGTTGTCTGATGTTTACATTAGCAACTCATACCAGTTTGCCTTTATTTTTTTATGTATTCTTAAAGAAACACCCATTTGTTGAAAGTCTGCAAAAAACTACAGGTGGCTAAAGATGTAAAATTTCTGCTGATGATGTGTGAGACGTGTAGTTAATGGCACATATCTCTTTGAGAATCCCCAGCTGGCAGTTTATTTCTACAAAAATTGCAGGTGAGCACTCATTATGTTATATTTGCAATCTGATTTGGTTTCTATCTAGTGCAACACTCTGAAACATCCATTAACAATTTATATAGCAGGAGGATGACATTTTTAGATGTATTGCTTTTTTAGTATATTTGTTATTGGATGCATCCCCAAAAAAGTATAGAGAAAGTAGTATTAGCATCATTGACACATGAGCTGAGTCAGTAAAATTACTGGTTAAATGTCAGACCAACAGGCACCATGATGAACTACAGTAGAATGCACTATTGGCAGCCCATAATTTAAAGGGTCACTGGTGCTTGGTAAGCCTCATACAATTTTGTACTCCTCCATTTTCTGCACACTATATTCTGGTGTCTGCGGTGGGTTGGCACCCTGCCCAGGATTGGTTCCCTGCCTTGTGCCCTGTGTTGGCTGGGATTGGCTCCAGCAGACCCCCGTGACCCTGTGTTCGGATTCAGCGGGTTGGAAAATGGATGGATGGATGGATATTCTGGTGTAGACGTAATGTGAAATTGATGTTTGCCATTTTTCCATTAACTTAATGTTAAGTTGAAACGTTTGCCATTTTTCCATCAATCTAAACTCAATAACCCGTAATGGCAAAGTAAAAACATGTTTTCCGAAGGTTCTCAAATTTAAATAAAAATCAAAAACTGAACTCTCTTATTCATATACTGTGAGTATTTAGACTCTTTGTTGTGGCACTCCAGGTTGTGGTCAAGTGCTTCCTGTTTACTTTAATTCTCCTTAAGATGTGTCTACAGCCTGATTGGAGTGCAACTGTGGCAAACTGAATTGATTGGACATCATTAGGAAAGGCACACACCTGTGTTTTGTACAGAAGGTTCTACAATTCAACTACATGTCATGACCAAAACCAACCCATGAAGTTCATGGAACCTTCTTCAGACCTCCACGAATAAATTGTGGAGAGGCACAGATCAGGGCAAGGGCATAAAAACATGTCTAAGGCTTTTGGAGTTCCCAGGAGCAAGGTGGCCTCAATAATTGTAAAATGGAAAAAGTGTGGAACCACCAGGACTCTTCCTAGAGTTGGCCATCTGGGGCCAACTGAGTTACTGGGCAAATAGAATCCAACTGTCACTGTAGCAGAGCTTCCAACCTACACAGATTCTGCACATATATAAATCCATATTAACACTAAAAAACATGCATAGAGATGCGTGAATATTACATACAGTAGATAGACTGTGCAGGAATGCCTTCAGTTTTCTGCTGTCATGCCAATTCTTGTTTGTGTTTCAGTAGGATGATAACATTACAGGATTCATCTGATCACAGTTTAGAGTGGCATAGAAAAGGGTCTATGAATGTGTCTATGCGTCTATGAATGAGAGATTTCAGTTTTTCGTTTTTATCAAA
Organism: Erpetoichthys calabaricus; assembly: GCF_900747795.2. Taxonomy (NCBI): domain Eukaryota; kingdom Metazoa; phylum Chordata; class Cladistia; order Polypteriformes; family Polypteridae; genus Erpetoichthys; species Erpetoichthys calabaricus. The sequence goes on along the minus strand of NC_041402.2, from coordinate 159,625,993 downwards.
ATTATGAATGAGAAATTTCAGTTTTTCATTTTTATTAAAATTATGAATGAGAGATTTCAGTTTTTCATTTTTATTAAAATTGCAAATCTTTCTAGAAACATGTTTTCACTTTGTCATTATGGGTTACTGAGTGTGGATTGATTTGAAAAATGACAAATGTAAAAATTTTAAATGAAATTTATAACATAATAAACCATGCAGAAAGTGAAGGTGCCAAAGTACTTTGTGAACCCACCATAACTTCTCAAGCACTCAAACAAATGTCAAAAAGGATCTGCCACAGATTAATTAAAATGAACTCCTCCACATTCCTGAATCCAGGATCCAATAAACATTTATATACCTTCAAGAAAATACGTTAGGCCTGGTAATAAGTGGTACAACAATTCCTTCATGGTAACTTGCAAAGTAGAAGCTTCTTCAGGCAGCTGTCAGAGGTTAAACAATTGAAGGTCAAATCTAAACACATAGCTATTGAAACACTTCCAGTCGCTATGCAGTCATTTGCTGGTGAGCAAGACAACACAATAACTGAACAGAATTGTGATAATTCTACTTTCTATACAGCAACATGCTTGAGCCAGCAGTGAAGACTGTATATGGCTGGGAGTCTGCTGAAAAAAATTGTGAAACACTGACAATTTGGGAAAATGATTCCATTGTATATTCTGCAGTATTGTTTTAGTGTTCATTTTAAGATGAAAATATTATAGACATTTTTTACTTTTCTATCTATCTATCTATCTATCTATCTATCTATCTATCTATCTATCTATCTATCTATCTATCTATCTATCTATCTATCTATCTATCTATCTATCTATCTATCAAATTTTTTTTTATCCAAAGTGTACTGTTTAAGATAATCTATACAATTATGCTGGGATACATTTATATCACAAAGGTCACAGAAAGACAGCTGGCCACATCAGACTGCAACCTTTCACTCTGATGTTGATCATCATTGTTCTGGGGAGGGAGAATAAGGGCTTACCATCTCTGAAAAATGCTTTGGGGTCCCAAGAAGCATCCAGCTTGAGTGTACTGGGTTCTCAGTGAGGATCACCTTCGACGCCACCATTCATGGCAATGGCTTCTATAAAAGTCCAGAGAAGGGTGATCAAGAGAGCCGCTAAGCCTCGTCCTCTAGGCACAGAGACGCCAGGCAGATTAATCAATTTAAACAGCTATGCTGGGGTTAGTCTTAATAGCGACTTTCCTGGTAGCTGCTGCTATGTGGGGGTGGGGATAGTGGATATCCTTCATTAGTTGTTTTCCCAAGCACACATTGAAAACAAAAAAAAACTTTAATGTCAGCTCTTACTAATTTAACATACAGTATACATTATACAAAATAGTAACATTTACCTTTATATGCTAGGTTAACATTATGCATCATCAAAATATAAGCCCTTTAATTTTGATTTAAGTAAGTTTTGAAAAGCATTCACTTTATGTCGACCAGTTACCTCTAATTATCAGCACAGCACTAACTAGCTTGACTTCAGTCCCAGAGGAAAAGTGAAGAGACTGTGTCTTCATTAAAATACCTTACCTGGAAATAATAAATGGCTGCATATGCAGTATCTGTTCTTGAGCTGTGGATTTAACTGTTTAAACAAGAAATCCACTCAAATATAATCACATCAAATTTATTGTAAGTGCTGCATAACGTCTCATATGCACAAGTGTATTTCATAATGGTGCTTTTAGTTTTTGAAGTGCTGCTTAATGTGCAAAATGTCATCTACTTAAAATTCAGGACTTAGACCTGAAATTAACTTCACGTCACACATTCTAATCACACAGTTGCTTACTAGTACTATATACATATAAATACTATATGTTGTAAAGGACATCAAGGACATCATGGATGGACTGCCATAACAAGTGTGATGGATGATTCTCCCTTACCTGGCTGGTAGGTTGACATAATGGATAAAAGGGGATGACTACCTCCCAGGGTCATGTGCTTCTCCCAGTCCACTGGGTGGCAGCATTAGTCTGGTGTAGCTCCGCTCAGACACTAGTAGGGTCTCATAGAAACTGTAGTTCTGGAGGGCAGCCCTGATGTTATATAAATGTAATGAATTATTATTATTATTATTATTATTATTATGTTTTCCTTGCGGACCCTTAGAAGGTACTGTTGGGAGGAGTCTTCCCTGTCTGACCCGGAACTGCTTCCTGGGTTGATATAGTTGCACCGAAAGTACTGCCAGGTCCAGGTTGAAAGGAACTATTCCACCTTCCCTTGGTGAGTCAGAGTCTGGAGTGATGAAGGACTAAGCTTGCCTAGTGATGAGTGGAGGAGGAAGAGAAAGAGGAAAAAAATGAATTGTACTGCATAAGAAGCCAACCTGAAAAAGGTTCTTTGTTAAATCAAGAAATATTTATTTGAACCTGGCACCTTTGTTGCTGCAGTTATGTTTGGGACTATGAAGCGCCCCTAGTGGTTACAATTTATACACTGTATGCACAGTATATACTATATTCATATATATTCAGCACAATTGGGCTGCACTCTTGTTTTTTGGAGCTAATTCAGTTACACAGAAAACACATTTTCAGATAGGTGCTGGCTTAGTAAATGCAGGATGAGCTGCAGCTTTGCACAAGTCTCATATCTCAAGGTAACAAAAACCTTTGCAATGGATTAATTGCCAGTACAAGCAGTTCACTCCCTGTCTTGTTCTTCTCTCTTACAGACTGTCTGTAGTGCTTGTGACTTTGATCCTCTGTAGTTTGATAGCACTGATGGAGATGCCCTTAAATTATTTTAATATTCAGGAATTCACAACTGGAGTCATACAAGGAAAGAAGTTTATCGTGTTCACTGTATGTCTTTAAAAGACTCCAATATTGTTCCTTCAAGTTCGAGAATAAAGTGTGTTTAAAAGGACTTTTCTGTGTTATTTGTGCAACTCTGAACCCAATATGTGACAAGATATATAGAAATACTCCAATCAGCCACAACATTAAAACGACTGACAGGTGAAATGACTAACATTGATTATCTCGTTACAATTAATGGCACCTGTCAAGGGTTGGAACATATTAGGCAACAAGTGAACAGTCGGTTCTTGAAGGCGATGTGTTGGAAGCAGGAAAAGTGGGCAAATGTAAGGATCTAAGTGACTATGACAAGGGCCAAATTGTAATGGTTAGAAAACTAGGTCATCAAAATATCCCTAAAACAGCAAGTCTTGTTGAGTGTTCCCAGTATACAATGGTTAGTACCTACCAAGAGAGGTACAAGGAAGAACATCTAGTGAACTATCAACAGTGCCATGGCCACCCAAGACTCAATGATGTGCACGGGGAATGAAGGCTACAAAAGAGCTAATGTGGCACAAATTGCCAAAAAATTTAATGCTGGCCATGAGAAAAAGGCATCAGAACACAAAGTGCACTGAAAGAGCCTACAATGATCATGTGAGTGTCAGAACTTGACCATGTAGCAATGGAAGGGGATGGCCTGTTGTAATTTTTACTTTTCTTTTGTATTGTGTGGAAAGCTAGATACATTTGCATTGTTTACCTGGGGAAGACCTACGTAAAGATTGGTGCAAATCATGTACACCTGCCAATCACAGCAACAGTATTCCCTGATGGCAGTGGGCTCTTTCAGTAGGAATAATGCACCCTGAAGCACTGCAAAAATTATTCAGGAATGGTACAGTGGAACCTCGGTTCACGATCATAATTCGTTCCAAAACTCTGGTTGTAACCCGATTTGGTCGTAAACCGAAGCAATTTCCCCCATAGGATTGTATGTAAATACAATTAATCCGTTCAAGACCGTACGAACTGTATGTAAATATATATATTTTTAAGTTTTTAAGCACAAATATAGTTAATTATACCATAGAATGCACAGAGTAATAGTAAACTAAATGTAAAAACATTGAATAACACCGAGAAAACCTTGAACAACAGAGAAAACTAACACTGCAAGAGTTTGCGCTATAGCGCTACAAACCGCTCGCTATAAAACAAACTTTTTTAACAAGTTTTAAGCACAGGGAAAAAAATGAACATTTGAAAATCCGTAATTTAATAAACCACCAAGAAAAGTAACATTGCAACAATGCACGCTACGAACCGATCGCTGTAAACAGAAGTGAAAACAAAAACAAGCCCGGTGTATTCTTTAACTGCCTTCTCTGCCTTATGCATCCAGCCCCCTCTCTCTCACTCGCTCGCTCTCTCTCGCGTGCCTGTGTGTGTGTGTCTCTCTCTCACGCCCCTGTGTGTGTGTGTGTCTCTCTCTCATGCCCCTGTGTGTGTGTGTGTCTCTCGCACACCTGTGTGTGTGTCTCTCTCACACTCCTGTGTGTGTGTGTCTCTCTCACGTGCCTGTGTGTGTGTGTCTCTCTCTCGCGTGCCTGTGTGTGTGTCTCTCTCGCGCACCTGTGTGTGTGTGTCTCTCTCTCGCGCGCATGCATGTGTGTCTCTCTCACTTGCTCGCTCCCTCGCGTGCTCTCTCTCTCTCTCTCTCTCTCTCTCTCTCTCTCTCTCTCTCTCTCTCGCTCGCTCGCTGCACAGGGAATGCACAGGGAGAGACTGAACACATGCAGAAATCATCGGCGTGCACAAACCGAAAGGGAAACTGGCTTGTTCGTATACCGAGTGTGTGGTCGTGAACAGATGCAAAAGTTTGGCAAACTTTTTGGTGTTCAGAGACGTTCGTGAACCGAGGTTCCACTGTATGAGGAACGAGACAAAGAATTCAAGGTGTTGACTTGGCCTCTGCATTTCCCAGATCTCAATGTAATTGAGCATCTGTGAGATGTGCTGGAAAAACAAACTTGCAACTTACTGGACGTAAAGGATCTGTTGCTAACATCTTGGTGTCAGATACCACAGGACACATTCAGAGGTCTGGTGGAATCCATACCTCGGTAGATCAGAGCTGTTTTGCCAGCACAAGGGAGACTAACACAGTATTAGGCAGGTGGTTTTAATACATATTTCTTGTAGGTGATGTGTTAGAAGCAAGAAAAATGGGCAAGCATAAGGATATGAAAGACTTTGACAAGGGCCTAATTGTGATGTCATTTATCCATATATGCACACATACATACATACATACATACTGTCATCAGTGGTAATATCTTTTATTCCAGATATTATATTTTAAAATATTTTTGTTTTATCTCTATTCCCTGGAAATTGTGGGATTATTTTGAAGAAATGAGCCTTATGAAATGCAAAATGTGTGGTGTCTGCTAGTGAAGTGGGAAATAGTAGCGTGGACCAGCCTCTCAGGTTGAACCCCTTCCTGGATGAAAACTATGGGTGACTCTCCTTGTTCCTTTCCCATTTACATTTATATTAACATGTAGTCATGTGAAAAGAGGATACAGTTCACTGTCTTTTACTCCAGCTTTGGCTCTGGTTTTCCGAAACATCCAGTGACCCTTCTGGTGCAAAGGTGTTATAGGGCTCATAAAAATTTTAAAAAAAATTACACTGGAGAGTACTTCTGAATTTCATTCTGGGAAGGCAGGGTCCATTAGAGGTATGCATGTTCTGTCATTGTTGTTGGTGCCCAGAATTTAAATACAAAAGAGCAATGAATATTGAGTTACATGCCAGCATAACTCGTTTAGTCCATCAGATGGCAGCAGACATCACTCAAGTGATGCAGAAGGGATTCTTTCTAATGAGAACAATAGAATAGAATAGAATGCCTTTTAGTCATCATTGAACAGTGGAACAACCAAACTTTTGTGTATCCCCTGATTAGTACATACAATATAATAAAAGCAGATTCTTCAACAAATTCAACATATGCTCTGCATTTTAACCTATACATGTGCATTAAAATACACCAATAAAACCAATAAAAGATTGAAGGTAGAAACATATAAATAGTAAACAGTAGAGAAGTTCCATTTTACAGTGATTGCAATGAGTCTTTAAGAGATTGCACTTTTGTGATTTTTGGCAGAGAGAAAGCTGCCTGTGAGGTTTTGCTCTTTCATGTTGGTTTAGGACTCAGGTGTGTAATGAAACCAAAGACTACCAGAGGGCACTTTAACCAGGTCCCTCTGCACCACAGAATTAATTTCATTGATGGCACCTAGTCTTGGGCGGTGAGGTGAGCTTGGTGAGTTCTCATTTTCAGTAGAACGAGTTGTCTGGTCAGAAAAGATGGTGAGTATCTATCTTACTAAACCACAGTTAATTTATGCACGGCGGACACACCGAGGCGCATGCGCACTGCAGCCTTGGCGCCCGCCCCAGAGTCCAGAGTCAAACACAGCGGCAGCCCAAAACGTGGTGGCGCCTGCCCCAGAATCAAACGCAGTGGCTTCCCAGAGTCAGTAGGGGGCACCCAAAACCAAATAACACAATGTGCTGCGCCATGGCGCCCGCCCCAGAGTCAAACGCAGCGGCTTCCCAGAGTCAGTAGGTGACGCCCAAACAACATGGATACAAACAATGAATGAAGGCACCCACACAAAGAAACCGCTTTAGTTCAAACCAGACTCAGCAGGCGGTGCCCAAACAACATGGATAAAAACAATGAACGAAGGCGCCCACACAAAGAAACCACTTTAGTTCAAATGGGGTTATTGAATTAAATGGGAACTTTACCATGCCTACGAACTGTGAACTAAACCTGAGGTAAAGCATGCACTCCAGGTTGTACAGCCGCCCGGACGCGACCGGCCACACCACCGCATATACGACGACACAGCCATAAAAAAACAAAAACAAGACTGCATGAAGAAAAATAATAACAGAAGCGCGTTGAAATGAACTGTCCCAGGACGCAACCACCCTCCATGGTATTTCATCACGCACTGGCTTCCCCCCTGGGAATGGCCCATACTGCTTTCGCGTGTGTTGACAAATATTGCATCGGATTGGAACAGTGTACCCTGAGCCAAATCACCACCGCAAATGTGCCCAAATGTACGTGTTACATCTAGATAACGCAGTATATCAACCACAGAGCTAATAATGAGAAACGTAGCTGAAGTCATAAACAATCACCCATTAGCAAACTCTATAAAAATGCTACATGAGGTTGAAAGAGAAGCCAATACAAAAGCAGAGGCGGACGGTGTGGCACCAACTACAATTGCCTTAGTGCTAATAAAGGACAAAGAACAGGATCCGAGACGATACAATGTTCACATCGTTAATGAAGTGGCAATTGTGTTTCAAAGTGATGACGGTGACCCTCAGTTTCACCGCGATATTGTCATGCATTTACGTCCTGATGGAAACAAGGCGCCTACAACGCGCTTCTGAAACACCTCAACCACATGAGTCACAGCTCCAAAAAGAAACCGCTTTAGTACAAATATGTTTATTTAATTAAATGACATTTCCCAGGACGCACCCAACCTCCATGAGGTGATTGCCATTCTTGGATTTGCGATTCTTTTGAGAATCGCGGGCTTGCTGGTGGAAAAGAGATTGTGCAATTGAAAGGTATGAAGTCATTCCACCAGATAACCAGGGCAACCAACCTGTTTCTAAACCAGATTTAGCTTTGACTTGTCATCTCCTGTGATACTTTGCATTCTACCTTTGAATATTCCCTTTTTGTGCTCTTTGAAATTTTGCACATTCATTGTCATCTTCTGCATATGGATAAACATGCATACATGTATACAAATATACAGTATACCTGTCCACCATACTTTTGCATATAGACAGTACACTGATTAAGAGGCTAGCACTGCCTCCTCACTGAGTCAACATCGAAGGTTCAAAGATTGTGTCCAGGTGTTGTCCATGTGGAGTTTTCACACTCTCACTTTGTCCATGGGCGGAGTTTAAGGGTTGGTCAGGGGGGAATGGCACCTCCTAATGGATGCTTTGCATCACTAAAATAAGTCTGTAATAAAGGATATTTCTTTAAAGCCACAGTTAATGTAAAAGAAGTACCATCATCTAGGAGAGGCTCGGAGTAGAGCCGCTGACCTTCCGCTTTGAGCGGAGCCATCTGATAGGGATACCTCCTGGACGCCTCTCTGTGGATATTTTATGGGCACAATCAGCTGGGAGAAGACCCCAGGGAAGACCCAGGGCTCACTGGGACTATTATATCTCCCAGACGGCCTGGGAACTCCCTTGGATCCCACAGTATAAGTTGGCAAATGTGGCTGGGAAGAAGGGTGTTTGGGCCTCACTGCTAAGACTGTTGCCACCACAACCCAGCTTCAGAGAAGCGGTGGAAAATGAATGAATGAATGAATAGAGCAAGTTGATGCAGTTATATCACTTCTTCCTCATAGTAAGGAGTCTCATCCAATGTGTTCCCTGCATGGAATTTATTTATGGGTCTGTCTGGTGCTCCGGTTGACTCCAAAAGTTCAAACACATGCAGGATAGGTAAGTTAGCAATGCTAAATTGTCTCCTGATATGTGTGTGTGTGTTTTCATCATTCTATGGGCTGGCACCTTGTCAAGGGGCTGTTCCTACCTGGGCCCATTGCTTGCTGGGAGTGTAGGCTTCACCTTCCCACTGCAGTGAATAAGCAGGCTTAGCAAACGAAAAGACCAACAAATACTTTAATACATCCTGCTGAAAGCAACTCTTTTTTTGCACTTTGCCTATCCTTAAAACAGACAGTAAAAGAGCTTGTAAAGTTTTAATTGCATATTAGGTAATTGCTTCAGATTTAGCATGAGAGAGGTTATTTCAATTTTCACATTTTGTATACAATACTTTCTTCTCTTTGTTGATAAAAGAGATTCTCAGTAATCACCATGAGCGACTGAAATGCCCAATTCTTATACCTGCCAGTAGAACGAGCAATGTGGCAATCTGAGCAAATCTCTATCATGTCACACACCCTGTGACAAAATATTTAAAAAGCAAAAATGTAAGTAACAGAAAATATTCTAACTTCCAAATCAATTAATTACGTCACACTCAAATGTTATGCTACAGTATATGAACATTTTCTTACTTGTTAAAATAAGAGAGAGGAAATTTTGCCACAGTTAAAATATGTAGAATAAGTACATTTGCTTCACCATCTCTGACTGTGTTTAAAAAGAGATTAAAGACCTACCTCTTCCAATGTGCTTTTAGTGGTTTATAATGGTTAATAGTTTTTGTAAATTTTAGCATACAATTCTTATTTTAGTATGTTCAAATATTTTCTGTATTAATATAGAGCACCTAGAAATTACTATATTGTGTGCAATATAAATACAATTTATTTTTATACTACTTTTGTAAATGCAAATTCTATATGAACAAACTGCCATACATCTTTCTAATCAGCTTACCCTGAACAGGGCTGAGGAGCGGCTTGAGCCTACAAGACCAATCACCTGGAACATGGACCCCGGTTTCCTTTCTGTGAGACAGCAGCGCTACCACTGTACCACTGTTCCACCAATGAGAAATCGTCTTTTTTATTAATACCAAAGTCAGGCTGTTACTTAATTAACACTTCAAAATTGGTCTAATATGACTGAGAGTGTTCTAATCTTCTAAATTGTAGTCTAGAGTTGAAATCTAATTGAGGAAGCATTGGTGACCTTCTTATCTACAAAGCTGATGCAGTGTTCACATGATACCACAGTAATTCTGATAGATTACAGAGTACAGAGTAATGGGGATTGTGGAAGACAGATGAAGAAGAGAGTGCAGGCAGGGTGGAGTGGGTTAAGAAGAGTGTCAGGATTGACTTGTGACAGACGGGTATCAGCAAGATTGAAAGGGAAGAAGGTCTACAGGACGGTAGTGAGACCAGCTATGTTATGTGGGTTGGAGACGGTGACACTGACCAGAAAGCAGGATTAGAAATGATTACATTCAAGGGTCAGCTCAAATTGGACGGTTAGGAGACAAAGTCAGAGAGGCAAGATTGCGTTGGTTTGGACATGTGCAGAGGAGAGATGCTGAGTATATTGGGAGAAGGATGTTAAAGATAGAGCTGCCAGGCAAGAGAAAAAGAGGAATACCTAAAAAAAAGTTTATGGATGTGGTGAGAGAAGACATGCAAGTGATGGGTGTGAGAGAGCAAAATGTAGAGGACAGGAAGATATGGAACAAGATGATCCGCTGAAGGCGACCCGTAATGGGAGCAGCCAAAAGAAGTAGAGGAAGAAGATTCTACTACATTATTCAATGTCACTGATTTTCATTGAATGAGATTTGTGTTTGGAATTTAATGTTAATTGGAATCCCTTTGTAATTGTTTTGAACATTGATGTAGTTTAACTTACTGGCTGCTTGTTTCTTTCTCTTGTGGCATCTGCCTTCTGTATGTGACTTTTGGTTTTCTGTTCTTGTTCTAGTAGTTCTTATGGTTTTTTCAATTTTATTTATAATTCTGCAGTTTTCACAGAATTATGTTATGTTATTATTTCATGTGCATCCAACAGTATTCCCACAATAAAATGTTCCCAGCAATTAGCATTAATTTTGTTATAATTTTAGTGAATGCAGTTCAAAGAATAAATAACAGATTTCTGTAAAGAACTGTGCATACCTCAACAAACATTTAATCAGGAGTCAATAAAATAACAAATATCATACTCAAAGATATTTATCATTTGAACTCATCTTATTAGTATTGTGTAAAGCTTTTGATATCTCTAGGATTTTTTTACTCCATTTTTTTCTCCTACAACTCTAATATGTGTGTGCGTTTTGGATTAATTGGCATCTCTGACTGTGCATGCACGAGTCTCCCCACCAATGGTCTGACGCCCCTTCCAGGGTTGGGTACTGGTTTGGGTCTGATGTGGCTACAAAAGGCTCCAGTCCCCTGACACTCAATTGAATTAAACTGGTTTAGTAATGGATGGATGGAGAGACTGATAATGTACAGTAATGTTCGAAACAGGCTTTTTATACATATTTCTAATTTCATTTTGAAAGGTATTTACAATGTTTTGATATTAGTGTTTAATTCTGGTACAGTTTTGGGTGGTTTGTGGTCAGTGATGCTAATGTTTATGTGTACAGTTTTGGGAAATGAGTTTAGTTTTTTTTATTATGAATTTTATTGTAATCATTCATACAAATCGATCAATTTTTACAAAAAATAGGATTGAAAAACAAGTCGACAAGGAAATGAGTTTAGTTTAATGCATTGTGTTTAAACAGGTGTACAATACAATAAGAATAACTGACTGTCTGTGGTTCCAAAACTCTGTTCTGGGGACACACTGGTATTTGTTCTAATCAACTTCTGTTTTTCATTGAACTCCCAGCCTAAATAAGTTATCTGTTATTTCCCAATTCTGTGTTTTGGGGTCAATGTAGAAATAACAAAACTAAGTTTGATCATTATTTTTCTATTAAAATGTACTAAGGAGTTGTATGGGGATAATATAGTTTCCACTTTTTTTGTTTTCTTACTTTTTAACATTCATTCTGATTTTCATTGGTTACTTAATCCATTATTTACTAATTAGTGACTTTCATAATTCAACCGTGTTTGCCTGGGTGTCCTAATAATTGTCATTATTAGGATACAATGATAGGAGCAAACTACTCAGAAAAAGGACAGATTAATAAAAAACAGCATTAGACAATTAAGCCTTTAAAGCTATAGCAAAAATAGAAATATTTCTAAATGTCTGATAAATATAAATATCATACTGTTGTGCTTTTCTGAGTGCAGAATCTGAGCAGAGAAATAACACCAGCTAGTTAAGTGAGCTCAGTTATTACCTCTGATTGTGAATCTGGTTCAGACAAATTCAACAGCATCGATTCAGCATTCAACAGCAGTTGTTTTCCTTTGTGTCAGCAGAGGGCGATATCTGACTTGATCTTGTGCATCACTCTTCACTTAATGGAAAATGTCAGAAACAAATATAATGTCATCGGTGTTATGTGTTCATGTAAAAAGGGTAAATGATGACTGAAGCAAAAGTAAATAAAGAAAAAAGCTTCTCAGTTTATCAACTTTTTTATGTAGTGAAAGTGACACCACAGAGCATCAGACTCTCAAAGACAACAACAAAGTCTATGCACTTTTATTCCAGTGCATGTGTCTCCGTCTAAGTAGCCTTTGGTTTATAAGAAACAGTTCCAAACAGAATGCAGTTTAGAAAAAAATGGGTCATGAAAGGGACAGGAGTTGCGAGGAGGAGAAATAAGAAACAAAAGCCACATAACATAATTACTTCACTTATGCGTTTCATAAATTTCATGAATATCTTATGCATCGGAGTGCCAATGACTTACAAAATCTCATCCCATTGTCATGAAGTCATCTTTTTTGTAAAGGTAGCTTGGGGAACGATAAAGGAAGCAACAGCTGCGCACTGAGACTTACATCATCTGTTCTATGAATGTCTAAATATTTCACAATTAGGAGGAGGAAAACGAAGGAGAAGAAGAAGAAGAAAGCCACTGAACGCAGCTGAAGTCTGCCTTTGATTAATCCATTTTTTTCCCAGTGCATTATTCTGGTTAGTGAGAGACTGGATTAAGTAAGACACAAATTAGCTCTGTAAAGATGTTCAAAATTGACCTCCTGCTTGTCCAAATAACTTAAGAATGACTTTTTTATAGGCGTGTACCACAGTAAGAAAACTAGAACTAAGCACCTAACACCTCAGGCCTTCATCTAGGCCAAAAGACAACAATAAATGATGACATGTCTGAAAACTATTACCTCCAACTGTTACTTTATAGGTCTATAGGATTCATTATTTTTAGAGTACCGAGTACAGTGTAATCTTAACATCTATCTATCTATCTATCTATCTATCTATCTATCTATCTATCTATCTATCTATCTATCTATCTATCTATCTATCTATCTATCTATCTATCTATCTATCTATCTATCTATCTATCTATCTATCTATCTATCTATCTATCTATCCTTTTCCAGATTTCCTCTATTTCTTTGTTTATTCATGGGCAGTATACTTTATATATTTTTGGTCATTTTTTTTCCTTCAATAAATCAAATGATCATTTAAAAAATGTGAATTGTGTTTATTCAGATTGTCTTTTGTATTTTACTAAATTTGTTTGGACTAAGCAGGAAGGGGGTAAAAACTTTATCAAGGCATTGTGTGCTGGTTTTCATTTTGGCTTCTCTGGTATTCTGACCCAGATTGTCTTTTTGAACACTATTTCTCATTTCTCAGTCATCTCCTGGTTGTTTAATGCTCTCAATAATCCTCAGCACTCCGCATCTCATATCACATTCTGGGCACTGCTCATCTTGTTGAGATTTTGAATTTTGGAAGGCATTAGTTTAGATTCTTTGGTCTAAGCTTTTACCCTTGTTTGGGAAATTCTCCTTTTTCATTTTCTAACCTTCATAGCTAATGAAACTACACTGGCTTGGTTAATTCTTATAGCACTTTCTATGGGCTTTTTAGAACCTATACAGTATATATGAAATGTTAATGCCTGTCCATCTGTAATGTGATTACTCATGAGCTAATTGGCTAGAACCTTGATCTTGGTCTTAATCGAAAGCTTATGACCTGATATGTTCTGGAAATTCAAACAAATTCAGGTAGTGGCAACTTTTTTCTGGGCACTTTTCTGGTGGGCAGAAAGGTTTATTGCAATCAAAACATGGTTCCCATAAGCCCATCTATTCATAATATCAAAGAACATGGTACATACAGTACATATTCAGAATTCATAATCATGTGTAAGCTTATACATTTCCAAACAGTGGGCAGAGACTTTACTGCTGTTAATATATAGTCTTTTGTTCTGGGGAGGAACTGGAGGTAGGGCTGTCTTAACACTTGGACATGCTGGTCAGTTGCCCGGGGGGCCCCACGCTAATCTATGTATATTGTTACTTGCTGAGTGGTTATGTAGATATTGGCCCCAGTACATTGTTTTACCCGAGGGCCTATAATGCTGTTAAGACAGCCCTGACTGGAGGTATATGAGTTTCACTAGAATGTAATAATAATTATTATTAATAAGCATTACTGTAGGTGTACTGTATCTTGGTTTCTCACATTTTCCTTAATAGCAGTTGTGTTTTTTTTTGATTGAATGTAAATGTTTAAATAGTAATTTCCCTTAATAAATCTAATTTAATATATACATTATCTAATTTAATATATACATTATTGGAGTGTGTAAGTTAGAAGAGCTCCTTCAATTTCATCTCCACTTAATCATAACACCTCATCGTATTAGTTACATGTTTTGCAATTCTCATGAATCTACTCAGTACAGACCATGTTTCCTTAAAACCCTCATTAACCAGCTGCCTCCCTCTAAAATAACAATAAAATTAAATAACATTTTGCCCTTCTTTCACAAAGGGTCAAATTAGATCTGAAACTTTATATATAAATTATATTTATGAGTATGTTTACTCATGCAATATAACATATATACAGTATATGATACATCCTGATAATTAGAACTCTAAGGACTTGGCCTTTATCTGCTAAGAATTTACACATTTCTCCCTCTCTCCACAGCAGTAATATTCAACTTATATAGTGCCCTACATTTCAAGACCATAGTGAGCCTCACAGAAGAGCAAAAATTTGACATCCCGAACGTGAGTAGTTGATTTTAACTGGCAACTCTAAAATGGCTCAGTATGATGGAGTGTCTGTGTTCTGTGAGGGACTGGCATCTCATCTAACGTGGGGTCATACTTTAAACAAGTCTTGCCACATACACTTCATCCCCTTACAATTATCTTTGTGGAATAAACAGGTTCTTGAAGAAGATGGATAAATGTATTAATTTGTGATTGAAATTTTGAAAATGTGATATACTTGAAATTCATTAAATTGCATCGATAAAATTTAAAACAAAATCTACTCTATATATATATAAAATCCTAAGCCTAAAAGTGCAACAATTTTGTGCAACAATTTTATGTGATCTTTTTATGTCATTTTAAATCAGGCATATTTTAAAACCTACATATATATGTTTGGTATAATTCTTTTCAGAATTTATCGAACTTTAATGTGATTTTGTTAGATTTTCAGATTCTTATTCCTTTTTTAAATTATAAACTAAAAAATATCAAGAACTCACATCCTGCGAGACGAGATTTTGTGCCAAGACATTTAACTGCACCCGGGGCCGGAAATAAAAGACAAAGAGTAGATGACAAAGACAGCTGCTGTACAGGCTTTTAAATGTTTGAAACGCCATGGAAGATGCAGATCACGCGGCACAGCAGCAGCAACAGCTGATCGAGCAAAGAGGAAGTAAAAAAAACCTATTTGTTTCCCATTGTATCACTGTTTAAGAGGGGGTTTCAGAGGAGCGACCGCATCTCCTTGGGGTGTGTTCAGCCCCCCTCTTCACAATACGAGAGGTAGCGATGCAAAGTGGCTGGTGCATAGCGCAGAAAAGGGGGGTTGGCGAGGGAAGCAAGTAGGGGTTAACTCCCTAGTATTATATAACATTCTCAGGTAAATTTATCATAGTCACAATGAACTGCATCCTAAATTAATATTATGTCATGTTTTGACTTTATATTTATAATATGTTCCTAGATTCCAGCATTGCATGCAGAAACTGAAATGTTAACTTGTTGTCATTAACTTAAAATAGTCTGGAAATCCTGCTGATAGTTTATTAAATCCTTCTGTATTCATTTAAATGAATACATAACTTTTTTAAAAATACTTTTAGCCAGGTAGGGCCATTGGTAATAAGATCTGGACCTGTGAGTTTAAAACATTAAAATACCTGTAAATTCCTAATGCAGTACAATCTCTATAGTAGTTCTTAAATATGACCAGCAGGTGGCACTATTGGAATATTATCATGTTATAACACAACTCTTAAAGTAACTCCATTCTATTGGCTTTTTGCTTAACAAACTGGAAAGATTTCTAAATGTTTATATATTATATGGTTTATCTGATTCTGCAATAGGAAATGGATAAGAAAGGTTAGTTGCACTACAGGAATGATGCAATACTCACTGGACACAGTGGCAAAAAATAAGGATGGCAAAGTCAGAGGCAGTAATGATTAACTCTGCTCATCCTCTCAATGATGTGTTCACCCTGCCAGTCCTTAAGCCATCAACTCATTCCACTATAATGTAATAAGAGGTGCTGCTGCTTTTGCAAATAAGCAACAGACTATATAATACCTCCTCATACTGTTCTAATCTTCCCCTTGGCCAGATACATTGGCACACAAACAATGTGCCTTTATATTATTATTTTTGGTATTTCGTATTAAGTCATTCTTATTATGTTGTTTGTATAACTGCAGGTGTTGCACTTCTGCAATAATTTGAACTTTGTTTTACACTGATTTTATGTTCTGCATTGCTGCTGAAGCAAGTGAATTTCCCTTCAGGGATTAATAAGGTACTATCTATCTATCTATCTATCTATCTATCTATCTATCTATCTATCTATCTATCTATCTATCTATCTATCTATCTATCTATCTATCTATCTATCTATCTATCTATCTATTGTGGACCACCGGGGCACATATAGCTACCCTAACCCAACACAGACAGGCAGACACAAGTTTGCCACACAACACATGATTGATTTTCAATCGGGGAGCCTTTCTTTCTCCTCATGGCACAGTCCCAAAACTCGGTTTGTCCTTCCACCTCAACTCCCAGTCCCACTCTCACTCCCACTCCCACTCAGGTAAGATTTGTCCACCTCCTCCTAACTCTGGCTCTCTGAATGGAGTGAGGCGGCTCCTTTTATTTAGGTCCTGGGAGTGTTCCATGTGGCTCATCAGTATTACCTGGAATCACTCCCAGGTGTGGTGGAAGTCCTCTGTAGGGCACTGTATCTCCCCCTAGTGGCCCCCACAGAACCCAACAGGGTTGCACCACACTCCAACTCCCAGTATGCCCTGCAGTAATCCATGGTGTCACAGCAATCACAGGAGGGCTGCCATCTAGCGTTCCCGGGAAGGTATTGTCTCAGCGATCCTCTCTCCCCTGGTCCTTCCATTCTGTAGGTGTCCTGGCCAGATAATGGCTGTGGTTGCCCATCACACTATCTATCTATCTATCTATCTATCTATCTATCTATCTATCTATCTATCTATCTATCTATCTATCTATCTATCTATCTATCTATCTATCTGTTATTGACTGCTTTACATATCTTTTAAATGATTTTTAGATATGCACATTAATTTTTTGAAAAGTATATTACTAAACGTTGCAAATTAAGCTCAGAAGAATCACTTAAGAAAACTTTGAAATCATTTCATTTTTTTCAGCATCTCCTGACTCAATAGTTGCCCTACAGAGCCACAAAACCTTAATTTTAGGCTATTTTTTTGATCATATTTTGTGGAAGAGGTTACACCTTTATGATAAAGAGTAAACCAATAGGTATCATCAACAGAAATCAACAGAAGGACTTGAAGTTGAACGTGCAACATCAAACCACAAGAGTTCACCCCCTAATAGCATACAAGGGACCAGATTTATTCCATTTCACAACAGCTTTGAAACAATGGAGATTGGTAATATAGGCATGTGGAGTGTTGTTTTATGCTATTTTAAAGTTGATAATTACAAATATGGTAATATTTCTTATATTCTTTATGGGTTGTCCTGGCCCTCTAAGAGTATTATAAGTATTATTTCAGACAATTTCAAGGTCAGTGATTATGAATATGATGTTATTTTTGATTTTTGATCATTTACTAAAGATCTAGCCCTCTATTGACCTCTATCAAAAGGTGAAAAATAAATAGTTCCTATTACAATAGAGACTGTTATAATAGAAACTCTAAATATTTAAAGTGAAGCACACATTTTAATATTTCAGATATCTGACACAACTGTTCTTGTTTATTGTGTAAATAATTACATCTATTTAAACTCATAAAACTCACAGCAAACAAACAGTACACCTGTGTAAAGACCCTAATGTGGATGGACTGAAGATTTTTTGTAGCAGTTCTGTATCCTCCAGATAGTTGCTCATATATCAGTAATGGAAAAATAGACAGTGACTTCCAGGAGATTTACTTTAATTCAATTTGATAAACAATAATGTGTTGCTATATAGCACACTTCCCTTTACCAAGTTCAGAATACTTTGTAATTGTAAAAATACTGTGTCATGCAGTTCAATTAATACACTCAACTCAACTCAAATGCACCATGCAATAAATAGAATACAAACACATACGAGTAGGAGGGACTCTGCAAATCAGGAGTCTAGGCCAAATTTAGGAGACCTTTGGTTATGGAGATGCCAAATATTTTATTGACACTAAATCTTGATTCAGCAGAGCAAGTTCTGTTCATTTTAAATGACAAATTATGTAAATGACTGATTGTTGGAGAAGACAAACAGTCCTCTATTATACGAGTGGAGGGTCTCTTTAATTTAGATTGCCTGGACTAGTCTCTTGAAATCTTCTCTAACAAGATGGGCTACTCTTGACTCCCTCCCATTTCATTTTACACTCTCTATGCAGCCTGAAGGGGCAGTTCCCCTTTTGACCTTCATGGGCTTGATTGACCTAATGGTACATCCTGGGTCTTTCTTGTGTGTGTACCTCCCGATTCTTCCTTAGAGGGAAAACTAAGCAGCCTTTGAAGCATCTAGAGCTCTCAATCCCTGTTCCAGTAGTTTAATACAATATGTGTTGTGAACCACCAGGGGGTGTACAGCTCCCCTAACACCCGGCACAACAGGCACAGACACAAGATCAAGCACAACACATGTCTATTAAAAGTGGGAAACATTTTTCCCTCATTTCCTACTACCCCAGCACAGTACTAAAAGCACCAATACACCAAATGCAGAGTCCTTTTCTTCTTCTTGTCTCTTCTCTCTCTCTCTTTTCCACCTCCACGTTTCCTTCAAGCTTCATCTGCTTCCTCCTCACTCTGGCTCCCAGGGTAGTGGTAGATGGCTCCTTTTATAGGGTGCCTGGATATGCTTCCAGGTGTCTGGTGATCATTTTCCGACAGCACTTCCGGGTGTGGTGGCAGTCCTGTTATGGAGAGCTCAGCTATTCCCCTTGCATCCCCTGGTGGTGGCCATGGGCCCTGGCGGTGTTGAGCTTCCATGCTCCAACCCCATGGCAACGTAGCAAGCCAGGGGGCCTGCCGTCTGTTGTACCAGGGGAGATATTGTACCACGTGGGCTTCTTCCCCCAATCCTTCCCTTAAGGCGTCCTGGCCAGGTAAGAGTCCTGGCTGTCCATCACAGTGTCTATAGCTTGCATTGTACCAGGAGGTGAAGCAGACTATTCAATGCATTACTTTTATCTATAAATATTATTAATTTATTGTTGAAGATCCAAATAGCAATAATATAACTAAAAAACAATGTAAAAGTACAATAAATTAAGAATGGCTGTCAACAATGGAGAGGAAAACTAAACTACAGTGTGTGTGTATGCAGAAGAAATCTAAACCTTTGTGTTTAGCTTTGAAGTCTTGTGTTGGATTTTAGGTATATATTTGTAAATATGTAAAAGCTTGTAAATAGAAATGTGATGTATAAGAATGAGTTGAGTGAAAAAGAATGCATTTCAATTGTGATGCACTGGTAACTGATGCAGAAACATTGGAATCTCAGACTTCTCATGACCCATATACTGGTTACAGATTCCAGAAGTGTCAGTGTCGGTTTTTCTCCATGTAATCTTGTTTTTCTCCACCTTTCCAAAGATATCCAGAAATATGCGACTATAAACTGGGTCACTAGCTATTTGTGTGAATGTGCAGTCTATCTACAGTACTGTAGGTATGGCTACTGCCTTGCGCCCAGTACTGACCTTAAATAGGATTAAACTGGTTTGATAAATTACAGTAATGGATGAATAAGTGAACGGTTGCATTGAACTGAAATGATTATAGACTATAAGACAGAAGTGAGCAAAGCCATTGACAATCACCAGTAATCCAAAGGACAGGCAATAAACTAACCCCAAATCCCCTAAATACCACCCCCACCCTGAATCCCACCCAAAGCAGTTATTCACAATGGGGCAATATTATGATGGAGGAGCCTTTAATGCCTCTTGGTCTGAATCAAATTGCAAAATTCATAACCAGTGCTTGGTTAAGCCTCACGCAAAGGTCAAAACGTAATCTCTAATGCTAAGTATAATCTCGGATCTGGATGTACAGTAGTGCAGTAGTCTTACATTAATTATATAGGAGTAATCTTCATGTCAGTCATACAATAAATTCAATCACAACTAAATACACAAGTGAGAATTTGTTGATACCGTAGGCCACCTGAAGTCAGGCCATAGTTAACAAAGTGATGCCTGAAAATGGTGATCAGATAGACAGTTTTATCTAAATTACACTATAAATCATACACATTCTTTTACTGACATCAAGTATAGGAATAGCAGAAGAGAAACTCACTAGCAGAATATTCAGAAAATAAAAAATGCTTAGAACTTTCTGTCCTTTTGGTCCACCACTTTTCCAGTCCAAAGATACAATCCTTAACTTCCATGACACATAAAAGATGTTGAGTTGGCCATACTGTGTTCATTATTGAAAAGATATGTAAAGCAGTCTATAACAGATAGATAGATAGATAGATAGATAGATAGATAGATAGATAGATAGATAGATAGATAGATAGATAGATAGATAGATAGATAGATAGATAGATAGATAGATAGATAGATAGATAGATAGATAGATAGATAGAAAGAAACGGGCTCTGTCAAGGTATATAATGACCACATAGGGGCACTGCCACTAATTCTTTATTCCCCTTCTCTCCCTGCTGCACAGAGAATCTGCCCTGTGAGGGCACCTAGCCTTACCCATTCCAGTCCTGTGAGAGCAAAGGCACCAGACTCCCGGAAGTAGGTGCCAATCACAAGAAGGAAATACTGCTAGATGGAGCTCCAAACGTTTGAATAAAAACCTCTGTAAACCCTTTCTGTTTGTTATTTTCTTTAGCCAAAAGTTGTGGGAAGGCATTTCCATTAAATGAGACTACCAGTTTGGTGCCCCAAATTATCCTGAGGTCTTCTTTCATTCCTATACACAGCCACAATTGATTGGGACTGATGATGAATACAAATGGTCTCATATAAGAAGGCTTAAGTTCTCAGCTTCTGACGATACATCTGCAAAGTAATTGATTCTGTCCCTTTGTACCATCTTTAAAAGTACTCTTCTTTAATGGAAGCTTTGATCAACCGTATCTCAAAAACCTGACATAATTTATTTGTTCTGGAAAAATGTAGATTAGGAAACTGAAGATGAGATGCCGGCTAGTATATGAAATTCATGACCATAAAAAGTCGTATTAATAGGCATGTTCTTGACTCCTGATGGCATGTTGAATAGCACATGCAAGTAAATATTCCACAGTACCCTGTACATGTAACAATATTGACTCATCAAAACTTTGATGACCCAATAATCAAGTCTACGCCCACTTTACTGATAGAATGTGTCTGGTAAGAAGAGCCATGGGGGTAAGGGATGTGTGGGCTGATGTCAGCACTGTTTGGTTATTTTCTTTTTAAGACTTTCTATTTCTTGAAGCAACGATAAATGTGTTGAAGGTGGGTAAAGGACTTCACTGAGGTGTTTGTCATGTTAGAGATTTTGAAGAATTTTCAAGTAAAGGATATTGAGGTACAGTCAAGGATAGGAGAGCATTCAGCTAGGTGCCTAAGGATAGCAATTCTGTTTGGTCTTATTTGTATGTGGTCCCAGGTGCACACATATTTGACTCACCATTAAGCGTGTAACACAGGTTGGATGAGGACTAGCACCTGAAAATCTCATTTTATGGTCCTTTACCAGAAAATACTACATTATAGCCAGCAAGAAAGTGAAGAGCAGCTGCTGCAAATCCCATGGGAGCCCTTACACAAATGAGTGTAGTTAGGAAAGTGAAACTGAGTCCTGGATTGATAAACATCAGAAGTTTCAAAGGCAATGCAGTGATCTGCGTGACTGAAGAAGGAGCTGAGCTTATGTTTAACGATTTCAGTTTACAAGCTGATCAGTAATGACTGTATCAAGTAAAAGGGCCACAAAGGCCTGTGAATCAAATCACTTGGAATCTATTTTGGAAAAAAGGGGAGTCTCTCCACTGCAGATATAAATATGTACAGATGGAGAAATGGATGGATGGATTTCTATGACTCTCCGTCTCTATGCTCTGTATCCTTTGTAACAGAAATACATCATTCAAGTTTAACCAACATGCAAAAAGTACACTGATAAAAGATCATGTTCTCAAATCCATTCAATCCAATTCAGAGTCACAAGGATGATAAGCCATAATGAATAAAAATATATACTGTATATACAGCAGAAAGATCCATCAGGTTTATTTTGGGTCAGAAAATGGTGTATACATCTAGAAAATATACATGACGACTGTTACTTCAAGTGCCTTGGGAGTCCAGCAGGTTTTACATATTGATTGACCGTGACTGCGTGAAATGGAAAGTATGAGCTAGCAACAGTAAGAAAAGCCAACATGAAAAAAGGCACAGTTCCCATTATCTGGAAAATCAGAACAAGATGACTATTGAGGAGGGCTGCCCATGTATTGTTCAAA
Source organism: Erpetoichthys calabaricus (assembly GCF_900747795.2). NCBI lineage: Eukaryota > Metazoa > Chordata > Cladistia > Polypteriformes > Polypteridae > Erpetoichthys > Erpetoichthys calabaricus. The sequence goes on along the minus strand of NC_041402.2, from coordinate 159,603,517 downwards.
AAATGCAAGACTAAAAAAGTGGAACTTCACCCTGGGCTGAAACACAAGGACTAAATAGCCATCACTTGCATTGATTGATGAATGGTTCTTGAATATACATTTCAGTGTAGCTAAAACTCTAGTGGAGACTTATCTTCTGATAGTATTTTGATTACTGTCATCCTTTGAAGGAAAAAAAAAACTCAAGTGTTTAAACAGTTTGAGTTCTTAAGTGAGCATAGTAGAATTTCACCTTCTTATTGCATATCAGCAAAGAGGAAGACTTTGATCATCAGACCTACATGCAGAAGAGTGACAAGTGTTTTTAGATATGTTTTGTGCTGGTGCTTAAGGCAATGTTGTGTAATCAGCAATGCTGTTGAGTCAGTCCCCATCTCTGACTGACTGTGTGGACAAGCAACTTAATCTACCCATGATATAATTCTGGAGGAACAATTAAAAAATGTTTAAAACAAAGTAAAGGATAGAATTTGATGTCTTTAAAACATAGGCAGAAAAGTAATCCTTATTAAACACTTATAAATAGGATCATATAAATAGGAAGGCTTGGTGATCTAAATTAGCCATTTATAGATAGATAGATAGATAGATAGATAGATAGATAGATAGATAGATAGATAGATAGATAGATAGATAGATAGATAGATAGATAGATAGATAGATAGATAGATAGATAGATAGATAGATAGATAGATAGATAGATAGATAGATAGATAGATAGTGCAATTTTTAATTTATTTTTATCCCTTTTTCGTAAGTTACCTAAATAACTAAGTCATGATTAGATAACAAAAGTATGCCATTTTATAGTAGAGGTATGAAATACTGAGTGAGGCTGTCTCTCCAAAAGGGAAGATTGACACAGATATGTTTATTTAACTGTAAAGGGACACTTTGTGATTTTTAAGAAATAATCACCAGTCTTGATCATCAATCAGAAGATTTGCTCTACTGGGACATTTTGCTTCAGTCTCTTAATTTCCTGAACAGTTAATTTCAGATCAGTTCATAGCAATATCACCACTGTTAACTTAGCACTTAAAGTGAATGTACAGTATTGAAGCACTCTTTCCAATACATTTTAAGGATTACTTCAATACTGTAAGGGTTTCATGCTGGTAACTTTACTGTGTAATATATACTGGAAATGAAGATGCTGTGCTAATTAAAGTATCCAGTTTTCATATAGTGTGGGTGCACATATTTAAAGCATGACATGTTTTTGCCAGCATACAAAGGCAATCTGCAGCAGTGTATGGTTCTCCTAACTTAATCGGAGCAATTTACTGCACTCATAGTGCAATATTGAATGAACCTGCTTTTGTTAACTGTGAACAGTGACAGTCCATTAACACATAAGTCATCTGTGATGCCAAGATGATGCTGACAAGTGTCATGGGTCATTGGCTTGGGTCAACCCATGATTCATTTGTTTTTGAGGCAAAGCAGGTTTGGCAAACATGATAGCCCTATACATGGGGCTGACATGTTGGTAAGGTAACTGAACTCTCAGGTTTTTTATGTAGCCTATATTATTCATCTGCGGTGGGTTGGCATCCTGCCCGGGATTGGTTCCTGCCTTGTGCCCTGTGTTGGCTGGGATTGGCTCCAGCAGACCCCCGTGACCCTGTGTTCGGATTCAGCGGGTTGGAAAATGGATGGATGGATATATTATTCATTGTAACAGCAATCACGTCATTACATATGCCAGATGACAGTGGATACCCATCAAGGGGCTGGCACATAACACCATTTCATCACCCCCAGAACACAGAGAGGCACTATTTGCTACAACATAATCTTGCACTTACTGTTGCAGAGTGCAGCCAGATGTTCTTGAATGCAGGTGGCAATGTCTTAGTGCATTAAGGGGAGGCTGCTGTACCAGCCAATGAAATTCTGCAGTATTTGATTGCATATGTATGAGGTTATTAGCATGTTCCATATATGGATGTTTTAGATAGATAGATAGATAGATAGATAGATAGATAGATAGATAGATAGATAGATAGATAGATAGATAGATAGATAGATAGATAGATAGATAGATAGATAGATACTTTATTAATCTCAAGGGGAAATTCACATTTTAGGGTGTTGTTGGAGGTGCATTCACATATACACATTTACAGTACAAGGTGTTTGTGATTTATGAAGGGTAAACTGGGCAGAAAAGTGCATATGCCAGGTTTTAAAAATCTGATTTATTGTTGGCATGTGCATTTTCCTGTTTTTTGGTGTTCACATATTTTCACAATCAAACCCACACAAAGTTTTATGAATGAGGCCCCTGGAATTTTTCAGTCAGTCTCAATCCAATTGAGAATTTGCAGCTAGACACGGTAAAGACTCTTCACTCACGATCCCCATGCACCGTGATAGAACTTGAACAGTTTTGTAAAGTAGAATGAGGAAAAATTATAGTCTCCAGAATTTCAAAGCTGATAAAGATTTGTCAACACAAACTCATGGCTGTCATGGCTACCAAAGGAGTATCAACTAAATACCGACTAGAAGGAGGTAAATACTTATGGGATCAATTATTTTGTTTTATATTTGTAATTAAATTAGACCACTTTGCAGTGATATGTTTACATTTTGACATAAAAGTCTTTTTCTGTTGATCAGTGCCAAAAAAGCTAAATTAAATCCATAGTGATTCAATGTTGTATAACACTCAGTTTTTGCAGACGATCTGTTTTGGACAGATTTCCAATGGTTCTGTTCTTTATCTATTTCAAAGTGATTGATTTAACTGGACTCCAAGGGATAATCAGTGACTTGGATATTCTGTTTTCATCCATCCCCCAAGTTGTGCTTTTCAATGACCTCTTCTTGGGATTACTTGGAGTGTTTTTGTGTCTTCATTGTGTAGGCTAGGCCATGATACTGACCCACCACAAGCTGGATCTTCCAGATAAGGTGCATTTAGATTACAATCAGCTGGACCACATCATGATTACAATCACCTATTCACATCACATGTTTGAAATCACATTGATATTTAAATTTTTTGCCTCATTACTAGTGCTAATGTGCCCCCATCCCAACACTTTTTCAGATGTGTTGCAGGCCAGAAATGCAGGAATGGATGTATATTAACAAATGAAATGAAGCTGACCATACAATACATGAAATATCATGGGTTTATACTGTCTGCAAAGTATATTTAAGAATCACTGTTTTTTTATTATTATTTGCATTTTCCATACTGCCCCAGCTTTTTCTGATTTAGGTTTGTATTTGTAATTAACTTTAACCACTTTGCAGAGATCAGTTTTCACTTTGACATTAGAAGAGATCTTCTGTTGATCAATGTCAAAAATGCAAAATTAATTCACTATGATTCAATGCTGCATAACAATAAAATGTGAAAACTTCCAAGGGGGTAAATACTTTGGATTGGCATTGAAAAAAAATGTTTTGCAGTACCATTTACATCATTATCATTTTACTAAAGTTTCTATGTCCAACATGACAGCAGATATTTGGACCCTTGTCTTAAAGCAACAGATGCAAGAATGGCATGGATGTTTTGAGACTGTACTAGGAAACAAACTCACATAGGAAGAACATTAAAAAGTGAAAAGAAGAAAGCCCATTGATAACAAAGAAATCCCCATGTCTGCACTATATGGAGCAGTAATGCTGTGCTATGGCACTTTGCACTTTCAAATCAGTGTTTGTTTCGTTATTGTACATTTCATAGTGAGGAGTACTATCACTAAGAATTCACTCACACAGTCTATCTTCATTTCTAATTTTAATAATAATAATAATAATAATTCATTACATTTATATAGCGCTTTGCAACAAGAACTTTCAAAAGATCACTTGAAAAAACTTTCTCACTACATTTCAATGATGAAACCGTATGTACAATAAATGTGAGAGAAATTAAGTGTCACACACAGTTTTTGATACATATCATATGAAGTGTGTGTAGATTGCAAAAAATTGAAGGATTTTACAGGCAGATGCTGACCTAAAATCCAAAGAAGTCACCACCAATCAAGTTATCCAAAAAATAAATAATGTGATAAGGAATTTTATTGACAACTCTAAAAGCAACTGCCTGGTGGGATCTGAAACATTAAGTCTGTCATTTAAGTTATATCTGTTAGTCACCTGTCCATGCTGGAATGAAAAGTAATACTTACATTGTTTTTTTTGTTTGTTTGTTCTTTACTGAATACAAGATCTTTTGTAGGAGAAAAGAAAAGTCAATTTGTTTACAAACATCTACTTAAACCTAGAATATGTTCACCTAAATTATGAGAAATTAAATGAAAACCTTTCCAGAAGGTACCTGTAAGTAAAATATAAAACAGTGTGACAGTAGGGGGTGCTGTTGCACCTCCAAACCCGCAGACAACATGCCAAAACACCAGGTAAAAAGTCCCAATAATGAATTTATTATTACAATAATGTGCACAAAGCACCTCCACCTCCACAATACTTCCAATAATCAATAACAATAACACAATATTCAATCCTCCACTCCACCCAGCAGCTCTGTCACACTTCCTCCCAACTCCGGCTCAGTCTGCTGGGTTTCCCACAGTCTTTTTTATAGTTGTCGACCCGGAAGTGCTTCTGTCCTTCAGTCCATGTGATTCCATAGCACTTCCGGGTCAGATGAAAATTCTTCTTTTCTTCAGCCTGGAAGTACTTCATTTCTTCCATCCCCGTGACGAGGTAGTACTTCTGGGCTATAATAGAAACACTCGTGCCTCCCTGCAGTGTCCCCTGGCGGCCCTCATGGTCTCCAGCAGGGCTGTGAAGCCGAACTCCATTGTCCATGATACCCTGCGGGAATTCGGGGCACCTCCATGTTACAGGGAGGACTCCATCTAGCAGCCTGGGGGTGCTGGCCAGGATAAACTGCCGGCCATCTCTCACAACAGCTTCATTGTATGACTTTGTCAATCTGTTTTATTTAGCACCTTTCATAATCATCACTGGGTTTCCCAAAGCAATTAGCAGTACCGGGCCACATTTCATTTTAGAGCTTGGAGTGCCACTTGGTCTTGTAGGTTTTATGGAATGTGGTTAATTGGAGTCTCCACTTTGCCCTGGTTTAAGTCTGTAATGGGCTAGTATGCCATTTAGGACATTTTCTTACTGACAACTTTGTTGTGTGGTCAAGCCTCTGGCCCTCATGAACATGAAGTGGCTATAAAAATGAAGAGATTCTTAAGGACCCATCCGCACTGCCATATTTTCGTTTAAAAATGCAGACATTCGCCTTTCATCCACACTATCCTGGTATTTTCAACCCCTGAAAATGGAGACTTTTGAAAATGCTCTCCAGAGTTATATTTGTCTGAAAACATAGCATCAGCACTGTGTTCTGGGTGGATCTTCTTCTTCTTTTGGCTGCTCCCATTAGCTGTTACCACAGCATATCATCTTTTTCCATGTCTTCGTGTCCTCTGCATCTTTATCTGTAACACCCATCACCTGCATGTCCTCTCTCACCACATCCATAAACCTCCTATTAGGCCTTCCTCTTTTTTTCTTTCCTGGCAGCTCTGTCCTTAACATCCTTCTACCAATATACCTAGTATTCTCTCCTCTGCACATGTCCAAACCAACGCAATCTCGCCTCTCTGACTTTGTCTCCCAACCTTCCAACCTGAGATGACGTTCTAATATACTCAGTTCTAATCCTATCCATCCTCATCACACCCAATGCAAATCTTAGCATCTTTAACTCTGCGACCTTCAGCTCTGTCTCCTGTTTTTTGTTCAGTGCCACCCTCTCCAGCCCATATAACATAGCTGGTCTCACTGCCATCCTGTAGACCTTTCCTTTCACTGTTGCTGATAACCGTCTGTCACAAATTACTCCTGGCACTCTTCTCCACCCATTCCACCCTGCATGCATTCTCTTTTTCACCTCTCTTCCACAATCCCCATAGCCCTTCCCTGATTGGACCCTCATCATTACAACTTCTCATTGGTCTCTCTCTTCATGGAAGAAAAACAAATTCTAACATAACAGGCATAGAAGAGTTGCTTTCCTTGGTGCTTTTTGTGTTGCTTACCTGTATGCATCTAAATTGCAATTTGAACAGTTTGAATACTGCATTCATGTTGAAAAGGCAACTAATTTACTGGTTACTACGATTTTGTGATAAATTCCATGAACAGTAGCATTACTGTCCCTTCAAAGAATTTTATGCCAATGTGCAGTGTAGGCAAACATCAATGTCATATGCACTTTCATGCATTTTAATGTGGACAGAGATACTATTATAAATGATGTGAAAATGTTAATTTAGACAGAAATCATTATAGTTTAACACAGTTTTTAAATGAAAATATGGTAGTTTAGACATAGCCTGTCTCTAAAAGAATTAGATAGAGAAATATGCCAAATGCACAGTAGATGCAGGATTAAGAAGAACATGTTTAGAGAAAGAGTGGTGGAGTAGTTAGTCGTGCTTCCTCACAATTCCTGAGTCCTGAGCTTGAATCCTCATCAGGACACTTTTTGTCCAGAGCTTGCTAATTCTCCTCCAACACAAAGACATACATTTTTCATTAAAAGATGGCTTGTCACTGGCCCCAAATGGGCCTATGCATGACAATACTTCCACATGCAGCTCCTACAACCCTGAATTGCAGCTCCTACAACCCTGAATTGGATAAGTGGGTACAGAAAATGGATGGCTATGTTACAATTCATTTTTATTTACATAGTTGAGATTTTGCCTCATATCAGAATGAATAACTTTATAATATAAAACTGAAAACAAATTTCTTTAGCTTGTTCAAAATGAATTATAAATGAAGTAATATAATTGACTGTTTCATTCTAGGACAAATTAAAAAAAAAGTTCTTGTGTATATAACTCACTTGACAAAATGCATCATTAGGTTAAATGCTGGTTACAAATTAGCTCTCCAATGGTGTGTGTGTGTAATTGCACTCTGCAAGGAGTTTGCATCTAATCCAGCATCAGTTCATTTCTTGCATTCTGCCTCTGTGCTCGTGAACTGGACAAGTGGGTCAAAAAATATATGGATGGATGGATGGATGATGTTTGGAAAAGTGCGAGGGAAGACTGAGGAAGTTGACATTAAGGTAAGATATGCATTTTGGAGATTGTCAGAGATGGATACCAAGTCCATAGACCCCTAACAAGACATCGGGCATTCCCCTCCAACAGCCCCTGCCATCCACCAGAACCAATCTAAATAAACATCAGATTAAAGTGAATTATTCAACCAAATGTCAATTCCTATTTGTACTTATAGGACATATGACACAATCCAATACTATAACTTCAGCTGCATTCCAGCTGAATAGACAGCACATAATACATAATTTACACAACATGGCATGTTTTACATGAAGGGCTGTTCATTGGGAATAGAATCACAACAGCCTATGCATACTCTGCATACTCTATTTTTGAAGTAAAGCCCCAAAATAATACATGTTGCAATAAAAAGAATTGGGAAATAATAAAATTATTTTTTGGCTGTCTTCCTTCCCCAGAAATGATCACAAAACCTGCCATTAATCTGAGATTGTCCTTGTTAAAACCATGAAAGAAGTGTGGCACTAGATTTTGGTGATATGTAACATGCGTAAGGTGTATTGAAAAATTATGTATAGCAACAAGTAATAATGTCATAGCCATCAATAGTATCTCTGTTTAATATTGCAATTCAACTAACTATTGTAGTCAAGGTATACCACCAGGTCTAAATAAAGTATAAAACACAACTAGAGAAGGAGGCCCAAAAGTCATACTACCACATCTGGTTTCTACCTTAGAGATTCCATTTCATTTTCATGAGGGCTCCCTGACCTTTGTGGACCTGGTCCAGGGCAGGATAGACCCATTCAGGTATCCATGCATGAAGGTTGCAAATTGAGAATTCCGAGGTTTTGTGTACAGCAGACAAGAAGAGGGCCTTCAGTCTTGAGATCTATAATCTAGATTAAATTTGCTACAAGGTTATATATTAGTAGGAACATAATATTATGGACTGTAACACCACTAATTAAACCTTGCATTAGAACACTATCAGTCTCTACAAATATGTTCCATCTGAGAAAAGATTCCCCAAAAACATCACAGCCTATATAGTCAAATGTGACAACAGTAGTAAAGAATCTGTTGTTACTATAGAGCATCATTTCCCTCGACTTTACTCAGAGAACAGATTGCCACCTAGTGTCTAATTATAGCAATTTTCTAAAATATGAGTGCTGGCCATTGGTTTTCTACATTTGCTTTTATTTCCAGGTTTCAATGGAACAACTGCACTGTGTAGGAATCAAATCTGAATGGAGCTCCAGTCCATCACAGGCCACACTCTCTCATATGTGGAATTCAGAGTCACCAGTAATGCTAACATGCAGATGTCTGAGATATGTGAGGAAGCTTGGAAGACATGAAGAAAGAGAGAAGACGTAAACACAGGCAATCACTGAAAATCATTACTGGATGTACTGGTGTATTTCTTTTTTAGATAGATTAATACAGTACTCTAATGTGTTAACCAGGAAAATCAATACATAGCCAAGTGATGGCAGAAGAGTAATATTGTATACCAGGATACCCTTGTGACATCCTTTCAGTATTGTTGCTTTCTAACTCTAGCATCAAAAAAAGATAATGGCAGCTATTTTTAAAGTAAAGCAACAAACAATTGCTGTGAAACTTGAAACCAGCAACAACCCTACCCCCACCTCCTGGCCCCCCAAACAGTCTCCACTCTGTTTTTGTCCACAGCTTTGTATTTCCTTGTTGTCAGGTTCAACCTGTTTGCCTCAGCCCCTCAGGTCAAAGCTGGGAGGGGAGGAAGAGACCAAAAATAGTTTTAGTCCAGCTGCTCGCCTGACTTGCTTTGCCTTAACCACGGATCTCTCAACAGGATATCGAATGACATCAGTTTTCAGTGACCCAGCAGAAGGTCAGGAATAATCAGGATGTCTCACAAGCCCCTTTGCCAGAACAAAACAAGCAGAAAAACAGTCTACCTTCCATTTGAAAATGAAACACAAAAAACACTTCATTTGTTGAAGCTAAAGAGTAAAAATAAAAATGTATGGTAATGGCTGAGTGAAAGTGCAGTAATCAGGGTTGACAAATCATGCTTGCTTTCTGATTAGTCTCATAGCTAAAAGAGAAAGTTAACATATGGGACAAAACCCAGTGGAGCTTTCCATTTCCAGCTTAAAACTGAGCTGAACAATGCATGTAAGTAATCCTTAACCTTCCCAAGGGGTGTTATGGCCTATTTGCTGACATATGGCAGATAGAGAGATGATACCCAGGAGCCTGTGCAGCAGAAAAGAGCTCAATGCAAGATGAGACATTGGAACTGTTGTAGATTTAGTCCAAGACATGAGGCTCTTAAGCAATGTGAGAAATAGAATTGGGAAATAAAGAGAAGTAAGCAAGACCCATAGTAATCAGACTTAAGAGAGTAAAGCATTGACATAAAGACAAATAAAGCCTGAAACTGTGGGAAGCCATAGATTAATTAACCAAACAGTGTAACACTTCATCTAAATGGCGGCTCCATTTCTTATATGACAAGGGGGTATCCACCACCATAAAAATGTATCTGCCTCCTCTTCAAAAATACAGCACTATAATTTCTACTCATATCTTCATTCATGCAGTCATTTTATGTCCTCTTATTTAAAAAAGAAAACATTTGTGAAAAGTTGGATCTTTTCCCACAACCAACAGGGTGCACAGCAAACAGTGCTTTGGGCATATTTGTATACACTTACATCAACTGGGTTTATAGTCATCATTTAACCTTACAGCATGTATTCTGAAGACTGGTGAAAGAGCATTTGTAGGGGGTAAGTGATATGACTTACAAAAAATTGAATTTGCAGAGCAACTCAGTGTTTTACTTCACAAAAACAAATTTGCAAAATAAATTGCCTTTTGTTTCCAGCGAAATTCATGCCATCCACACCGAGAAGAAAGGTGTTTAGTTTCACGTGTTTGTCATTATGTATTTAATAAAAATTTTTATTAAAAAAGAAAGAAAAAAAAAACAAATTACCAGCAGTGTGAATATCCCTATCTTGGATAAGTAATGGCTCAGTCGTTGGAGGTATATGGCTGTGGCATCTTTCCATCTACTGCCATTTTGCTATGGAGAAAACACATTAATGTGCATAATGATGTGTTTTGGTATGTCTTTGTGTAGAAAATATGCAGCACGTCATATTTTTTAAAAATGTACTGCACTTCTCTGTGAAATTTTGAACTAGATGTATAAATATAATTTATTTTTACCAGTGTAGTATGTATTACATGTATTAGAAAGTCTGCAGAAAAGAACACAGATAAACATGGAAGTGTGAATGGGACTTTAGAAAATGATACTCCTTGTTTTGTACACAAAAATCAATTTTAAAACTCTCAAAAACTTTTAGTGTTTTGCATTTTGTAACTCTATGTGCATCATATTTGCCTTATTCTCTCATTAGTATCCATTAGTAAACTCCTATGAGCACAGGATGGACATTCAGACTCCACACAAAGTGTTCTCTTACCAGGAATCAAACTTGTGTCCATGGAGGTGCAACCTGCTGAGCCGCAGCATTACATTGGAACATGAGAAACATTGTGACGAGAACAGGTCATTTAGCCCACCAAGCTCATCCGTGCTATTCACCTAGACTGTCCAAAATGACATGAAGTTGAGATATGAAGGTCCCTAAAGTCTTGTTCTCCACCACACTACATGCTAATTTATTCTATGTGTCTGTGGTTCTTTACATGAAGAAAAATGTTGTAACATTTGTGAGAAGCCTGGCCTTCACAAGTTTCCAAACTTGTACCCGTGTACTTGTTGCAGAGTTTATTTTAAAGTAACAACTGGGATTCACTGTACTAATTACTAAAAACTTCAATCATGTCACGTCTTCATCTTTGCTTAAAACTGAAAGGTTCAGATCCTTCTGTCTCTCCTCTTAACTCATATAGACCTCTTACAATCAGCTTCGTCACTCTTCTCTTCACTTTTTATAATTATCCTTTTTTCTTTGGAATATGGAAATAAAAACAGAACACAGTACTCCAGGTGAGGCCTCACTAGTGTGCTATATAACTTCAACATAACCTCCCTTGACTTGTACTCCACACATCATGATATATAGCTTAACATCCTGTTAGCTTTCATGATCACTTCTGTACATATGTAGATAGTAATGGGTCCACTACAATTCCTAAAAGGAGTGCCTCTAAATTTTAGACCTTCCATTGTGTATTCAAATCTAATATTTTACTTCCTATATGTAATCATTTACATTTACATGTATTAAATTTAATCAACCACAAATTGGCCCAAGAATGTATGCTGTATTACTTACACCATAAGAATGAAGTCCAAAAATAGTACAATTCAAATCTGAATCTGTATCTTTAAAGATTTATTATCCTTAAATAAATGTATATAATGTTAAATATATGCAAATATTGTATTTAGTATTTATTGTATTATATTGCATTCAATGTCTGTTGTTGGTATTGTACTACTGTCACTAGTCTGTTGGAGTCATGCAAAATAGAATTTCATTGCAATATGCACTCATGACAATACACTTGAATTTGACCTTAAAATAAACTTATTGGCTGAAATCTGTGATTAATCTTTAACATTTTTATTGTGCATGGTTGCTAAGTCAATGTGATTTGAATTTAAATTTCGGTTATAATAACAACAAGTGATCAATGAGAAGAACTGTGCCATTGTGTCTGTATAAGCACATTCGTTCTGTTAGCAGTCAACACAAAATACTTAAGTTGGTCCATATGGGTCATGTTGCAAAACACTATTTTGGTTTCTCTCTAGTTTATCTGAAAAGAGCCCTAAAGTTAAAATATACTTTCTATATTCATGGCTTCTGTTTCTATTTCAAAATATCCCCATATACGTTAACAAATCTTTTTTTAAGAAATTAGATTCAATCATAACTTCATTTATTTGGAATTCGAAATATTCATGTATCTAAAGGGCGACCCTACAACGACCTAAACCAGAAGGTGGCATGGCTCTACCTAATTTAAAATTTTATTACTGGGCGGTAAATATACAAGCTATAAAAACCTGGACATTGACACAAGCAGATGAACACACACTAGATTGGTCTGCAATAGAAATGAAATCTTGCAGTGCTTCTTTATATTTCTTGCTTTGTAAATACCAGTAAATACAAGATATTGTAAATATACTAACATCCCAATAGTCCTTCATTCTCTCAGAATATGGAACCAATGTAGGAAGCACTTCAAGTTAGGGAATATTTTATCTGTGGCACCTCTACATGATAACTACCTTTTTTCACCCTCTCAGACTTCCATAGTTTTTAATATTTGAAAAACGTATAGGATTAAGTCATTTAGAGATTTGTATATAAATAATGTCTTTGCATCCTATGAACAATTACACTCAAATTTAGCTTCCCATCAACACAATGTTTCCACTATCTCCAAATTAGAAACTTTGCTAAACAAAATCTGCCCTATTTTCCTCACCTCCCACCTATTTCTATTCCAGAAGAAATACTGATCAGTCTTGAAGACTCAGACAGCATTTCTATAATATATAAAACCATGTTAAAAGTCCCTTCCTTTTAAAGATCCTAGAGTACAGTGGGAAAAGGATCTCTACCTCAACATTTCAGAAAAAGAGTGGAAGGCAGCCATGCACAGAATTCACTCGAGCTCCATATACGCAAAGCATTCAATTGTTCAACTTAAAATCTTTTATCCAGCACATCCATCTCATTTAGAATTGTCAAAAATGTTTCCAGGGCAAGATCCAACCTGCAAACGTTGCAATCGAGCTCTAGCCTCATTGGGTATGCACCAAATTAACATCATTCTGGACAAAAACCTTTAAATAAGATGGGCTTAAAGTGGAGAAGGACAAACAAACTGTAATTGCCTTTACTTCACTATTAGCACGTAGACTTATCTTGCTCAACTGGAAGAATCCTAACCCACATCTTTTAAGTCAGCGAGTAACTGATGTTATATACTATATGAAATTGTTCAAAACATTTTTAAAACCTGGAAGGATCTAATCAATTACATTTTAGAATAAGAATTTATATTGGGGAGAAAGACTCCTTTCCGTCTTTACAACTCTCAAAGCTTTACTCTGGCTGTTGGCCTTCTTTCTTTCTCATGGGGTGGGGTTTGAATTGAATTTAGTTTTGTTAAGTTTGACATGATTGTATAGAATGTTACATGCTTTTAAAAAATTCAATAAAAGATTAAAAAAATACTAACAACAAAAGATCAATGAGAGGAACTGCACCATTGTGTCTGTATAAGCGCATTTGTTCTGTTAGCAGCCAACATCAAAAACTTAAGTTGGTCCATATGGTCATGTTGTAAAGCACTATCTCAGTTTCTCTCTAGTTTATCTGAAAAGAGCCCTAATGTTAAAATATACTATACATATTCATGGCTGTGGGTATTACACATGCATCAGAATATATTATTATTATTATTAAAAACTCTCTTTGAAAAGCAAGAGATCCATGTGGTGTGTGACATAGTGGCTAAAGCACAGAACTGTTAACCACTAACCAGAAGGTTCAGTTCCCCACTATATAATTTACCTTTGTGATAAAGCGCTATATAGCGCCTGACCCGGCACAGACTGACGCAGAGGCACGTGTAAAAAGACACAAGAACTTTTTGTTTTCTCTTCAGCCATGGGGCACGTCTTCCCCGAGTCCCACAGGCCCATCACAGTCCCAAAGCACTTTATACAGAGCATAAACAATCCTTCTTCTGGCACCACCACTCCTCCCAGGCAACCTCGTCCTCTTCCTCCCAATTCTGGCTCTGAGTGGTGGTTGCTGGCTCCTTTTATGGCCCTCCCGGAAGTGCTCCTGGTGCTTGCTCACCTGTTCCCAATCGCACTCTCTGGTGGGACCGATGATTAGACCAGCTGGGCTTAACAATCTCTGCCACGCCCCCTGGCGGCCATCCCAGGTCCCCACAGGGTTGGGGAGACCTCCATCTCCCATGAAACCCTGCGGGAAACTGAGGCATCATCGTCAACCAGGGAGGCTGCCACCAAGCATCCCAGGTGAGGTACTGAGGAGTCCATGGCTGCTCCCCCAGAACATAAGCAGAAGGGGCGTCCCAGCTAGGCATGGGACCCGGCGACCCACCACACCTTGTTAGTCCTCCTTACATCTCCTGTTGCAGGGACAGGCTTGGGGCCCTCTTAATTGGATGAATTGAGGTTGAAAATTGATAAGAAAATAAAACTTATGAAAATATGGATATAATTGTATGAGACGCTTTATATTTGCAGGTCAAATTTGAAAAATTATTATTAGTATTATTAGTACTTTAGGAGAGGTTATTGTTCAAACTTGTTGACCTTGCTATCAACGTGCAAGTTGAAACTGAGCCCTAAACACAGGTAAGCTTTATTCAGTTTGCAATAAAGAAGAACAGACAAATGTTGTATGAGTTGTGTGGAAGAAAATGTTAAAGAGCCGAATTTTAACCCTGTTTAGGTGCTCAAAATAGGAACACACTGAAGTGTATATGAGTGAATGGAGGGTGTGGTGGGTACAGAGTGCTCAGGACAGCCATGATCAAAGAAGAGAAACTACATTACAGCTTGGTGTGATTGTCAGCTTTGATGGTGATGAAGGAGTGAAAAAAGTGATACATAACTGACTTTCTGGTTAGCCAATAAAAGGTGTCATTTTGCTTAACTTCTCACTACATCCATAATGGCTAACATGATACAACACCCTAGTACTGCAATCAAGAAAGAAAATTATTTCTGAAGGCATTCACAAGTAATAACAGTTTTATTTTGTCTGACACACTGTAAATGCTTATGTAGCTAGGTCATTGGACAACATCTCAATAGTATTTTAAATATTCATAATCAATTTCAATGAAATCCCCTTTCTCTGTTTCCAGGATATTAATGGGTACCGGACCAGACATTGCTTTTCATCACATTGACTGATTTATCAGAGCAGCTAGGCAATTCAAAGACAATTGGAAGTCCATCAGTCCATTATCTGAACTATTTTACTTGAGAGGAGGCAAAACTTGTCATAAGGGCACTAGCCATATGGCAGCAATCAGAAGCGATTGGGATGTCAATTCATCATAGAGAACATTTAGGCAAATACTCAGAATCACTTAGTTTAGAGACACTGGTTAGCCCAAGAATATAGTTCTAAAAAATCTATCTATCTATCTATCTATCTATCTATCTATCTATCTATCTATCTATCTATCTATCTATCTATCTATCTATCTATCTATCTATCTATCTATCTATCTATCTATCTATCTATCTATCTATCTATCTATCAGTTCAATGATTTTAGATATGTGTATTACATTTCTGAAGAGAAGAGTATATTACAAAACATTGCAAATTCTGTTCCCTTTAGCTCATTACAATGCCATTTCTTCTAAATTTTAGGGGAAAAAAAAATCCAGCTGGAATTTTACCCTAAAAACAAAACGTCTGTGAAAATTGTTAGTTTGGCTGTTTCCACACAGCAAAGAAACAGCCATAACTCATGTTCTGAAAGAGATGTCAGTATCCTCTGATGCAGAAATCCTCATTATGCTTTTAAATGTAAGGACTTTTTTTTTTCGACTATCGACTCTAATCTTCTGCTACATTGGCTTGACTATTTTCTTCAGGCTGTAAGGCATTGTTATTTAGCTGATTTACTTAATATTTAACAAATCACTGAGAAGTGCAGATGTCTGAAAACAGTGTTCTCTAATTCTAGTCTGTAGTTAAGGACTTAGTGTTGGGACTAATTCTTCTTAATCTTTATATGCTGCTATTAGGAGATGTGATTTACTAAAACAGATTAACATTCATTTAAATGCTGATGATACTTGTATAATTATTAATAAAACAAAGCAATGTTTTTTCATTTTGATCATGAACACGCTCTCTTAGTGAGATAAAATAATGGATGAATAAATTCTTAAAAAACTAAAGTTTTTTAGAGGGGGATATTTAAGGGGGAAAGGTAGTAAGATAATGCTGTCAATTTCATTAGGAGGGTTCTACCATTTAACCTAAATCCATATGAAATTTAAAATCTATCTTCCAGAGTGATTAAACTTTTAATCATCATATTTTAAGGTGGCTCTTAATATGTAGGATATAGAAAAACATGTGCATTAATTTGCGTGACACAAATTCAATATTTATGTGAAAGATAGAGGGCAATTTAGACTTTATGCCTGAGATCAAATTATGTCAAAAAGATAAAAATGTCAAAAGTAAAAATATATAATTAATAATAAGAACAAGGAATGAAGAAATCTGTGGCTGTTCAAGACCTGACTACAAATGTAAGACTCCTTTGGCTGTCCACTTACAGTACTCCATACTCAGCCCTTTATTATTACGAACTGATAAAGCTTACCTTGTGTTCAGGGCTCAGTTTCAGTTTGCACACTGATAGCAAGCTCAAGTAATGTGACATCACCTTTAGCATCAGCCTCAAGATCTTCAGCGTCTTTGAGACAGTCACGTTTGTGAAAAAGAAGGCTGGACACTTTCAGTAGCTGCCCTGCAGTTTACCTCTGTTCATTAAGACTGCTTCTTCTGTTAGTGCCTTTAAAGCTCAGCTCAAGGCCTGTTTGTTTGCTAAGGCTTTTTTGTATTCCTGTGCCCTTCCTTTTTAATTTGTGGGATTTACTTTGCATACATTTGATTATTTTATTTATGATTTTTATGTAGATTTTTATGTTTATTGTGTTTTATTATGCTATTCAGTACTTGGGTTATTGAAAGGTGATATAAAAATAAATTGACATTAGCTGGTATGAAATGAAGAGTCTACCAAGCTAAAACCTGGTAGGTTGATGAGGGTCTTCTATTCTATTTGTCAGGGCCTCACAGAGTCCTGCTTCTGTCCTGTGACAGGCTCTTTGGTTTGCAAACATGGTACCAACAGAGCTCCCCTTTGGGCAATTTAATCTTGTGCTGTTCATATCACTGCTGTACTTTAAATTAAAAACATAGTGAGATTGTCACCAAAAGTGGGATGTAGGATAATGACACCTCAGTGCTTATGTTCATACACTGACTGCCAGTTCACAATCAGAATTCATTTTATTGGTCAGGTACCCTAATTTGTACTAGGAATTTGTCTTGGTAGCATTGATGCAACATATAAGGACAATACAAAATGTTAAAAGATAAATATAAAAAGATTAAATTTGATTCAACATACAAAGCCAACTCAAAATGTAAAGAGGTAAAATAGGAAACATACAGAAATACTGCGTAGAAACTCAGACCTGGTTAGTCAGAAAAACTGCACATGGAAAAAATATGTTTAGGTGACGTGTTGTTTTAGCTTTCAACACATGAAGTCCAGGGGGAAGTCTTTGGAAAAGATGGTGCCCTGCATTAGTGGGATCAGCAATGATCTTTGTGCCTTGCTTCCTTAGCTTGGACTCAAACTCAAGACTTGAATGGATGGTAAGTTACGGCCTAACAATCTTTTCACAGATCCTGATGATGTGCTGATCTGCAGATCGGTTTTAGCCTGAGCAGAGGCAGCACCAAACCAGACAGTTATAGATGAGGTCAGAATGAACTTGACGATTGCTGTGTAGAACTGGACCAATAGTGCTTGAGGGAGATTGAATTTCCTGGACTGCTGTGAAAAGAACATTCTCTGATGGATATTCTTGATAATACATGTGATGTTATTATCCCACTTAAGGTTTTGAGACAGCACAGTGCCCAGAAGCTTAAATGACTCTGCCATCCCAAAGGCTGAGCCATTTATAGCAAATGATAGGTTTGCGAGTGGGTGTTAGATTTTTTGAATAGTAATATCCAAATTATTCTAGCTGCACAATATTGTTAGATGCCCTGTCTCTCATCATTGCTTGAAATGAGGCCTATGAGTGTGATGTCATCTGAAAATGTAAGAATTTAAGATGATAATTATTTTTCCTATTGATCAAATCATAAATGTCTTCTTTAAATAAACAGATTGAGCACAATTTATAGGTCTGCATCTGTTGGAGAGTACTGTTGGAGAAAGAGACTTAGGACCCAGATATGTGAAAGATTTTTTTAATCAGAATTAGAAATTGCCTATCATTCTCAGCATTTCAATCAATTCTGAAGATTCATTATATTGCAGTCAGGACAGCTTTCCTAGTTTTCCAATCCAGTCATGATTTTTAATGATTGTGCCAATGGTTTAGATTGGCTTTTGCTAATTGTTTCTATTTTCTTCTTCTCTTCCTGATATCCAGTACTAGCACTTGGCATCATAACTCTTTTTGAACAAATCCATCTTCCTGATCTTGGAACAGGAACCCAGAATGGATGCCTTTTTGCCAACAAAAGAAGCCACCACAGACCTTCATTAAATCGTATTAAATTTGTTGGCATTTGCCTATGTCACAGTATACTGTGCAATTATGAAAGGTGGAACTGAACAGCTTTAAGACTCAAAGGTTTATTTTAAATTTCACTAAGCTTTGGTTTTCATTAAGGTTTATTTTAAATGTCATTAAACTTACTGACATTTGCCAATAGCACAGTATACTGTGCAATGAACAAAGGGAAAGCTGAAAGGCTGATTCTAATAACTTTGAGAACCAGAGGTTTATTTTCTTTGAAATAAATTACTGTTTTTCTTTTTTTTTCTATGTTGTTTACAACTGATTTGCCATCCTGTGGGAAATGTGCAAGGAGCACAGGGGAAACTATTAGAAGCAGACGGAGAACTCGTAATATCTCATACCTGTTGTGCTTGTTTTTCAGTCAATGACCAGAGGTGCCATGGACATGGCACACCCTGGAAGATCACTAAATGTTTCGCAGAACCAAGCTAGGCTCAGGCTTTAGCTGTGCTATGCATCTAAGATGGGGTGAAATCTAAATAATTGACGTAGATCTCACTGTTAACATTTGCAGTACACCATACAATGTATACAGTATGTCTCTGTTCTATGCTATTTCGTATTGGGATTCATAAAGCAATGCAAATATTTGTTTTGTACCATTTTTTGGAATGACAGAGACATAGCAACCAGACGGACACACAAACACTAATCCTTTTATTATGGTGCATATATAGTTATGCTCATAAGTTTACATACCCTGGCAGAATTTGTGAAATATTGGCCATTGTTTGGAAAATATAAGTAACTATGCAGAAAGCTTTCCTTTTAATTAGGGAGTGTCTTAGGCAAAGCAATTCATTATCACAAAATTGTGTGTGCCCTTTTTAAATTATAATGACAACTGAAATTATCCAAATGAGCCTGATCAAAACTTTACATACCCTTGAATATTGGGTCTGTTGATATACACACAAGTTGACGCACACAGGTTCAAATTAAGGGCAATTAAGGGAGAGTGTCCACACCTGCAACTTCTTTGATTGTAATCAGTAACTGTGTATAAATAGTCAATTTAAATTCATGCAGAGCTGCACTGACTTTTCTGGATACCGAGCCATGGGGGAAGCAAAAAGAACTATCAAAGGACTTGTGAGGAAAGGCTGTTGAATTGTATAAATCAGGAAAAGAATATAAAGAGATATCCAAAGTTAGGAGTTCTGTTGTTACCAAACCACAGTCAGGTAGACAAACCAACTGCCAGGATCATTTGTTGAGAAGCCAAGAAAAACCCACAAGCCAATTCATATATATACATTTGCAGTCCCCAGGTTAAGAACGTCTGACTTATGGATTACTCGTACTTAAGAACAGATTGCCATAAAACCTGTTATATTAAAAATGTGAGTTTAATAATGTATGCACGCACTACAGAACTTTGTGATACTCATGAAAACATTGCGTGGCTTCTGGCTTCAGTGGTTTGTTGCCTCAAGGAAGGTAGTTGGATCACATTGTTGTTAACATTGTGCTGAGTATGTTTGTATTTAGCTTACATTTTTCACTTATTTACCCTTGTAACCATGCCTCCAAAGCAGAAATCCAATGTAAGTGCTAGTAATGCTTCAAAGAAAAGGAAAACAGTCACAATTGAAAATAAAGTGGAAATAATAAAATGATTGGAAAGAGGTGAAATGCT
Source organism: Erpetoichthys calabaricus (assembly GCF_900747795.2). Taxonomy (NCBI): domain Eukaryota; kingdom Metazoa; phylum Chordata; class Cladistia; order Polypteriformes; family Polypteridae; genus Erpetoichthys; species Erpetoichthys calabaricus. The sequence goes on along the minus strand of NC_041402.2, from coordinate 159,583,426 downwards.
ATTAGTCAATGGAAAAGTCGGTCAATGAATGGAACCGTTTCAAAGGATAGATTCTTCACTCTCTTCAGTACAGTATCATATGTAGTCACTTTTATTTTTACTGTATTATTATTATGTTTAACACATTTTAGTACATCTGGAAGTGTTTTATATGCATAGAAAGGTAAAATGTATACTATATACTAAGACAAACATTTGACCAACTAATGTTAAATAAGAACCTTATGTACCTGTTGTGACTTACCTACAAATTTGATTTAAAGACAGACTTAGGAATGGATCTTGTTCATAACCTGGGGGCTGTCTGTATATATACACACACATTAATGTATATATATATTATATACTCATGTAGTATAAATAGATACACTTATAGCATATGTAGGTGTGTGTGAATTTCTGCACATATTCAAAGGTGTTCAGCTTTTAGCACTATTATAAAGTAAGTTCTTCTGTGTTTTATTTAAACAATACTCTATTTGTAAGTATCTACAGAGTCTGAGCCTGTAAATGAAAGTGTACTGTATAAGAAAAAATATTAATAGGATTAATATTTATATTTTCATGTAAATCATAGCTATTCCTAAAATCCGGTTCTTCCTTTTTATTTTTCATTTTTCCTAAAGAACTATGGCGTGGGAGCTTTTTGGTGACTCCCTAACTTGGCACGAAAAGCTTATTCCCACTACAATTACACTTCATAGTTACTTTAATTGCATGTACTTGTTCAAGCAGATAATTAAAAAGATAATAAAAGTCATAAAGATACAGGATGATAATGAAAATATGATTGACATTTACAATGAAACATGAGGGTCCAGCAAAGAAGTCCATAATAAGCTTGGTCATTAGGTATACTGTATACTATCCAGCTATTCATCGTCCTAATGTAGTTCTTTGGACTTTTGCCTCAGTTCAGACTGACAGTATACACCAAATTTATTTGGAGATTATCTGAAATCAGTACATGCACCATGTAAGGCAATTTTTACATTAAAAGGCTAAGGTCTGGTATGCATGTGTTAGAGTTTGTCAAGATGTATTTGTTCTCAGTGCAGTCCCATGGAGTTTTAAGATGATATATAGAGTTCTCTCTTCTCTTTGGTAGCTAGAATTATTGAATACAACACTTGAATTTATTTTACAGGCTATCGGCTTTAAACTATCTACCTATCCATCTTTCCTTTACTGGCCTGGATCAAGAATAGTTGAAGTCAATGCTGATAGCAATGGATAGCAGGAGTCTGACCTGATTGGGAGATAATCTATCACAAGGCACATTCACACACACACAGCAACACACTGAACACCTGCAACCTTCATTTAGAAGGCACCCCAGTCAGGAAACAAAGCAGGTCTAACTGCCACAGGGTGGCAATGCTATGTTATTACAGTTTTATTTAACAGCAAAAGAGGACCACTCAACCACCCAGGATTAGACTATTTGGCACTAAAGCATGTAGTCATTATCAAGGCCTGCTAGCCCCTTTTCACTCCTTACAGCCATTTTCTTATTCTTTTCAGATTTCTCAACTCAGGTTTCATTGGGTTGCTGCCATCTACTACCACTTTTCTTCACACTCTCTCACCCACTGGTGTGCATTCAGGTTTTAATTTCCACCAATGCATAGCGCTTTGGTCCTAGTTTGATCTTCATATTAAGGCATCTTCTGTTCAGAACTTACATATTCTCTCTGTAATGACACAGGTTCTCTCCATAGTCAAAAGGCATGCCCGTAAAATGATTGTAGACTATAAACAAGCCGGGGCAAGTAAACACAGAAATGAGCTGGTAGTCCAAAAAGGGTGTGTTCCAAACTTGTACCTCCAGGTATTAGTTACGACTTAATGCCAGAATATGTATTGAAATATGTGGCCTGGTAGGGTCTGCAGCTGCAATGGTGTTTCCCCTAGTGCTGAACAAGAGTTGGTATGTAATATGCCCAGGTGGCATATAAACTGGCAGTGCTCTCAATCTCATCAAAGGTTGGTCACTGCTGTTCGGGAGCAGTATATCCCAATATTCTTTATGAAACCCAAAAGCTGATGTATGTCCAGGACACAGAGGGACAATTTGCAGTGGGCCTGAAGTCCACCATGCAATTAGATATCGATTATCTATTATGTGTCTCTGTGTCAGGGGGATGCCAGGTGCTTATGCAAGGTTGGAATACAGGAACCCTTGATACCATTAGTTGGGTGGCCCCTAGAAGAAGTTCCAGTCAGGAACTTTAAACACCTTCCTGACCACAGGTCAGTTGGGTGGAGAGTGGATAATAGCTCAGTAGGCAGGAGGAAGAGAGGTAAACAGAGTGGACTTAGGGAGGTGTGAAAGGCTTTTTGCAATAAGGCCCTGTACCCTTCTACTACATTTGGGATGTAATAAATCATTTTCCTTATATTTTTGTTTCTACTTAAACCCGTGTTACACTAGTTACTGGGTATTTCAGTATTGCCAGCTGTAGCTGTTCATCTTGTTGCCAGACCATGTCAATTTAGACAATGTCAATTTTAAATCATTGGGCATGTTAGATTTAGCTATTGTACAATGCTCTTCCAGCACAGTAATACTTGGTCCTTTATTGGACAGCCTATAAACACCATGCTGCCTGTCAGAGCCAGAACTTTACAAAGGGCTAACAAGTACAGCAAGTTCAGCAGCAATCTCTGCCCTTTTCCTATTTTGTCCATTCTGTTGTGGTAAATAAAACATGAGACATCAGACAGATGAGCTTCCCTTCTGTTTGTGAGGTCTAAAACATAATTGTTACTGTATTCTGTGTACTTCTAGATGAGTGTTCATTGGTTGTCAGCTCTCATGTACAAAAAGCTCACCCCTACGACTAAAGCCTGAGTCATGGACTAGCTGGAGTGAGTTGCTGGGTATGTCACTTCACAGGAGTGTGCTACCAACTGCCTCTGACTTGGAAGGATTATGTAAATGAAGGATACAACTGAAATGAAGGCTAAATCGCTGGAAAAGTTATGTAATGTGATATGCCTTTACTCATTCACTCATACTAGCTGACTTTAGAGTCACCATTTAACCAAAAGTGGCTGCAACATATTATGCCAGAGAGGTGTAGCTGTATTGGATGGTGGACACCTGAGATGTGCTATCACAATGGCCTCTATAAATTTAGCCCTTGAGGCCTGTATCGTAATCATTAGCTCCTTTAATTTTTTTTAATTGCCAGATCTGATGTTTTTATGCTTTTTTTATGATCTTTTTATTATGCTTTGTCCAAATCTGTTTTGCCTTTTCCATTTATTTATTCCTTTTTTCATTTGCTTTGTTAGGAGATTACTTTTTGGTGTTTGCCTTACGCCTGTTTTTAACAAGATAGCCCACAGTTGAGTTCAAACCTGTCATGACCATTAATAAACATCAATACAAGCACCTAAACTCTCATGAAAAATACAATCCATAAATGCTTAGAAAAATGCTAAACCATATGACATAACCAACGTTTCATAATGACCTCTGGCAATACTAAAATGCTTACATTGTTAACATAATTTTAACATTTAGGACATTTCGGAATGTGGAGATGGCATGTTCTCCCCATGTCTGCGTGGGTTTCCTCTGGGTGCTCCGGTTTCCTCCCACAGTCCAAAGACATGCAGGTTAGGTGGATTGGCGATTCTAAATTGTCCCTAGTGTGTGCTTGGTGTGTGTGTGTGTGCCCTGCCTGGGGATTTGTTCCTGCCTTGCACCCTGATTTGGCTGGGATTGGCTCCAGCAGACCCCCGTGACCCTGTGTTGGGATATAGCAGGTTGGATAATGACTGACTGACTGTTTACAATTTAAAGTTCATACTGCTATTATGAATGGTTATTTTTCATTTAGTTTATGAAGTTATCACACCTCCATATTATACTACTTTTTGGGTTATGGTCGCCATCATGTTCTGCTTTTGTCATTGCTGCCATGTGTTCACCACATACAATGGTATGTGACATCATCTGCCAGCGACTCTTAAGAATTACTGGCATCATACTTTGCTCTAATTCAAGCTTCTGGATTGAAGAACGAAAATGTGACTCTAGTGAGTTTAGGGAAAGGATTCTAAGGCAGTAAAGATTAATGATTTCACGAGTTTGGTTTTGTCGCAGGTGTTTTAGTCTTTGTGGTTCAGACATTTGACTCTTTCCCCATTACTCATACTCCTTGTCCTCAGGGTACTTTCATTTGCTGGTCACTGTATGGTTTTTCAAAACTAGTGGGTGCTCACTTTCACCACTTGTCTTTATTAATGAGTGCGAGATTACAAAGTGCACACTTGTAACAAATCGTTTACGAAAATAATAGCAGTAGGACCCAGCATCAGCCAAGTAAGTAATTTTAAGGCAGAACTATCTAACTTCTGTTTGGCAGCAGAAGATAGTCCTTTTTTAGGAAGCATAGTTATGATAAAAAATGAATACATACTGATAAAATTCAAAAAAGAAATATTTTTCTCAGAAAATAATTATGTGTGACAAATCAATTTGCTCAAATACGGGACAGTTCCTTTTCCCGGATAAGCCCTGAAATAAATTTCAAAGTAGTCTTTTCCTGAATAAATGGGATATGTGTGCAAAAATTTAATTGAGATTATTGGACTAAGGGTGTGGAATTGTACAAAGAACAAACACACCCCACACCCACATCGTGCTTTATATATGATTGCTTTGTCTTATTTCTAACTTGCTTGAGAAAAGAAGTAATTTACCAGAGAATATTCCTCTTCTTCATAATAATAATGTTATTTAAAATCCTAGAATTAACACATGGCTAAAGGCAATCAGCTTAATACAAAAAGCAAGAATTTCCGTCCCACTTGATGAAGCAGAAACTGGAATAAAAGCATTGATAGATAATCAGAAACAGATGAAAAGATTAATAGAAGTAGATAATATAAAATGAAATAGTAACATAACACTGTACATAAGAAAACAAGAAGATAATATGAAATATATAGTAAGATAGTAGTTAATTAGGAAAAGGAAGTAAGATAAGAGGAAGGTATCTTGATAAGAACAGACTGATTAGCTCAAAACAGCTTGTCAACTGATGCTTCTGTTCTAACAAGTAAGCCTGCGATTCGCTAGTAAATCGGAAATCCAAGAATGGCAATCAGTATCTGTTCCGTCCGATATTTGGATGGATGACATATCATGGAGGGTGGGTGCGTCTGGGGAAATGTCATTTAATTAAATAAGCATATCTGTACTAAAGCGGTTTCATTTTGTGGAGACATGATTCCGTTGCCTTTGCTGACACCGACTGCTGGCAGAGTGGAGCACAGCAAGTTTAATTCACAGGTTGTGGTGTTCGTGTGCCAGCCACTGAGTCGGGGAAGCCGCTGGGTTTGAGTCTGTGACCATTATGTGATCTATATTACTGGCACAGTGGATTAGAGCAAGTGTAGTGTACAGGTTGTGTTGTTTGTGCGCCACCTACTGACTCTGGGAAGCCGCTGCGTTTGACTCTGGGGCGTGCGCCACGGCGCAATATGAGACTTGCGTTTTGGGACGCTGCCGTGTTTGACTGTACAGATTGTGTTGTTTGGGTGCTCAGAGGTTGTGTTGGTTGGGCGCCACCTACCGACTCTGGGAAGCCGCCGCGTTTTGGGAAGCCGCTGCGTTTGACTCTGGGGCGGGCGCCATGGCGCAGAATGTTGTGTTATTTGGGCGCCACCTACCGACTCTGGGAAGCCGCCGTGTTTTGGGAAGCCGCTGCGTTTGACTCTGGGGCGGGCGCCACGGCGCAGTACGTTGTGTTATTTGGGCGCCACCTACTGACTCTGGGAAGCTGCCGCGTTTGGGAAGCCGCTGCGTTTGACTGTACAGGTTGTGTTGTTTGGCCGCCACCTACTGACTCTGGGAAGCCGCTGCGTTTGACTCTGGGGCGGGCGCCACGGCGCAGCACTTTGTGTTATTTGGGTGCCACCTACTGACTCTGGGAAGCTGCTGCGTTTTGGGAAGCCGCTACGTTTGACTCTGGGGCGGGCGCCGCCGCGTTTTGGGAAGCCGCTGCGTTTGACTCTGGACTCTGGGGTGGGCGCCAAGGCCGCAGTGCGCATGCGCCTCGGTGCATCCACCATGCATCCGCCGTGCATAAATTAACTGTGGTTTAGTAATATAGATAAGGTATGTTAAACATCTTACAGTTGAAATCTGAATTTTCCCCAAATACTACTATCAACTATTTCCTTATTGCCTGCACCAAAGGTAATCTGAGGGAAGAATTACATCCCATAGCCAATTCTTATTGAAAAGGTTGTTTAAAAAGAATAATCAGTACCTACCTTATACTGTGCTTCCTTCATAACCTTAAATACAGTTGTCATTTAATCTTCTAATCATTGTATGTTTTAACTAAAAGTGTTTTTTTCCCATATGATTCAAGAATGAAAACAAACAAGATTTACAGAAGCAGTAGTAAGGAGTATATTGGTCTTAAGGAAAATACTCTGTAAACATGAAATCCAAGATGGAGGTCCTTTATCACATCAAGCCAGAAGTGGCCTCCCACCAGGCATGGATCCCTAAACAGACCTTTCGAGCCAAGGCTCAGGGGTTCACAATCTAAGGGAGCCCTCATAAAAATTAAACCAAGTCAGTCTCAGAAGCTGAACACAAATGCTGTGGTATAGATTTTGGACTCCCCTAGATAATAATGCAATTCCAGGGAAATTTTATGGCCCTTGTGATATGTGAGTACAAAGTGTTATTTTTATAATGGAATTATACAGGCCTTCTGATTAATCCATTTTGTTTTGTATGCCCTACCACCTAATTGTCATGGTGTATAAGGGAACAGCAGAACATTGATAGAACACATAATACATAATCATAAAACATTGTAATACTACAGCAAATTAAATGTGGCTGTTTTCAGGATTATCAAAATCCAGCCCTGTACTGTGTGTTCAGCTTTAGCAGCGGCAGTCTGGTTTTCATGAATGTTAGTAGGGAAGGAAGGCATTCTTTTTTATTTATTTATTTGTCACATACATAGTTATACAGGACAACATGCAGTGAAATGCATCTTTTCGCATACCCCTTGGGGTCAGAGCGCAGGGTCAGTCATTGTACAGCGCCCCTGGAGCAATTGAAGGGTAAGGGCCTTGCTCTCTTTTGGCAGTGAAGGGGATTCAAACCAGCAACCTTCGGGATGTCCAGCACAGATCCTTAATAATTCATTACATTTATATAGCGCTTTTCTCAGTACTCAAAGCGCTATCCACACAGGGAGGAACCAGGAAGCGAACCCACAATCTTCCACAGTCTCCTTACTGCAAAGCAGCAGCACTACCACTGTGCCACCTGTGAGGACAGATCCTTAGCCTCAGAGCCACCACTCTGCTCTAAATTGGAACAATGGTCACATAATTTCTTTTTCCACATAAAATGCAAGATTTGTTATTACCGGGTTTTTACTATACTTATTGTATTATTAAAAGCAAAGCATATATTGTATTTTTCACCAGTTGCCACCTCTCATGTGATCCTAATGCAAATCTATTCAACCCCTATAATGGAGCCACTAGATAGTGTTTGATGTCCTACAAATAAAAATAAACATTGGTGTTTAGTTGACTAACATATTTTTATTAGACACGTTTATAGTTTGGTTCTGGCTGACTGTGGTGGGGTCCAATGTGTTGACAGGCCCAGGGGCCCATTGACTTGTGATCCATCCCTGCCTGCCATACACACTGTGACAAGGCTACCTAATCTAACAAAGCAGTGGTCTTACCATTGGTGTAGCTAGTACATCAGTGGATCATGGGAAAAAAATTAAGGTGGGGGGGCTCCGTATAATAAATGAAAAGAAATATAGAGACTTTAAGAAAAAAGTTAAATGTAGGTATATTTAATGGTAAAAAGAGTTTCTTTGAAATACATTTTTTGCATCAAATATTTATTTTTTGTGCAAGAGAAGGACATTCTAAATACATTATTTTAGAAACATTAAAATACTGCATAAAATATTTGTAGGTTAGTTATTTATTTACTTTAATGGATATTTAATGCAAAGTAATTTAAAACTAGTGCTGCGTGTATTTTTTATTAAGCGGACACCTCAGGAGAAGAGGATGCTTTTTTACATTTACATGCTAGTTTCATTAACGTGTATTATAATATTATTGACAGGAAGCATTCATTGAATTTTACTCTATCAGTTGAATTTATGATTTTTGATGTTTTACAAGGATTAATTTACAACTTATAAAAATGTTACTGTAATAACACAACTAGATAATCTTTGTTATTCATATTCTCTTGTTGATTTTCACAAGTGATAATTCGAATATTACAATCAAAACCAGAAAATTGTTCTCATAAATACTGCCTATATAGGAAAACAAATTATACAATCATGTTAGATACGTTTTTTTTTTCTAGATTTCTTTTTGGTATATTCCTTGACAAGGCTTCGATTGAAACAAAATACTCAAAACTCAACACAGAGCTGAATTGGAGCAAATACACAAACAGAATTTATCGTAGCTTCCATATACAGTTTCAACTACTATAAGCAAAACATACAGGCGCACTTACCTATAGATCCAAATCATTCTGAGTTTTGCTGCCTTCCATCAGCAAAACACATACATCCACCTTGTTCTTCCAACATTATTATTAAGTTTCATGAAAGCCCCCCCCACCCCGTAGCACTGTTTCATGTGTTATGTAACAATCATAATAATATTCATCCAATTCATAGAAGACTAGCTCTAGTGCAAGAGAAAATTCATTGCTGTTTTATATTTTGTTAACCAAAATTTTGAATTATATCACAGAGTGTCGCTTCATGACTCGCTGCCCAATTTATTCTGATGCAACCCTGGTAACCTACGTCATTTAAAGGACAGGACCATTGATTTGAAAATGTACGATTTCAAACCAAATGACCAATAACAGCTGCTGTTAGAACTTGTAACAGTAGCTGTCATTGGTCTAATGGTTGGAAAACATATGCTTTCAAATGACTGGTTTCAATCTAGCTCAGATATGCTTGCTGCATGGCTTTGTAAATGTGAAACTGTAGGAATTTTTGGAAAAAAGATGAAGGCGCTTCCATCTTAGGTGACCTTGGCTTGGGTGACCATTGGATTTCCACAAGGTCTTACATAAGTTGGGTTAATTTGCATAATACAATCAAGAAGCAATATCAATTTACACCAATCAGCATACAGACAAATGGTATACTCTTTTAATACACCTGTCTTAATATTATCTAAATGTTTCATAATAGTTAAACAGATTAAAAATCTTTGGTATTAATTAAATAGGATGTCTGATATGTAAATTATTATAAAGAAAAAATTACAATATCATTTATTTCCATAGCACATTTTCATACAAAAGATGTAGCTCAAAGTGTTTCACAAGATGTCAAAGAAGTAGTTACATGCAAAGAAAAACAAATTAAAAGTAGATAAGAAAAATAATGTATACAAACAGTATACAAAAAATAATTAATACACACTCACATAAGATAGAATCCTTAAATATATAGTAGAATGACAGTTTGATGATAAGGACATTTGGCCAGGATGGACAGAAAAAAAATTCCATTTAAGCTAGAGAAAAAAAACAAACTTTGTAGGAGTTCCAGGCCAATAAATAAACTAATAAAAAGTATTAATCTGTCTTGATCTTATCGTTCCTTTTGTAAATGTTCTGTGTACAAATGTTACAGAATATCTTACTTAATCAGGCAGTTAGGAACCTCACAGATTCATACAGTACAACTGGGAAAAGCTGATTTGTGTTTTCTTAAAGTCAAGATGTGTATTTTAATACATGTTGGTGTATATTGGCACTGAAGAGTGGCAAAGTTCCACAATGGCCAGATGTGCCAGTGAGAACCTCTTTGTACTCTGTCTGTACACAAGACATTCCTACTTCCACCACCAATCCTTTAAAAATAGCTTATTGTGCAGTAGTGTGTGTGTGTAGTCTAAAGTGAACTGAAATGTTCAGGAATAGGTAGGAGACCAACATAAACACAGGAGTAAAAACAGTACCTAGCACACCCATACCGCATGATGTGAAATAGTAATACCACTACCTTCACTCTTTCCTCATACCAAATTCTGTACGGTCCTGAAATGAAATCAACAGTTTATTTCCGAACTGTCTATAAAAACTGTTCTCACCATTTTTATAATATTAAGAAAAAAATTGTACACAATAATTCAGACATGATAGCCCAACATTTTATAAGCTTCTTAACTGCTGCTGTGCACTGTCTGGTTGGGGACAGGGATGAGTCCACTAGTACTACCAAGTCTTTCTCATTAGGAGTACTTTCATGTTTCAGACCTTCTCCCACCCATCCAGTGACTATGATTAACTGATATGTTTAATAACTTTATATAAAATTTAATTTAACAGAACTTCACTGACTCTAGGGCATCTGCTAATTCATTTAGTACAGTGACATTTTTAAGCTTATCCAGTTTTTAGTTAATTTTTTTTACTAGGTCATTTATATAAATTAAAATTAATAAGAGTAGAGGCTACAACACAAATCCCAGAGGGGTCTCACTTTTAATTTCACATAATCTGAAAAAAGATTTTGTTCAGAATAACCTGCAGTTCGCTGTGTCTAAGTTTATCCTTCACTCACTTGCCCACTGTGTCCAGAATTCCAGCTGTTGGTGCTTTGATCAGTGGCCTCTAATAAGGTACCTGATCAACATTAAGTATGTTCCTCTGTGATCAAATGCGTCTGTTGTTTCCTTATACATTTCTAGCTTATTAATGAAACATGATCTACATGTGTAAAGCCACTATGATTGTTCACAAATGCACCTGTACTGGGCAAGTGTTTACCTATCGAGTCTTTAATCAATGCTTTCATTCATTTACTTATGATATGGATTGTGCTAACCTAATGCATCATTCTTTTCAGCATGAAATCTATCAAACAACTGTAGTCTTGTGAAAGACGTAAAGTTGAATTTTTTTTGCAAAAACATCAAAGAAGAAAAGAACAATGGGTTCTCATAAACAAACAGCTAAAACATAACATAAAGTACCTCAGAAAATTAACTCTTATGCTTGCCGGATTTATAGTAGAGAATTGTTTTCTAATTAAATATATTCAAGAAGAATTAAGTACCTTGTAAATTCATTAAAAAAACAATTTTAGTGTTTTAGGCACCTACAGTTGGGGCTAGGGATGTCTTGGTTCCAGTCACTCTTACCATAACTAAATGCCATCTACTGTAAAGCATATGAGGAAGACCTATAAAAACCTGGAGTTCCAGCAAATAAATTTTATTATAAAACTTACAGCAATCCCCTGTTACTCCCCTTCAAAAAACTCTCCTTAAAGTGCAATACACTTGTCCCATCACCGGGTTTTATTGTGGTAGTGTTATGAAATCACACAAAATGCCAGGGTTTAATCTCTAGCTCAAGTGTGTTGCCAGCCTTTTTGTACTTTTTTGTAAATGTTGTTATCATGCTTTTTTAATATTTTGTTTAAATTGTTGTTTCATGTTATTGTTTGTTCCATTGGTTATGTTCTTTTTACTATGTATGTTGAGCCTAAGGGGTGGGCCCCCCTCACCACAGTACCATTGTGGGACCACCACCAGGCCTTTATAAACCTGTAATAACAGCGATACTGTGCTTGGTTCTTATAATTGGCACATTTTATTCTTTTTTTCTGCCTTTCCATTGGTTATTTTGGTGATCTACAGTAGGTGGCTAAACTGGAATTTTTAAATCCAGGGAATCTGATTTTGATATGTTTTTCTCTATTTGACTTTCTTTAAAACGTAATAATTTTTAATTTCTTTCCTTGATGACATGTTGGATTGATATCGGGCACCGCTATTTTGTGATAGGAGTGACAACTGTTACCAAGGCAATGCTCCCAGAGTTTCATGGGAGTGTGAGGAGCATGTTATCATCAGTCTGACTTATTAGTTCCAGCTCATGCCATTCTCATTTATCAGTGTTTGGATAAAAATGCTTTACGTGCAATTCCCTGTGTTTTCTTTATCTTGGTATTCCGACTTTCTTTTCATTCAGTGTTTTCTGATTCTTGTGCTATGTTCAGCATTATGACCTACTTGTATTTTTCATGACCTGATCCTTCAATTAAAATCTTTTTCACTGTTTCTAGCTGAAACAGAAAAATGGTATTTATACTCCTGTCTACAAGTGACTTTTTGATTAAGAGTTTTGTGTAAGTACTATTAATATTGTAGCGACCTTCACACTAGGCTCAAAAAAAAATGAAGTAAAAAAAAAAAACGGACAGATGTAGTAAAGTCTCTCAAAAGTTTTACTTGAACAGTCAAGAAAAGAAACACTGATCTTGAAAACCCCAAACACCAAAAAAAAAAAAAACCTTCTAGCACCCTCTACAACCCCTCCTCCCATTCGGGGTCCCGCCCCCCCTTACCACATCAATCAATACCCCGCTGTCAGTCTTCTGTGCTGTACTCTGCCCTCCCTCAATCAGACCTAACAGTCACACACAAAAAAAAAAAAAGAAAAGGCTTCCACCTGACTGGGACACTACAATATTGTTCGATTTGTGATTTCCCTTTGACTTTCAATGGTTTTTTTTCACTTTAAGGTTTGCCTTTTTTGGCAATAATCCTTTTTAGGTCATGTTTTTCAGATTTTGTTAATAAAACCTTTAAATTAAAGACTCATTGTTTTGGATTCCTCTTTCTGTTTAGGTTATATGAAGTTAAAATTCTTTTCCTTTTCATTGAGGCTGTGCAGGCCCAAAAGCCTGCTTCTTGATTTTTGAGAAGATGCTTCATGTTGGGTTTGAAGAGTCAGCCAGATCAGAACAGTGACATGTGTAGTAATGGCTTTAGCAAGTACAGCACTCACAACAACCTATGATTTCGCCTTCCAATGCTCTGGCCCTTACAATGTTATGTTCCTTTGAAACAGCAGCCCTACTTACAGCAGGCCCCATGGCTAGTAATGTGACAAAGTGAACAGTAGGCTCAGAAGAAGTAGCTCTGAATCCATTTATTTAAACAATCATCCCATGAATACCCACAGTTAAATCATTATACTGACTGAGAGCAGTACCTTCTTCTCTGAAGGATCCTTATTCCTTCATTTTGACTTTTGCCTGGCCTCTGGGGGCAGCACTTCTAAAAACAAGTATGATCTTCACCAATAGTGAGTTTCACCCATAGCACACTTGGAGCACTCAGGTTTGAATCATAATTCACAAAACATGCAGGAACAGCAGTGGAGCAAGCAGGTATCAATTCATGACACAGCACACAGCAGCACACAGCAGCAAACAGAGTAGTCCATGTCAAGCTGGTAATAAAATATGCAGAAGTCCTAAAATAATTTACAAAAGAGATAAAAAGTACCCTTTAAAGTCAGCCTTCAAACACTGGCACAACTGCAATCAAGTGGTATGTTATGGTAAATGTCCTACGTCACAGCACCAGAGTTTGTTTCAAACCTTGCCTATGGAAGAGTTTGTATTTGTTTTATTTTATGTTTTATTGTAATTTTTTTATTACTATTTTTCACATTTTTATGGATTTTCTGCTATGTTTATAATTGTGTATTGTCATTTTAACTGTGCTTCCATTCCTTGTGCTTTGTGAATGGAGCCCCAGGAGGCAGGGCCACCCTGACATTGCTCCTTCTGAGCTCTACCTCTGTGGCTGTTTAAGCTTGGGTCATGAAAATCATCATGCTTGTATTAGGAGTATTTGCAAGTATTACTATTTTTGTTGGGTTTACAGTTTCTTTTGTAATTCTTTTGCTTCTATTTAAGGATTACATCTTCTGAACTGTGATTTCGACTCATTTACACTCAGATTGCATTTTAAGCAATCCCTTTTGCCTATTTCTGATCTTTTGTTGATTAATCCTTTTTTATTAAGATTCTTTGTCTTTTTGCACACAAGCTGAGGTTGTACAGTCATCCTTCCTCTTGTCGGATTGTTTATATTGTAAGGTTTGTAAACTCTTTTGGGACTCCCTCTAACAGGATAACACGTCAAAAAGCATCCTGAAGCACGATCTCCGCGTCTGTGGAAGACATTTTATCAGTTGGCGGGGCAACCGTGGGCTCCCAACTCTGCAGCAGCTCGCAGCTAAAGCAGATTGAGTCAATTGCGGTCGTGCTTTAAGCGCTTGCCATCGATGGGTGATGCAAGGAACATTATAAATGTAGGGAACAGGATTACTTGGTCACTGACCTGGCCACAACCCTGCCTGATTGCTGTATCTGTGTAGAGGAGAGTGGTAGATCCCGCTACAATAAATAACCCTGCTGTTCCTGTTTCAAGCTGAATAAAGTTGGTTTTGCTAAAGTACTGAGACTTAACATCAAGTTTTGGGGTGCAAGACAGGGACTCACATGTCAGAATATGTTTTGGAACTTTTTTAGTTATTTAAACCAGCTTCCCATTTTTGGAGTCTGCTAGGCTGGAACCAGCAGTTAGCAACTGGGATTAGAATGGGCATCTTCTGGGCAGGCTGGTGATACTAAGCAGAATATGATAGAGTGGGTATGTATGTGTACGTGTGTCCTGCACTGGACTGACACCCTGTTCGAGATGTTGGTCACAATGTTGCCAAAAGAGGTGCTAACTGTAATGATTTGTAAAAACTTTCTGATCAAAGTAAATGCTGTCTTTGAGCTTTCAATAAATGGATATTGTTTTTACATTATTATTTTTGAGATTATAGCCACAACTAAGTACAAAAAAGTTGGGATATTCTTCAAAAACACACACAAGAAAAAACAGATCTGCTCTCCTTTCAGGTCTGAGCCTACTGAATTGGCCTCTCTGCAAGGCAGCCTGACCTCAATTCAATAGCCAGGCTTCAGGCCTAACTTAACCTAAAATGAACAAAATGCCTTCCAAAAATGAATAGAGGAAAATCTGAAAATCATCTCCTTCCAACCAAACAAAACAAAGTTTCTTTGAAGTACAGTATTTAAAGAAATCAGAAGGATTACAAAATAAAGAGCACAGGCCTAAAAGCAAGCAAATCCGAAAATCATTCATTGAAAACAGTATCCTGAAAGCTGGAAGTCAAAATCTAGAATATTCATATATCAAAAAGAATCAACAAAACAGAGCAATTGTTGTTACAATGGCTGTTTCTCCTTTTATAAATTTTATCAAAATAAATCTACAACATAATAAAGCATGCAGAAAGTGAAGGGGCCTGAAAACTTTCTGAATCCACTGCATATGTTTTAATATCTACTGAATATATGCAAGCTTTTCTTTTTCTCAAAATTCTCATTTGTATATCCCCTGCATATTATGTCATTTTGTTCATGTTTTTGTCTTTTGATTTCCTGGTTTTATTGACTATTCACTTTTGTTTTGTTTTTTTTTTTCCTATTTTTCTTTTTTAACTTTCTCTTTTGGTGCTCCCATATTCCAGTATGCCACATTTGTATTTAAACTTTTATCTGTTGTGATTATGTTACTGTATCCTCCAGAGTTGCCTCCTACACTGCTACCATAAAAATAAAGCCTGCCATCTACTCAGAAGCTGTTAGCATTCACACGTCATACTTTCTATTGAAATATAATAAAGCAGGTTCAGAAAAAAAGGTGAAGATATCTGAAAAATATGGCACAATAGAGTATTTTTCTGCAGCACTGTGACCATGCTTCCTATGTTTACAGCTTTTATAAATGACTGAAATATGCAATTTGTGCTGATTTCTGTTTAGTATTCAATGTTTTTATTCCAAAAGCTATATGGACCTAGATACCACACATGGGTGCTTGTGAGCAGTCCAGGTAAGTACTAGGCAATATGTTTATTGTAAAATTTTAAATAAAAAAGGGAGTAAACAAAACATAAATGATAAAATAAAAGGACTAGGGCCTTCTCTAGACTCTTCTGATCTAGCTAACAGATTACATAAGAGTGGGACACATGCACTAACAAACAATAAGGAGTTCCTTTTCACAGGCTTCCTTTATATCACACACTGGCCTGCTCTTCTTCTTGTCAGGTGAGCCCTTGAATTTACTCCACTCCTGACTCCAGGCTCATCTGACAGACTAGGCCCTGCAAGGCATTGGAGCACTTCTGGTTCCATTTCACTCTAACATTTCTGTGTCAAACCCAAAAAGCACAAATCTCAGGAGTAGCTGCAGGAAGCCTGGATCCCTGTAGCAAAGCACTGTTGTTTAAAAATATGGTTGTACTGGCTAAGCAGAACAGCATAAGTTGTTTTTATATATGGATTTAAAAGATAGAGCAAATTTAGAAAAAGCAAGCTAAGCTTATGGCTGGGAGACCATGAATCTAATGAACAATTTCCTGGTTGTAGACAAAAACTGTAGTCATAGGACAAAGTGCAAAAATCAAAAGCCACAAATTTCACCTACAGTGGATTTGGAAAGTGCTGCACTCCTTATTGTGATGTAGATTTAATTTTAAATGGATACATTTGTCATTTTGGCCATCAATCTTCACTCAATAACAATGACAAAGTAGAAACATGGTTAAGGAAAGGTTTGAATATTTGTTAAAAGTCACAATCCGAAATCTCCCATTCATATGTTATTAGACCCTTTTGCTGTGGCACTCTGCATATGAGTGAGATGTGCCTAGAATTTGATTTTAATCCACCTGTGGCAATTTGAATTGCTTGGACAGTATTTAGAAAAGCACACACCTGTGTTTAGAAGGTTCTCCAATTCATACTGTATATCAGGACAAAAATCAAGCCATGAAGCCCAAGGAACTCACTGCTGACCTTTGTGTTAAAACTGTGGTGAAACACAGGTCAGGGCAATGGTATAAAACCATTTCTAAAGCTTTGAGTGTTCCGAAGGGCACATTGACTTGAATAATTGTGAAATGGAAGAAGTTTGAAACCATCAGGACTCATCCTAGAGTTGATCATCAAGCCAAACTGGTCAAGAAGGCTTTGGTAAGGGAGGATGGTCATTCTAATAGAGCTTGAAAAAATCTTCTGTTTTGATGGGAGGACCTGTCAGGAGGACAACCATCTCAGCAACATTTATAATAGAATGGCTAACTCTCACTTAGAATTTGTCAAATGTCATTTAAAGGACTCTGAGAGCATGAGGAAAAAGATTCTCTGCTCTGATGAGACAAGTTTTGAACTCTTTGGGCAAAACTCCAAGCAGTATCTCTGGTAAAGACCAGGCAGTGTTCATCACCAGCCTAATACCATCCCTGCATTAATGCATGATGGAGGTAACATCATGCTATAAGTTTGCTACTCAGCAGCGGGGACAAAGAGACTGGCCAGAATTGAGTGAAAGATAAATGCAGCCAAACATAGATGGGTTCTTGAAGAAATCCTGCTCCAGAATGGATATAACCTACTACCAGGGTGATGATTCACCCTTCAGTACAACAGTGAACAAAAGCATACAGTGAAAGACAATGCTGGAGTGACTTCAGGACAAGTCTCCGACTGTCCTTGAGCTGTCCAGTCAACCCCGACATAAATCCCATAGAACATGTGAGGAGAGACCTGAAGATGGCAGTTTACAGATGCTTCAGAGGATCTGCCAGGAAGAAAGGGATAAACTATCCAAATCCAAGTGTGTAAAGCTTGTAGAAACGTATGCAAGATGACTCAAACCTGTAATTTATGCCAAAGGGAACTTCTACAAAGTGCTGAATTAAGGGTCTGAAAACATATAGAAATAAGAGTTTTTGATTTCTAATTCATTTTCAAACCTTTCTGAAAACATGTTTTCACTTTCTCATTATGGAATATTGAGTGTAGATTGATGGTTGAAAATGGAAAATTTATCCATTTGAAACAAAATCTACAACACAGCAAAGTATACAGAAAGTGACGGGGTCTGTATACTTTCTGAATCCACGATAACTGAGACAAACAATAGATGCGAATTATAGTCAGGGACAGATAGGATATCAAAACCAAAGAGTGTTTTAAATATGTTGAATCCACAAATCTGGACGATTATAAAGCACACAATGCTTACTTTTATACCACTGTGGTAATGATGTGTTGTGTCACACATTACCAGTCATCCTGCCTAGCAACAGTCTGAGAATATGTCAAACAAAAACACAAAATAGCATTGCATGAATATATTCTGTTTAAAACTTTATTAACAACACATCCTAAACAAAAATAAATGTAACAACTAGGTGTCTTGATCTCCAAAACCCGTAAAACCATAAAGTAGTCATTTTTAGAAACCAAGGAAAACTCTAAAAATTTCAAAACAAAAGCCACATCACAACACTACTGGCCTGGAGTTCTATTGTACTTCAACAGTGCATCTCCAGATGATCTATTAACTTGGTCTCTCTGCCAGGTAATGGCATCCCATCCAGAATGTGTTCTATCTTGCAAAACTCACTGCTATCCCAATTGTCATTACAATCTGGTGCTTCACAGCTGTATAGTCAAATTCCAGCCCACATTTTGTATCTGTGTAATGTGTATGCTCTCCACATGTCCATGTGAGTTTGTCTTTTTTTTCTCTATGTTTAAACACTCCATGTGAGAAAAAATGTGGGTGAGTGTGCCTAGCAACTGTTGAATTTTCCAATTCGGATTTCTTTCCTGACTTGCACCTGATCTTGCTGAGACAGGCTACAGCTAGCTGCATGGGAATAAAGGATTTGAAGGAATGCTTTGATTGGACTTAGTCCTTATAAAGTAAATTTCTTCCTTTTCCATATACAGTACAGGATCATCTTCTACCTCACCAACATTCTTCCAATTGTCTGCTGAGTCTGTCTTAATAAGTAGCTAATGCTCAGAAGATGTTTTCTGGAGGTTACTTTAGGCATAGAACAGCCTCCTTACAAATGAACTGTAAGTTACGTAGTACCCTGATTCAGATGTGATGAGTGCCCCTCCAACACATGACAAAGTAGGAAATTATACAAACATTGTTACAGTTGAGGTGAGTGTGCATTGAACTCATCCTTGAATTACTATTGTGAAAGAACTTGACTGCAAATAAACCAGCACCCCACGCATAAAGTGCATGTGTATGGATGAAAAATGAGGCATGGTGGGTTGGAGATTTACAGCTTTAAGAAAATAAAAAAACGGTAAAAAATGCAAACTTTTTATGCATCTTAGGGTGCTACATTTTTACATTTTAGTAAATATGGATATTTGACATTTACAGGATAGGGTTGTGTCTTGTCTTGTGATATTTGAATTCAACAAAATGGTGCAATTAATAGATGGATCTGACAGATGGGTGGTTCTGGGGGGGACTCTGTATGTACAGTACCTGTATGGTAAACTCATCTATCCCCCATTGTTTATGAGTGGATTTGTTTCTATTTTTCCCTGTGCCTTTCTCTTTCAACACTATTAGCTATTTTGTCCTGATGTAACATGTCTGTTTATCTCTAAACATTGTCAACTACCGGGTTTGTTTAACTTAAACAGTTGCATTTATTGACTTTATGTGCTCTAATTTATAACATTACTTGGGGGTTCATAAATAAAGCACAGATAACACAGCAGAAATGTGGAAAGTCCATTTTTCAAAGTGGTAAATTTATACACGTATCTGCAGTTTCATAAATATGTCAGTTTTCTGGTTAATTTATAAACGTCTACTTCCATTTTGGAGGTACTAGTCTCACAAGTAGTATATTACATAAATTATTTATTTATATTCCATTTGTGCTCGGTGATGAGAAAAGAAATGTCTCTATGCTTCAGTTCTCCTTGCTATCTGATTGATTTTCTACTAAGATGATTTTCCTATCATCTGCAGTTACATTAATGCTTAAAGAGACAAAATAAAATAACAAACTATTTTAATAAGAACAATGATAGTAATGAGCAATACATGATAAAAGATCAAATTTAATTTAACTATATGCAGATTTAAGAAACCATCCATCCATCCATCCATTTTCCAACCCGCTGAATCCGAACACAGGGTCACGGGGGTCTGCTGGAGCCAATCCCAGCCAACACAGGGCACAAGGCAGGAAACAATCCTGGGCAGGGTGCCAACCCACCGCAGGACACACACAAAACACACCCACACACCAAGGCCAATTTAGAATCGCCAATCCACCTAACCTGCATGTCTTTGGAATGTGGGAGGAAACCGGAGCGCCCGGAGAGAACATGCAAACTCCACGCAGGGAGGACCCGGGAATCGAACCCAGGTCCCCAGATCTCCCAACTGCGAGGCAGCAGCGCTACCCACTGCGCCACCGTGCCGCCCGATTTAAGAAACCTTTTTTGTGAAATATTCCAAGCTGATCGTGATTTTTAGGTAGGGTAGGTTAGATGGATTGACAAAGCTAAATTGACCACAAATTTGTGTTAGTGTGGGTGTGTTCACCCTACGATAGGCTGGGGCCCATCTGAGGATTGTTCCTGCCTTATGCCTGATGCTAGTTGGGATAGGCTTCATCTTCCTTGTAACCCTGGTCCCGATAGGTGGGTTTAGAAAATGGATTAATGGGTTTTACTAAATTTTTTATTCATTTTCTATACCCATCCACTCATTCAATATAAAATGAAGGTTTTTATTTATTTATTTATTACAATAAGAACATTAGGAAACAAGAAGAGTGTGTCTATTTTTGATATTCTTGTATGATGAGCTGCTGTCTACTGTTGAAAGATTTTAAAGTAGACAGACGACCCCATGCCATAATCCTTTACTTTAAGTGAAAGATTGTAATAATACATATCACAGAGTGAATACTAAAACACAGACGGTCAGTTCATTATAAGCAGGATAAGGGACTAATTATCTACTCCCCTTTAGCAAAGCAGCATTTGTGGAATGGTGTGGGTGCAAAATACAACACAACTGCCACAATATCCACTTGAAATGATTTTGCTCTCTTCGAAATGCCAGGTTTTTATTCTCACATGTGTGAGTAATTCATTCATTTATTATTTTCCCAGTCCCCCATCCGGATAGTATCCCAACAGTATCAAGTGCAAGGCCACAACCAGGTTTTAATGAGGTCCTAATCCATTACAGGCTCACTCACACATACATACTGTATACACTCACTCAAACATGCCATCGCTCAAACAACAGGCAGGTTTTTGGGATGTTGATGAAAACAGGACTTGCTGAAATAAATCTACACAGACAGGTAGAGGAACTTGAAGCGCTAAAGCTATGGAGTGAAAACCACCTCCTACCATTGTGTAAATACTGATGAAAGCAAACTGTCCATGATTTCCTCCATACATATTATCAATTGAACATTCTGAATTCCACAGGTGTTGGCATCTGGTGGATGGCAGGGGACATGCATGGACAAATTAGAGATGCCAGTTAACAAACTCTCCTGGTTTTAAGATCTGGAAGTAAACTGGAAAATCTGGAGAAACCCCATGCAGACTCAGGAAGGACAGGTAAACTGTGCACAGATTATGTAATGATAATATTAGCAATAATTTAGTATTCTTCTGTACTGCATGTGCAGTAATTAGTATGTGCAATAGGCAATACACACCTACATTTCAAGCCCAGTGAAATCCAATTCTGGGTCAGAGTACGCTAAAGTCTATCCTGGCAGCTCTGAGCTCATCCTCCAATCCTGGAGAGGATGCTACACATGAGCACACCCACATCCACAGTCACTCTGGGACAATCCAAAAATCACTAATTAACCTAACGCAAATGTCTTTGATAATATGGGAGGAAAACCAGAACACCTGGGAGGAAAACCTGCATAGACAAGAGGAGAACATGCAAACTTGACACTTGACAATTACTGGGTGTGTGATTCAAAAGCATTAATAATAAATAAGTTAGTATGGTTCTACAATTTATGAAGTGGGCATGTCCAACAAACATTATGAAATGATATGATAAATATTTTAAAGGAGTGCAGCTTCAGGGCTTAAAGTACACATTGTCTGTATTTTCCAGCCTGCAACAATGAGCTTGTAGGTTACCTCACCATCATGGATGATTACAAAATACGGAAATGTATGTCACAAATTCAACTTGCTCTTTTGTAATCAGACTTTTAATTTAGCACCTTTGTTAAATTCGTCATTATTAATACCATCCTAAAGCACTTAAAATGTATGCTATAATCTCAATTAAAAAATGTACACTGTCTTGGTCAGAGTCAAGCAGGAATGTAATGAATCTGGGGTTCAATGAATTAATTACAGCATTAATATTAAGAAACAAACAGTCCAGCCTGGGGTCAAATGGGAAAGATGGGACAAAGTTAACCCCAGTAGCACTGGACAGATGACAGAAGTGAATACAGCAGGCTATTGGAGGGCCCCCACACATACTCATCCACAATGACATTGGTCCACTTCAGAATTATCTATTCACTTATCACATAAGTGTATGTGATCTGTGTGGAAAATTGATGTATCCAGAGAGACAAATGGAAAAAATTTCAAACTCCACATGGACAATTACTTGCAGAAGTCAAACTTAGAATGCATAGGCATTGTGATTCTTTTTTATGTAGCACCATTTACATCCTGCATCATACCTATCCCCAAGAATGCAGGTGCATCTTCACCTACTACTACAGATGAGTTGCATCTCATATCATGAAGACCATTGAGGACCTGGTCCATGATTATATTAACTCTTTGTGGGCTGAATATTTTTCCAAAAAATTCTGTTTTCTGAGAAGCACACAAAGCAATGGTTTCAAAAATAAATCAACATAAAACTTCTGTTGCTACATGATCTGGCTGCTGTTGGCACATGTCCGGCATCTCTGGCAGCAGTGGCTGCGCAGGGGTGCCTTGATGGCCAGCAGGAATGCACGGTGGGCCTGCTGCCTGGCTGTCTTCGCAGAGCAGGTGGGTGGTGGTGGCAGTCACAGTGTGACTCAATATGGTTTGTACCTCTTGTCATCATAAATGGTGGTCCTCGTAAGTGAATGCTACTGTAGATGTATCAGCTACATGAACGTGGTTCAGCACCATGATCAGCTGGGGACTGATCAGCCGATACTGGTACCTCACTTTAGTTTTTGATCTTCATCTCCAGATCACTTGCATTAAATTGCAAGTCAGACAAGTCAGAGTCCGGTTCAGTGATAACATGTAAAATATCCATGGAGTATTTTAATTTGCACATTCGCTTTAGTCTCTCGCCAGATGTTAATGCCATTTTAGAGGTTGTTTGCTCTTCACTATTCATGTATGGAAATCAGTAAAGCTACTTAACTTTCCTTCTAGCAAAGGGAGTCAAACTAAAATGTGAGGGCGAGATTTGTCGCAGTTTACAGCCAATTACTGTGAAAAGTCGACATCAGCCCTGAAAGAGTTAATCCTCTTGCGGTAGATCACTTGGAGTTACTGCAGTTTTCCTATCGGACAATGACTGAAGTGAAACGTGCAAATATCTTTTTGCTCCCAAAGGCCGAACAAAGCTGGCATCATTGTAAGGATTATGTTTTTTGATTTCTCCAGTGCCATCACTACCATCCAGCCATCCCTGTTTAGAGATATGCAGGTGGATGAGCTTATGGTGTCCTGGGTAATGGACTGTCTGTCAGGCAGATCACAGTTTGTGAGACTGTGTCACTGATGTGGAGGTGAGAAATCCTGGAGAACCACAAGGAACAGTTCTGTCACCTTTTCTCTTCACTCTGTACACCTCAGACTATTAATATAATGCCAGATCATATCCCCAATACACATTAAAATTTGATTTCTGTCTCATTAAATCATATAAATTGAGGAAAATAATTTTAAAATAATTCATTTCACAGCTGACATGAATACTTAATGACAAAAAGTGTGAAAAATGGTGTGCAGGAAATAAATTACACTTGAACACCCACTTTCATGTATACCTTTGCAATATGTAGTTAAAATACACTCAGCCTCTAAGGAAAAATCATCAAATGGGAAAAGCCCCCACACCCTTGGTTTGCTGCTTTTTGGCAAAATATAATGTAAAGACTTTTTCCCAAAAAGTGAGACTGTAGACCCACCACCATAATAATAAATGTGTATACTTTTTTTGATTTCTCCAGTGCCTTCAATACCATCCATCCATCCTTGTTAAAGGTGTTAAATTCAAGGATATGCAGGTTGATGAGCATTTGTTGTCCTGGATAATGGGCTATCTGTAGACAAGACAGTAGTTAGTGAGGTTCAGGGACCGTGTCTCTGATAGGGATGTGAACAACATTGCAGAACCACAAGGTACAGCCTTCACCCTGTACACCTCAAACTATAAATATAACACCATTCATGTTTTTGGATGATTCTGCACTTATGGAGTGTATTGATAAGGGGAATGAGACATAGTATAGAAGCCAGGTGGAGAACTTTGTTTTTGGGTGCCTGCAAATTAAACATCAGTAAAACCAAGGAAGTGGTCATTGACTTTGGCCATACCAAACAGCCTCCACACCTGGTCACTATTCAGGGCATGGATGTAGAGTTGGTGCATTACTCTAAGTATTTGGGGGTCCACACGAATGACACATTGGACTGGTCTTGTTACACAGAGTAACTATATAAGAAAGGGCAGAACAGGCTCTTTTTCCTTAGGGGACTGCATTCCTTTAATTGGGGTAATGGCATCCTTTATATTTTCTCTGTAATGGCCAGTGCAATTTTCTACACTGTGGTGTGCTGGGCTGCTAACATCACCTGAAGGGAGTCCCACTGCTCAAGAAGCTAATTAAAAGAGCAGGATCAGTTATGGAACACACTCTGCTCCCCTATAGGTTTTAGAGGGGAATAGAATGAAGACAAAACTGAGTGTCATTATGAATAATGCTGCACATTTTCTCTTTGACACACTAACACTGACGACTTTCAGCTAACGAATTATTCAGCAGAAGTGTGTCAGGAAACACTACTGGGGGCTCCTTTATACCAATAGCAATATGCCTGCATAATGCCTCATTGTGACTGAGACTGCCAAGTCAGACGTTTTCTTTCATTGTACTCATTCTTGTGTATATATGAGAGGGGTTTGTTTTTTGTCATAATATAATAGTTTTATTCATTTATTCAGCTCCTATAAAAAGCCAAATTTTCCCCTGTAGACAAATAAAGATTTATCTATCTACTTGCCTACACAATTACAAACAAGTATGATTACCATATCAAAAATATAAACTAAGTAGTACACAGCAAGTCCAAAAATGAAGCAGCAGAACAGGTGGCCAATACTTTGATGTACTGCATTATTATTTTATTGTAACTAACTCTCCAGAGTGTGAAATCCACAATTGTCCAGCATCTGAGTGTGGCCATAAAAAAGCTGTAAATCAATTAATCTCTGTTTTATATAGCAGCATTAACAGCATTAGTGACAGTTTCTGTTTTTGCTGCTGTGATAAGACTTTAATAAGAATTATGTCTCTAAAATGCAGAGTAGGATTTGGCATACTGTGCCTATAAAAATTATTCCCACCCTTGGATGTTTTCACATTTAAGTATAATATAACATTGAATTACAGTGGTTTTTATTTGGCTTTTTTGACACTGATCAACAGAAAAAATAAGCTTTTTTAATGTCAAAGTGAAATCAGATCCCTGTAAAGTGGTTAAATTAGTTACAAATATAAAACACACAATGATTGACTGCATTAAGTATTCACAACCTTTAATATAACAAAATTAAATCATTACTGGTGCAGCAAATCGGTTTTAGAAGTCCCATAATTAGTTAAATGGTGATCACCTATGTGGGATTTCAATTGATTGTAGTATAAATGCACCAGATCTGGAACGCCCAACTTGTGGTAAGTCAGTATGGTGGCATATTCTATGAAGGAGAAGGAGAAGGAGAAGGAGGAACACATTCCAAGTGATGCCATGAAAATGTGATTGTTAAAGACAAGTCAGGACATGGAGACAAACAAATATCCAAGTCACTGAATATTCCTTGGAGTCTAATTAAATCAATCAATTAGAAATAGAATAGTATGGCACAACAGACAGTACACAAATTTTGAGTGATTGTGCAAGAAGAAGCCTAGAAAAGGAGGCCACCAAGAGACTTCTGAAAATGTAAGAGGTGTACCCCAACTGGAAAAACCTTGTTTGCTTCCCTTAGGTAAAAGTCCACTTTGGCACAACAACCTTTGCATTGCTCTTTATACAGACAAAAACGGGTATTTTCCTATCACTGCTCTGGTTCACTAGCGTTCAGTCTGTAATTACATTCTTCTTCTCTTCTCCTTTGTTTAGTTACTCCCGTGTGCCTGTTTTCCTCATGATCCACTTTGTTTCTGTTTGGATGTAAACCTCTTTGTGTTTCATCCACTCAATTTTTAAATAGTCTCCCTTTACTTCAGTACTTTGCTCAACTTGCTTACTTTTATGTTTAATTGACTGCTTTGGAGCTGACCTCTGGTACTTTGGCCCAGGTTACTATTTGTGTATTTTTAGTCCATCTTTATAAATAAATTACTGCAGTGCTTGGTGTGTGAACCTCCCCCCCACACACACACACCTTATTTTTACTTAGGTTGCTTTCCTTAAATACTTGAACTTTTACTCATGTTTACATCAAGATTCTTTGAGTAAAAGATTATTGTGAAGCACAACAGATTGAAATCATATTTTTCATAGCTGACTGGACTGTCACTGTTTCACTCTCAGTTACTTGCCCAACTTCCTATCTGTTTCTAACAACAAGCTTTACTCTGCTCCATTTTGCACACTTGTTTTGATGCATGAACTATGCATTTAATTTTCTGTATCTGTGTGTTATATAATACAGACTTGTATTGTCTGGATTTGTCTTCCTTATATCTTTGATTACTTCTAAACATGATTGCTTTCTCTATACTTTTTTTTTCAATCACCTTCATTATTTATATTTTTTAAACTATACCATTAGCTTCTTCATAGTTGTGTAGAGTCCATAATTAGGACTTTATCTATTACTGTATATCTATAATATTTGATTGTATATTGATTTATTTTTATTTACAATTTGTTGTATTTTATTCATTCAAGTACTTATTAATTTTTAATTTATTGTTCTTGCTTTTGTATTTATCTTTTTGTAAAGCACTAAGAGCTACATGCTCTCCATGAAAATGTGTTATAGAAAAAACACTGTTCAAATTTTTCACATGACTACCTTTTTAGTGCATTTCCACATAATGCAAATTCACCTACTATGATACTCATGTCATGGTATGTTTGTATGTATGAAACATACATGTATGTTTGTCCAAATGAAACAATTCGGCTCAAATTGAACTGACGTTGTTGAAATCAGGCACACTTATTCTTCATGGAAATTTCTCCAGACAATTCAATTTGTATTGAGATACCTCAAATACTGCATGCTGGACAAATTTTGAAATTTCAAACTCTCCCATTGAAAAGCTTTGGCATGTTTGTGTGCTTATCTCTCTTAAAACAGAAAACATTGTACGTACTTTAAACTATGAATTTTCCCATTCCAATTTTATCTAATGAGTGATTACCTCAACTTATATATATTTTTTTATATTCACTTACTGCAGAAAATGGGATGGGTGTTTTTTGGCAGGACTGGAAAAACAAATTTTGCCATATAAAAAAGTAAGCTATTAGATGAGGATTTATATGTTCATCTCACTAATAATATTCTTTATGTATTCAATATGGTAGTAATGATATTGTTTATTTATTCATAATTATATATTACCATCCCTTCTTGGTAGATCTTGTTACATGCTAAGAGAGTCTGACTTCTGCCTCCGCCACATCCCACTTTTATCTCTGCAGCTGTACAGTATCTTGCACAAACTTCAGTCATGGCAGCTCACTCTCTTGCTCCTTGAAATCAAAAAATTGAAGAATATAAGCAATAGTAACTATACCATCAATATCATAAAATATTATGAAATGATAATGCTGGCATTAACTTTGGCCTTGAATTTCTTTGGCTTTGTTTTTTTTTCTATTGTTTTCACTGGTCCTAGTGAGGTCTTCAAGTTTCATCTCCAGTTATGAAACTCTTCTTAAATTTCTCAGTCCATTAGCTCAAAATTCTCCCATGAATGTCGGTTGCAGGAGATGATTCAGCATTCTGGATGCAGTAGATGGCAGATGATTCAACATGCTGAACTCCCAACGTTTAAACATTTTTCTTATCTTTGCTCATGAAGAATGGATTCAGCTGACCCCTCCTATAATGTCTGCTATCACAGGCACCATCATTCTTCAATTCTTTATTATGATTTTTTCAGTGATGGCAACATTTTCTACTGTTGTTGATGGTGAAGCCCAAGCAAACCCTGAGTAAAACTCCAGAGATTTTCTGTGACAACAACATTCTATAGCCCATCTCTTGACTGAGGCATATGAATAGGACTGATCCTGGTACACACTGACTAGGTCACAAGGAATCTCTAAAGCCATGTTCTTTTCTACCATTTTGAAATGCATTGGTAGTCTGGCACATTTTTTAATTTTTTGTATCCATGTGGACTTGGTTCTTGAAAACGAAACATACCTAATGAATACTAAATGCTAGTTTACATACTGTAGTACACAGGGGCTAATCATTAGGCATTTACAAATAGTGTCCCTGTTTAATGTTTAGGCTCAAACCTTCTTCATCACCTCCTGTTTATTTTAGTATTTCTTTTCAGATCAAAAAGGTGTACATGTCCCAAAAACTGAGCAAATGTTTATATCCTTTAACAAAAGTTGTAGAGTAACTACCTTACAAGAAAAATGCGTGACCTACAATCTGAATTCTGAAAATTAGAAATAATTATGGCAGCAGACTAATTTTAACCTAACCATAAAGCTGTCTGCTAATCTGTTATGGAAACAATTATACTGAGATACACAGAGATCCCACACCTCTGGCTAGACTATTAAACTGATTAATAGAGAACAAAGAAGCAGTGCTCTTATTTTTATTGGTGTACTAGAACTCCACTGAACAATAAAACATTACATGTAAACCTAGTACGAGCACACTGTTAAGAAAGAGACAAGTTTCTAAAATGTCACCTCTTTATTCAGTGATGTGATTTGTCAGATTGTGCTGCCATTCATTTTCTGAACTTGCTTTTTTTGTCATTGTAGGGCTGCAAGAGCCGGAGCTGATTACAGAACGTTTAGGCACAAAGGTTCCCCATTACTAGGTGCACGTACTCATTCCCTCAGACTCATATAGAGACCATTTAAATTCAGAAATTACCCCAACCTATGCATATTTTGGATGTGAAACAAGAAAATAAACACGTAAAAAGAACAAAAACTGCCCATAGACATGGAAAGGCTTTGAGTGCAGGTCCCTGGAATTATGAGGCCCGAACACAAAGCACTGTGTTACCACGCTACTGTAATTTAGATTGTAAATGGCCGACATTCATGGTAGACTGGTACCTGCCATATATTGTCAAAATGGTAAAATTACATTTTGTTATTCAGAAAGAAGCCTCTTGGCTGGTCCACAGCTGACAAAATCAGGCAGTCAATGAAGAAATCTTCACTTTTTCCTGCTCATGGCATTAACACTGCCAAGAGGCCATTTGCATTGAACACAGATAAAAGGTATTGTATTGATTCAAGTGTCATAATTTGATTTAAAGGCCATTTTATTGGGACTCCACATAATGCAAATCATTCAGATATTTCAACATAGCTCAACTGCCATTTTCAGTGGTTTGCTCCAACAACCTCATCATGGTTTTAAGAAAGAAAGGATATTACACAATATTTCCAGTTCAGTTTTTTTTTTTTTTTAAAGAAAATCAACACTTTAAAAGTTTACAAAATCCCAAAGGAAATCAAAAAATAAAGATTAATGACTTCTTAACCATAGTGACTTTTGCATGCAAAGGCTTCAGGGAAACTGACAGTTATGTTTTGGAAAAGATCTGTTCAGAGACTTTTCCCTGTCCCGAACCTGTACCTACTCGTATAGACTGGTACTCACAGATTAACATCAACAAATACAGTGGATCTGATTAATATAATATATCCATCCATTATCCAAGCTGCTATATCCTAACTGCAGGGTCATGGGAGTCTGCTGGAATCAATCCCAGCCAACACAGGGCGCAAAGCAGGAAACAAACCCCGGGCATGGTGCCAGCCCACCGCAGGGCACACACACACCCACACACCAAGCACACACTAGGGAAAATTTAGGATCGCCAATGCACCTAACCTGCATGTCTTTGGACTGTGAGAGGCAACCGGAGTACCCGGCGGAAACCCACGCAGACATGGGGAGAACATGCAAACGAAGCGAACCCGGGTCTCCAAACTGTGAGGCAGCAGCGCTACCCACTGCACCACCATGCCGCACATAATATAATATAATATAATATAATATAATATAATATAATATAATATAATATAATATAATATAATATAATATAATACAATACTCTACCGCGGCTGTTCGTTTGTCTGTCTAGGATTTTGAATCACCTGTAGCTCGTAAACTGTTTGACCTATTGACGTGAAATTTGCTACACATATACTACATGATGTTTACTATCCGCTTTCAGGGTGATGATTGACCTCCAAGGTTATTCCTCTTTTAATTTTTATTTTATTTTATTGTAGAATCAACTCTCGGCAGCCAGGGCCAACTGGAGCATGCCTATGGGCGCTGTTCTCATTCCCTACCACCTTTGCCATCACTTCCCCTACATCTTCATATTTTAAATCATTCTTGAGGCAGATTGAAGACTTAAGTGCCAGCTTAAGTGAAAAATTAAGGAAAACATGCTGAGTAATTGTAACACAAACACTGACTTAATCAGTTTTAACATAAAAAGATGCCGACAAAAGAAGAGAAGAAGCAAGCACATCAACCTCTGAGCAAACAAATGCTAAACGTACAAAGAAAGAGGATGAAAACTACAAGTCAAGTGTATTCACTGCATGTTATCGTGCTGTGTGCCATTACTGGTATAATATAATAGAGGACTGCTGTGATGCCCTGATTGCCCACAGCCTTGGCATCACCTGTTTCCCAGGACATTAATAGTCATGCACCGAGAAATAGCAGGAGAATGATGAGAAAAGCAAAATGTCTGGTCTAAAATGCATTTATTCAAAACAATCTGTACCTACTGAAAAGTGCACTGCAGTTCTTCAATAAATAATGTTCTATAAAACATATGTTATATATGTTATACATAGACGGCACGGTAGTGCTGCTGCCTTGCAGTTAGGAGACCTGGGTTCGCGTCCTGGATCCCTCCTGCGTGGAGTTTGTATGTTCTCCCCATGTCTGCGTGGATCTCCTCCGGGAGCTCCGGTTTCCTCCCACAGTCTAAAGACATGCAGGTTAGGTGCATTGGCGATCAGAAATTGTCCCTACTTGGAAAATGGATGGATGGATGTTATACATATATTGATATAGGTTAAAACCAATAGATTATTCCAAAAAGTATTTTTAAAATGAAAACAAAAGTGTAGAGTTAGAATCAGCTTAATTATTGTCCACTTGAGTCCCAGTACATCTCTCTGCTTCTTTCCCCATCCATCTCATACCATCCTGGTCTCATCAGCAGGGCTGAGATGCTGGTGAGTGTTGTCAAGGATTTCATCCCAGCCTCCACAGTGCTTGGATGCTCATATATGGACTCCATTTTTATGCCGCCTGTCTTCAGTCTGGCAGTTACACCTGCTCCTCTAGATCAGTGGTTCCCAAAGTGGGGGTCGCGACCCTCTGGGGGGTCGTGAGACATTGGGGGGGGGGGGGGGTCGCGAGATGATTTCCAAGAAATCAAATACTTTTTAAAAACTTTTTAGAAATTAATTAATTTAATTTTTTAGAAATAAAATTTTATCCATAACTAACAAAAGATAAAAACTAGTAGTTAATAGTTACATTTAAAAAAAACATGCAAATTAAAAAGCCATCAGACTGTTTTGGAGTGAGTGCGTCGGTGTGTGTACAGACGGTGCTGGAGCAATGCTGGGGGTCTTAAAGCAAGAGTCTTACAAGTGGCGCCTCACGTAAAATTCACGTATTGTATTATACACAGAGAAGCTCTTGCGAGCAAAACACTTGACCCAGAACTTAAACGTGTTCTTGAGACTTCGATAAAAATGGTCAACAATATAAAAGCGCATCCACTCAATATCAGACTGTTTGCCACTCTCTGTAACGAACTGCGATCGGAGCATGAGTGCTTGCTTTTCCATACAGAAGTCAGGTGGCTTTCGCGAGGGAATGTGCTCTGCCGCCTGTTTGAGCTGCGGGACGAAGTGCGCTTATTTCTGATGGAGCATGGGTCCCAGCTCGCTGATCACCTCACTAATCCTGACTGGTTAACAAGGCTAGCGTATTTGGCTTGCATATTTGAAAAACTGAATGGACTTAATATGTCATTTCAAGGTGAGAAAACACACATAATTTCGCTAAATGATAAAATCCACGCATTCAAGAGAAAACTTGAGCGCTGGACTGAGCGAGTTGAAATAGAAAGGATTGATATGTTTTCTGAGCTGGATGAAAAAAGTTATATGGTTGTTAGAGCGTTATGTTCTTTTTTGTTGTCATGCTCTTGTTTGGATAAGATATTTTGTTGAAATTAAACAAATGAGTAAATTACTATTAAAAAAAATTATATGGTTGTTAGACCATTGTGTTCTTTCGTGTTGTCATTCTCATGTTTGGATAGGCCTATTGGCGCATGTGCACTGTTGCGCGAAACATTTGTATATTTTAACCACTTCCGAGGATAGTGGGGGTCACGAGTCACTGGCACGGTTATTTTGGGGGTCGTGAGCTGAAAAGTTTGGGAATCCCTGCTGTAGATGATCAGCAGGAGCGACCTGCCCCTAGAGAGCCATTCCACTCACTCCCTTGCAGGGCCACCCGACCTCCTTGCTTTCTTTCCTCTGCAAGTACACACTCCCACTGTCTTTATCTCTTCACTTCCTCGTTTGTTTTCCCAGATTCTATTCTACTTAGAACTTTTTTATACCATGTGGGTGCAGGTGTTTTAACTAACAACCCACAGAGAGTTAATAGCTTTTCACTTGCACGCACCTAGACCCCCAAAGTCTGAGCATTTTAATACAAAATCACACACTGCCACAGACCCTTAACAACTTGTATTACAGTTGCCTAGAGGCCAAACAAAGAGTTTTGCACTCTCAAAGCACTAAGGATCTGCCTGGTCACTATCTATATGGATTATACATGTTCTTCTCACTGTATTGAATGTCTATGAAGTTCTTCTTCTGTGCATTCTGGTTTATTTGACATCCAAAGGAAATGTACATTAAGTCACACTAATTTATTACTGAACAATTATAGGAATGTGCATTGAGATGGGTCACTTTCCTTTATAACAGGTCGGTGTGAAGCCAGCAACTCCTCTTTAACCATATATTGCAAATTAAATGTATAATATAATCCATACATCTTCTAAACTTACTTATCCAGAGCAAGAGCACAGAAAAGTTGGAGCTTATCTCAGCAAGCACTGGACACAAGGCAGGAACAAACCCTGGAGAGTACATTGCAGGGTGAGCACACAGACACACACTAGGACCAATTTAACATGACCAATTCTCTTAACCTGTATGATTTGGAATGTGGGAGGCAACTGGAAAACTCAAGGAAAACCTACGAAGACACAGGGAGAACCTGGGACATGAATCTTAGTCTCTTTGTTTAAAAGCAGCAGTGCTACCACTCTGCCACCTTGCGCCCATAATATAATATAATACAGGGTTACATTCCTGTCTTGCATTTAATGTTGCTATAATGGGCTTGTGCCTCTACGCTCATAAACTGAATTTAAACAAGCTTGAGAATTTTATGTTTGATTATACAGTGGTGTGAAAAACTATTTGCCCCCTTCCTGATTTCTTATTCTTTTGCATGTTTGTCACACAAAATGTTTCTGATCATCAAACACATTTAACCATTAGTCAAATATAACACAAGTAAACACAAAATGCAGTTTTTAAATGATGGTTTTTATTATTTAGGGAGAAAAAAAATCCAAACCTACATGGCCCTGTGTGAAAAAGTAATTGCCCCCTTGTTAAAAAATAACCTAACTGTGGTGTATCACACCTGAGTTCAATTTCCGTAGCCACCCCCAGGCCTGATTACTGCCACACCTGTTTCAATCAAGAAATCAATTAAATAGGAGCTGCCTGACACAGAGAAGTAGACCAAAAGCACCTCAAAAGCTAGACATCA
This sequence comes from Erpetoichthys calabaricus, assembly GCF_900747795.2. Taxonomy (NCBI): domain Eukaryota; kingdom Metazoa; phylum Chordata; class Cladistia; order Polypteriformes; family Polypteridae; genus Erpetoichthys; species Erpetoichthys calabaricus. The sequence continues at coordinate 159,549,316 of NC_041402.2, read as the reverse complement.
TGCCAAGATCCAAAGAAATTCAGGAACAAATGAGAACAGAAGTAATTGAGATCTATCAGTCTGGTAAAGGTTATAAAGCCATTTCTAAAGCTTTGGGACTCCAGCGAACCACGGTGACAGCCATTATCCACAAATGGCAAAAACATGGAACAGTGGTGAACCTTCCCAGGAGTGGCCGGTCGACCAAAATTACCCCAAGAGCGCAGAGACGACTCATCCGAGAGGTCACAAAAGACCCCAGGACAACGTCTAAAGAACTGCAGGCCTCACTTGCCTCAATTAAGGTCAGTGTTCACGACTCCACCATAAGAAAGAGACTGGGCAAAAACGGCCTGCATGGCAGATTTCCAAGACGCAAACCACTGTTAAGCAAAAAGAACATTAGGGCTCGTCTCAATTTTGCTAAGAAACATCTCAATGATTGCCAAGAATTTTGGGAAAATACCTTGTGGACTGATGAGTCAAAAGTTGAACTTTTTGGAAGGCAAATGTCCCGTTACATCTGGCGTAAAAGGAACACAGCATTTCAGAAAAAGAACATCATACCAACAGTAAAATATGGTGGTGGTAGTGTGATGGTCTGGGGTTGTTTTGCTGCTTCAGGACCTGGAAGGCTTGCTGTGATAGATGGAACCATGAATTCTACTGTCTACCAAAAAATCCTGAAGGAGAATGTCCGGCCATCTGTTCGTCAACTCAAGCTGAAGCGATCTTGGGTGCTGCAACAGGACAATGACCCAAAACACACCAGCAAATCCACCTCTGAATGGCTGAAGAAAAACAAAATGAAGACTTTGGAGTGGCCTAGTCAAAGTCCTGACCTGAATCCAATTGAGATGCTATGGCATGACCTTAAAAAGGCGGTTCATGCTAGAAAACCCTCAAATAAAACTGAATTACAACAATTTTGCAAAGATGCGCTGTAAAAGACTCATTGCAAGTTATCGCAAACGCTTGATTGCAGTTATTGCTGCTAAGGGTGGCCCAACCAGTTATTAGGTTCAGGGGGCAATTACTTTTTCACACAGGGCCATGTAGGTTTGGATTTTTTTTTCTCCCTAAATAATAAAAACCACCATTTACAAACTGCATTTTGTGTTTACTTGTGTTATATTTGACTAATGGTTAAATGTGTTTGATGATCAGAAACATTTTGTGTGACAAACATGCAAAAGAATAAGAAATCAGGAAGGGGGCAAATAGTTTTTCACACCACTGTAAGAGAGGGGTATAATGCTGCACATCTGAAGGGCTCTAGGTTCGAGCTCAGGCTAGCCATGATATGGGCTTTGATTGTTATCCACCATACCGGCATGAGTTTTCTTCTGGCACCCGATTTCCTCCCACATCCCAAAGGAATGCATATTTGACTGATTTGCCTCCCCTGCAGATGATAGAAATAATCTCCAACTACCACTCCTGACTCCTGAATGGAGCAAAGGGGTTTAAAGAACTGGAAACCGGTTTCTAAATAACTTGAATATTTTAAAATACATATCTGTATATCTCAGTTTTAATCTGGCAGCAATCCTCAGAATAAACCCCAATGAAAAGAAACATTGCTGTTGCTTTAAGCAGTAAATTGTTCTCTTTTTATTGTTTTTATCTAAACCTTTTTTTAGTGTATACCTTTTTTTGTGAAAGAATAAAGTTTGTACAGTGTGCGCGCTCCTTCAGTTCAGTGCGCGTGACACCGACGCCCCAGGTCAATTTTCCTCCTCCCTTGGTGTCGCGTGAAAGTACACGCGTGCGCGATCCCGATTTGACAAACTCCCGGATAAAAAAAAAGAGTCGGCGGTCCGCATGGAAACGCAGCTCCGAGGATTTAAGGGGCAGTAAATACAATCTGATTTACAAACTCACCGAACAATTGGAAGCGCTGTATTGGTTTTCATTATGAACGCCAGGAGGAAAGGACAAACAACAATTTAGAGAGAGAGAGAGACAAGGATTTAAGTGGAACGACTCCGGGTGCCGCTCCAGCTGCTGCGGACTTGCAGAGAAAAGGAAGTCGCACTGTTTGATTGGGAATCATTGGGAATCGCGCCCTCTCTTCCCCCGCACACGCGCTCTCACACAGATAATAACGATTTTTGAATATCTGTAATGCGTTGTGAACAATTAAAATTATCCTCCACTGGACTTGTATTTTCCTGGCATGTTTGCTGATTTTACAGAGGGGAATACCTACACCTTCCTGACTCTTGATGTTGTTGCTTTTATATGTATTTATAATGCGCTTTTCTGGAGACAGCAGAACCTGCTGCAGAGTAGCAGCCACTGAGGAGCTTCACGGGAGAAGAAGCGACATTTAAGGAAGCAGAGCGAATTTCAAAAGCACAGGTAAGAGAAGCCTGGGAAAAAGCGAGGCTGGCAGCCGGTGCGTGGGAGCCGGAGAGAGAGATCACCTGCAGTGTGGCGCAGGAGAGGGAGAGCCGAGGGAAAGTTGCGCTACCTGCGGCAGGGCATGTCTCTGCATCGTGTGCCAGCATGCCCCAGTCCCGGAGCCCCCCGCTCCCTGGCATGCTTATGTACACGTTCGGAAACGTTTCTCTGTATGCGTGTACTACATCACCCGAGTCTTGGGATTGTGCTCTTTTCAGTTATCCATTTCCGTCCACCCATCTATCTATTAATCAGGCTATCGATGACTCACTACCCATATCTGTCCTCGCTGTCGTACTGCGTGTTTTTAGATGACGCGATTAGCCACATAGTTTCTGTGTAACGCGGCGTTAAGTATTCTGGTCCGATTGCTCAGTCCTTCCATCTCTCATTGCTATTTTTATTCTTTATTATCCATCATTACTAATTTAGTCATATTACAGCCTTCTATATATCTCTAGTTTCGTTATAGTCATGGCAGTCCGTGTCTGTCTACCAGCCCCAACGCGATCCAGTGCCTATCAATTTGCAACACTATAATGCAATTTCTGTGCAAGTGAACTCGAACCTAGTACCATCTTATGTCGGTTCATCTTTTCAGACACTATGTTTATATTTCCATTTGTTCCGATACATTGCTAACAATAAATTAATTCATCCATTGTTTTTTTTTGTGTTGCTGGTGTACGTCAACATCATTAAAGTCCTGTAACTTTGCAATAATATGATTTCTCACTTGCCCCATGACAGTCAGTCTGTCAAGCTGCACCTTCACGTTCCTTTACTTGCAGTTTACATTCTTATGGCTGTCCAGCTGTCATCGTGCGTTCTCGTACTTGCTCTCACATTCGAATATCTGTCCATCTGTCCTTTGACATTGCTATCTGTGCCCCTTTTCCCTGCTACTAGACTGTTTCTGTCTTGTAACCTATAGCTTACCACTTCTTTCATTCGGACATCTCCATCCCTGTTTTGCATCATTCCTCACTCGTTTTATGCAAAGCTTAGTTTTTAACGTCTTATCGTTTCTGATGCATGTGACAATCCCCACAGCTTTTTCGCCTTCTCTACAGTATTTTTTTCTGTCAGATTTTGTCATTTTATCCCTGTCTGTCAGTCCGTGTTCCTGGTCTCCGCTCTCTTGCTGATGTCATTCGCGAGGCCGAATGTGTATTTTTTCTTATGAGGGCTGCTCCATGGTTTTTGTATTGCACTTCTTTTAATTTTCCTCCTTCAGTGTGTCTTTCTCTGTTCCTGATTACATAGTTATAGGGTCTGTGTCTCTCGCTTTTTGGTTCTCTGTCTCGTTGCATCTTCACTGGTCTTCCATGACTCCTTTTTTTTTATCGCGTTTCAATGTATGTAACTTAGGCTATTAATGTATAACTTTCTATCTGTCCCTATTTCTTAATCTTGCTAACACCATTTTTTATTGTCTTTCTGTACTCATCCATCTGTGTGACCAGGTGTTGTCTGTCTCAGTTCTGTTTTTATCAGAACTGTTATAATCCACCTCCATACCAATTCACTGTAATTTGTTTTACAATAATTTTACAGTGTTCAGGGCGCTTGACTCATTTTTCTCTCTCTCTTCATTACAATTTTGGCCTCTCTGATGCTGTGTCTTTTTTACATGATTATACCTTTTACTCTGTTAGTCAGTGTGGTTTTGGTATTCCAACTTATTATTGTACTGTATTTTCACACTTTCTGTTTTTAATCTCTGTCCCTTTATTGTTACTGCACACAATTTGCCTGTTTTGAAATGGTGTATGTTTGCTTTTGTCTTTCTTCGTCACTGCTTAATCCTCCCTCACATTATCTCATTCACTTCTTCACCTCGCTCTGTCTCAAATTCTATCCTACTTTTTAGCTCTGCTAGCATGGTGTGTTATTGCACAGTGTATTTTATAGTCTTGCTGTATAATATTGTACAGTTGCAGAGAAGGAAATTGGTGTTTCAGTCCCTTTATAAATTAAATGCTAAATGTGGACATCTGAAATTCTAGTGTTTTAAAGTTTAGGTGCTATACTGTCATTATAGAGTTCTGCTCATATCATCTCGATTTGTTTTCCAGTCATGGATTCAACAGCCTCTACTTTTTCAGCCTTTAAAATATTTGCCTAGTGAAGTTACTGGTTCTGTTTTTTCACCAGAAATGATTTGAAATTGCGTGCCTAGCAGTATAGAGAGAGCCCTTGTGTAAGCCTCCTTAAAGGCTGCCTTTGAAGCACATTATCCAATCTTCCCATGCCTTTATCTGGTTTTTGCAGAATCTGTGTTGATTTCCCCCACTCTTCTTCTCCCTTGCTTTAGTTTGTGTTGTACACTAGATTTACTGCTTAACATCTTTCATATGGTTTTTATTGTTTCGTTTGCATGTTGTCTAATTGTTTACTCATTACTGCTGTGACTTGAGTCTCTATAGACATCCACATAATGATGTCACTGACCCTGACGTAAGTGCAGTAGAAGTTTATATATGCATAAAAATAGGTTGAAATATAATGAATACACACATTTTTCTCCAAGTCAGTTTTCATCAGAATGCTGTAAATACTACATTCGAAGTGTTAAGGGGTATCGGTTTCCAACATTAAATCAACATGTGTGATCAACATGGACAACACGTTTCACACAGGTAATGGAGTTTGTGCAGTCAGCCTATATTTGTGGCAAGTGGGAGATGACCCAATTTGTGAAGGTGTTGCATGGAGAACAATGTTACACATTGTTGATAATTGTATTCTGAATACAGTGGCCAGCTTCACCTGTATGATGAATTTGCAGTTAAATGATTGGGGTGTGCACACATACGCTGATGTTGATGATACACATCATGGCCAACAGTGATTTCAAGATTTGCTTTAGATCTAATCATTTGCTTCTTCCTATTTACTTTTATATATGTATATTCCTATGATTCCAGGCAGGACCCCCTAGCGGCCACCTCAGCTCCCAACCAGGCTGTGGAGGACTCCATCTCCCATGGAGCCATGCGGGAGGTTGGGGAATCACCGTTGGCCAGGGAGGCTGCCACCAAGCGTCCCGGGGGAGGTATTGAGCTGCCCATGGTTGCTCCCCTGGAACATACGCAGCAGGGGCATCCCGGCTGGGCATGGGACCCGGCCGCCCATCACACTATATGAATATATGTGTATATGTATATACAGTATGTGTATGTGTGTATATATGTATATGTGCGTGTGTGTGTGTGTGTGTGTATATATATATATGTATGTATGTATACAGTACACCCCCAAAATTCGTGGGGGTTACGTTCCTAGAGCACCCGCGAATTGTGAAAAACTGGGACTTTTGGATGTGGTTAAAAAATGCCTTTTAAATGCCTATTTTTATAGTTTAAACCCTAAATACAGTATGCCCCCAAGCACTTTAATTTCGTTGCAAACTCAGCTTAATACATTAATACATTACCTAAAAACAGAATGTAAAGGTAAACCCGTCTACTGTACAGTACTGTACTGCTATGTCTCCTACCGTGCTAGAATGTAAAATACCGATGTTACCGCTATACGTACTGTAATTCATGCAAGTGCATTTTCTTTGGTATGCGCTGTCATTTTCTTTGTTATAAGTAGAGTAAATACATAATAATTTCATTTAATTAAAATACAGCAAAACGTATGGGTACTCACCAATGATGAATGATATTGATGATGATGATGATGATGAAGTAGCTGTGCAGTACGATGCAGAGGATTTAAAACTCCTCGGGTGGCGCCTCTTCTTCAGGCGCTTCAAGAGGAGTCTTATCTTTGGACGGGTCTTCTTATGGTGGGGTTTCGTGCTGGCTTTTCTTTATAGGTTTTAGGAAAATTGTGATGGGAAGTTGCTACAGTGTCTCCTGTAGCGAACTTCTGGTACAGTTTCCGTGCTTTCTCACGGATGATGTTACCGTCCAAGGGGATGTTCTTCTTCCTGCAGTTGGTGATCCACAATGCCAAGGCAGATTCCATCCTGATGATATTTTTATTCCTTACGGTCGTTACCTTTTTGGCACTATCACAGAAACTTACAGATACAGTACTCCTGATCGCTGCCTCATTCTTCTTTATGTAGCGTGCAGTGCTTTCATTAATACCATAGTGACACGCTACTGCAGCATAACTTTTTAGTTCCCGGAGCAAATCCAGTAGTTCACCTTCTCCTGGAGTGTTTTAAACTTCTTCTGAATAACAAAATGAATACAATAACAAAATGAAAAACACAAGGACACTCAGCTGGAGTCACGTCACAGGGCAGCAATCAATCAGCAGCACGGAGAAATGAATAATGCTTTCGGATTGGCTACTTTCACCATCCCAAACTGCGTTTCCCTCAGCGGTTGCTTCCTGTTCTCAGCAGAAGACCAATCAGATCCACTTCAGGGACTACTGGGAGTTGCAGTTTCAAATTCTATTGGCTTCTTTTACCATCCCAAGCCGTGGTTCTCTCTACAGCACAGTATTGCCACGAAAAAAAGCCATAAAAAATTGCGGAGGATATTTGCGCCTTCCGCTAACAATTAATAATTAGGTTCTAAGGAAAAATCTGCGAACGACTGAGTCCGCAAACCCTGAACCGCGACTTTGCGGGGGTCTACTGTATATATGTATTTATGTATGTATGTATGTATGTATGTATGTATGTGTATATATATATATATATATATATATATATATATATATATATATATACAGTATATGTATGTATGTATGTATAGCGGCAGAAGTGGAAGGGTGGGGTTTAAGGACACTGGAAGTGGCAGTGATGACAGAAGTTTTCTGGCTGTTCTGTTTTACTTTTAAGGAAAAGAAATTGTGTTAGTGACTGTGTTGTACCAAAACATATCCTTGTAACTCAATTCTAGACCATGCCTGCAAGACCCTCCCTATGCTGACATTTGTGACAATAAATATATATTTGTATGCGTGTAGATTAAACCATGTGTCAAATGTGGGTATGCTTAAGAGATCATTCAAACCCATGTTTGGATCTTCAGATTTCTGGGTTCAATGCCCTTTTTCTCTCTATACATACCAAATTTAAAGTATTGTGTTACTTTAGACTTTCTTAAAGAATTTGCTTATACACATTGGCTAACAGGTAAAGATCCACACAGTGTGTTCAGGCTGGGATTTATTCTCAGGACTCTGGATCATGAGGCAGTAGAACGTATAACTGCACCTCTGTGCTTCCTCCTTATATAATATAATTTAACATACTTATTCAGTTAAATTCAGGGTCTCAGGGGGTTGGAGTCTATCATCAAAAGCAAGGCAGGAGCCATTTTATTACTTTCGCTCATGTAGGGCCAGTTTGGACTTTGCAATTAACTGAACTTGTGCATCTTCTGAGGTGGCGGAGTAAACCTGAAGCACTCTGAGGAAAAAACACAAGCAGAACATACAAACTCCACACAGACAACAACTAAATCCATCCATCCATTATCCAATCCGCTATATCCTAACAACATGGTCACGGGGGTCTGCTGTAGCCAATCACAGCCAACACAGGGCGCAAAGCAGGAAATAAACCCCGGGCAGGGCGCCAGCCCACCGCAGGACACACCCACACACCAAACACACACTAGGGACAATTTAAGATCGCCAATGCACCTAACCCAGGTCTCCTAACTGCGAGGCAGCAGCGCTACCATTGCGCCACTGTGCCGCCCCCAACAACTGGATATGCATTTCAAATCTGGGATGTAGCATCCATGAGGCAGCAGACACTGTGCTACCATGCCACTCCTATAAATGCACACATTTTACCTATTTACATAATGTGTGCTTTTGGATTTAAAAAAAGATGTAATTATTTACATTTTTTATAACTTATCTCAGACATGTTTCATGCTTGAAGCCATAGAAACATTAATGGTTAATATTACTGTTAACTCAGTACTGACTTTTTAGCTTGGCCTTTGTGTCACAAGATGCCTTTTCTTGAATGAGGTGAGATGTGTGTATCCAGATTGACTGTCTTACAATAACTGGAATGTGTGATGTAAGATTTAATGAAGTGGTGATTTTTTTTCTTGTTTTATTGACGAGTAAAGCAAGTCCAACTCTGATGAGGTCACTCAACTTTGTATTCCCAAGTCTGTTCTTTTATTACAATCAAGTGGTTAGTCTTTAGCCAGGTGTGACAACATCACATTGCTATTTGAGACCACAATTCCCAAGAAGAATGTTTTGGATGCAGATATTTTGCAGTAATATCATTTTGACTTACTTCGCCTTTACTAGTGTGTCAGACCTTATCTTTGAGTGGTTTTTGTAATTTTAAGTCAAACATCTAAAGCCTTTCATTCTCAGAAGGCCTTCTAATTTCTTGATTTCACTGTATGTCTGCTTTATGTATTTATGAAAAATGTGTGGTGTATTGAATTAGTCTAAGTACTGGTCTGTTGGAAATAATCCTACAATATTTTCCAAAATGTTCAATATTATATTACTATATATACATCTCCTACAAAATTTTTATTTAACAGTTTGAAATGTAGTTCACCTGATGTTGGTTGAGATATCTAAAGTAGAACTTTGATTCATCATATTCACAAATGTACAAGTTGCTGTTAAGCGACTTTTTCTCTGCAATTAGGGTCCGTCAAACTTGAAGTTTACCTGAGGTTAACATATGCGGGTTAAATACTTTAACGTTTGTTTACATAATAAATTGAGTTTTATAGCAATGGATTGTTGTGATTTTTACAAATTATACACAGAAAACAGAAGAGTAAGGACATTTAACAACCTTTTACTACAGTAGACAGCTGAGCTTTCATGAGGTAGTGTTTTTCGATTAGGGCTATGAAAATACAAAATGCCAAGCATCGGTGCCCATATTTCAAAACAGTATCATTATCAGTCTTTTATATGTTGAAGAAAATCTTCTGAAATTCTGAAAAATGTTACTTTTTACAGATTTTTATTTAAACATTGTTCTGTTCCTTAATACAGTGTATTATATGAGGTGACTATTATTTTGAAATGCTGCGTGGCTACAACTCTACGTGATACACACAGAACATTTCAAACTAAATGTTTTCCATTAGGCTGCTGTATAAAGATATATACTGTATATGTGCTTGTTAACTTGGCAGTCTTGTACTGTGAGGTAATCTATTAAAGGTGAAGGACCTCCTTTGTATCCCTGTTGTCAGCTGCATGTTTTTGAATGTAGATGATGCTATCATTCTCTTTTAAAGTATTAAGATACCAAGGATGTAACACTTTAACTTGGTGTCCAGTCACTGTTGTCTGAAGGGTAACTCTTGACTTATGTCTTTGCTATAGGTTTGGGCATGGGGTTGACTAGGTGGTTATAGAGTTTTCCGACAAATACTACCCTGAAGATGATGACAGTGAACACTTCCCTTTAGCATATTGTTGCCAAAGATGTTTATTTACCCAGTGGGGACTGGGCGGTCTCGTGGCCTTGGAACCCCTGCAGATGTTGGTTTTTTTTTTTCTTCTCCAGCCTTCTGGAGTTTTTTTTTTTTTTTTTCTGTCCTCCTGGCCATCAGACTTTAATTTATTCTTTGTTACTTACTATTGCCTAATGTTATTTTTATATTTTTCTTTTTTCTTCATCTTGTAAAGCACTTTGAGTTACATAATTTGTATGAAAACATGCTATATAAATAAAAGTTGTTGTTGATGTTTCAATCTCACTCCCAACCACATTTCAGTTTTCCCCTTTGAAAGGCACGTAACTTGGGCACATTCACTAAGTGGATTTTTAAAACGGCATAATTTACAAGAGAAAGAAATCTGAAAACAGTATTCAAGCTTGTAATCCGCACTGTGTGCCCACCTTACAAACTGCTTTGCATATGCACTGCAATACTTCTAATAATTCATTTGAATACTAAATAAAAAAAAATGATACCACCACATCACAGACACACGCATGCCATCTTTTTCTTTTATTGCGACTGCTTTCACTTTTATAGAGAAACAGTATTGATTTTTATATTTGTCACATTTTTTCTAAAGCAGTACAGTTGTAATAGTATATAATTTTAGTTCTTGCAAATATTAAATAGTATTGTAGGTTAATGACGTCTTGCTATTTTGTTATCTCCAAGTTGGTTTATAATTATTAGCTTGTTACACATTATGGGCAACACGGCATTGCATTTGGTAACCTAAAAGCTCCTGAGTTTTGCCTTTTAACTCTGGTCAAGTTACTGCCAGTGTGGAGCTGGACATTCTTACTGAGTCGGTGTGAGTTATTTTCCCAGGGTACTCTTGTTTCCCTTTCATAATCCAGAGACATACAGGATATGTGAAGAGCTGTGTGCATGAGTATGTTTTGCTTTAGAACATAAGAGGTTTGACAAACTAGAGAAGACCATTCAGTCCATTGAGCTCATTTGGCTAGCATATAACCAAGATGTCCTAGTGTCTCATCCGGATATTTTTTTTTTTTTTAAAGGTTGTCAAGTTTTTGTCAAGCCCTTTAACTGCATGACTCAGTATTTTGTTCTAAATTCCAATGATTTCTTGGTTTCATCCTTAAATACACTTCCCCATAATTTCCACCGGTGTCCTTGTACACTTGATTCACTAATCTACAGGATCAACTTTATCTATGTCTGTGAATGTAGAGAAAAGCCAAGCAAAATGACACCTTTTATTGGCTAACTAAAAAGATTACAATATGCAAGCTTTCGAGGCAACTCAGGGTTTACATCTTGCATGAAGAAGGGGCCTGAGTTGCCTTGAAAGCTTGCATATTGTAATCTTTTTAGTTAGCCAATAAAAGGTGTCATTTTGCTTGGCTTTTCTCTACATTCATAATGGCTAACACGGTACAACACCCTAGTACTATCTATGTCTGTGAGCATTTTGAAGACCTAAATTAGGTCCCCATGCAGCCTGCTCTGCTCAAAACCAAAAAGTAGTCTTTATTCCCTTAGCCTGTCCGAGTAGGTCATGCCCTATAGGTCTGGAGTGTACTTGATTGTTCTCCTCTGCACAACTTCAAGTACTGCAGTGATTTTTGTTTTGTGTGTGTGTTTGAACCCCAAGGTTCACACGGCACTCCAAATGTGGTCTTACTAGTACATTATATAGTCTGAACATTTAATTTGCCTTTCAAATTCCTTCTGCCTGTTGTCAAGATAATAAGAATGTTGTGTCAATGTAAACCCAACACATTCCTATCAAAGGCAGTGTCCTATAGGTCAGAGTGACCCATCTTCTATTTATAATTGTTTCATTTGTCTCCTTTTAGCACTTTGAATTTCTTTTATATTAAGCTTTGTTTGCCCAATTTTGAAGCTTGTACTTGTCTTTTGAATTTTGCTGCCTCCACAATATCTCCTTGGCATTTGGCTGATTCTCACTTTGTATTGCAATCAGGATAGTCACTAGCCCCCTGTGCATTACAAAGTGAATTAATGAATGTTATCCATCTATCCATCCATCCATTCATCCATATTTCAGCCTTGTTAATCAAAGTTCAAGGTACCAGTGGTCACGAAACAGAATTCAACCTTGAACATACTTATTGGCACACCCACTTTTTTTGATTTCATTATCAAACCCCCTTAATTTAATTCAGGTTCTATAGCCTAATCCCATTTGTGCTGGGTGCAAGGAAGAAAACTACCCTGGACGAGGTGTCTGTCCATTACCTGGTCCATTCATACACACACAAACACTTACAGAGGCCCAATTTAGAATTGGCAGTTAACTTAGCCTGCATGTCTCTCGGGATATGGGAGGAAATTGATGAATTATTTATAATTCATGGGCTAAAGTAGCTGTAACAAGTAGCTAAAAGGTAAAATATTTTAAAAGTTCTTTTGTTCTTTTTTTTTTTTTTGTCTTCACCTACTGCACTTGAATTGCAGTTTTCGCTGATACAGTACATGACGTGGATCTCTGTGTGTGAATGACCTGTCGCTGTTTTGGCTTCCTGTTTTGTACCCCACCACCTGCCCTTTTTATTATCTCATAGCTACTGCAGTGTGACTGTTCCAGCAGGACCACTGGCTCAGTTTTTGATTCTTTACTTGGGTAACTGGGCTGGTAGTTTAATGGATTAGAAAATGTGAACAAAGTGGTAGCAGCTGTATGGCCTGCTCCTCTCACACTTGCTTCTCCTCTGCTGCTCATGGGTGGTTGCTGACATTTTGCTTGGTAGGTTTGATGTCACATCTGACATTATTCATATTCTGAGTGCTTTGTGCAATACTGGATATATTGGTTTGTATATTTTATCACATTTTCATAATTAAAAAAAAAAAAAAAAAAAAAACACATGTAATGGCTGTAGTACTGGCCTATTCAAATGGCAGCCCAGAATCAAGCTCTGAGTGTCCCAGCCCGTGGTCCCAAACAAGAAAAGCACATTTTGCGAGCCTTCAGAAATTCCTACATAAATTCCTGCAGTAGTACAACCTATGAATGCAAACTCCGCATAGCTGAGCAACATTCATCCTACTAGTCTGTTATTGTGTATCTAGAAGTGGTGGTGGTAGTCTATGATGCAATGATTTTTTTGTTTTTGTTTTTGGTGATGAAACATTGTACTGGCACCATGCCTGCGACAGCTGGTTGTGGCATCGACTACATATTAAATAATTCTATAATCAATTGTGTGCCGAGTCTTAGTTGTATTCCAGTTTCATATAGTATGTGCAAACGTGGTTTTCTGCAAATGAATCCAATTGCTACTCCAGTGAGAGCCTTGTTACTGACAAACACTGTCTCCGCACTTCTCATCATACGATTAGTTGGCCCTCTGCTCACATGCTTCGATCCCACAGATTAATGGCTTTTACAAGGATGATGATCAGCCATTGACACTCAAAGCAAAGATCAAATTAGAAAGACTACATTTGATGAAAACATGCAAAAAGTTAGGAATTTTATTTAAAACTCAATCAAATTAATTACTTGATACTTTGCTGGATTACATAACTTTATTTTTGTACAATGCAGAGCTCGTTATTAACCTGAAATTAATATTTTTTAATTTCGTAAATTATGTGTTTGTAATTGTAAACTATCAACCACAGTATTATGCAGCACAGTAGACCTCTGCAGGTGGCGTAATGGAAGTGCTGCTGCCTTGCAATAAGGAGATCATAGGTTCGCATTTCGGGTCCTCCCTGCGTAAAGTTTGCAAAGTGCTTTGAGTAGTGAGTAAAGCACTATATAAAGGTAAAGAATTATTATACTTGATGATTTGACAGTTCTACAGTGGGCTGCCGCCCTGCCCAGGGTTTGTTTCCTGCCTTACGCCCTGTGTTGGCTGGGATTGGCTCCAGCAGACCCCCGTGACCCTATAGGTAGGATATAGCGGGTTGGATAATGGATGGATGGATGGATGGATGGATGGACTTGACAGTTTCAGATTTTAAATGTTATGTTTTTCACCAAATAAACAAAAGATGTAGCGCTAGGTCTACCTTCACAGTACCTCTAACTTGAACCAAATGCAACGTATGCATACCACCACCTTTTTCTTTACAAAAAGGCACAGCTAATCACACATGTGGTGATTTAAATTGAATCTCTGTTCCCTCAGTGTGCAGTAGATGTTGTATTCATTTGTGTTAGTCACCGTTATCACTTGTTATGGGTTTGTGCACTGAGAGCATTGATAGCATTGATGGCTGTTTTTATTCTGTGAAATGCACTTTGTGATTTGCCTGGGTCAGTTATGACCAAAATATTTATTTTATTTCACAAGGCAAACTAATGTTATTGCTAATACTGTGCACTTGATTTTATGCATTTTGAGATGTGCCTATGCCAGCTGTGACCAAAATATTTAATTTTTGTATTTCAAAAGTGGGAAAACAATATTGCTACTACCTCAGATTCTGTTCGATTATAACATTTTTATTGTTTTTTTTATGCACATTTTGATCTGACCAAATTTAAAAGGGAAATAATAAATAAATTTACTTGTTTTTCAATACATTTATTTGTGTTGGTTTAAAATTTATTATAAGCTGCTTACTGGCCACTGAAAATGTCTGGCCCAGCTAAATATCTTGGTTTAAAAGTCTGGCCCACCTGAATTTGTAATTGAATAGCCCATCTCTAGCATGTATTGCATTTTTTCTAGTAGTCTTATTAATAAATGTGCATGCCAGGGCAGGCTGTATGTGAATAATCATTGTAATTAAACACATTTATTAACATGTGCTGAAAAGCAACACAATCAATTGGCTGACTCTGCATTTAGTGCCAATATATTGCAGGCTTGCGGCTCTTGCTGGAATTGGAGGGTGTAATGGCACACATTTCTTATCATTCACTAGTTGATATTTGTTGTCCGTTAGGGATTGTATAAGGTCAGGAGGAGGGATGATGAATGCTACTGTGATTATTTTTTCTAATAATAATATAATAATAATACATTTTATTTATATAGCGCCTTTCCCATGCTCAAGGCACTTACAGAATATGATAAAGAACGGCAGCTTATACAGTATATAGCATTGTACAAACCAGATAAATAAATAAAGAAGATTAAGACAGTGAATTCTGAAAAAAAAAAAGAAACAGACAACATAATTGATGGTCTCGCACACACACACAGGTTACATTAGCATCTTGACAGAGAAGTAAACTGAGAGAAGGGTAATAAAGTCATGTAGAGCTAAAAGCCTTCCTGAACAGATGAGTTTTGAGTTGTTTTTTAAAAGAATTCATGGAGTCAGCTGACCTGATTAATTTTGGTAGGTCATTCCAGAGTCTGGGTGCTATACAGCTGAAGGCCCTGTCACCCATGGAGTGTAGATTAGTGTGGGGCACAACAAGATTGCCAGAATCAGAGGACCTTAGTGGGCAGGCAGGCACATAGTGATGGAGAAGGTCACTAATGTAGTTTGGCGCGAGGTTATTTAAGGCTTTGTAAGTTATTAGTAGGATTTTATATTCGATTCTGTAAGACACAGGAAGCCAGTGGAGACGGAGCAGGATGGGTGTGATGTGCTCGCTGCTGCTGGTTCGAGTAAGGACTCTTGCAGCTGAGTTTTGAATAAGCTGGAGCTGTGATATAAGATTAGAAGGGGCACCTGCCAGTAGGGAATTACAATAATCGATGCGGGATGTGATAAAAGCATGGACAAGTTTCTCAGCGTTAGAAAAGGAGAGGAAGGAGCGAACACGGGATATGTTACGGAGGTGAAAGTAAGAAAGTTTCTTAATGTGATTTATGTGGGCGGAATACGAGAGGGAGGAATCAAAAATGACACCAAGATTTTTTACAGTAGAGGCAGGTCTGATGAGATCACTGCCAAGATAGACTGGGAAGGAGCTCATTTTATTAAGTTGCATTTTAGTCCCAATTTGCAGGAGTTCAGTTTTATTGCAATTTAATTTTAAAGAGTTCTGCTCCATCCAGGCAGGTTGTGAGCTGAGAAAGCTCTGATGAAGTTCCACTTTTAACATTAAAATAGAGTTGAGTATCATCTGCATAAAAATGATAACCCAGTCCATAGCTACGGATAATATGGCCAAGGGGAAGCATGTAAATACAGAAAAGTAGAGGACCGAGGACAGAGCCTTGAGGGACTCCTTGTGTGACTGGCGCTGAGCTGGATCTGCTCTTGCCAAGACTAACAAACTCTTGCCTATCAGTCAGATAGGACTTGAACCACTGGAGGGCAGTGCCAGAGATACCCAGCATGTTCTCCATTCTGGACAGTAGGATGTCATGTCTGACAGTGTCAAATGCTGCACTAAGGTCTAACAGAATTAATATGCTGGTTTGTCCAGAGTCTGCTGCCATAAGCAAATCATTGGTTACCTGTACAGTTTCACAGCTGTGCCGCACTCTGAAACCAGACTGAAAGGGTTCCATCAAATTATTAGAGGTTAGATAGATAGATAGATAGATAGATACTTTATTAATCCCAAGGGGAAATTCACATACTCCAGCAGCAAAAAAATATTAAATTAAAGAGTAATAAAAATGCAGGTGGTAAAACAGACAATAACTTGAATAATGTTCAACGTTTATCCCCCCCCCCCCCCCCCCTCCCCCCCCCCCCCGGTGGAATTGATCCTCTCAGTCTGTCAGTGGAGCAGGACAGTGACAGCAGTCTGTCGCTGAAGCTGCTCCTCTGTCTGGAGATGACACTGTTTAATGGATGTAGTGGATTCTCCATAATTGATAGGAGCCTGCTAAGTGCCCGTTGCTCTGCTACGGATGTCAAACTGAAAGGGTTCCATCAAATTATTAGAGGTTAGGTAATTGGTGAGTTGAGAAGCTACAACACGCTCAAGAACTTTTGACAGGAAAGGTAAGTGGGAAATAGGCTGGAAATTGTTAAGATTGTCAGCATCAAGACCAGACTTTTTTAACATTGGGGTTACAGAAGCAATTTTAAAAGTAAGCGGCACAGAGCCAGTGTCAAGGGATGAGTTTATTATTGTTGTAACAGTCGGGATTATGGCATGAAGGCAGGATTTAAGTAGTGTGGTGGGGATGGGGTCCAGTACACAAGTAGTCGGCCTCATCTTACAAAGCAGGTTATTAAAAGACGCAGATGTGACTGGTGAGAACTTAGAGAAGGAGCTGGATGGAGTGGGAAAACAGGGAGAGATATAAACAGATGATGTATTTATGTTAGTTGAATTATTTAGATCATTAATTTTGTTACGGAAAAAGTGGAGGAATTCCTCACAGACTTCAGTAGAAGAGGTAGTTGGGCCAGATGCGGGTTCGAGTAGTTTATTAACTACAGAGAACAGAACCCTTGGGTTTCTGGTTATGTTGTGTTTGGATTATTTTAAATTGCAGTCGCATGCTGATTTACTGTGTACCAAGTTGAGGCCATACATTCAGAACTTACTGTTGAGGGTCGTAGGAAAAGAATAGGATAATAATGTTCTAAAAACCAGCTGTGTGAGGCCACAAAGGCCATATGCCTTGGTTTATCACATACTGCCATCCATAGAATGATACTCTACATAGAAGCAGTGAGAGAAGCGGTTGTGGAGCTGCTGAAGTAGCAGTCTCACAGATGTCCTCCTTCCTATACTGATGATTCGGCCAACAAATGGCCACAAACTAGCATTAAGTGGGGGGAAATAAAAAATCATTGCGTCTTACAGAGTTGCAATCTTTGGGGCACTGACTGACCATGCCACACAGCATTTTTTTGCTGTATGTGGCTAATTCTTATGCATTCATCCCACGTACCTTTCTTTTAAATGGACCCGGTATGTGGCTGCTGAGTCTCAAAGATCTGTTTGTGCTATTTTGGCAGTTAAAAATTGCCTACCCGCCACCCACATGAGAACGCACTGAGCCTTCGTTGCAATGACTTATGTCTTAGACTTAGTGACCGACATACAGCCAGTTTGACTTATGGCCAAATGACTTGTTACAAATGGAGTGGATGCATGACTGTATTTCTCTTTGCAAACTATTAGGGTTAAAAAAAAAGAAAATCTCTTTTTCAAAAAGTGTGCTCAAGCTGTTTTGTTTTCTAACAGTCAATGGCATCCTTTCTGTATGCACAGATGTGCTGGAGTTGCACAGATGGCCACCATGCAAGCCGAGTTCTTGCAACCTTGGCTGATTTAATCTGTACATAAGTGGGTCTGCTATTTGAGGATTGCACTTATCACTCATGTGAGCAATGCCATGCTATTCATACATTAGTGGTGTCCTCATAAATACATGTGGTACTTTTTTTTGAGCTTATTATGCAAATGTATTATTACAAAGCAAGGAATATATTTAAGGATTTTTTTAAGGGTTTATACACTTTTCTCTACCTGATTAATCCAATTCAGAGCTTTGGGAAGCTGCAGCCTTACACAGCAGTGGAACCAACCCATCCCACCCCACAGAAGGTTACTGGTGCTCGGACACCATAGTCCAGTTTGTGCAAAGTTCAGAATTGATGCATTGATGGGTAAACCTCCATCCTAGTTAGTCAGCCAGCAGTGGACCATGTTTATGTCTCTTGTCTCCATTCACTTTCAAAAGTTGAATTTAGTGATGAAAAAAGTACAGCTGAGAAGCACTACACAACAAAAGCATCAAAGTGGACAAAGACTATAAATGTTTCTTAGAGGAATTCCATCATAATTACCAGTACATGTTTGATAACTTCAATAGGTCAGTACTAAACCTGCTTTATCTTGAACAGAGTTGCAGGGAAGCTGGAGCATATCCCAGCAAGCATAGGGCGCAAGGCAGGGACAATCCTTGGACAGGACACCAGTCAATTGAAGGATTAACACAGAGACACACACACAGTTCTGGCAATTTAGCAGTGCCAGTCCACCTAACCTGCATGTCTTTGAACTGTTCCTCTTAGTGCTGAAGAACTTGTCAAACCTCTGACACTCTCATAGTTACTAGATGCTCTAAACTCACTCCAGAGTGGGAAAGCAACAGGCCCTGATGGCTACCCTGTGGAATTTTATATAAAATAATCAACTGCTCCTTTATTATTAACAACATTTATAGATGCAAGAGAAACAAAATTCTACCTCAAACTTTTCGTCAAGCATTAATTACCATTTTTTCCAAATAAAAATAAAAACTTAATACAATATGTAAAATATAGATCAGAATGCACATTGTTTACTTCTGAGTAATGATGTTAAGATATTCGCCAAAGCTTTAGCAAGAATGATTGTAATGTGGAAGGAAACCGGAGCACCGGGTGGAAGATCTTGTGAACATGGGAAGAACATGCAGACTCCAAGCGGGGAGCACCTAGGATGTGAACCAAGGTTTTCTTGTTATGGGGTAGCTGTGCTACCACTGTGCCACAATGCCACCCAATATGCTAACAGTTTCAGTTAACCTGTTTTAATATACTTAATGCAACATTGTTTATTTTGTCAGATATTAGTATATTAAAATATGGAATAAATAAAATGAACTAACTGTATTAGTTATTACATTACTGTCATGCAACACAAACAAACAAGCAATGATTTCACACAGAAATCAACCTAAAAAGTCTGTTGCTGTGTGTGGTGGTCACCAGTTTACTTGGAATGTGCATCAGTCTGGCTTCCAGGCTGTCTTCGTGTTATGGCAGCAGTAGTCGCGGTCACAGTGCATTGCAATCTACTTTGTACTTCTTGTCATTGAAAGTGGCGGTCTTCCCAGGCGAACATTGTCGTGGGCGCATCTGCTACACAAACCTGTTCAGTACCACAATCAGCTGGGGATCGATCAGCTGATGCTGGTACCTCAATTTCGATACAAGTGATTGAAAACAAAAGTCCGACAAGTCAGAGTCCAATTCAGCGATAATATGCAAAACATCGTCCACGGAGTATTTTACTTTATGCATTTGCTTCAATTTATTACCAGATGTCAATGTCGTTTTTGCCGTTGTTTGTTCCTTGCCCCACATGTGAGTGCAGGAATCTCAGTCAAACCAATGAAACTGACTTTCCTTCCAACAAAGAGAGTTCACCTAAAACATACCAATGGGTTTTGTCACCGTTTACAGTTGATTACCACTGTCAACCCTTCCTTTTGACAAAAGTCGACATCCGCCCTGAAAGAGTTCATTTTGCTTTTCACGCAAAAAATGAATTTAATCACTTTGCAGTTATGTTGTGTATAGTAACCAGGACAAAGTGCTATCACATAGTCATGTTCCATTGAAAAGGGGTCTTGTGTGTCATTTTCACATTAGTGATGACTTACTTAATGCTTATATGTTAAGCATTTGTCTGTTCTAAGGTTGATCCCTCAGTCCGTAGAATACCAAAGTCTCAGCACAACATTCATCTTAAGATTGTACTTAGACTTTATGCATTCATCAGGTTTAAAGTGATGGCTTCAAACATACATACTTCCACAGCAGATAGCAAAATTTGATCCCTCGTCTCTTCTGATGTCTTGGATCCATCACCCTAATTTTCTCCTCAATGCTGCATTATTTGGAAAGCTATGAAAAAATCATCTAATGTTGTTTTTGTTTTTGAATTGGAACCCTGAGGAGCAGTACAAAAACTCTTGTTTTGTAATTTTGCCATTGTTTTGGATCTCTAGTTGTGAGTTTACCAGTGTCAGACACCTCCCGGAAATAGAAATGCATGTGTTGTTTTCACAGTGTGTCTGAGACCTTAAGACATCTGGCTGATGAGAAGGCAATCATTGAGGAGAGGAGGGAACTTAAACAGTTTTTGTAAACAATGCCCCAGCACCAGGAAAAGATATCCCAGGGAGTCCTTTGTGTATTTTTCGTGGATCCCTACAATCTAAAATTATTTGTGCATACTTGGTTGACTTGTGAGATAAGCTAATCAATAGAAGCCAGTGTGTCTCATGGCTATGAAGGGTGTGTAGCTGAAAGTGCAGTGCTGCCCTAGGGACTGCTCTTTGTATAGTGAGATCCTGATGACAGTAAGATATCCTATTAGTATATTCAGGCTGTCTTTTGGAAACAAAACTGAGGTATTTCCTTTATTGCAAACTATAGTGTTTAACATAATGCATCAATATATCAAATACCAGAACCCTAACCAATATTGTGCTAACCTAGGCAGCATTACAGAAGTTTTCTCAGTCATAGATCACATTTAAGACAAAGGGCCTAGAGCCTCAGTGGTTTCTTTTGCTCAAGGATTCCCTGACATTGTTTCAATTACATATGATGAAATTGCCTCTGGATATTTTTCTTATGGTTTTAAGCACCTATATGTTACTGTAAATAATGTCTGTGATAAACTGATGAAATTAATTTTCCTTGCATACCTCAAACACATTTTGTTGGGGTTAATTGGTGACTGATTTTATGTGGTATGAATGAGTTTAGGTGTGGATGCATAGAAAACTGGCATGGTGGCAATTTGTTGCTGATTCATGGGTCTTGGCTTTGCCTGCCTGTATTTTTTTTCCCCTCTGATTTTTCCTTTCACATACTAATGTGCATGTTAGGTTAATTGCCTTTTCCCAATTGTCTCCTGTGTGAGTGTGTACCTGAGAGGGCCCGTCAAGCGACTGGCATTCCATCTGAGGATGTGTTTTTACCTTGCACTCAGTGATGAAGTAATAAACTATGGGCCCTGTGACCCTGAACTGGATTAATCAGGGTTAAAAACTGATGGATATTTTTTAATAAAATGCTGAAAGGTCAACATTTAGTAACTGTCTGTTTTGTGTGTGCTTTTTCATCTTATAATTGGACATTTTGACCAGAACAAGCTGTTCAGCCCAGCAAAGCTTACCAATCCTATCCACCTTATTTCTCCAAAGTCAAAATATGAAAGATCTCTAAAGTCCTACTGCCTACCACACTACTAAACCTATGCTATTATTCTGTGTGTGAAGAAGAAACTTTTTGTGCAAAATTTACACATAACAAGTTTCCATTTGCATCCGTGTATTCTTGTCACTAATTTTAAAATAATAACCTGAATCCACTATTGTACACCTATTCCTTTCATAATGTAAAAACATAGTTCAGGTAACCTCATAATCTCTTTTTGCTTAAACTGAAAACATTCATCTCCTGTAATCTTGGTGCATATGCTGAAATGAACTTTGGACCCAGTGATTCTGAACTGGATTAAGTAGGTTTGAAAACTGGTGGGACTGTTTTAATAAAACACAGAATATAAAGAATATAAAACTGATTTGAAATGTTAAGATTCTTTTACTGTATGTGTAAGATCAAATATGACATCTGTACAAGTCACCTAGTAAAAGCTTGGCTGAGCGGGGATTATCCAAACAGGTAACTGTAGAGTGTCTTGTGTAATGCTGGCTATGTCAACCTTTTTTTTTTGCCTTCCTGGCATTAATTGCATTTGTCTGGAAAGTTCCACCTCCATCAGCTGCTTAATTGCTTCATTTGCATGAAGGCCCAGCTGCACTTGACACTTGTGGAGCCTCCTTCCTTTTGTGCTGTTGCGACGCTTCTGGGGCTCAGCTGCAGTGTGCGTTAAGTTGTCTGTATCTCTGTTCAACATGGACGTCAAGTGAGATCTAAACACTTAACGGCAAACATGGCATTCATTAAAATGAGGAATCCTCAGTTGGAGCAACCTTTAGTAACTGTCTGTTTTGTGGCTTGTCTTTTTTTTTTCGCAACAGAATACAAGACAGGCTTCTCTGTGCTGTGTCTCCTAAATATCACAATGGCAGTTAATTACTTTGCCAGTATTTTGATTATATTTTCAATAGATTGTCTGTCCATATACTATAGATTGAGAAGCCTATTTCTAGCCTAAAAGTTCAGGCAAACCTCCAAGCAGGCAGTGAAGGACACAAATCTCAAGCATTAACACTTACCTTGACTTTTGAAAAATGATTTAACTACCTGGAACTAGTAGCTTTTAAGACCTGGAAAGGCACCATATCCTCAAAATAAGAATCTCTGCTACAACAGGATCATGGGCAAATTTCTTACTTCTGGCCAAGTTCTTTGCTCTTCTGGAAAGAAATCAGAGTACCAAAAGAAAACCCTTAAGGAACCGTAAAAGTGTGCAGATTTAATAAAGACTGTTCTCCTTCTGGGATTTAAACCTGAGAATCTGGGACCTGGAGGTACACCCTTTGTTAGCTATGAAATTTCACTAGCACTAGCCCACCTTTGCTGTCCTGCCTAACAGAGGGTCAGACACCAGAAGAACTAGGTTAGGTGGTTGTCTGCACTCTACTTATCTGCTGCTGCCCAGTTTGCTCCAGGCTGGTGCTTCTATCTAATAGCTTTTCAAAGGGACTGGGCACACCTGCAAGTAATACATTCTTTCTTTCAGTTAATTTCTTAATAGCCTAGAACAAGAACACATATCATCCATGCCAGGATCTGTAATATCATCTTCTTCTTCTTTGCCACCCATCACTTTTTGCACACTTTATTTTATTGTAGCTTTAATTTTAAATTGATACATTTACCAATTCTGCCCAATAACCCATAGTACCAAAGTGAAAAAATGCTTTAGAAAGGTTTGAAATTTTATTAAATATTAAAAACTAAAATATTCCATTGATACAAGTCTTCAGACCCTTTGCTGTGGCACTCCAGATAGTAGTCAGGAGCATCCTGTTTGCTTTAATTATGCTTGAAATATGTCTAGAACTTGATTGGACTCCACATGTGGCAAATTGAATTGACTGGACATCATTTAAAAAGGTGCATACCTCTGTATATAAGGACTCGCATTTCACACTGCATGTCATGTCAAAACCAAGCCATGAACTCTAAGGAACTCTCTGTAGACCTCTGTGGTAAAATTGTAATGAGGCATAAATCCAGGGATATATAAAATATAGCAGCAGCCCTAGCTCTGACCCCTGAGGGACACCACTTTTAACATCACCAACGATTCTGACAGGTTTCCTCACACCATAACCCTTCACTTTTTCTGTTTTTTAGCCAATTCCGTACTCATAATCCCTAAACTCCCACCTCTTTTAGTTCAATGCCCAATCTCTCATATGGGACTTTATAGAATGCCTTCTATAAATCACGATAATATCATATGTACCTCTATAACCATGTGGTTTTGTTGCTTTATCGTAGAATTTCAGCATATTTGTTAAACATAACCTTTACCCAACTGAACCCCTGCTGACTGTTCTGTAAAGCTCCTGTTCTTTCCACATGATGCTCAATCTTTTCTTTAATAATTCCTTCCATTAATTTGTCATTTTAAGGTTACTGGACTTTAGATACTTGATCTACTTTTTATGTAATGGGAAAATATTTGTTATATTCCAGCCCTTAGGAATTACTTCACTGTGCAGTGAGTTTCTAAAAAATGCATGTTAAGGGTTTATGCACTATGTAGACAATCTTCCAGATTATTAAATGTAGGTGTTTCAGCCACATGGTCAACTGTAAGTGCTGTTATTGTGTAGTGGGAGAGTCCAGGAACAACAACAGCTCACCTATGAAGTGGTAGATCACACAAACTGCCAAGTGCTGAAGTGCATAGTACATAAAAAATCACCTGTCCTTTGTTGCATTACAGTAATCCCTCCTCCATCGTGGGGGTTGCGTTCCAGAGCCACCCACGAAATAAGAAAATCCGCGAAGTAGAAACCATATGTTTATATGGTTATTTTTATATATTTTAAGCCCTTATTAACTCTCCCACACTATTATAAACATTTCACGCACAATTATACAGCATAAACCCTTTGTATTCTCTTAGATATTAGGTAAGATTCGTTGAAATTATGTATGTAAACACAGTTTACATACAGTAAAACCTAAATATTATTTTAAAGATATCGAGCGTCTCCGATATCACATATGTTACAGCCATTACGACAGACAGGCCACCAGCAATAAATATGTACAATGCAAGAAAAATTGTATACAGTAAAATGTGTGTACAGTGACACTAAACTATGTACATGTAATAAGTACTGTACGTAAATAATTAATTATGGTTACTCACCAACAATGACACGACGACTTGTCCGATAACGATGAGTTTAATTTTACTGCACTACAAAGGATAGCGTTACAGCTCTTCTAAAGGAGCCTCTTCAGGTGACTGTGTAGCACCGCCGTTGTTCTTCTTCCATCACTCTTCAATCCAAATCCTTAAAGCAGATTCCATCCAGACTACTGCCTTATCACGTCCACTTGCAACTCGTTTTGCAACCTGGTTAAAGGACACTGCGGCCGTAGATCTTATATGCTTTTCCTCCTTTTTAAATAAAAAGAATCGTGGACTCATTGATGCTGTAATGGTGTCCTGCAGCGGTGTAGCTGTTTCCTTCCTTCAACATATCCAAAACTTTTACCTTTTCTGCAATCATTTGCATCTTCTGTTGGCGCTTGGACATGGCTCCTGCAGCAGTAGCAGTAACGTGCGTTAATGATGAATGAGTGAGATTAGACTTCCTGGTTAATGCAGCACTCCGTCGCTGAGCCAATCGGCAGCACACAGGAACTTAACCGCATGCTCTGATTGGGTAGCTTCTCAGCCATCCGCCAATAGCGTCCCTTGTTTGAATTCAAATGGGCAAATCAACTGAGGAAGCACACGTACTGTAGACCGCAGACATCCGCGAAGCAGTGAAAAATCCGCGATATATATTTACATATGCTTACATTTAAAATCCGCGATGGAGTGAAGCCGCGAAAGACGAAGTGCGATATAACGAGGGATCACTGTACTCACAACAGATTTCCATACTGCCTTTGGAAGCAACATCAGCACAAGAACTGTACGTCAAGGGCTTCACGAAAGGGATTTCCATGGCTGAGGGGCTTCACACAAGCCTAAGATCACAGTACTAAGTGTCAGCTGGAGTTGACTAAAGCACGCCACTGTTGCTCTGTGTAGCAGTGGAATATGTTTTCTGGAGATATGAATCATACTTCACTATCTGGCAGTCTGATAGATGATTCTGGGTTTGGCGGATGCCAGGGATGATGGTTTGGGCTGTGCACCTTGGTTCCAGTGAAGGGTACTGTTAATATTGCAGCATACAAACAAATCTCTTATATATATTTCTCTTCTGGTTTGTCCTGCTTCCACTTCAAAACTGGTCCCGCCCACACGCAGCTGACACGGCATTTCTCGATTCCTATTCGTCGTCTTCCATGTCATACACTATACTGGCCTGCTGAGAGTAATACATCCAACAAGTACTCGAGGTGCTGCCACAACGGTAAAGTAGTTTTACCACCCTTGCGGGAGCCACCTGTGTCTTTACAACAGCTTCTTACACAGCAAACATCAGAAACTAAAAATTATTGTGAACACATTCGAGAATAGGGCGGCACGGTGGCGCAGTGGTAGCGCTGCTGCCTCTCAGTTAGGAGACCCGGGTTCGCATCCCGGGTCCTCCCTGCGTGGAGTTTGCATGTTCTCCCCGTGTCTGTGTGGGTTTCCTCCGGGCGCTCCAGTTTCTTCCCACAGTCCAAAGACATGCAGGTTAGGTGGATTGGCGATTCTAAATTGGCCCTAGTGTGTGCTTGGTGTGTGGGTGTGTTTGTGTGTGTCCTGCGGTGGGTTGGCACCCTGCCCGGGATTGGTTCCTGCCTTGTGCCCTGTGTTGGCTGGGATTGGCTCCAGCAGACCCCCGTGACCCTGTGTTTGGATTCAGCGGGTTGGAAAATGGATGGATGGACATTCGAGAATACAAACCTTCTCTAGCGTTTGCTTCCATGGGTGCACAGATAACTGAACCTTGTGGCCACAGACCATACTGTTTTAAAATACACGGGCAAATTTATCACCAAATCTCTCCACTATATGCTAACACTTCTACCTCTCCAGGATATGGACTGAAGTCTGCTTACAAAATAAAGCAAATTCTGCATGCAGCGAAAATATACTTATCAAGCTAGATTCCATGCTCAGAACCATCAACCCCTTTGCTAAGTAATACAGATTTGGCTTTTTTTCTCTGTTTTTTTGTGTTGTTCCAATGCACATAAAGGAAATAAACATGTATATACAAAAACATTTGTAATTGCAATAATTTTCTGGGAGAAATGGTGCATTTTCTGGGAAAATTCCAGGGGTGCCAATAATTTCGGCCATGACTGTAGGCAACTCCTGTAAACAGATTTCCATGCTCAATATGAATTGCGATCCTATGGTTTACCCACTTTTATTCCCTTACAGAGACATTGGCTGGCACAAAGATTTATAACATGTTCCCGATAAAAGAACCGCCAAGCGAATAAGGTTTACTCAATGCCAATTTTACGCGTACAGATTAGCAATGAGGAATGCATTTAGTATTTTGCACTCCAGCAGCAAACTATTCCAACAATATGTTGTAGATGCGTATGTTAAAACAGAGGGCGTGCATCTCAACTATCTCAGATTACATCAACAAGATCTGCGTGTCGAACTATCAGACGCACTGCAAGCAAACGTTGAAAATAACAACGTTCGTGTATGCAAAATGATCATATTACTGTCCACATTTCCAGGAAGTCCAAGATACATGCAACAAAACTATCAGGATGCCATGGCCATAGTACGTAAATTCGGAAAGCCTGATTTATTTGTCACTTTCATATGTAATCCTGCTTGGCCGGAATTTCAATAAATTCAATATGCACACTGCGTCTTTCAAGAAGTATTTATTTCTTCTTGATTTCTGAATGCGGCACAGTGGCGCAGTGGGTAGTGCTGCTGCCTCTCAGTTGGGAGACCTGGAGACCTGGGTTTGCTTCCTGGGTCCTCCCTGCGTGGAGTTTGCATGTTCTCCCCGTGTCTGCGTGGGTTTCCTCCGGGCGCTCTGGTTTCCTCCCACAGTCCAAAGACATGCAGGTTAGGTAGATTGGCGATTCTAAATTGGCCCTAGTGTGTACTTGGTGTGTGGGTGTGTTTGTGTGTGTCCTGCAGTGGGTTGGCACCCTGCCGGGATTGGTTCCTGCCTTGTGCCCTGTGTTGGCTGGGATTGGCTCCAGCAGACCCCCGTGACCCAGTGTTCGGATTCCGCGGGTTGGAAAATGGATGGATGGATAGATTGATTTCTGAATTCCTTTCTCACCGTTTTCCATTCCTATTCTTACACCGCCGTATGCTACGGTGGGCGTCGGCTAGTTTTAAATAATTGTGCACTTCCATCATTGTGCTGACCATTTGGGAATGGCCCCTTTCTCTTGCAGATGGCTGTCTTTCTCTGATATACCCCTGTGCACAAAGACAGGTCAATAAAGGCATGGAGGAACTTGAGTGGCCTGACCTCAACCCTACTGAATATCTTTTGAGATGAATTGAAATGCAGATTTTGAGCCAAGTCCTCTTGTCCAACATTGGCACCTGACTTCACTCTTGCTCTTTGGGCTGAATTTACACAAATTCCCACAGGTGTACCCCAAAATCTTGTGGCAAGCCTTCCCAGAAGATTGGAGGCTATCATAGCGGCAAAGGGAAAGCCAACTTCCTTGATTCCAGAGAAGAGTACTATTATTGCCGCAGCATGCAAACCTATTTTAGACAATTATGCACTTCCAACATTATGGTGACAGTTTGGGGAAGGCCATTTTCTGTTCCAGCATGACTGTGCCCCTGTGCACAAAGCCAGGTCCATAAAGACATGGAGGAACTTGAGTGCCTTGCAGAGAGCCCTATTGAACTTATCTGGGATGAATTGGAGTGCTGATTTTAAGCCAGGTGTTCTTGTCCAACATCAGTACCTGACCTCACAAATGCAGTTTTGGCTGAGTGGACACGAATTCCCACAGGGTACATCAAAATCTTGTGGAAAGCCTTCCCAGAAGAGTGGAGGTTTTATAGCCGTAAAGGGAAAGCCAACTCCAAATTGATGGCCATGGTTTTGGATTGGGATGTCCAACACTTTGTCAATATAGTATTGCATTTCAAGATATTAATAAAATTATTAGTCTTGAGAGTATGAAAGCTACTCTAGTGCTGTATTGATTATTAAACTACAATTGTAGTTGTGTGATTGTATCTCCATTTCATGTCCAACCCCACCAAAAAGTAAATACATTTCAGAAAAGCCAGTGCATTAGACCGCCACATATAAGGTTTCCTAAACACAGATTGCTTTAGTTTAGGCTTTGTACCTAAGGTTTCCATCCCTAACATGCCGAATAAAAAGTCAAAAAGAGAGAAAACTAAATTAATGTTGTTTTCCAACAAGACAGCACCCTGCAGTGATCGTGACAGTCCGTTTACGGTGCTCTGAACAATAGGTTTCCAAATGGGTGAATCAAAAATGGGGCCTGTTGTAATTGCAATGCATTTTGTTGAAGAGAGGGGATCTCAGGCATGGCTTTTCAGACATAAATGACCTCCTGTGAACGAGAATCACAGTACATGTAGAAATGAATGTGCTCGGGTATGCTTCAACATCTCTGTAGGGAATCAAACTGTAATTTACATGCTGTATTTGTAGTGTGCACATCCAGAACAAATAGGGTATGAAATTTAAATGTTCAGATTTTATCCTCATTTTATGAGAAGACAACTATATTTTGGCCCTTATTTAGAGAGATATTACAGTTATCATTTTTTGCTGATTCTGTGTAATCTAACAGAATCATTTACGCCTGAGTCTTGCTGAGGGTTGCAGATACAGAAGGTCCACACATCTGTGTATGTGTGTATATATTTATACACATTAAGTAGCTTTCTCAAACTTGCATAATGCATTTCAGGGTCCTCCATAGATATGCAAACTCACAGTAGAGTCATCCTGTAACCTAGCATGCATGTTTTTGGGAGGTGGTAGAAAACACAGAATATTTATAGA
This sequence comes from Erpetoichthys calabaricus, assembly GCF_900747795.2. Taxonomy (NCBI): domain Eukaryota; kingdom Metazoa; phylum Chordata; class Cladistia; order Polypteriformes; family Polypteridae; genus Erpetoichthys; species Erpetoichthys calabaricus. The sequence goes on along the minus strand of NC_041402.2, from coordinate 159,519,753 downwards.
AAAGCCATGGCACTCAACTTAAGAGTATCAACTTATGGCCATATTTAAACTGTGGGCTTATCATTGTCCACAATTCTTTTCCCTGAGACTATCGTTGGAACAGCTTTACTTCATTGAAGCTTTTTTTTTGTAATTGCTCAATATGTGTATTGTGGCAGGCGGCCGGGGCCCATGCCCGGCCAGGACACCCCTGCAGCATATCTTCCGGAGGAGCAAGGATGGGAAACCCAGTATCTACTCCTGGACGCTAGATGGCAGCCTCCCTGGGTTGCAGCGGTTCCTCGGACGCCCCCAGGGCTTCATGGGGGTTGGAGTTTTGTGCCGCCAGGGGGTGATGCAGCTGGGACTTCTGAGCCCGTCTGGGCAGCATATTCGCCACACCCGGAAGTGTAGCTGGATGTCGGCAATCAAATACCTGGAGCACTTCCGGGTGCCCAATAAAAGGGGCCAGCAACCACCACTCGGCGGCCAGAGTCGGGTGGAGGAGGACAAGGTTGCCTGGGAGTAGTGGTGGTGCCGAGAGAGAGAGAACGTTTGGTATAGCTGTATTGATGCTTTGGGACTGTGTTGTGGCTGGGGGACACGGGGTAGATGTGCCCTCCAGCTGAAGAAAATGAAAGTTTATTTATTTTATACATGTGCCTCCAGTGTGAATCTGTGTCAGGTTGGGCGCGTATATAGTGCCTTTCTACAGTGTATATATACATAGTATATTCATTAAAAGCCCTGTGGTGGGCTACCGCCCTTCCTGGGATTTGTTCCTGCCTTGCACCCTGTGTTGGCTGGGATTGGCTCCAGCAGACCCCCGTGACCCTGTGTTAGTATATAGCAGGTTGGATAATGGATGGATGGATATTCATTAACATTTAAAAACTGCCTGCATGGGTTTCAGATTATCTTTAATTATGTCATTTGCTATAATAAAATTTATATATCCATATACTGTAGAATATTGGGCTGAGAGTTATACATTTCTCACCAAAATGTTAATATACAGTTGGTGGCACCAGCTGAGCCATAATATGTCTTATAAAAAAATTGTTTATCACTAGTGCATAACCAAGATCACAAAATGTAACGCAAGGTCTGAGTCAGTATTAGTATTAGCTAAATAAGTCTAAAAATTTAAGCAAAACACATTTTGTTTATCGTGAGGAGTAGAGCTGATCAATTTAACTCTGTTTTTGGAATTTAATATGCAGTTTTAAGGAGAAAATATTTCATCAAGTACCGAATGGTAGTGTAATGGTACTGCCAGGGCCGGATTTATATGAAAAGAGGCCCTAGGCTATTCCACTTATGAGGCCCTTTCACCTTCCATTTTTAAGTTTGTAAATTACATGAGAGATAATAAAATTTTGCTAACAATTTGAATGTAGGCCCCTCTTGATCTTGAGGCCCTAGGCTGAAGCCTAGTTAGCCTATAGGAAAATCCGGCCCTGGGTACTGCTACATGCAGGATTCAAGCCCTGGACGCTGGATGCATTGTTGTCAATGTGGAGTTTGCACTTTCTCCTAATGTCTGCATTGAGTTTTCCTCCAGGTACTTGTTTCCTCCGCCAAATGCTGGTTACATTAACTGGCAATACCGTGAACATGCCCTTATGTGGATGTGTACATGTATTCATCTTATAATGCACTGATAGTCAGCCTCCAGCAGTCCTATCTTTATATATAATTTGATAGTGTCCGTATGTATGGTGTTCATGTCAATACCTCGACTCAATACAAGTTAGAAGCATGAGTAATGACGGCTGGGTATTAACAACAGTCATTGTTTAAATTTTAGCCGATTTCAGATCTAAAATGAGTGATGATCGCAACGCAGCCACAACCGCAGCGGCCGTGGAAAGGACGCGTAGGAAATGAAGTCACATGACTGACAAGGAACGTAGACTTGCTAATGTGACCAGACATACGCAACGTGCACAACAAACGGATGAAGAGCGTGCGGCTACAAATGCTACTAACGCTGAAAGAAATCGTGCAAATCGGACACAAAGGACAGATGAAGAACGTGCGCTACAGAATGCTACTAACGCTGAAAGAAATCGTGCCAGACGTGCACAAGCGTCTGAAGAAGCTCGAGCAGCCGCAAATGCAGCACGGGTTGAACGACATCAAACAGCCTGTGCCTTGCGGCGTGAAAATGCTCAGCGGCACGGCATTGCCATGTGCAATCACACAGATATTATTGAGGACAAGGTTCATTAGCACCACTCTGCCGCATTTGACAGCCTGTGCAAACATTGCAACTCATTCAACTTCACCTGTGAGAACAAGCAAGGTGGAGAATACAATTGCTGCCATAAAGGTCGAGTTCGAATTAATCCTTATAGATACCCTGACAGGTTTAAGAACCTGTTGACATATTTAGACCCAAACTCCAAGCACTTCTTCGAAAATATCAGAAAGTACAACAGTGCATTAGCCTGTGCATCCATGGGCGCACAAATATCCCTACCTCCAGGCCATGGTCCATATTGTAACATTGGCCAAATATACCATCGATCTGGACCCTTGCACCCTGGAGAGGGTGAAACACCAAAATTTGCTCAAATCTATATATTAGAACAAAATCATTTCAGGAACTTAAAAAAACAAATAATTCTTTGCAGAGAAAGTATTGATTTCACAAATGTAGAATTTGTAGCCCGATTCGATCGGGCTCACAGTCGCTAGTATTAGAATAAACGGGTGTGAGAATTTTTATATAATATGAAGCATGTTTTTCATTCTGATTAACTTATTTATAAAGGTCAACTACATTTATAAAGCATTATATAGAGAGGTCGAAAACCACAGGGTCAAAAGAAATGTTCAGACACCACTTGGATTGTGTTGTTTTAATTCTTGTAAGAAAAAGTAACAAAAAAAAAAAAATATAACACAATGGCACTTAGCGATCTTTTTAACTCAAAATTGCTGCTCGGTTGAGCAGGCCTTATCTCTGCAGGGAGTTCCTTCCTTTGGTTTGGCCCTACTCAAAGTGTGATGCTACCTTCCCGGAATGCCTCAGTAGGTGTCATCTCGATTCGGGGTGGTATTGCATACCTCAGCTGAGCCTGGAAGGTGACCCTCTGATGTGTATGTGTTACAAAACATATATGACATATATCTCCAGTTTTTTTGGTGTGCTTATGTATGTATTTATTTATTATACATTTAAAGCTATGTGTCCCTGACTGACTCAGTTACTTGCTATGAAGAAATTCATGGCTACTTGCAAACAACCTGAGGAGAAACGGTTTTCACAAGTGGATCAGCCTTATGACCCTGAGATGTAGAAATGTCCAGTTACATTGAAAAGCTAATTTAAACTTGCGAAAATTGGAGAATAGCACTGATGGTGGCACATTCAAGAAGTCTGCAACATTGTGGTTTGTGTACTGCTTGTATCTTTTTATTTTTTTACCTTGTTCTTTTTATGTTTCATATAAAAAATGTGTTCAAAACTACATGTATCATCATTACATAAGTGATATCAAAAATTAAGTATTATCATAAAAATACCTTGTCTTAATAATGTAAGATATTCACACTGTCCAGTCTTTACTTCTATCCTTTTTTTTTAGGAATGTTTGCATATAAAGTGAGAAGCACCTACTTCAATAGCGATGTCTGTCTGTTCCACACGAAACAACTCGGCCTGCCATGGACCAATTTTGTTAAAATGTGGCACACTTTTTCTTTAAAGAAATTTGTTGAAATTCAATTTTCATTGAGATATCTGAAATAGTTCAGCAATCTGATTTTCTCCCATTGAAAAATATTGATCATCTGCAAACTTCCACAAAACAAAAACATTCTATGCAGCTTCAACTCCAAAATATTTTACTGTTTCAATTTTACCTTGACAGCAGTTACACCAATTTATAACCCCCAATGGCTACTGAAGATGGCAAACAGATCCCCAGTACAAGTAAACGAAACACCAGCAGACTGTGTGTGTGTGGGATAGGAACTTACTGTCACCAGCTGTTTATGTTAAACCTCTATCGACAAGTCCAGTTAGGTGTGCAGAAACCTTTGCATCAGCAGATTGTTTCTGCTTTATAAAGTGAAAATGGAAAAGAACCAATGCACCAATATCTCACTTCTTCTGATGCATTAAGCCATAAAGGGTAATTAAATGATCTTCTTAATTGTAACATGCCATTATGCACAGGGTAAATAAACATTTACTAATATTTACCTGACACTAAATCAACCTCACAGCTTTATTATCTGCAAGTTATAATGATTCACTATTTCACTGATTTTATAATTTACCATCAAATGCCTCTTTCACCAAGTACCTATAATGGTCAGTAATAAAATTTGCCTCTCACTTCTTTTTCCACAACATTTGTCATAATTCAGTATCTTTACACATCCCATTTCATGAAAATTTCTATGGCCAGCTATGCCTGAGTAAAGAAGTAATTTAATTACAGGTTTTCTTTTTTATGTTATTGCAATTGCAAATTGTGACTGTGTATGAATATGGGATGTGTGTGTGTAAGAGAGAGAGAGAGTGGTGGTCCCTTTGACGGACCAGAATCCTATCCAGAAACATTTTCAGTCTTTTGCCCAGTCTTGGTGGTATAACTTCTGAGCCTCAGAACCTTGAAATGGACTGAGGAGGTTCTAGAACCTACTTGTAAGTCCTGAACTCAGTCCTTTGAAGGTTACAGTGCCTGTACAGGCATCGAATGCACCATAATTTTACTCCACATGTACATTTTGTGGCTTATGTATTAAGATATGCATTCATTTTATTACTTGGAACATAATATCATCTTTTGAATTTTCTTTAAGTTTTCTACTGTCATCTTCTCTTTCCGGCCAATTAAATAGATTTTGTTACCAATGTCTCTTAAGAATCATCTCTATCTATGCAGTGTTCTTTATGAGTTCACATGTCTGCACAATAATTTTACCCTGGAGTTTAAAATTACCACTCCTGATCCGATGTACTGTACATACCTTTCTGACTCTTGCATCAATGGAAATCCCATTTGAAATCTGATGATGAGGCTTAAGTAATAGTAACTGGTAAATCAGGACTAAAGACCTACCTCTTTGCTCTTCATTTCTGGAACTTTCTAGCAATGAGATCAATAAGGGCAATGTTTTGCTGTGCTTCAGGGTTTCCACATTTGTTTTATTCTTCTGTATTCTCTATTGCTGTTGTTTCTAAGAGCTTAGTACTGTCTGTGCTGCATGTTATATTTTACTTCTGTACTTTATCTATACATAATTTTTTTTTTAATTTAATACTTCATTGTAATAATATTTGCTTTGTTAAGCTACATTTAATGTTAAATGCTGTTAACTGTACTGGAGATCTAATTAATAGATACTTTCCATTCTCAAATCAAATGTTTATTGCATATGCAGTCATAATACATACTAATGCAGTAACTAATGAGCAAATTAAAAACACTTTTTTTAAAAATTGATTTTGTAATAAATATGAACTGAATTTTGTGTTTAGAGAACACACATCCATTTTTTTTTTATTTAATATCCTGGAGGCAGTCAGTGTAGCACACTTTAGTACTCTGATCAGGGGGCCAATATTAAAATCCTATATTCTTGCTGTTGGCCCATAAGAACATGTCCATATTTTCATTTTAAGTAAAAGTGTGTGTTGTGTTTGTAATATAAACTATATTTTATATATGTAGGAGTGACATGGTGGTGCAATAAAGTTCATATCTCAGGTATTCCCTTCCTGGACTTTGTTTGTTCTCTCTGTGTCTATGTGGGTTTTCTCTGGGTGCTCTGGTTTCCTCCCATAATCCAAAGATATAAAAGTTTAGTGGACTGGCATTTATAAATTGGCACGGGTGTGTGTGTCCATCAGGTGATGGACTGGCACCCTGTCCTGGTGGTGTTCTTGCCTTGTGCTCAATGATTGCTGGGATAAGCTCCAGCCGCTCCGCATATCCCGCCCTGGATAAGCAGGTTGTGAAAATGAATTAATTAATGGATATTTTTGTGTGTATTGTATGTATTGAATATAAATATACAGCAGCTATTCATTTGTTTCAAAATAATGACATAACATGCATTCTTGCTTAATCTAGTTCAGGATCAAATTTGCATGAATGTACAGTATTTGGCTGCAGGAGCCAAATACTGTATATAAAAATGGGCGCACACTGGTAGAACAAAGCAGCACAGCTAGAGTAAACTTTTTATTCCTGTTCGATATTGAATATTTTCTTCAGTCAGCATTATTCCCTATTTCCTTCGCTTCATCTCCAAATTATTTTCACATGTTTAGATTTGTTTATTTTAAATTGTTGGTCACAATCTGTGCAAGGCAAGCATTGGCCTGCAGAGGAAATGATGCTACTGCTGGTCCAGGTGGGACATCTTCTGCAAATGCGAATAATGAGCCATCATAATAATGATAATCTAGAGTGCCTTTAGTTTAAGTGCTTGTTTAAAGCTCTGTTAATTATAAACCGCTGAGGTAATGGAGCACAGTTAACTGTAAATTGTGAAGGGCGCTTTAACCAGATTGCAGACTACTAGCCATAACAAATAAATAACGTGTGGCATGCTGGAACTAATTTTCTTAATATGATTTGCACTTTTTGGGTGTTCATTTTACTACATCTTACTTTGCCCTTAGTATGTGTAATTGTGTTGTGCTTGATTTGGAAAAAAAAAAAGGTTCAAATAAAGGTTAAAAGTACAGTTTAATAAATATTATTTTATTTACTGTTAGGTCAGGCCCAGCTCTAGACTGCTTACGTTCGGGGAATAGTAAGAAATTTTGATTGGGCACGTTTTCACACTATTGACAGTAGCATCTTGTGACCAGAGAGTGACTTTTAGTATTGGTTGGGGTGGTTTGCTATTATTTGGATCACTTAGATAATTTTCAGCTTCAAGAACCACACCGCTACCTGCAGGTGTTGGTGCAAAATGGCCAGGAAATGGGTAACAGACATCGGCCCTGAAGCCTGGATGTTAGAGCTAACGGTAGCAGTGCTTGAATTGCTGGTAACAAGCTTTGATTTGGGAACCAAAAATCATTGCATGGTGTTTATGGCTTCTTCAACGGGTGCCCATCACGTACTCTAAGTAATTTTGTTTAAAGTGCGTGCTAATATCAACTTTTGTAATTGTATAATTTTAAATTCTTAAATGTTAAATAGTGTCCTGGTGAGCTAGCAAGCTCACAATAATGTTAAAACTTAAATATTCTTATTCAGCCCAATACTAAAATGATCTACAGCATCAATAACAGAAAAAAGAGCTTTTTTAAGAATGCACAAATATTCTCCTCACAGGTGGCGCAGTGGTAGTGCTGCTGCTTTGCAGTAAGGAGACTGTGGAAGAGTGTGGGTTCGCTTCCCGGTTCCTCCCTGTGTGGATAGCGCTTTGAGTACTGAGAAAAGCGGTATATAAATGTAATGAATTATTATTATTATTATTTATTAACTGCTCAGCAAAATGATTTTGGAGGGTCAAGGCAGTTATTTATTTTGCTCAGTCAGCAAATCAGAAATTATGACAAGAGCAGAGGAAATAAATGTGATTGGCATTTTCAAATGGTGCAAAATATAGTTGACCTATTGGGTGGGCAGAGCATAAATTTGGGTGGGCATTGCCCAACCCTGCCCCTTTCTAGATCCGGCCTTGTGTTAAGTTATATTAAATAGTTTATGCTATGTGGCTCGGTGGCTTTTCTTTTTCATGCATGTGCATGTTCTTTCCTTTGGACTTGCTTCCTTACAGCATTCTCCCAAAAAAAGATATAAAGCCCTGATGAGTGCAGCACTCCAACCATACCCCGTCGTATCGCTCTATGCACTCTTCTTCCAGTTCATTTTTTCATAACTGATTGGTGGTAGTCAAGTTCAGAACCAATTACCAGAATGGCTGATTGATGATTGAGCCCTTCTTCTGAAGAAGCTAATAATTAGATACAGAGTTGCTGCAATCATTGCAGCTCATTTATAATGTTTGATGTTTTTGTGTTCCTAGGTTTTAAGAGGAAATCTGAAAATTTCAAATTCACTAATTTTAGTACAAAGTCACAGAAGCTAGCACGTATCCTGGCAGCATCTCATGGCAGAGAAGGCAGAAACCAATCCTTGAAAAGACACCATTCATTACACAGGGCATACATAGGTTAAGCCCTCAGTCAGCCTGTCCTGCATGTTGTTTGGATCTAGGCAAAAATTGAGACAAATAGGATAATGGCTATTTCTAAACCTTCTTGTTTAATGAGGATTTCAATGAGATAATGCCCCATTCAAGGTTAGAGTGGCAATGCTGGTCTTGTGGCAAGGTGGCATTTTATTAGTTCATGACACTCGGTTACTGTAATCCACATGGTCATGATGAAATGGACCTTTTTAGCCTTTACAGTGGTCTGTGCGATGCTGGTAAGAAGGTACTTTGGCTTTTGTTTGCAGATTACATATCTGTGTAGGATGTGATTCATCTGCTTATGATATTCATCTCCTAACTGACAGTATATGACAGTATATTCCAAAGTGCCGGTGGAAGACTTAAGTTTTCCATGAACAAGCGAACTAACAGGACTGTACAGCTTTGCAGCAGAGGGCGCATACACCTGCAAGCCTGAGGTGCTGTTGTTTATATGGTAAAAACACGTGGACCCCTAGCATGCTTCACTACAATCCAATGTTATCTATGAATTAGTTTAAGATAGACTGTTAACAGCTTCCAAAGTTCATCTGTTTGTCCATGAATTAGAAGAGCCTTTGCACAGTCAAGTATTAATTTAATACTTGATCAAGTATTAATCAAGTATCTCGGGGTCTTGTTCACGAGTGAGGGAAGAATGGAGCGTGAGATCGACAGGCGGATCAGTGCGGCATCTGCAGTAATGCGGGCTCTGCATCGGTCTGTCGTGGTGAAAAAGGAGCTGAGCCGCAAGGCGAAGCTCTAAATTTACCAGTTGATCTATGTTCCTACCCTCACCTATGGTCATGAGCTATGGGTAGTGACCGAAAGAACGAGATCGCGAATACAAGCGGCTGAAATGAGTTTCCTCCGCAGGGTGTCTGTGCTTTCCCTTAAAGATAGGGTGAGAAGCTCAGTCATCCGGGAGGGGCTCAGAGTAGAGCCGCTGCTCCTCCGCATCGAGAGGAGTCAGATGAGGTGGCTCGGGCATCTGATCAGGATGCCTCCTGGACGCCTCCGTGGTGAGGTGTTCTGGGCACGTCTAACCGGGAAGAGGCCCCGGGGAAGACCCAGGACATGCTGGAGGGACTATGTCTATATCTATCAATCTATCTATCTATCTCTATCTATCTAGAAGAAGTGGCCGGGGAGAGGGAAGTCTGGGCATCTCTGCTCAAGCTGCTGCCCCCGTGACCCGACCTTGGATAAGCGGAAGAGGATGGATGGATGGATAGTATTAATTTATAAGGTGACAAATGGATTTTAGAGGAAAATTGTGAGGCCTTGGCAGGGCAGAGGGGCAAATGGATGCAGACAACTTGTCCGCAACAGTTAACTTGGGTGTGCATTTCATTTGTATATCTAAATGATATCTTTTGTAGGCTTTGTTGGGAAAGACCTGAGAACTAGGTAGAAATCGTTAATTACGTAGGCTCACATAGTTTGCTGTGAGGCTGATTAGTTACTTAATGAAGTAAACCATTGGAGTGACAAGTGCAGGTGTTCCCAGTAAGACCTGAATTGGCTTCTTATTCACTTATTTTATTATTTTGAAGGGTTGTAGGTGGTTGCTATCAATGTCGTTTGACTATTTGACTGTGAGCACTTATTTGTTGATGGTCATTATCTTCATGTTTTACATTACAGTATAAATATACAAATAAATAGCAGATTGGAATGGTTTGCTTTTAGTTGGGGTAGCCTTGTGATTGGAGCTGCTGCCTCACCACTCCAGAGCCCTGAGTTTAAATGCCTGCCTGGATGCTGTCTGTTCAGAGTTTGTTCTTTGCATGTCTGTTTGGGTTTTTCCCTGGGTGCTATGGTTTTCCTCCTATGGTGACTTTAATTGGCTCCAGTGTGAATGGGTTTGAATGTGAGTATGGATGTGCACTCATCAATGAACAGCTGCTCCGTCCAGTGTTGCATTCTGAACTGTTGACTCCCTGAGACTCTAAAATGGATTAAACTGGCTTTTGATTGTAAAATGGTGCAGGAGTTTTAAATGTGTATGAATGCATATTTTACCTGATGTCGATGTGGGTGTCAATTCATGAGGGTGGCATAGGAGGTCCTGGCACCCTATCCAGGGTTACTGCCACAAACAGGCTACACTAACACTACTACATTTTTGTTTGCAAATGCAGACATTAGTCTCTGCTGTCACCTTTTGTCCATACTACCTCAGGGTTTTTAAACCCCTAAAAACTGAGACTTTTGAAAATTTTGTCCAGAGCCATATACTTCTGAAAATGCTGGCTTGGCATAGACTTTTGAAAACACTGAGTCTAATTGCTCTCTGATTTTTTTGTGTTTATTACATAGCCATTCCTGTGATCGGAAGCTGCTCATTCCCTGATTAGTCACCTTTCACTGAAGTGAACCATAACACAGCGGACATAGAAACGTTGCTTTTAATGATGCTTGTTGTGTTGGTTACCTGTATGTATCTAAATTATGCCTGGTACAGTTTTATTGCTGAATATGTGTGTAAATGGCAAATAATTTTAAAGTCAGTGCAATTTTGTGATACATCCTGTGGCCAGGAGTGTGTATACCTCTTCAGCGAGTTTTCCACTGATGCGCACATGGCCACATGTCTATGTTATATGGGTTTTTTTTTTATTGTTTTTATGTATACTAAGATACTTTTGTAGATTGGGATTGTTTTCATTAAAAAAAGCATTTTTTAAATGAAAATGTAGAAGCATGGACATAGCCATCGGCCTAAATTTTAAAACCTGCAAAGCAGCCTGTTTCTCCATGATGACTACAGTATGTTATGACTATGCTTATAAGACTTAATGGGTTTGATGGACATGAGATAAAATTCATTCACATCTTCATATTTTGAATTGAAGTTCAGCTAATAGGACAGTTCAACGTTATGGTAAATTAACTCTGTGTTGGTAGTCCTTTAGACCCTGTTTGATGCTCCAAGTCATGTTCCTTCTTCAGATGGCATTTTAGTGTCACCAGTTTTTCAGATGCATATGCATGGACACAACCATGGTGCAGTTTCTAAAAATGATAGTTTCTCTGTAGAGAATTTAGAGTTGTATGTATTTATATTAAAAAAAAAAAAAAAAACATAAACGTCTATACGTGGAAGTGTGTCTGTCCAGCCCGGAAGTGCAAGGCTACAACATGAAGCTCAAGGAAAGTGACTCTGTTGCCAAAGTGAAATCACAGAGAAAAGAGAAACTCACTTAGCCGCTAGGCGAGCACATCGACAAAATGAAACCTCTGAGGAGAGAGAACCTTGCTTAGACCCTAATGCATAACCGATGCAATTGATTGATTGAAGTGCCAGAATCCATGGTTTCTAGGAGCCCGGGCTTTTTATAGCATGGGCTTACACTGCTAGTTTTTATATAATAATCATAACATGCAGTTACATACAGTTCATTCTGAAACTTAATTTTCACACGATATGGTATTGTTGTTGGTCTGGAGAGTATGGAGCAGGCCAGAATTCAGTGGTGATAGAAAGTTTGTGAACACTTTAGAATTTTTGTATTTCTACAAAAATATGACATAAAATGTCATCAGATTTTCACATAAGTCCTAAAACATAAAGAGAACTTAATTAATCACTTACTTATTGAGGAAAATGATTGAATGTTTCAAGGTTTAGAGCCTCCAGACCTCATAACCTGCATGCCATTGGGATGGATGCAAGAGGGCAATCTGGGAACACCTGGAGAAAGAACCACATAGACACAACAGAAATATGAAGACCCTTCAAAAACAACGGACAGACTGTGACAGTCCAGGTCGGCTAGACATTCCTGTTTTACATCTGGGAGCCTGTTGAATCAATATCATCAATCGTCATAACTGAGATGAGCTGGGCAAATGAGGACACACTTACATAGCAAGGGGTGGGTGCAAAAAGTGAATAGTGCTTTTATTAAAATAATTTAAAATCAAAGTGCTCAAAAAGTGCAAGGCATTTCAAAGTCTTCAATAAATAAATAATTCATAAAATCAGTGAAACTGTGTCGAGGTTAAAAATCCAGAATAAGCAAATCTATAACAATGAGGTTAAAATCTAAAGCAGAAGCAATCTTATAAGATCTCATGAGCCCTGGTGCATCCCTCTTAAGCCAATGTCTTCTCTGCTTACCCAGCATAGGGCCTCGCAACAGAGCAAATGCCCAACCAACAGGCACAGCAAACCTTCTTTTCCAGGCCCGGGTCCCTGCCATCCATGGCTCCCAGCAGGGTTCCTAATCTGAGCCTTGCCTCACTCCTTCATCTCCTGCAGCCTCTCCCTGGACTTACGCAGGAGTAAGCACTGGGTCACTCCAGCTCCCTGAGCCGCTAAGTCAGAGTGGCCGTCTTCAGCCCCTGAGCATCGGCCTCACGCTCCCCTAGGGCCTCTACTCCTGGTTGCCTGCTTCCATCTCATCGCTCCTGCCCTTCTTTCCTCTACCCGATCATCCTGTGCAGGCACCATTTACTGTATATGGCCTGCCTATCTGGGTGCAGGTTTAAGACACTGCTCCCCTCAAGGCAATAATGTGTATGTGGGAATCAGCCAGGCACCCAAAACATCCCTGGAGTGAAGTGCACACCCACACCCGCTAGGGCATAATTAGTTATTTAAAATCGCCACAGAGCCACAGATCACTTATCCCACAGACTAAGAATCAAACCCAGGTCCTTGGAGGTGTGAAGGTGTAACATTAACTGCTATGGCACCCATAAATGTTTTCATGTCAATACCCTTGTTATGTATAACATTCATTATTTTTGGCATTATTTTCATTTTGCGTACTTAGTAGTCTATATAATAGGCACAAAGGTGGTTTCTAACCCTGCTACTAATCACGTAATAACCTCCCGATTTACTTAAACCTTGATGTTGATTCCCCCTTTATATCATATATTCAGTCCGATTAAGATTGGTGAAGTCATCATAATATGTCTGTTGTCTGGTGTAGTCTTTGAGACAATCATTTATTTATTTTGTCTTAAAAAATTCATGCTGTCTCTATCCACCAAGACCTGATATTATTCACAAGAACCGCTTGTTGAACTGTTTTATAGAGCAGCTTAGTCAAGTGGATTAAATGCCTTCATTGAAGATGCTCTCCTGGTATCTGTGATTCTTCTTCTTGCTATTAGTTTTATTATTATTATTATTATTATTTCCTTTTTCCCCAGATGCATTTGGCTGGCAGGCTCTTTACACGCAAGAAACTTTATTCAGCTGGTGGCAGCAGATGATGCTTGGCGACAGGAGCTTGGTTTTAATTTTTAATTTTCATTCTGCTATGATAAACCTACTTGGGGCTAGTGTTTCCTCAATTCAGGTCAAATAAACTTCACGTTGTAGTTGAGGCGGTCTTACTTCTGTAAATGCCAAAAGACATTTTGTCAGTGGTCATGGAGGCAGAGTATGTGTGTTATGATTACGGTGAGACAGTAAGCGGAATGAGCTTCAAAGTACAAGGATGGAAATGCAGTGGCATTAAGCAGACTGTTTTTTTTTTTAAATATCAATCTGTCAACTTATGAATCCGTTGAGAAATTCTAACAGTCTGTCTGTCTTTACATCTGTCTCCTGTTGTGTCTGTGTGTCTGTCTTTACATCTGTCTCCTGTTGTGTCTGTCTTTACATCTGTCTCCTGTTGTGTCTGTGTCTGTCTTTACATCTGTCTCCTGTTGTGTCTGAGTCTGTCTTTACATCTGTCTCCTGCTGTGTCTGTGTGTCTGTCTTTACATCTGTCTCCTGTTGTGTCTGTCTTTACATCTGTCTCCTGCTGTGTCTGTGTGTCTGTCTTTACATCTGTCTCCTGTTGCGTGTGACTTTCTGTCCGTTTTTTCTTGCCGTGCAATGGACTGGTACGCTGTCCAGGGTTTAATCTTGCCTTGCGCCTTATGCTAGCTGGGATAGTCTCCATCTCCACTTGTGACCCTGTTCAGGACTAAGTGGGTTACATAATGACTGATACTTACTGTCTGTCTGTCTCTACATCTGTCTCCCTTTGTGTCTATTGTCCATTTGTTTCTGGGCTGATTAGGAGCAAAAAAATAAAATCATATCAATTGAACACTGTTAGATATGACTCTCTATCTTGTGAAGCTTGTCAGTGGCCACTACAAGAAATCTGTCAGTTGGTCTGTCTTTAATCAGAAAAACAACAGTGTTGGCTTTAACCGCAGCTGCTTTGGCAGGTTGCCTTTATCTTACAGTCAACAAAAGTACTTTATTTACTGTAGTGCTTGAAACTTCCAGAATAATGTCAAAGTAACAGCAAACACTTTCCAGGTTGAAATAGTCATAGTTGCAGCTGGGCTACAAATCAGCATGAAGTACTGTTTACCTGTTTTCATGGTTATAGTGCCTTTGAGCAGTGTGTGGCTCTGTGTTAGTGTATATTACAAAATGGTAGTGATTCACATAGCATATATTTATACAATAAGGGAGGACTTTATTAGGTACAGCTGTTAGTTACCAGAAATTGCCTGCTGCTATAAGCAGCCAAACCTGTCACTACAACTTAATACAGCAATTGGGAGTCTACAAAGTCAGTCCTGTAGGGCTATGGTGGCTGTAGGTTTTTGCTTCAATCCAATTTCTTAATGAAAAGTCAACTAATGCACTAGCAAAACCTTTGTTTCATTTTAGTTGTCTCACTTGCTACTCTTCCCCACCCATAATTGCTTATTTTAGTTTTAAACATCTTATTCACTATTTTAAAAAGCTCCTTATTAGCAAATGACGGACACAAATGACAAAGGAAGCAGCAGTTCTCCATATAACTTGTTTCCATTTACACCTGTGCATATTCATTTGTGGACTGTCTGACTTAATAAAATATGAAGAGAAGAAAGTGAAAGAATGAGAAGTACTAATCTACTTCAGGCCACAAAGTACTTTGATGATACCCTTGGCAAGGAAAACAAAATCTATGGTATGTGAATGACATGACAAAGTAGAATAAAAACACAAACAAGCCATAAAATTAAATAAGATCTGTTTTTGGCAAGGATTGGTTTCTAATTAAGCAATCGAGTTGGAACAAAAAACTGCAGCCACTATGACGCTTTGCAGACCCCAAATATATAGCAAGCAGACATAGACAAGAGGTTTACTTATTCAACCAAACATTAGATTGGGCAAAACCTGTGATCTAAGCAGCTTTAATTATAGGGTGATAGTTGGTACCAGTAGTAGTGGTTACTTTACTTTAGAAACAGCTGTCCTCTGGTGATTTCCACACACTGCAGTCTGTACAGTTTGTAGAGAATGGAGCGATAAACCAGAAACATCCAGCAAGCGGGAACTGTGTGGTCGAAAACAGCTTGTTAATGAGAGAAGTCAAAGAAAAATGGCCAAACTCATTTGAGCTAACAGAAAGACCACAATTACACTGATAACAGCTCTTTACAACAATTGTATTCAGAATGACATGTCTGAACGCACTGCACGTTGCACCTTGAAGTGGTTCCTCCTGATGCAGCAGAAAGTCACAATGGATTCCACTTCTGTCAGCTAAGAACAAGATGATGAGGCTAAAGTGATTACCGAAAGATGATAAATAATGAATAAAAAAATACTGCCTGGTCTGCTGAATCTCTGTTTTGGCTGCAGAAAGCTCCTGGTAGGTTCAGAATTTCGTCTTTAAGCATAAATCTATGGATCCTTCCTGCTTTATGTCAAAGGTCAATGGCTGGATGTGATACTGTCATTCTTTTCTTGGTATCCTTTAGGCCTCTTAATGCCAGTTCTGCATTATTTGATTGCCCAATGCCTGGTGCACAAAGTTAACTAATAAATCGACAAAGTGTATTCTTAGGTATAGTTTTGTGAGTTTATGTACATTAAATGCATGTAAAGATAATCATAAGCACCATGGATTTTCCATAATTTATGACTCTGATAAAATAAATGGTTGCGGGAACACTGGTGGAAAAATCTCAAGTTGTTTACCAAACAGCAGTGTTGTTTACCAATAAGACAGACGGCTTCACTTAGGCAAAAAAACTGCAAGTGCCTGTCAGCATATCACAGAGAAGGCTCATCAGATGCAGCAAATAAAAACAAGATGTCAGAAGTGGAACATGGAGGTGATGCATCTCAAGCAGCAGGCAGACACGAACTTTTAACTAAAACTATGCCTTTTTTGAGACCTTGATGTGTTAAAGTGGTCATCTCACTAATTTTCTAGTTTTTCTTTTCTTGAGATTGTTCTTTCTTGATACATTCTGTTCTTAAAATTTCTTGTGCTAAAAATACCACAAAATGGTTTATTTCTCCATATGCTCCCTGAAATAGGGTGAACAGCTCATGAAGGTTTTGCCAAGTTGTATTGAGAACATGTTTCATTTCATTGACCTCTGATGAAATATTCATTTTATCAACTTTACATGATGCATCACCTTTTTGATTTGCAAGCAGATGCTCTACAGTCAGGCCTGCATCCATGGGATCACTTAGCGAGGCTAAAATCATGTCAATTAATAACGCTGTCGGGTATACAGTTACTTGGTGCATTTTTGAGAGTTTATCCCACCATGCTAAAGCCCCATTTTGTCTAGAGCTAAGGGTGTCTACAGCTTACTTCTGATAGATCGCCGAATAAATTCATGGCATCTCTGCCAGCAACTGTGGCCTTTTTCATGGTTACTGTTCTTCTCTGTTCTGCACAGTAGGAAAGGTTTAATTTATTTTTGATCTCTAGTAATGTTTTGTGATTATGCATATGTGTGATTATATAATGTATAATCTAGGTGTAATTTTCACTTCAGATGCTGTTCTGAAAGAGGAACGACAAATCAGGAAATATGCCAAAGCCTAATGTTTGTTCCTTCTCCTTCATTTTTTGAAACGGTAGGGTACTGTTAGATGTTGTTGCAGTAAAATGGTCACGACTTGAGTTAAATTATGCTTGAGCTGATAACTTTAGTCATGGGGAAACTTTGAAAGGTGATTTTGACAATTGGAAAACAAGTGAGGGTTTATTTTAAAAAGGATTGTAACACGTGTAACCAAAAAAAAAAAAGGAAAAGTTGACAATGCAGCTATACGTAATACACATGTCAGTACAATTTATAAATAAATGTATATGAGTATGGGTACGTACGCGCGTGTGTGTGTGTATATATATATATATATATATATATATTATATATGCAGTACACACATACATACAGTATATGCGTATGTGTGTATGTATGTGGCCAGCCGGCTGGCCTGTACTGTGAGTGCTGTGCAGAGTGGAGGCAGAACCTCTGCATTTTTCCAAGTAGATTCTGGAGTTCGTCAACAGTGAGTTCTCTCTCCTACTCTGTTCAATGCTTGCATGGACTGGGTGTTGGGTGGGGTCGTGGGGTCCAGTGGCTATGGGGCATCTGTCAGTGAAGAAAGATCTTGATCTTGACTTTGCTGACGATGCTGTGATCTTCACAGAGTCAATGGAGGCTCTGATCGGGGCGCTCGAGAGACTGAGCGAGGAGTCTGAGTGTCTGGGCTTGCGAGTGTGCTGGATAAAAACTAAGATCCAGGCCTTTAATGACCTCTTTTGCACAGCCAGCAGCAGTGTTTCTGTCTGTGGAGAGAGTGTTGACCTCATTGAAAGGTTTACTTACCTTGGCAGTGACATTCATGTCTCTGGTGAGTCTTCCTATGAAGACAGTTGATGGATTGGGAGAGCATGGTGGTGTCATGAGGTTGCTGGAAAGGGGTGTGTGGTGTTCCCAATATCTTTGCAAAAGGATGAATGTCCAAGTCCTTAGAGTCCTGGTGTTTCCTGTTTTCCTATATGGTTGCGAGACATGGACGCTATCCAGTGACCTGAGATGAAGACTGGACTCCTTTGGAACTTTGTCTCTCCGAAGAGTCCTTGGGTACCGCTGGTTTGACTTTGTATCAAATGAGCTGTTACTCATGGAGTCCCGAAAGAGGCACATTATCTGCATTGTGAAGGAGCATCAGTTATGGCACTACAGCCAATGGGCGTAATTCACGGAGGGTGCCGAGGCTCACAAGATCCTCATTGTTGGGGACCCAAGTGGCTGGACCAGGCCAAGGGGACGCCCACGTAACACCTGGCTACAGCAGATAGTCATTTCCGGGGGGTGATAATGGACCTCATCTCTGCCTCTGGGGTTGCCAACCAGGATCCCAAAGTGTTGTGGGTGAGGCAACATGGTGTACTAGTGTATGCTCCCCAACCTGACCTGTGTGTGTGTGTGTGTGTGTGTGTGTATGTATATATACAGGTGTACTTCATATCCATTGTAATGTGTTCATGTATGTTATAATGTGTGTGTCAGTGTATGTGTATGTTTACAGAAGCCAATTTGGAACCGCCAGTTAACTGTGGCACCTGTGTGTTTGTTTATGTGTGTGTGTGTATATATAAATACACACAAATGTGAACATTTCATTTATGCTTTTATATAAATATGGATCTATATTATATATCAACATACAGTACATAACTAAATGAACCTTTGGCTAAAATTATTTAAATGCAGTTTTTTCCTGATCGATCAACACATTCGATACACCAGAAAGACAAAGAGAAAACAGAGTTTTGCAATTTTTTTGCAAATGTATTAAAAACAAAAAACTGAAATATCACATTTACAAAAATAAAAGAAAAGACCCTTTCCTCTTTACCTATTTGAAGCACAGAGTTTCTCGGGTCTGACCTGACAAACTTCACACTATTGGATTTGGGGATTTTCTGCCATTCTTCTCTGTAGATCCTCTCAAGCTGTGTCAGGTTTGATTGAGACCAGAGATGCTCGATAGGGTTCAGTTCCGGACTCTAGCTGGGCCACTCTTGAATGTTTACAGAGCTGGTCCTACAACATTCCTCTGTTGTGTTTAATTTATTCTCATAGTCCTGTTGGAAGGTGAACCTTCTGCCTTTTCTGAGGTCTAGAGCGTGTTTGAGCAGGTTTTTATTAAAGGTATCTCTGTACTTTTTCTTGTTCAGCTTTATTGTGTCATCTGGCCACTCTGCCATAAACCCAAGATGTGTGGAGTGCAGCAGTGATAATTTTTCTTCTTCGAATTTCACCCAGCACCTCCACCTAGGTTCTCTGGAGCTCAGACCATCAGGTTCTTGGTGACCTCTCTTACCAAAGCTCTTCTCCTACATTTTCTCATTTTGACTGGGTGGTCAACTGTAGAAAGAGTCATGGTTGATCCAGACATCTTCCATTTAAGAATCGTGGAGGCCACTGTGCTCTTTGAAACCTTCAATGATGCAGGATTTTTTTTTTTGGTAGTCTTCCCTAGATCTGTACCTTGATACACTTCTGTCTCTAAGCTCTGCTGGCAATATTCCTTCAATCTCATGGCTTGATGTTTGCTCTGATACACATTGTCAGTTGTTGAACCTTATAATGACAGGGGTGTGCCTTTCCTAATTATTTCCAGTCAATTCAGTTGACCACAGGTGGACTTCAAACAAGGTATAGAAACATCTCAGCAATGAACAATAGAATGAAATGTATCTGAGCCAGATTTCAAATGTAATAGCAAAGGTTCTAAATACTGTACTTGTGTCAGTGTGCTATTTGTATTTTATTTTTTAATAAAATTGCAAAAATGGCTAAAACTATGTGTCACATTGTCATTCTGGGGTATTGAGCATTGCTTGCTGAGGGACTAAATTAATTCAAACAATTTTAGCAAAAGGCTCAAATATGAAGGGGTCTTAATACTTTGTGATAGCAGTCTATACGTGAGTGTGTTTGTGTGTATATGTACATATATATATATCTCCATCCATTCATCCATTATCTAACCCGCTATATCCTAACTGCAGGGTCACAGGGGTCTGCTGGAGCCAATACCAGCCAACACAGGGCGCAAGGCAGGAAACAAACCCCGGGCAGGGTGCCAGCCCACCGCAGATATATACACATATATACTGTGGCCTGCAGGGGGTGCACCAGCTGCTCAATACTTGACACAAGCAGACAAGGTTTTTTTTTATTGAGCTGTGGAAAACTCTAAAGCGTTTCCCACCAGACTTCAACCACAGTACAAAGCACAGTATTAAAGCACAAAGCATTTTGCCTTTTCTTCCTTTTTCTCTCTGTCTCTGTTGTTCTGCCTCTATTCCTCCTCCAGTAAGCTTGGTCTCTCTCCCTACCGACTCTGGATTCTGGAGCAGTGGCAACAGGCTTCTTTTATCCTGCACTCCAGAGTACTTCCGGTGGCCTATTAGCGTGGTGAAGTACTTCTGGGTGAGATGGAAGCTCGACAAAGTAAGGCTTCTCAGTCCCTGCAGCACTCCCTGGTGGCGCTCATGGAACCCAAAAGGGCTATGCCGAACTCCAACTCCCATGTTGCCTTGTAGGACTCTGAGGCACTGCTGTAAGCTAGGGGGTCTGCCATCTAGTAGGATCCAGGTGAAATAATGCCCTGTATGTATAATATACACACACGCACGCATCAAAAATACATATATACACAGAGCCTCAATTGTGTTTCATTATAAACTAAGCCACAGATACAGTGTTGTTGTTTTTTTTTTTTTTTTTTTAAAAGCCTTTTTGATTTTGGATACAAGGGGTCCACTCTTGTCTCTACACCCCTATTCTAGATTAATTGGGTGTAAACGAATAGAAGGATTGATTAATATTTGTGACATTTATCAGCTTTCTTATGACCCATGGTTGACAATGGGCCGCACTTGCTCATTTACTATATCTAATCACTGTGGGAATTTCTGCCCCCCGCCACATAAATTAATGCTTGTTTTAATCACTTGTCCACGGTAATAATTTTGTTTTAATTGAATTTGTACATGGTGTTGTCATTGTTGTCTGGTTTTCCCCTTGGGACTAAAACATAAACAGCAATACATTATCTGTCATAATGTGAATTTCTTGTACTGCTAATTTTGTGCAGAGAAAGGATGTTAAGTCTTCTATTTTTTTTCCCTTTTTCTTTTAACTCAGCTTATTAACTTTAACCGGTGAACACAGCTGTTATGTTTCTTTGGTCTTAGCTGGCTTAAAGAGAATTCTTGATAAAAATGGAACATTCTGTAGATTAATCTGATATGTTGCAACTTTTTTTTTCTTGGTCAAAATTCAAGCTCATTAAGAAGCTGAACTTTTCCAAGATGAACATGAATGCTGTCTCTGTCCTATCTTAATTGTAGTGGGGCTTGAACAGTATTACTTAGCCTTTTAGCAAGTATGATGTTTTTCCTTTCATTATTCTCTTCTTCGGAGGCTTGTCCTACTCAAATTTTGAGTTTTAGACAGCTTAATTTGCCAAACATACTCTTTTTTCACAACACTATATTATGTCTTCTTGTTATAACAGTCAAGATTTTTGAGGTCATTCAGGTTCAACTAGTCTTGTTTACTTATCACAGGACATCACCTCACTGTCTAAACACTATATTAAAAAGTTAATTTATTGCATTCATTCATCCATTTTTTTTCCAAAGTCCTAGAGAGCCAAAGTCAATTCAGCACATCAATGGGACTGCAAGGCAGAAACGCAAAATAGATATCAATCCATTGTGTGGTGCACTCATGCAGAAACCCACATATGGTAGTAAATAGTTTCAATTTAAATCACCAGCATATCACTGCATAAGGAGAAGTCATCATCTATGTGGACAGAAGTGGACCATTAATGGTGCTAAGAATACTATGGTAAAGACAATGCGAAATGTGGCGGGAAAAATGGAGAGCAGAGGGCACACAAACCGGCAAGAGATTAGAATACCAAGAGATAACAGAAAATACCAAACAACAAATATGACACACAAAGCATCAAAGCAAACATCTTAAAGAAAAATTACCAAGTGACTTTTTTCTTCCCCTTAACACTAGAACAAAAGAGAAAAGAAAGCTGTAGTGAAATATTGTTTGATCCAATGCCAGTGGCTTGTGCCTCCATCTTATATAGGTGGATCAAAAATAATAAAATATGTAAACTGTGTCTCACTTACAGTGAAAAGATTGTTCTTAAACGGCCAACATCTTCTGTTTTAGTTTACATTTACATTTGTTTGCTTAGCAGACACTTTTGTCCAAAGGGAAGAGCTCAACATAATTGAGTAACCATCTGTCTGCGGGGACTTTTTTGGAACAAGTGTTACAGGACAAGGTTACAAAATTGATCTTTATAAGAGCTTTAAACCAAATAGAACAATGCAAGACTAGTTCATCTTTCCTTAGTTACAGGAACCATTATCAATTAGACAGATATTCACAGAACAGAAGAGTTGTCAAACACTTCTTAAACACATTGAGGGAGTCTGAATTTTGAATAGTGGAGGGCAGCTCATTCCACAAGCTAGGAGCTGCACATGAAACAGAGTCTGGATTAAGATTTGTTGCCGTGCAGTGGTGGCATCTCCAGACACCATTCATCAGCAGACCTGTGTGGTTGTGAAGGACTATAGGACTTCAAAGTGTCTCCAAATATATAGGGGCTGATCCTTTGACAACTCTGTCAGTGAACATCAAAGATTTAAACTTAATACCAGCTGCTACAAGAAGCCAGTCTAGTGATTTGAAAATAATACATAATGTTTTACTTTACAATATCCTATTATTATTTCACTTGTGTCCGTCCATGCTCGATATAAACAACGGTTTCCACAACTACTATATCCCTCCACAACAATAGAGTTTTGGTCTTAGACTTACCTTTGAGTCTTCAATTCTTCAATGTGACCAATTATCGATCGTGGTATTTGACTGTTTATTTGGTGCATACTGCATTATGACGCTAGCATTTTACACCTCCTCTTTCCTTCACTTCAACGTAAGCGTCCAGATAAAATGAATAGGCACATACAGCCTAGCTGCGACCAACAGAAACGGTCTTGCTGGCCTACATACACACACCAACGCACAGAAGCAGAAACATCTACATCACACCAGACCAACCAGCACAGGCAAAATGCCTTAGAACGACAAAGACAACATAGGACAAACCACAGAGCAACATTATCCGAAGATCAGTGGCAACAAGTCTTTTTCCTACACAGTGAACAAAAAACAAATTACACACACAACTTTTCTGAAGAGCAGCAGCAAACTGCCAGACAACAAGAAATGTTACCACGGAACAACTATAACGATTCCATAACATTGACAACTCAAAACAAGATATTCCCTTTATATTACGGCATAGGCAATTCCCCATTAATTTAGAATATTGTATGACTATCACCAAAACACAACGACAAACGTTTAATAACGTCGGAGTTTATTTGCCAGGCCCTGTGTTTACCCATGGCCAGTTGTACACTATATTTTCCAAAGTTACATTGAAACCCAGGTTAAACGTATAGGTACTTGCGAGTTACACACAGGGGAATATTTTTGCTGAGCAATAACATTTATGCAATAAATTGTGTTTTTCGACAATTATTATAGACTTCAGTATAATACGTTACCTAACGGCCACACTTCACACATACTGACTTACATGTGCCCTGTATTTCCCTTTTTATCCAATTAATCTGTTCATGTTACACTTTGTATTCTAAATATTCATGCTGTTTTTAAGTGACTGTAATAACATCCCATACTAATCATGTGACTATTCTAATATTTAGTCCTCTCACAAGTCACTACTTATTATAATTATCTCCTTTCTTACTGTGACGTGCAATGTTCTTCTCTCCCTCATCATCATTTCATTATCGATTTTATTCTTGTGAAATTTTCACAAGCACAATTTGCTAGTTCAAATAAAAGTGCTTGTGTTTGGGATTTGTCATTCATCCAGTTGTATGCTCACATGTGGATTATGTGATGGATTTTTTCATGGATGGTTTTAATATACATAGTTTGCTATTGTCTAGTGTTGGTCAGCATAGATGCCTTTCTATCAGACATTTTTTCTATCTCCAATCCGCACGAAATATCACTACAAGCTACAGTGGGCAAGGAACATTAAAGTATATATTTTTGGGTGGAGTATGCCTTTAAATGGCAACTCCAAATTGCGATGGACTGGTGTCATGCCTAGGGCTTTTACCTGCTTTGCACCCAATGCTGCTATTGTAGGCTTATGCTCCAGTGACTCTGACTTAGATTAAGAGGGTCTGAGAATGTTATGTTATTAAAATAAATAAAATTAATGGTTGGGAAAAAAAATGTGTAGATAATTTTTGTCCTTTTTATGTTACTTGTTCCTTGTTGTGACCACTATAGGAATCTTCTTGAGATGTAACATTACATGACTTTTTGTCCTGGGGCACGTCAGATTTGATGACTAAAGTCACTGATCTCATCACTGCACCATGTTATTACACAAGTGAAAATCGCAGCCCGTGTCACATTTACTGATGGAACGCTGAACTTCCAGCGCACTTGTGCTTGCCTCTTTTTCTAATGGTCAATAAGCATGCTGCCTGGTGGACATGGTGCTGTTCAAAGGGTTAACAGCTGCAACAAGTTCAGCAGCAATCTCTGCTCTTTAAATTTTTTTTTCCCTCTCTGTCATGGTGTGTAAATGCGAGACATCAGGCAAGTGCACTTCTCTTCTGTTTGTAAAGTTAAAAATGTGTGTGTTCCTTACTCCGTTGCTACATTCTTTGCATTGTACTTTCAGATTAACATTCCTTAGATTCATTAAGTTGTCAGTCCTCCTGCATATATAGTTCACCCTACTGACTAATAAGAAAATCAAATCTGTTTGATTTCATTCTAGCCATTTGTAGACTATTTGTTTTTAGTCGTTCGACATGTCACATTAAATGATCGGCTTCACTGAAGAGCTCTACCGACTGCCTCTAAATAAGATTATCTAAATGAAGGCTACGACCGAAATTCGATAAAAAAAAATTGTCTAATGTGACATAGATTTAACAGTCCCTATTTCACATCGCTCTAAACTCTGGGTAAATGAGATGATAAAAATGAGGGCTCACCTTTGTGTATTTGGTCACTAGTATGACTAACTCTGCATTGAGTGTTTAGTGATTGGAAATTCTCCAAGTCTTTGGAGGCTTTAGAGTGCCACTGAATTAGGGATGAGCCTGACAGCGATGTGACATTTGATATTCACAACTCATTTTGCATTGGTCAATGAAACCACCCAGTGGAGTGCTGGAGATCCTTGGGGATGAAACGTAAATCTGGAATATGACAGATGTGCAAATTGTCCATCTGGTTGCAGGAGACTGTGATGACACTGGGGCTAGAGCCTGAAAAATCAACCAAGTCCATATCTCCCCCTGGCTTTTTGTGTATCTGTAGTCAGAACGATGCCACATGATGTGTGTGGGCATCCTGTGAATTGACTAGTGTTTTCATTACATTTTAAAATGGCACACTACTGTACATTCAGCGTGCAAAAAGCTTTTGTTTTTGTTTGTGAAGGTAAATATGCATTAATGGATCAATATTTGTAAAGAGAAAAAAAAGACAAAAAATAACAGCAGAAGCTCTAAGATTAGTCAGTCTTATACAGCGAATGTTAACTAAAAATAAAATTCATTAGTGCTCATTTTGTAGTCCTCGGGAATAAGCTGTTTTTTACCCGGATTTTAGTGAAATATTTATATGAAACAAATCCTCCCTTAAGGGGGTTAGCAGATCAAAGAATTTAGCTCTGAAGTGAGTGTTTTTTGAGGGCTGATAGGCAAATTATTGTGAAACAAAAAGGGAGAAAAAGAGCTGGAGGAGCGAAAGTGTTTCCCTGGGTTATGGAGTATTTACTGACCCAATTTCCTGCTTTGCCTCCCTCTTTTCACATTGTATTCTCTAGCTAGTTTTGATCATTCTCTCTTGAGTAAAAAGATGCTGACAAAATGTTTAGGCTTTGATGGGACTTCAAAATCACATAGCAAGTTAACTCTTTCAGGCAATCTTTGTTTCTTAAATCAGTATGCACCTTAGTATTTATCACATTTTCAGTTTATGTTTGTCAGCTTTAAATAAAATTAAATGCTGGTGATAGGTGTATTCAATACAAATTCAAACTGATATGTGTTTAGATAAACTATATCCACTTATTCAGTATGGGATTGGGGCCCATTGTATCACTAAATGAGAAAGAAGAACCCGATATCTCATAAATAGCATGCGTTTGTCCTTGCTGGGGACATAAAATTTAAGCTGTGAACTGGGCAAATGTTTATATGTTAGTGCTAGCCAAATATGGCAAACGGTTAAGTCTGTCTATGCATGTTAAAGGCAAGTACAGGTCTGTCGGTCAGTATGCTGGTTAAAGGAAGTTAAAAGTTGGCTAGTCTGTCTGCTCTTTAGAGATAACTGCAGGTCAGTTGGTCAGTCTGCTGGCTTGAGACAGATCGGTCTTTCTGAAAGTTAAAACCAACTACAGGTTAGTCAGTCTGACAGCTAGTCATCGAGGGCTACAGGTTGGACTGTGTCTGCCTGCAGGTTTGACACAGCTACTGATGTGTTTGTCTGTCTGTGTTGCTTAAGGATAGCCTCTGGTCAATCTGTCTGCTAATCAGAAACCGCAAAGGTTGACCCTTCTCTTTGTGCTGGTTGGAGAGGGCTACTGGCCAATCTATTTGACTGTGCTAATTGATGGCTTTTGGATAAGTCATTTTGTCAGTTTATGCTGCTTAGAGACAGCTGTAAGTCTGTCTGATTGTCTGATGGTGAGACTCAAATATATGTTTGTCAGACTGCCTGGACTTGTCAGAGAAAACAAAATGTCTGTTTGTCTGTCTATGTTTGTTAAATAAAGATCAACAAAGGTCTGCCTGTACTGGTTATGGATGGTAACTGGCTAACCGTTCTGTCTGAGCTGGATAGAGATGGCTAAAATCTGAGATGTCTGTCTCTGCTGGTTAGAGATAGCTACAGGACAGCTTGGTTAGCTGTGTTGGTTATTGATCCATTCACCTTTTAAGCCGTGACAACTAAAGACACCCACAGCTCAACTGATCTGTGCTGGTTAAGCTGGTGTCACATATCACAAGTTTTTGTTGGATAGGACGTCAAACTTAATAATTGCATGTTTTGGTGGTACCAGGTGGACCTAAACAATATTATGCAGGTGGTTTTAATGTTGTGGCTGATCGGTGTATACGTATATAATGATTAAATATAGATTTGTAGGTTATTGTCACACATACTGAGTCCAGTGAAATTTGTACTTGCATGGAAGCAGAGGGTGATGGTGCAATGAACCCTATCAGAATTGGCTGGTGTTAAAAGTGGTGTCTCAAAGGGGTCAGTAGTAGGACTGGTGCTATGTTTAATATATATTAATGATTTGGACAGGAATACATACAGCAAGCTAGTTAAGTATACAAATGATACTAAGCTAGGTGGATTGGCAGGTAATGTAGATTCCATTGAATCATTACAGAGGGACATGGTGAACATACAGGATTAGGTAGATTTGTGGCAAATTAAAGCTATATATATATATATATATATATATATATATATATATATAAAAGCCAAATTCCACTTACTCACTCATCACGAAATCTGCCGAACCATGAGGACTTGGGACTTGAAATCTGGAATGTAGGTTACTCTTGGCCCATAGGTACTCGCTAAGAAACGGTTTTAAAAATTTTGTGGTCCAAGCGCATTCTGTCTGTATGTCTGTCTGCTTTTCACGAGAGAATTACTTAACGGATTTAAATCTGGTTGTTTTCTATGATTTGCTTGAATTTGCCGGTTGATTTTGTGACTTCTCTCATCATGCTAAGTGCCATAGTTTGTCTTCCTGTACCGATGTATTTATGCAAATCCAAGAGAGTGGCTCTGGGCCGAGAGCAGGGGGGCAGGGCCTTCCTCATTCACTCGCCAGCCTCTGTTCGAGTTGGTCTACGTCTCGCCACGTGTTGGAGTGCAGCTTGCCTCCGCTTTGCTAGCGATACCTGTTTGTTCAACAGACATTATCATCTACAGATTGTTGAGGAGTAATGTTTGACATTTTTGAGAGAGAGATCAGAGCTCCATGTGCTTTAGAGGGTAGCTGCTGATTGCCAGAGATATCACAGCCATGTGCTTTTCTCCCCACGCGGGGAATGCTTTCTCATCAGAGCTGAACACGATCAGCTATAGTGCCAATGTCTATTGATTTTTAAAGTTTGTCCTGTTTTATTATTAAGTGGGCGCAGCCACGGGGTACAGCTAGTTTAATATAAGTAAATGTAAAGTATTACACATTAGAAGTAAAATGTTAGGTTTGAATACACAATGGGAGGTCTGAAAATTGTAAGTACACCTTATGAGAAGGATTTAGGAGTTGTATTGGACTTGACTGTGTCAGCTTCCAGACAGTGCTCAGAAGCCATTAAGAAAGCTAACAGAATGTTATGTAGCACAATGTGTAGAGTACAAGTTCAAGGATGTTATGCTCAAGCTTTATTACAAACTATTTAAACCTTAAATGGAGTACTGTGTGTAGTTTTGGTCTAAAGGCTAAAAAAAGGACATAGCAACACAAGTAAAAGTAGTTGTGGTAGACAATAGGACTTGAGAGACCTTCAAAACTTGACTTGATGTTATTCTAGAAGAATCAAGTGGATAAGACTGGTAAGCTTCGTTGGGCTGAATGGCTTGTTCTTGTCCAGATTATTCTAATGTACTAATCAAGAAAAAACACGTAACTACTCTGTAATGCCTTGACTGGTTAGCATAACAGCCTTAACTTGGAATTTCTGTCTCCCTTACCTGCAAAATCTGAGAGCATATCGGTTATTAACAGACATTCTTATATGATTATGCTGAGCAGCACAAAGCTATATATGCAGTTAATTTATTTTTAAAGTGCTGTGGTTCAGATTTGGTTTGCTCTTAGTACTCTGTATGGCTTAGCCAACAACCCTGCAGAAATGCTGATAAGAAAAACCAATACACAGATACCAAAAAGTAGAAGTCCATTTAAGTTATAAAATAATGAGTATTATATTTATTCATGAAATCCAAGAAAACAAAGTGGTTCTTCGTGGTTAAATATATTTGCACTTTATAATAAATTTTCCACTATTAGAATATTTATCAAAGAATGTTTCTGCTAACTTGCTTAATCAAATTCAGAGTCATGACAGGAATGAATCTTGTCCCATCAGAAACAAATCCAGGACAGTACTCCAGCTCATCACTGGGCACATTTAATAAGACTTCCAAACTTAGCCTTACTGGACCAATTTTGGAATCTGCAATCTAAAAGTCTCTGAGATGCACAAAGAAAACTGGGGTACCTGGAAGAAAACCCACACTGACAGGAAGAACATGCAGGCAGTGTGGCGACACACTCCAGTCTAGGCTTGAAAATCCAGCCACCCAGAGTTGCGAGGCCGCAGTACTTACCACTATATCACCAGGTCACCAAGAATACCCATTGTAAAAAATATGCAACAATTCAGTTTTTTATTAGTCATTATGACATAACATGCTGCAGACCATTAGTGTCTGGTTCCTGCTAATATGGTGCATATAGTTATTATGAACTGGAGAATGAACTATATTATCCATAACATTTTGGAAATTTAAAATTTGTGATTGTACTGTATTTAACTCTTTTATGTAACTCCAGGAAGTATGAGACCAAGCTGTCAGGGCCGGTGAATATGTTGGCCATCTTTTTGATTGAATTTTTTAGGCCCTTTTCATGGATGAATAAAAGTTATTTAAACAGCCGCTCTCCCATCATAACGATGCATTGCTAACGTGCACTCTGGCAGTGAAAATGCATTGCAGGTTATTTTTTGACAGGTTTAACTGTGCTGAAGTCTTGGAATGCGTCAGTTGAATAGAGGATTGTGTGACCTTTAAGAAATAAATATTAAAAGATGCAGGCTTTTCATCTGGATTTCAGTTTATTTAAAGTGAAATATGTAGGTACTGTCTGCACTCCTTGATTTAATTCAACCTGTCATATTGCCATGAGTAACCAGGAGCATTCCATAGCCAACCTGGAAACATGTTGGCATGCTTTTGTGATGGATGAAATGAGTAAATAAAAATTTCACTCCATATATTTCTTGGAACTGTTATAGCAAAAATCAATAAAATACAAAAGGAACTCAATTAAATGCAAGTTGCAAGCTGGTAAAATGTATTTGTCGAACCTTGTGGTATAAACTATACATCCTAAATACATTTTCAATATAGCACATACCAGTACATTTAATATTCTTTTTCCTGTGGATCAAATGGGGTGGGGGGTGGGGGTGGTGGACATGTGACCACAGCAATGCTTCAAGAAGATGACTGTTGGTATTCCAAGTATGATGGGGACTCTTGACATGTGCTGGTGCTGCTGTTCAGTCTTCCATAGTCTATCTTCTGGTGCACCAATCTTGAAGTACTGTACATGTGAATGGGCTGTCTGGGACCTTACTCTTAGCATTGTGGCCAGCATCCATGAATTATGGGCACCACCCGCCCAGTTCTTTCTGTAGTTTAATGGAAACACTATCCTGCTTTGCAAAGGCCTACTAGACAACCTCACTCAAGCTCTGATAATTGCACAAATGGTACACAATGACAACTACCAGGGATAAAAAACACTTCACTCAGGACTATATATTGCATAGTAACACAAGATACTGTCTCAATAAAGCTGTGAGCACCACCTGTTAACAGCAATGGTGTGACCTTCATCATACTTTGTATCTCCAAGAGATTACTGACTATGGGACTTAAATCACAGCATTGTTTGCCCACTGTTTTTAATCCATAATATTAAGTATTTCAAGATGGATGCCTTCTTTGTGTTTTGCTTGATGTGTGGCTCAATCATATACATATATATGGAATTGTAAGGTGACATATACAAAGGTTTTGACCAACTTTTCAAAATAATAAGCTGATATAATGAGGTTTACTCCATCCAATTCATGGGAATCAAAGACTTTGTAAATGAACAATTGTTAAAAATTTCTGTTTGGTCAAATGAAGGAAAAAATTCATGCAGCTGTCTAAATTACTGCCTCACTTATGCTATTATCAATCAATCAATCTGGCTTTTGTAAAAAAAAAAAAAAAAATTTATGAATAAGGACATTAATAAAAATTTGTCAATGTTGCTTATTAGCAGCAAAATCCATACTTAACACACTTCAGAATGAGTCATTAAATTTAAGTAAAGTGCCATCTTGGTGGCTCATGTTTTAATTCCATGCCAGTTTAATCTTCTGTGGAAGTGGAGGAAGGCTTGGCCTACACTGTGGCTGAATTAAAGAGAGCCACTACTCTAAGTGGAAGCCGGTCATCACATGATTATGTGAAGCCTTTTCTGTTAAAGAGTCCAGAGTAAATGCTTTCCATAGGAGAGTCAAGGTTGGAGCTCCTCATATCCTCATCTCTAAGAGAAGGAGGGGGCAAAATTCTGTTTTTTCAGTATTTTTCAGGTTAAAGTTATTTTTTCACAAACAAGGCATATATGCATTTGCCACACAAAATTATGTTCTAAAGTTAAGTGTTTTCCATGAATTAAAAAATATGTAGTCGGTCCTGGTGTTTTGTAATGTGACTTGTGAGGCACAAAGCCCCTGGAGAGTAAAAGCCTAAAAACTTGCTGCATCATCATGTTACTTTAGCCATGCAACAGCTTTAGTTTTGTGTGATAGAGTATTATCTTTCTGAAAATCCCATCACAAATGGCTAAACAGGTGAAATGAATGTGCGTACCTAATCGTCAATGATCCTAAGATATCCCATGGTATTGAAACATTTCTCATATTAATGGAACCAATGTGTCTCACAACAACACACCCTACATCATAACACCAACACTATCAGCCTGCATTGGTGACACCAGTTTTCAGGTTACTCCAGTCCTCCTATCAATGAGAAACAACAGAATCTAGAATTCCCCAGCCCATGTCTTCCAGTCTGCCTGTGTTCCTGCATTCCTTTGCTCACTGCAAACCAAACCTTCTTGCCTTTCATAGCCACATGATATTGGGTCAGATGTGACAGGTTATGCACTCTTATTCCAGTCTCACACTCTACGGTTGATTGACTGACTGAACCCCTTTTCCCCTTTCAACAAGTTTAGTTTTTCATCCATGATCTGTTTCTGATCACTGGAATGTTGTATGTTAGATCTAAATCTAGGATGAAGGTCCATTTTTTTTTTTTTATATACCTGGGACACGGTTATACAGGTCATCCCTGAAATGCTTAAAATTCCTGCTGTACCATTATGCTAGAATATCTGGACCCCACTACCAACAGAAAACCATGTCACTTTCAAAACAGCCTAAACTTTTAGTTTTGCCTATTTTCATTTTGACTTGAATATGCAGAACATGGAGTGGTCTTGGCCTGTCTGCTTCAAACAGCATTGTCCACACATGATACCACTGCTGACTGAGCCATCAGTTACATGAGGGGCCACTCATGGCATATACTGTAGCTCACTAGATAAACCAACCAATTTCATTCGCTTTCCCGATACTACATTTTCTGCAAATATTAGCTGGTCGCCTTGAGAACATCTACTCTGAACATTTATAAGACCTCAGCACTATGTGATTTTTTGCTCCAACTGAAGGATCAATCGAGGTTACAGAGACTGATTTCACTATAGCTCTAACTGAAATGATATATTATCTGTTTATTGTATCACACAGTGTGCAAAGAGGCAGTGCATGTTCTTTTAATCATAAATTAGTTAGTCAATTTGCCATTACCAAATAGGATAATAATAATAATAATAATAATTCATTACATTTATATAGCGCTTTTCTCAGTACTCAAAGCGCTATCCACAGAGGGAGGAACCGGGAAGCGAACCCACAATCTTCCACAGTCTCCTTATTGCAAAGCAGCAGCACTACCCCTGCGCCACCTGTGAGGACGAAAAATGGAAAGGCGGGATTTTGGAACCTTTGGACAAGAGTGACTGATGAGAAATGTGATGGAACGGAAGGGAAGTGGTTTGTAGAGTGCCGCAAGAGCTGTTATCCTTATACAGACAGGATGTGAGAAACTGTTTCATGTTATAAAATAAATCTGTTGTTCTGTCTTAGCTTCTTAGAAACAACCACAGCTGGATGTCTGTGTTGGTTAAAAACAACTACGTATTAGTGTGTCTTTGTGGGATAGGAACAACAGCAAATCTGTCTGTGCAGGTTACAGATACAAATCTGCAACAACAACAGCATTAAAGTAACTGTGCAGGTTGCAGATAACTGTAGACTGGTTTGTCCTGCCAGTGCCAGCTAGAGATCAGTTTGCCTGTCTGCACAGGATAAGTGGTGGCTCTGAGGCTAAGGCTCTGTGCTGGTATCCAGAAAGTTGCCGGTTCGAATCCCCGTCACTGCCAAAAGAGATCCTACTCTGCTGGGCCCTTGAGCAAGACCCTTACCTGTAATTGCTCCAGGGGCGCTGTACAATGGCTGACCCTGCGCTCTGACCCTAAGGGGTATGCGAAAACTAACAAATTCCTAATACAAGAAATTGTATAAGGCGAAATAAAGAACAAAAAAAAAAAAAACAACTACAGATATGTCTGTGTGTGTCAGTGTGTTTGTGCAGCTCAGACACAACTTAAATATGTCTGTCTGTGTAAGATAGAAACAACTGCAGGATTGTCTGGCTAGATGTGCATCTATAAATCTGTCTGTGCAGTTTAGTGACAACTACAGGTCTGTCCACCCAGGTAAGCAAGATGGAAACAACTGCAGATTTATCTTCTGACTGTGCACGTTAGAAGTACCTACATGTCAGTGTATTTGTCCATGCTGCTTGGCACCAATCTGACTGTCTGTACAGGGCAGAAGCATCTGCAGTTTTGTCTGTCATCTGTTTGTCAGTGTGTACATGTTAGAAAGAGCTATGGATATTTTTGTTTGTTTTTCTGTGCCAGATAGAGAGAGCTAAAGAATGATCTATCTATCCACCCATTCCTGCTAAAGTCTCCTTTAAATCAAATATCCTGTCTGTTTTCTTCTTTAGGTTACAAAACACTATAGGAACAACTGTAGATTTGTTTGTTTGTGCAATTAAGAAACAATTGTAGGTGTATTTGTCTGGGCAGATTAGAGATAACTATAAGCCAGTCTATTTATTCACATGGGTTAGCGTCAGCTAGACATTGATCTTTCTGTCTGTGCAGGCAAGAAACAACTGCAGATTTGTCCGTCTGTCAGTCTGTGATAGGTCAGACAGAACTATGATTCTCTTTTGTTTTCTGTCGCAGTGATAGAACATTACAGGTTGGTTTACCTATCCATCCAGTCTGGTTAATGTCAACTGCAGATTGAATTTCCTGTTTAACTTTGCATTTTACAGAAGACTATTGATCTTTGTCTATCTGTCAATCTATACATGTTATAGTCAGATATGAACCTATTGATCTGACTGTCTGTGCTGGTTAGAAACAACTAGAGCCTGATCTGCCTGTCTGTGCAATTTACGGCCAATGATTGATCGATCTGTTTAACGCACTGTGCCAACGTGTCATGTTACGTAACTTTTCCAGATTCACAAAAACTTAGAGAGTCAGAGGCAGTGGGCAATGTGTGCCCGTGAAGCTGGTTGCATAATTTGACATTTCCAGCTGCTCGGCCCAACTAGTCTACAGCGGGATTGATTTTGTTTTATATTGTAGGGGTGGACTTTGTGTATATAAGAGCTGACAACCAATGAATGTTCATCAACAAGTAGAACGCATATACTGCAGAGATGAGGAATAAGGAACACAAGTGTTCTGGACCTAAAAAATAGAAGAGAGGCTCATCAGTTTTATGTATCATGACTGAATAGAAAAAAGAAAAAAAGGGCTACAATTTAGGCTGAACCTGTGAGTGAGCATAACTATGCTGGAAGGTTGGTACCCAGATGGTAAATGAGACCTGGCCAGTGAATTTCAGTCATGTAAATTGATATGCTCTGCTGTTGTGATCAGCAACTACATTTGGCAAATCTGCCATACCTGACTAGAAGTTGTGTAATGTGACAGGGGCTTTAAAGATTGTTATGGCTGGAGTTCAAAGTCTTGTTTTATGTTGTGTTTTTTTTTTTTTTTTTGTTCGTTGTTATACCATTTATTCATGTTGATGTTACTTCTGTTAATTATCAGTTGTATTTTCTTTATATGTGTTGTGATCCATGTGTTTTGTGGGTGAGCCCACAAGTGGTGGGTCCCTTGGCTAATCATCACCAGGAACTGCCCTCTGCTGAATGACTCTGGAGGGTCTCTCATACTTCCTGGCAGTTCACTGTGAATGTGTTAGGGAGTCAGTGAGTTTACTTGTGTTTATTGTTATTCCGTGATTTATTGAATTTCTTAAGATTTTTGACCTTATTTTTATGTTTTTGACCACTCTTTGTATATATGTATTGGGACTTGTTTACTATAACTTGCTTTGTCGGTTTTCGACAACTCAGTTGTGATTTTTGTACTGCTACAGAGTATCACTCTTGTTGAAGTGCATTTTTTTGTAAAACGAAATCTTTTATAAAGATTCTCCAAGGCAATTTTTGTGTCTAGTTGGGTTTTTTGATAGGATAACCCATCTAGTGGTCATTTAGTGGGGTTTACATACTCTGGGACCCCTAGTTCATGACAAATGTAACTCTCATTCTCCATTTGTCTATGCTGGATAGAGGTGTCCACAGGCTAGTCCCTCAAGTTGGACTGCATCATCTACAGATCGTGTGATCTGTCTGTCTATATTGGTTAGAGACTGTTATCCATTCTGGTTATCCTCATGATCTGTCAATCTGTACTGGTTATAGACAGTTATGGGCCGGTGTGTCTGTGCTGCTAAACACCAACTACAAGCAGATTTACCTTTCTGTTTATTCTGGTTAGCTACAACTACAGGTAAATCTGTCTGTCTGCTTGTCTGTTGGAAACAACTAAAGACCTGTCTGTCTTTCTTTGAGTCATTGCTAGTTAGAAACAACTCTAGCAGTATTCATTCTTTTTGTGTATGTATATGTATATCTATATGTTAATTACCATATAATGCGGGGTCCTTTGCTATGCTACTAGCAATTATTGTCTCATCTAAAGCACTCTCCAGAGACCTAATTGGATGTGTGTGTAAAAGGACCGAAAAGCTTAAAATGCAGCATTGAATTTGTAATCTGTGCACTTGACAGTACGAGGCTCTGCTACTGCTATATAAATGAAAGCGGGAGCCCAGAGAGTCAGTGTTGTCATGAGCTGAAAGTACCAAGACTGTTCAGATATAAATATTTGTAAAAGCAGAGTCTTTTTTTCCCATTTTATTCCCTGGCAAGCTCTATATAAGTTTTATTTTTCCTTTTTCCCCTTTTCCCCAGTGCATGCTAAAGGCATCACTTTGGACAGAGCCTTTGTGCTTTGGATAGAATCTGTGCAGGAAGCAGGCACTGCCTGTTTGCTGTGGGCCTGCTGACTTTTTGGCAAACTGTTTTGCTGTGTGATAAAAGAGTTGCTAAAATCTGATGGAATGTCTCACTGGGGTTCTTTATGTGTCAATCCTGATGCACCGTGTCCTGAAGCAGTTTGGCAAAAAGATATCTTTGATGGCTTATGTGAAATGGCAGTGAAAGGAATGTTTGCTTATGTTATGTTGTAGACATTGAGGCTTGCTTGTTTGGAGGGTGGACTTGGCAGCCATAAGGATGCAGATTCATTGTTCTGCCCTGTCAGTTCATCTGCTAGTTTCACAAAGCACCTTAATGTATCTTAATAAAACTGCACTCTGTATACAAAGTGCATTTGGATAGTAATTACTAGTTGATGATTACCCTGATATATTTATAAGCAAATTAAATTTTAATACAGGCAGATAGGGCTCTTTTGTAAAGCACTTGCAAGGAGAAAAGATATGCTGCACATAATGGGATTCTTTTAAAACAGGTTTATTAGATGTGGGTACTGTAGATAAGATGCTAAGGTGGATGTATAAAATGTGTTTGTCTATGTCAAAATAGCTCACAGTGTGATTGGTTGGTATTTCATTGGTCTCTGAAGCCCCCCCCCCCCCCCCCAAATAAATAAAATTATATCTATATACCCCACATTTGAAGCTAAGTCTGTGGTGCCTTTTGTATAGGGTTTCCATTATTATTCTACAGTAGCCAAAGATTTTGGGGAATACTGAATGATTGACAACAGCGAATTGTGCTAATGAACCCCACACTGGACTGGCCCCCTCATTAATCCATTTCAGGCCTTGCTTCTGTTGCTTGTATGTCAACATAACTGCATACTGCATTCAGATGGATTTACAGAATTGATAGCACTGTTTTAAGTGAGTCTGCAGATGTGAACATCTGCATGCCTGATTTTCAAGGACACTAATGTAAATACATGTTGAGCTTGAATGGATTCTGTCGTCTGTACCTTTTCCTAAGTACACCCCCCAAACATTTGGCTGTTATGCCAGGCAGTTGGATTATCATTACAATCCCATGGGTCTCAGAATCAGCAGCACAGATGCATGTACGCAGGGGGGCTGTTTTGTAGTTCATCTCTCTATATAAGTCTAACATTATTTAAAGAGAAAGTAGAAAATAGTTGAGTAGTTAATTGGATTCACTGTTGTAAACAGCAAAGACATTTTCAGAAGTATTTAACTGTAATGTATTTGGTATAAAATATCTTCTATCACCTTTTTAAAAGAGAAATTAAACCTTGACAGTTTCATTATCTCACAATTTGATGCCCACCACCATTTTCTCAATGTTTGTCTACTGAGTTGTCATTTTCAGCAGTATTAACAGTTAAAACCAAGAGAGGATCACAAAATGCTAATTTCTGTAATGACTTTATTTTTAAGCGTGTTTTTTTTTCAGGCCAGTACAAGATCCTCTGTGCACACAGTGAAAATGCTAGAACCCATAAACCTGACCTGCCTTCTTTCAGACCACTATATCATGGCTTTTGTATTCATTAAATAAATTTTCATTACTGTTTTGGAAAATAAAGACAAATCTGTTTTCGTTTATTGTAATATGCTATCCATTTTTCTGTACATGCTTTTTGTAAGGGCTCCATGGAAGTAGGCTTACTTCTTAGCCAAACATCACCACCTACTTGTTGTTTTCAAGTTCTCCTTGGGTTCATTGGGTTCTTCTCTGGATTCATCTAGCATTTGAATGATATATACAGTATTAACTGGATTGGTGTATGGGTCACACGATAACTTAATATAGCACTAGGGGGCTTTGCCCGCCAATTCTCCGGCCTGCACTATGCGCCAGCCACTTTGCTTCTCTGCCCCTCATGTATGTGGATTTCACTTTCATCAAACAACAAATCTTTTAATTCTCGCAGATATGCCTCTTCATAGGGAAGAAACACTACTTTTTCCTGATGGCAACACGAATTAGATGATCTACAAGCTTCTGACTTAAAGTTTCAATCCTAACTATATCTACATACTTCTGTCATATCACCTATGTCCATAGATTCAATCTCTTTTAGCTGTTCCGTTATTTCACTGAGTAGTAATTTCCATTTGTTTGCTCTAATGCGATCTTTACTAACACTTTTGAGACTTTTGAATTTTAGTACTTTCATTATCTCTAACCTTCTCTGCATGTGTATCACGGCAACATTCTTGAACCTCTTTACGACGTTCTACTTTGTCATCTACTCTTTGTCTTTTATTTCCAGCCCCGGGAGTGGTAAAATCTCTTGGCACAAAGTCTCGTCTTGCGGGACATGAAATTATATCTCTGAAAAAGTCTTGTCTCATCCCAGGCTAAAAAGTCTCATTTCATCCCAGGATGTTTTTTATATAATAGAGAGATATGATTATGGGGTCATTGTTGTCACGTGTACAAAGCATAATATAATTGGAAGGAACTAACCATGGTTGAGATAGCAACTCCTCCAAGGTTACACTTAGTTCTACACCCACTCACATTTGGTTGCTATGGTAGAAATTCTCTAGTCTAATTGAGTGTAACCTAATAACTCTTGAAAGATACCATTAGCACTACCTCCAGTAAATCCTCTGTATTAGCTGGGAGCACTTGTGCACCAGTTACTGCATTCTCACTGAGGCCAAGATTTGAAGATATGGTACTGCAGAACCAACTTCCCATGACAGACCACTGCTTAAGAATGTCCGAATCTCATTTCTCCAAACAAGTTAGATTCCCACAGCTGAGCTGTGCTGATGTTAGAGAACCTGGGGTGGCCAGAGGAAACATTTCAAATCACTTTCCAGGTCTAACTTTAAAAAAAGAAAGATCTGCATGCATTACTGAAAGATCCACATAGTGGAAACTACCTTAAGTCACCACACGACACATCAAGCAACTGTTTAGATTCTGAAGAGGTGTACTAAAGACAGCAGGAATGGAAAGAGACTGAGGAAAAACCTATAGTAATATGTGGAAGCTGTTTTCGAAATGGTCCCAAAGTCTGCAGCTTGAGGAATGGAGTCTTCTTCCATCATATAATATGATGTGTGTCATTTTCATTTTGATTGACTGCAACAAAAGAGACTCCCTAGTACTCCCTAGTTAACCTGATGGTGACTGCTTTTGCATGCAGAGTGGAAAGCAGAGTACCATGGACTTCTTCTAGAGGTACATGTGGGGAGTGTATGATTTTAATGACTATATTGAGCAGGGCAGCATTCAAACACAGGTTTCTGGAGCTTTGAGACAACAGTATCAAAATTCTATTCAATAAATCTTTCCAAGTCATCCTATGTGACATTATATTTTGTTACTGAATTAAGTGATTTTACGGTATATTAATGGATTGACACCATAATCAGGATTAGTTCCTTCCTTGTATATGTTATTGTATTGTATTAGCCTATGCTACATTATGAATAAAACAACTAAAGTCACATATTACATATTATATAATATTCTAAGTCTATTCATCCATATAAGGATCCTGGTTTTCCGTTGCAAGTTCTCCAGGAGTCAGATCATATTATATCATAATCACTGTGTGATTATAGGCAAGCCCAGATCTTATTTTATTCAAATTGAAATTATATCATTTGAGATTGTGACTAAACAAGAGAAATTATTAATACGAAAAGTGATAAAAAAAATGACCATCCCTGAATTGAATCAGTTGGTCATTCCAAAAGGCAGGCAGAGCCTGATACACATTTGCACAGGGGTAAAATACTTATGAACAATAGTTTTTTTTCCAGAAGAGGAGAGGCCCTTGGGCGGCACGGTGGCGCAGTGGTAGCGCTTCTGCCTCGCAGTTAGGAGACCTGGGTTCGCTTCCCGGGTCCTCCCTGCATGGAGTTTACATGTTCTCCCCGTGTCTGTGTGGGTTTCCTCCGGGTGCTCCGGTTTCCTCCCACAGTCCAAAGACATGCAGGTTAGGTGGATTGGCGATTCTAAATTGGCCCTAGTGTGTGCTTGGTGTGTGGGTGTGTTTGTGTGTGTCCTGTGGTGGGTTGGCACCCTGCCCAGGATTATTTCCTGCCTTGTGCCCTGTGTTGGCTGGGATTGGCTCCAGCAGACCCCCGTGACCCTGTGTTCGGATTCAGCGGGTTAGAAAATGGATGGATGGATGGAGAGGCCCTTCATTCATAATTAGAACAACATTCATATATTGTCCTAACATGTCATCCAGAGATTTGTCAACAGCCGTTGGAGTCTACTCTTTAGCAAAATGACTGGAGTGACCTGCGATATACCAGTAATCAGTTCAGAGTTACTTTCTGTCTTATACTTGGCGCTACCCATTCCCCAATAATCTGAACTGGAACAGATCATAATCTTTGTCTTTATCAAACTTCATCTCTAGTGAGAGGCTTGCCATTCATTCATTCCCCAAAAGCTTGTGATTCTTTCATTTGCTCTCTTTTTTATTAAGTCATCTATTTATCTTTCTGTCCTCATTCATTTGTGTAATCAGTGCATGGCTAACAAGATTGCTGTAATTAACTGATGGGAATGGCGTGTCTATGAGGCTTCCCCAAAAGGACATGAATGTGAATTAATTTTACAGCATTGCGTCTGTCCCTTTGAAAATGTTTCTGCCCGACTGCCCTTAATTAAAAGGTAAAGGGTAACAATTAGTAATGTCCATCTGTAAGATGAGCTGGCCATGTAGATGTAATCACTGGATCATATCCCGCCTGAAACACAGACTTGCAATAATTGAAGCTCTTGGCCTATTCACTTTGCTTTTTATTGATGGGACTCTTATGGATTTCTTGAATAATTAGCTGCAAGTTCAATGAAGCTGGTAAAAGTATTTTACCATTATTTTAGTTTTAACATACTTTCTGTTTTTCCTAATAACTGT
The DNA here is from genome assembly GCF_900747795.2 of Erpetoichthys calabaricus. Lineage (NCBI taxonomy): Eukaryota > Metazoa > Chordata > Cladistia > Polypteriformes > Polypteridae > Erpetoichthys > Erpetoichthys calabaricus. The sequence goes on along the minus strand of NC_041402.2, from coordinate 159,478,451 downwards.
AATAACACATGAGATATTAAATTCTACTGTTAATTTGTCTACCAATAGTGAAAAACCTACCACAGATGCCATATGTAATGCATTCAGGAAGTATTCAGATCCCTTTACTTTTCTGACATTTTGTTATTTTGCAGTCTTGTACTAAAGTCATTCATATCATTTTTTTCCATCATCAAGCAACACTCAATATCCCAGAATGACTAAGTGAAAACAGAATATTAGACATTTTTGCAGACTTAGAATCCAAAAACTGAAATGCCAGATTGTCACGCGTATGTAGAACCCTTACCCAGTACAATATTGAAGCCCTGTGTTGTAGCGATTTCCAGCCTGGAGTCTTCTTGGGTATCACACAACAAACTTCACACATCTGGATTTGGGGATTTGTCTTCTCTGCAGATCCTCTCATATTTTCTCAGGGTGAACAGAGACTGTTGGTGAATAGCAATTTTCACGTCATTCCATTGGTGGTAACAGGTTGTAATGATTTCAGCTTAATGTTTCAAAGGAAAAAAGTGAAAGGGTCTGAATACCTTCTGAATCCAATTTATACTATAAGAAATTGGGGATTGTACTTTTTTTCCTGCCCAGTTCAGTGTCACTAACTCGTATGTGTCTGACAGAAGACAGGAACAAAACTTGAATGGGGTGCTAATGAATGACACACCTACAGTCACGCAGACCAAATTAAATGCATGTTTTAAAGATGTAGGAGCACAAATGAAATAAAAGGGTTTAGTAATGAATCTAGGGATTTTCTTTTTTTAATATTTTAAAATCAAACCCCCATGCCCTCAGATCTGCCCCAGTAGCGAATTTCTAAGCAGCGCATTTGTTACACTTGTCACTACTGTTTTTTATTATTAGTTTTACTGTTTATTATTTGTTAAGTATTTATTTGTTATTATCTATTTCAAATTATCACTGTCTATTAACTTTCCTATTTATTTATTTATTTCTAATTATTTATTTATCTATTATAGTACAGTTCTTTACCGGTCTTGCACTTGTGCTATATGTATGTATATTTTCAACCATGGCTCTGGGGAACGTGACACTCTATGCTGCAATATGGTGTATGGATGGCCTGACAATAAAGCCACTTGATTTGACTTAAAACTGAAGTGGAACATATTTTATTATTTTTTTTATTTATGGACATCTCACTAGGTGAGCCAGAAGGAGGGTTTTATTTTGTAAACATTTTGTTGTTGTTTTTTCTACTCTCTTACTGAATACCAAATTATCCAGTTGACTTTAGTGCTGGTCATCCCGACTGAGTTATCTGTCCTATGTGTTACCCACACATAGTAGGCAGTTTTACCTTTCCTTTATTGTGTTTTCCAATTTTGAAATCTGAATATAGATAAGAGTTGTTTTTTTTTTCTCTTTTTGATGAAAATATTTGTCTAGTGCTATCTATCCTTTTGCACTTCAGGCCTGAAGTGAGAGCCCATCACTGAAATGCCTCCAGTGGAGAAACCACTGTCCCACTGTGTTCTTCATGTTACAAACATGAAGGATTTGTGATTCAAATGAAGACTTTGATCCCTTTCATGGAATCTCCAGCCCCACTTATTAAGAGCATGTGAGCTTTTCACCTTTTCTTTTTCTTTTCTTTCTTTTTTTTTTGTCCTGGGTGGGATATTAACTTTGTAGTGCTGGTTTCCAGCTGCTTAATGAAGAAAATAGAACTGTCAGATTATGCGGCCTCAAGAATCCTTTTTATTTATGGATAGCTCAACGTGTCTGTCGCATTGCAGGCTGACCCGTGAAGGAGGCAGAGGAGGGTGTGAGTGATAGCCAAGGTAGTGAGAGAAGAGGACATTAAATTAGTTTATCACTGTGGAGGCTGGACCTGCGCAGGAAGACAAATTGCTCTTATTCATGGAGGTTAGCTGAAAGATTTGAGAAATCCAGGCTTACCTTGTAAGGTGTGAGTCACTTCTTTATGTTTGCCAGTTGGCACGTATTTTAGTATGGCTTACGATAAGGATTTGAGCCAGATGTGTGCCCTGAACCTGATTACATTTTTAGAGCCTTGATGAGCTGCCATCTATTCCCGTTGCATGAACTACATAACAGATTTTTAGGGGGGTGTAATCCAAATATTTATGAAAACAACCATCATTTTCTCAAACCAATAGTAGCCAGTCTGTCATTTGATATGTCTTTTTGTGCAAGTAAAGATCAATGTTGCATGTACAGTACAAAGTCATAAAATGTTATGAGGAAGTCAGTGTCGGTAAGCAAAGTATTTATAAAAATATTACATTAGTCAGTGTTTATTTTACAAAGAATCTTTCAGAGCAACTGCTGTAGCAAAATATATTTTTTAAATTAGTCAGGAGTAATGCTATGAAGAAATCTGTGGCAGTAAGCAAAGTATTATGAAAAGAAAAGTCATTGTGACAAAGCCAATACAAACCAGTCTTATTTGATGTATTGTCCTACAGTGCCACTGCGATATCAAAAATATCTTTTTCGGATAAATCAAGGGCAGTGTTACATGTACAAAGGCATAAAACACTGTGAGAAAATGTCACCTTTCCTGTTGAACTTTAAATTAAGCCATCCATTGGACAAACTTAAAAACACAGATGATGTAATAAATGGTTTAATTGTGCAATGTTTTATTAAAAGCTATCAAGAGCAACGCCCAAACACCAATCTTCTTATATAATATGTCACCGTGGCTGTTTGTTTGTCTGTCCAGGATTTTAAATCACCTGTAGCTCGCAAACCGTTTGACCTATTGACCTGAAATTTGGTACGCATATACTATGTGACGTCTACTATCCACTTTCGGGGAGATGATTGATCTCCAAGGTCTAAGGTCAACCCAGGAAAGTCAAGGTCAAAAATGAAATAACCTGTAGCCTGAAATTTGGTACACAATATCTTGTGCTGAAATTCTGCACTACAACTTTATATTAAAAGCGAAGAGTTTTGGAATTATTACTCTTTTTATTTTTATTTTATTTTATTGTGGAATCTACTCTCAGCAGCGGCCAGCAGGGCGCATGTGTATAGGTGTCGTTCTCATTCCATGCCACCTTCGCCGTCACTTCCCCTACCTCTTCATATCTTAAATCATTCTTGAGGCAGATTGAAGACTTAAGTGCCAGCTTAAGTGAAAAATTAAAGAAAATGTACTAAGTAATTGCAACACAAACACTGACTTAATCAGTTTTAAAGCGAAAAGATGCAGACGAAAGAAGAGAAGAAGCAGGCCGCCAGTGTGGAGAAAAGAAGAGCTGCTCAGGAAGCAGAAAGTGCATCAACCTCTGAGCAAACAAATGCTAAATGTACAGAGAAAGAGTATGAAACCTATGAAGAGTGCACTCAACATTTATGACAGGCTGACACAGAGCGAAAGAGAATTGCTTGAGGAACTGAGAACAAAAGCAGACCATACAACTAAGACAGGCCGACACTGAGCGAAAGAGAATCGCAACAGCAAATGAGACTGAGGAAGAGGCTAATCGACGTCAAGAATCAGTGTTCAAATGTGCCAGAATTGAAAAGACAAATGAGACGGAACAAAATGCGATCCAGCAACGACAAAGAAACGCTGATCGTGTGAGAATAGCTAGAACGTTCTTAGTCAAGTGTATTCACTGCACGTTATCGTGCAGTGCGCCATTACCGGTAAGAGTTTATTTGTAAAGTAAAATGTTGTCACTCTGACTGTCTAAAAGTCATGAACATGAAAGTGCTTGCTTCTGCACAAACTTATATACTGGATATTGCAACAATGAATTATTTTGAAAGCTTTATATCTGTTGGTATGCCTCTATATTTGTTTTTAATCATTTTTAATCGACGTCAAGAATCAGTGTTCAAATGTGCCAGAATTGAAAAGACAAATGAGACGGAACAAAATGCCATCCAGCAATGACAAAGAAACGCTGATCGTGTGAGAATAGCTAGAACGTTCTTAGACAAGTGTATTCACTGCACGTTATCGTTCAGTGCGCCGTTACCGGTAAGAGTTTATTTGTAAAGTAAAATGTTGTCACTCTGTCTAAAAGTCATGAACATGAAAGTGCTTGCTTCTGCACAAACTTATATACTGGATATTGCAACAATTAATTATTTTGAAAGCTTTATATCTGTTGGTATGCCTCTATATTTGTTTTTAATCATTTTTATTTACAAAAAAATCTGCTCATAACTGTATGTGCTACCAAATAATGATGCAATATGATACTAGCAAAGCCTTGGAAACAAATCTTTAGACATGCAAATTTAGTATAAATAGAGTGTATATACAGTAAGCTTATTTAATTCAGTTAGTTAGGAATTCAGTTAGAGTTTCAGCTGCAAGACTTTTGGAACCTTTTAGAACAGCTAAAGGAGATGACAATGTTGTAAACTCTGTCTCACAACACCTAAAGTCCTGCAAGTGAGATTCAAATACATGACAAAGGAGAGCACGTCGTATAAAGGTGCATGTCTGATGAAGTCCACATTTCTGTCTGATCACTGTTCCTTTAAAATTGGAAAATGAACAGATGTTGCCTATTCCTAATATCTCAGATTATTGTAAAGTTTAAAGAATGGAGAAAAAGATAAGTTAACAGTGCTATACCAAAACTGATGTGAACTCAACTGGAAAGCTGTAACTGTGACTTGGTCATAAAGCATTTGAAAAATCACACAAACTGCACAAAAGGGACAATGGTTGTAGTACTGTAATAATCCGTTTTGGTCAATCTGCTACTGGAAAACCTCTCTGCTTCTAACCTCCTTCTTTCACATCTGTAAATGATGCCCTTTACATTGATTTGTGCAAAGACTTGAAATCACGTACGTGAATTTCTACTGAGAGTGTTGTTGCTACCCAGATCGATCGCTGGTAAAATCACCATGTGCATACGTGTATTCTTTAAAAATGCACACATAAGACAAAGGCAAGCATGCTACTAAAAGTATACACACTTACCCATTTATGTGGCTATGATATAGACTGTTCCATTTATATGTTTTATTTCTTTATTTTTTTAGCTGACGCAACATGGAAACTTACTACTCTGACACCAGCTTGCTGTGGCATTGCCTTGTTAAGAACTGCTTGGTATCAATTTGTCGTTAAACCCTAACCACACCAATCCCTAACCTTAATGTCCAGCCTAAAACTGCTGTCCTAAACTGCACTAACCTCATGGCACAAAATCTGCAAATAGAAGATATTGTCAAAAACTCCAGCAGTTTGACTTTATAGGCATTTTCCTCACATGAGAAAACATGACTTAATTGCAATGTGAGCATGTGTAGCAACCATTAGCAGCGCAGCTTGATAAATAGGATATTTTGACAGAACACTTGTAGATTAGATATTTCAACCAGTTTACTTTACTGATTTGATTAAGTGAATAGATTTGTTTGATGGTTAAAGAAAATCCCATCTTTTCACTTTGATATTTTGCATTATATATTAAAAGTGCTTATAATTTATATTGTATAACATTAACCTCTTTGAAAGCACAAAGTATAACAGTATAGAGCATAATATATACTTAAAATAAATGCTAAGTTCATAAGTGAACAAGAATTATGAGACTCGTTCGCAGGTAATAATTCAGCTCATAGTTCAAGTGAGCAAGAATCATGCGACTCATTCTCAGTTAATGATTTAGTTTAAAAATTAAATGAATGATAGTCATGTGCTTCCTTCTCAAATAATGACTCAGTTCTTGAATCAGATGAATGAGAATTATGTGCCTTGTTCTCAGGTAATTATTTGATTAACAAATCAAATGAATGAAAATCATGGGACTTGTTCTTGTAAGTCAAATGAACAACAATCATTTGCCTCATTCACAGGTAATGATTCTGTTCACAAAACAAATGAATGAGAATTGTGTGACTTGTTCTCAGGTAATGATTCAGTATCTGTGAATCAAATTGACAAGAATTATGTGACTCCTTTTCAAATAATGATTCAGTTCAGGAATCAAATTAATGGGAATCACATGCCTTGTTCTCGGGTAATGATTGAGTTCAGAAATCAAATGAAAGAGAACCGTGTGACTTGATTGTAGGTAATGACTCAGTTTGAACTAAAAAAAAACATTGAGCGATATATGCCCAATGTATTCAATAAGCCATATAAAAGTGGGTGCTAAAGTGAAGTTGAAAGGAAGAATTTTTTTTCAAATTTAAATAATATTTTTATAAGGTTCAACTTTGTGTTAATAATTTGTTAAATGTACATAGGGAGATAAACATATGGGTTTATTATTGTTTATGTATTCTGTTTAAAACAATTCCAATAATGAATTGTACTAAATAAACAATCAATAGATTCTATTATAAATTTGTTGTTCCTGCATTATACTTCTATGTTGAACGAAAGAATGATCAGTTACAGAGTTCTCATTTGTCAATAATAATATAACACAAAGAATCATATTTGAACGAGAGTCATGAGTCAAACAGACAGCACTTGCACATGTGCTTTGAACATCCACCTGTGAAATAAAAACTGTTGTCAGCATCACACGCATCACCCTTGTTGAGCTCTACTGAATCGATTTGTTTCTGCTCATGAATTGATTCGTATGATTCACTGAAAAGAGTCATTCAAAAATAATGAATCATTTGCAATTTGCCCATCACTAATTTCAATGAGAAGCACATATGCCACTTGTACCTGTGCCAGAGGCTTCATGTGACCCTTGGGCCTTAGCTTGCCCACCCCTGTATTAGGCAATGTGACCTTCCTGTTTATTCCCTTGCAGGAATTTAGTAGAGTGATTTGAGTGGTCAGGATAGTGTTTCTAATAGACCATCATCTTAGTGCAGCAGGGCTGGTACACGTCCATAAGGTCGCCATGTCTGTGAATGTTTTTCACCAGTGTATTGTGATTTTCTTTCCACATCCCAGAGATGTGTGTTATGTTAATTGGGGAAACTAAATTTGACCCAGTGTGAGTGAGTGTGTTCTTTGATGTATTAGTCAAATCAGTTTATTTGTGTATAGTGCTCTTCACTGAGTACAAGTTTACAGATAAAATACAAGTTACAGCTTTGTGTGAGAATAGTGTGCTAAAGCTCTTTGAATATACTTTTCCCCCAACAGTTGAATTAGATGGATTTGACGTTGGACAGATGGAAGAATTTACTTTCACGTCAATGTGACTTGTTTGCAGAGCTAAGCTTTTAACAATTGTGCCAAAGAAGCCTAGTCGACTGAACCTAAGGGAAGGAGACTACAAACAGGAGTATTAAATGCATTGAATTCATCAGGATGGTGAACTGCTACAGTATTTTTTTTATTTAAAAATAATTTTTTTTGCATTAGTTCCCGAAGGTCTGCCTGAATATGTTGCAGTTTTCTTGTATACAGTAGATCATTTTAACTGCTTGCAAGTATATTAATCATGTATTTTGAGAGAATCTAAAGACCTAAATTCCAGGTTTCTAAAAAATGAGGCAGAATTTGCAAAGCTGGGAAATTCAGAACACTTGTTTAATTATTCTTTCTGTATTAAATGTTGTGTTGGATGTCTGCCTTTGTTTCTGTGACTAGTTAAAGTCTAAAAGATGTTTTTTCTTCTTTAACTTTTGTTGTATTAGTGCTCACAATCCATCACAATTAAGAAAATGTATTTTTTTGAGCTGAAACGTATGTATTTTTTTGTAGTAAACATGACGCTGTGGCTTGGCTCACTGTCTAGAAATGAGTGACACTCAATCAAAGGGCTTCTTGTTTGTCTGAAACTAGCAGCCCCGCTGAAGGAACAAAAAGCTGTGGTGACCTTTCACCCTCCTCCAGAGTTTTAAGGGGTTATTGTGATTCAAATCTTCAAGAGTTTTCCACACACTCCCTCATTCACTAAAAAAGCATGGAATGTCTCCAACCAAACACAAGTTTAAACTTGGCCGTGCTCATTAGGGAGAAATGAGCAAAGTTTAGGTTTTAAATGAAGTCTAAAGTCCAGACTGGGGATTTGACATCTGTTGCAAATGTTGAAATTCCTTCCAAGAGGGAATGTTGAATTTCATTCCACACGCTATTCCCACGTTCAGAGAAGAGGGCTGGAAAGTTTCCAAGGCATTCCTAGAATGTGGATGATAAAGGGGAGACAACAAAAGCTGTGCCATTAGACTTGGGGTAAACTACGGAAGATTCAAAGGATGGAAAAAAAAATTAGAACTGGGCTAGAGAAGGAGGAGAGAGAAAGCACCAGGCACAATTTATACCTGGTAGGAGGCAAGCAGTCTCCGCAGCAGCCACCATGAACACACAAGCGGCATTCTCCCAGGGCGGCAAAGTAGCTGTCATTTACATACATTACAGCAGCTAAATCAGCCTTGGAGAGTCAGGCTTATTTGCTTTGACATGTTCTTCTCAGTTACCAAATGTTGGTAAAGCATGGAAAGTGGAAAGAAAGAAAGGCCTTTGAGAGTTTATAAGGTCTGGTTTTTGTGTTTGTGTGACAGAAGAACACAAATACTTGAAGTTTTGTTTCGACAAATGCAAATTTCAACCTTGAAAAGTAACCAAAGCCAGAGTATGACTTCTTGACAAAATACTGAGTTTATCTTGTCATTTGTATGCTGTAAACCTCACCTAAGTGCTTTACTTCATTTTTAGGAAACGACTTTCAGTTTTTGCTCACTTCTGTTGTTGATCAAGATTTTATGTAGGATTCGAGAAACAGAAATGTGTTGATTTTTTTTTTCTTTTTCTAAACTATGGGCTCTTGGAACAGATTTTTTGAAATCTCATGTGCATCTTGCTGCAGTGTCACAGAAATTTCAACCTGTGCTTGTTTAAATATGTTTTGCATTGTCTTAGAAAAAGGAAGAGTGCCTTCAGAAAGTACTCAGGCCCCCTTTCACTTTTCACATTTTGTTATGTTGCAGCCTGGTGCTAAAATTATTAAAATTAATACATTTCCTTCATCAGGCATCTCTCAATATCCCTAGAATGACACATTGACACTTGTATCCATGCCCTTTCCTGAGTTCTTTGTTGAAGATCTTTTGGCAGCATTTACAGCCTGATATCTTCTTGGGTATGATCTGTCAAGTTTTGCACAGTAGCTTTTGGGGATTTTCTGCTGTACACTCTCAAGCTCTGTCAGCTTGGAAGGAGACCGTGAGATGATCGATTGGGTTTAATTCCGGGATCTGGCTGGGCCACTCAAGAACATTCACAAAGTTTACCATAAGCCACTCTTGTGTTGTCTTTGCTTTGAGCTTAGGGTCGTTGTTGTGTTGAAAGTTGAATCTTCAGCCCAGTCTAAGGTCCAGAGTGCACTGGAGCAGGTTTTCATTAAGGATATCCCTGTTCTCCATTCATCTTTCCCTCAAGCCTGACTAGGCTTCCAGGCCCTGTTGATGAAAACAAACCCCACAGCAGCCACACCATGCTTTTTACCCTTGGAATGATAATGTGCAGGTGACAAGCTGGTGCCTTGTATTTATCAGATATGACATTTACAATTTTGGTTTCATCAGACCTCACAGTCTGAGAGTCCTTAAGGTATCATTTTGCAAACTGTAAGTGGGCTTTCATGTGTCGGCTGGCAAGTCTGCAGTTAAGCTCAAATCAGTCGATTGTTACAGTGGTGATTGTCCTTCTGGAAGTTTCGCCTATCTCCACCAAGGTTCTCTGGAGCTATGGCCGAGTGACTATTGGGTTCTTGGTCCCCTCTCTTAACAAGGCAATTCTCCACCAGTCATTAAGTTTGGTCTTGCAGTCAGCTCTAGGAAGAGTTGTGGTTGTTCCAGACTTACTCCATTTAATGAATTATGGAGGCCATTCTGGTACTGGGAAATTTCAATGCTGCAGAAGTCTTTGGTAACCTTCCTCAGATATGTGCCTTAACACAATCCTGTTTTTAAGCTCTGCAGGCAGTTAATATAACCTCATGGCCACTTCATCTGAACTAGTGTGGTGCACTCGGGTCCTAATCTGGGATCCTGAGATAGTTTGTCATGTGGTGGGTGCGACAATGCGCTGTATCAGCGTGTGCTCCTAACCTCTCTCTATCTCTCTCTCTCTCTCTCTCTTTCTCCCTTTTTTTTCTGTCACCTGTGGGACCTTCTACAGACAGGGGTGTGCTTTTCCTAATCGAGTCTAATTTATTGAATTGACCACAGGTGGACTCCAAAGAAGGTGTAGAAACATGTCAATGATGATCAGTAGAAAGGGATGCCCCTAAGGCAAAGTGACAAAGCAAAGTGTCTGAATACTTGTGTCAAATTAATATTTCAGTTTTTTATTTTTGATAAATATATAAATATTCCTAAAATCCTGTTTTTATTTGGTCATTCTAGGGTATTGATTTTTTTTTTTTAATGAGGAAAAAATACATTTGCTGTAAATGGTTTTAGCATAAGGCTGCAACACAACAAAATGTGAAGGAGTCTAAATATATTCTGAACGTACTCGAAATTAGTGGATTTAGCTTAAAGCTGATGACAAAGTAATAGGCCTCCTGAAACATTATTTATGGTTCGTGTCTCCCAAATTTCGATTGTGACTGTGAGAATCTAATGCCTCGATTTTATGTAGTCTTCTAGAAAGATCAATATGTAAATTTACCCTGAAGTTAATAGCTACATAGCTAAGGGTCTCTCAGAATACTCCCTAAGGTGTCCTTTTTTTACAGTTGCATTGTCACAGAAATTGCACCGTGATTGAGAATCAGATGCTTGCATTTTATGTAGTGTTTTTTTTTTTTTTTTTACACAAGAAAATGACAGGCCTTCTAAAACATTCTTTAAAATCTCCTCTTATGTTACAAGTATTTCACCCAGTGATTTGGAGAGCTACAGCTTTGGTTGTATATAGACTTTGGGAAAGATGAATGTGTACATTTTCCCGAAGATGTCAGTGAAGAGTTACAGGCCTTCTTAAATTGCATTTAAAGGTGTCCTCTTTTACAGCTAACTGAAACTGTTACATTTTGACTGGTGAATGTGTGCAGCAATTAAGAGTCTGTCTGTTATAAAACATATTGTAAGCCTTTATAACATGATATAAAACATTAAATATTACACTAATAGTCATGTTATTTAAATAAATTATCATTTATTTTTGCCAATAAAATATTTGTAGAGTGTTCAAAACTGGTTTATACAATATTAAAGTGTGACGATTAAATTCACAGTCCAAGCTTCTATGCAGCACCATAAGATCATAAAAGGCAATTCAGCACTTCATAGGTCTTAGGTTAGTTAAAAGGTAACTTGCCCCAATATCTCATCTGAATATTGTTTAAATGTTTTCAAGGGTTCTGCTTCAGTTTCCTTCCTTAGGGCTTTATTAACAGGTTCCTTTGACCGTTTGCGTGAAGAAGCCGTCTGAAACATTATAATTTGCATTTGCTCATTTTAGATAAGATGAAAGGAGAATGTACATTTTTTTCTATTAGAAAATTTACAATCCTGAAAAACTCTTTAAGGTGTCTTCCTTAAAGGCTAATTTTACTGTTACAAAACATTCGATCAGTCTAAGGTCCATCCATCCATCCATTTTCCAACCCGCTGAATCCAAATACACGGTCACGGGGATCTGCTGGAGCCAATCCCAGCCAACACAGGGCACAAGGCAGGAACCAATCCCGGGCAGGGTGCCAACCCACCGCAGGACACACACAAACACACCCACACACCAAGCACACACTAGGGCCAATTTAGAATCGCCAATCCACCTAACCTGCATGTCTTTGGACTGTGGGAGGAAACCGGAGCGCCCGGAGGAAACCCACGCAGACACGGGGAGAACATGCAAACTCCACGCAGGGAGGACCCGGGAAGCGAACCCTGGTCTCCTAACTGCGAGGCAGCAGCACTACCCACTGCACCACCGTGCCGCCCCAGTCTAAGGTTACACACCTAAATGTTATGCAGCCTTTAAGAAAGAAAAATAAATTGATTTTTGGTTAGAATTATTGGTGGGAATGTTGCAGACCATATGAAACTTTTAAAATCTGTTCATTTGTGCTATTTGCAGGGTTACATACATTTTCTGTGAGAGAGTCAGTTCTAGATTTTTCTGTGGTCATGATGAAAGAATCATCCATCCATTTTCTAAGCTACTTATGCAGTTCAGGGTTGCAGTGAATCACAACTGTTTGGGAAGGTTGAATATATACAGTCAATCCTCAACTTTAAGCCAGGGTAATGTTCCTAGGAAACGATGCGAAAGTGGAAAACTCAAATATTAATACATTGAAATTATGGGAAATAGGAGGTTAGATTCCTGTGACCACCAAAAACTGTAATCTTTAGCTAGAGATTGCTCTGTAGTGGTAGGTTGTAGTATTGTGTTGGCCATTATGGAGGTTGAAAGAAGTCAAGCAAAATGACACCTTTTATTGGCTAACTAAAAATATTACAATATGCAGGGGCCTGAGCTGCCTCAAAAGCTTGCGTATTACAATCTATTTAGTCAGCCACTAGAGATTGCTCAAAATACATTTTGCATAGAATTCTTTATAACAAAAAAGTATTTTTGATAATACGCACTTTTTATAACACAGTAACTCATACAATGCAGTACACAATACAATTGGTAACATGCATAAAACATTTTTCCTCATGAGTCATTTACTAAAATTCTGTGGCCTTTTGTACTAACATCTCCAAAAAATCTTTTGTCATTACTGTTAAGCATTAAGATGCCAACACTAGCGAGATCTCAACATCACCTCCGGCACTCTGTTCTTCAAGGCTGGCAGATGGCATTGGAAATCGAGAAACACCTACATGCTTGTAATAATCAATCAGCAATGTCTGCTTTGTGCACAGCTTGAGATCCTTAAGGGTCTCAGTGTATGGGAGCATAGTAGAGATGAGTTGACGTTTAATGTTGAGGATGTAATCGATGATAAGATCGGCAGCCTCAAAGTCTCTAGCCAACTGGTTGATTCGTGAACATCCTGAAAGTGGCTCATGACATTCCAGCACAATGTTTATTTGACACCTTTGTTTTCTCACAAAACCACATAATTGACTTTGCACCTTTGGGTTTAGAGCCTGAAAGACTTGCATTGCGCTTTGGGGGGCGTAAATACAATGCAAAACTTTATTTTTTGTTTTTAAGCAAATCAATAAAAATATGTATGAGATGCATGGGCAGATTTTTATTTTATAACTGTAGGGTGAACAAAACTAATGAAATGCCTAGTTGTATACTAGCCACTCCCCAAACCTGCGTACATCGCAACACACATCTTTTTTCTCTACTGCATAGCTATGAAGCCCCCAAATGTGCAAAGTTGCCAATGTGGAAGTCAAAAAGAGGATATACATAAAATTGCGCAAATGCTTGAAGTCTCGAAAGTTAAACGTGCAGATGTTAAGTATTCACTTACCTTTTTCAGAAGTTAATGTTTGAAATATTACCAGCATTGTGAAACATTCCTTACCATGTTCTCTTTGCAGCAGTGTAGTGACTTCAACCTGTACTTTAAAGATCCTTGCTTATAGTTAACATCATTTTCCATGTTGCCACTTCAAAGTAGGTCTCAATTGCCAACACAGACTCACAACAGGTGAATATTTGGAAATGGCCAACCCTTACCTTTACATATAGGAAAATTTGTTTTCCAAGAAACAACTCTTTTCTGTCCATCTGTTTTGAGCCTATTTATTCCATCTTGGGGTTATAGGGAGACTATGCCAGCTGAAACCAACCCTGGAGAGGATGCCAGTGCATTGCAGAGCATTTTCAGATTCATCCACTCGCAATGTCTTGCTTGGACATGCAAGACTTTCACTCTGCTCTGACAATGCTACTACAACATCTGCCACCACTATAACAACAAGAACAAAATAATGATGGTTCTTATTTGCCGGTTTTCTGTGATTTTACCACATTACAGCAAGAATGCTCTAAAAAGACCTGCAGGGCACTATTAGGTAGGACTGCATGCACATTTTACTTGCTATTGAAATTAGTAATCACAATCATCCATCTATGACAGGACGCAGTCTCAAAGTGAAATTAATTAATTAATAAAGTCGCTGTGAATTTTCATCAGGGGGCATACTGTGACTTAGTTGTCTGTGGTGTTTGTTTACTTTTGTGCAGTGTTTCTATTCATTTTCTAGTGTTCTTTACTTTGAATGGCAGCAGAAATCTCCCTTACCTTGCACTACACATGCAATGCAATGCACATCCTAGAATCGGTGTGAAACTCTTTAACAATCTTGTAATTATTCACACATTGTGATTTACTTGTGGTCACAGCTCCTTTGATAGAAGATCTGGAAATTTTTAGCAGCTGATTTCCTTAAGTGTGGTGTGCCTTCTGTGTTAAACTTGTTTTGAGTTGTTTCGAGATATAAATCTGACACTGCCTTTAGGTAATAATATGGCTCCCCATTACCTCAAAGAAAATACATTCAAAATGCATGCAACTTATAATGTAAACCAAACAGCGATTTTTGGACCTCCTACTTGGTATAATAAGTTAGAAAATATGAGTCAGTTAAAAATCTGTACACCTTTTTTGTAGGCATAGCTTTTGTGAATGTGATTCAATTTAAAATTTGTATATATAAATTATAGGTATAATTTTATTGTAATTCATATTTGTGAAAAGATGTTCTTTTGAATATTTGAATTATTATTTCCTCCAGTAATTAAATTCTTTCTCTAACAATTGGACCCTCCCAAAATCTATATACGTTAAACTGAATTTCTGTCTCTCTCTTGGAGTGTCATGCGAAAACAGCCACACCTATTTCTGCAAAAACGTCTCTGAACACGCACAAATCGGTTTATGACCAAAAAGTTCACCAAACTTTTGCATCTGTGCACGACCACACACTCGGTATACGAACAAGCCAGTTTCCCTTTTGGTTTGTGCGCGCTGATGATTTCTGCGCGTGTTCAGTCTCTCCCTGTGCAGCGAGAGAGAGCGACAGAGACACACACACAGGTGCGCGCGAGAGAGACACACACACACAGGCATGCGAGAGAGAGAGAGACACACACACACACATTAGGCACACACACACACACACAAGCGTGAGAGAGAGAGCGAGCGAGCGAGAGAGAGGGGACTGGACGCATAAGGCAGAGAAGGCAGTTAAAGAATGCACGGGGCTTGTTTTTGTTTTCACTTCTGTTTACAGCGATCGGTTCGTAGCGTGCATTGTTGTAATGTTACTTTCCTTGGTGGTTTATTAAATTACGGATTTTTTCAAATGTTCATTTTTTTCCCTGTGCTTAAAACTCATTAAAAAAGTGTTTTTAGCGAACGGTTCGTAGCGCTATAGCGCGAACTCTTGAGTGTTAGTTTTCTCTGTTGTTCAAGGTTTTCTCAGTGTTATTCAATGTTTTTACATTTAATTTACTATTATACTGTGCATTCTATGGTATAATTAACTATATTTCTGCTTAAAAATTTAAAAATATATATATTTACATACAGTTTGTACGGTCTGGAACCGATTAATTGTATTTACATACAATCCTATGGGGGAAATTGCTTCGGTTCACGACCAAATTGGGTTACGACCAGAGTTTTAGAACAAATTATGGTCGTGAACCGAGGTTCCACTGTACATTGTAACTTAGAATATGGGCTAATATAATGTTAAATTTTCTTCATATAAACATCTAGAAAAAAAGATAATCGGAGACAACAATTTTCACTGGACCTTTGTGCCTTTTAATCTCAGTATCTCCAGAACTCCGCATGATACCAGTATATTTTTTACTACAACAGAATTAGAAATTATAATGTAACAAAAACAAACATTTCAGGTGTTTGTTGACCACAATAATTACTGAGAATTTGTAAATATTTAAGTGTGTTGAAAAGGAACAAGGTTATTACATTTACCACTCAATAACTCTTAAATATTTGATTGCATCGAAAAACTGTTCCTTCTTGTCTGCATGCTCATATTATGATGGATAAAAGGTCCTATTCAGTTTCTGCCCAGGGCAGGTAATAATAAGCGAGCAAATGACCCATTTGTGACGAGATCCATGTTCGAGCTGGATCAATCAAATTCTTTAGAGATGTTGAGAATGAGATGGGGAGGACACTTCATGGGCATTTGCCAGGAGTGCTGCTCAGGGAGGAGGACACCATGTGCTCTCAACAACTGAGTTTTACATTATGACTGTGGTGCATTCGACATGCTCTGTAACATTTCAATATTACAGTATTACTGAACTATTGAGGTAATTATTACTACTGTTCCAGGAATTGTTCCTTTTTGCAAAATGAATTCTATTTCCCTACATCTTACACATAATTTCAACAGTAAAATTTTGTAAGGGTTTAATAAGCCAAGAAGCTCTAGATGTTAAATAATACTAAAAAAATGCATATCATTCTGCCATGATGAGGAAGTCATAAAAGTCAAATCTGGATTTCATTTATTTTACACATGCAATATCCATTTTATTACTCTTCTAGACAAAGCCACATGTAATAGCTAGTGTCTTAAGATAGCCAAGTGAAAGTGGTATTATTGGGAACCAACAGTTTGTTGTTTCAAATATTGTTTAAACTTATCCCTACCATCCTTGAAAATGTATGATTTTTTTTTTTTATTTCATTGCAATTTTTTTAAAATTATTGCTTTGTAATATTTTTACTGTTTTCATATGGGCTGTCCTTCACAGTTTGTGGCTTCTTCATAGTACAAAGTCATGATCATGGCAAAGTCTCAGAAGTCTAAATATATTCATTTATTTATGACATGTACACCACAGCAGTAATTGGTGGTAATGGATGATTTATTTCTACAAACTCACCACTGAGAATGTAAAAAACAAAATACTTAAATTAAAAGTTACAAAATAAAATTGGTGTTGGTGAATATGAATGGGTCCAAGCAATCACCTTTCTGCATTGCTGCCAAAATAAGATTTGCACCCATGCAACTAAGTGCAGAAACTTGGTGAATAAATATATAAATAACATGTGTGTGTGTTTTCTGTGTATGTGCAATTTGTATTGTGTATCATATTTTTCAAATTCATTAAAAAATCATTATTTTGTAAATATAAACTGATTAATGGAAATTTCAGCATAATTTGTTGGAGAAGCTCAGACCTGATATGAATTTTAATGCCCTCTGCTTCTCAGAACCTTGGCGTCTACACATTTTAATGTGATTATTACATTTGCTTGCACTGCACAGTAATCTTATGCACAGCCTAGGGAGATGGCATCTAAAAGACTGTGGTGGCAGGTCTCTGCTGGTGTCACATTCCCTGTTTACTAGTACTTCTTCTTTGTCATGAATTAGTCTAGATGTCCACAGTTTACCCTATTCAGAAGGACACATATTTCCAGTTTTCAAAATACCTCATAGGAAATCTGTGTAAATACAGAAAAATGTCGAAAGACCAGTAAATAAAGTATATTTTCAGTCAGAAGACAAGCTGTGTTGTCCTTGTGGCATCCTAACTGCAACTTGAGCCGAAGACTTTTAATCAGATTAATTTATGATGTCTCATTAGACAATTTTAAATGTGTGCACTGTTGCAAGGCTGAATTCATCTTTTTTAGCATGGAGTGAAAGATGCCTTGCTGATGAGTAACATTGTCATAAATGACGAGTTATTGGACAGTTATTTTAAACATGTTTGTGTGCACTGGGATGGGAAGTCCTGTATTCTTCCAAAAATCCTGGAAATTCTTCTACTACAAGAGGCTTTTCATACAGCACCTCCATTTAATTAGATTAGAAAACTGCCACGTTTTACTAGTTACAGGAATGCAAGAAAAGTGCGCCATACCTGTTTTATTTAAAAAAAAAAAAAACATCATCAGAAAGTATTTGCTTAGAGGAGTGAGAAATTGGGGATTCAGCTGTAAAGGACAGGAGTGTAGGTTCTTGTGCATTACTTTAACCAGTATTCTCATTTTTTTGGACAAGGCTGAACTGACTATTGGTAAACTTTTGTGTGTGTCAGTTTTGATACAGTGCCTGAGACTGGGCTAGAAAACATACAAATCTCCATTGTCACTGTTGCCATCCATGCCACACCTGACAAAAGCAGCAGTACAGGACAGGTCACTGTGGCTTAGGCTGAGTTTGTAGCCGTGCCAAGAACTTGTCACGCATTGACACTTTGTTGCTTTGACTACCCTTAAGGTGTGGAGCGACATGTAGAAGAGGCAGTCATAGATGGTTATGTACTGACAAAATTATTAAACATGAATACAAAATGCATTCATGCAAAAAGGAGATAATGAAGAAAAATTTGCAATGTGTAAATAAATTTTTAAAAAGGATTTATGATCATCCTGCTTCAGCTGTTATTACCGTGTTGTGGAGTATCATGCCAAAAGATGTAGTCACAGTGTTTATCTTACAGGCTAATTCAGTAAACGTGATTTTAAAAACTCAGCCATGCAAGACGTTAACAAATCGTCCTTTCAGTTAGTAAATATGTCACAGTGTTCTGCCACAACTATTACACTAGGCTGAAAACTTTAAAATCATTATACACCTTCTAAATAATTGTTTTCTTTTAAAAATGATGTTTTCACTGTAATCAAGACTTTTCTCCATAGGTTGGGTTAGAGGGTGTTGATACCCAGGCAGGGCTAATCATTTTATTTCATCAATATCTGGACATTTTTTTGCTTTAAACTGAGTGGTAAAACTGATTTTGTGCTGCTCATCCAGTTATTTATTTATTTTTTTGCTTACCTTTAAAGCAGGGGCTGACATACTGTATGGGAATACATCGCCATTAAGTGGTAGACTGTTTTACTACAATGTCAAATCATTTTTAGATAGATAGATAGATAGATAGATAGATAGATAGATAGATAGATAGATAGATAGATAGATAGATAGATAGATACTTTATTAATCCCAATGGAAAATTCAATTTTTATTATATGTTACTGGGAAACGAGGAAATTAAACAGTGTATAAAACATTTATCATTATTAAAGCTCTTGATGGAATACTGGAACAAGTATATGTTTAACAATTTTCAAACAGAGTTGCACAAATCATTGCAGTTAAAGACATTTTGAAGTGTCCAAACTATAAAGCTGTTGCAATATACTGTAAAGAGTTAAGCACTCCCTGTTTAACATAATGAATCATAGCTGAAAATGTTAAAATAACCCAAATTCACTCTGCAATCTCATTTTTGAAAATGTTTTACTGTAAGTGGAGCTGACATTAATTCATGGATGTGACAATGAAGTCTTGATCCATGACTTTACGCCATTGCCTTGACATCAACCACCATTGACATTTGAGTGAAAAACCAAAGCAATTGTTTGCCTGCTGGGAATATTGTATATTCTTGATCTGGATGACAGTCTACTTCTCCGGTTTGTGTGCCTACGTCCTGTAAACTATTTCACCGAGATTATCTTGAATAAAGTCACACACATTCTAACTACCTGGCGACTTGATCTCCAACCTCAACTAGCCCCTGTTCTGAAGTTAGTACAAAAAGTACCACCTTGCATCAAGAACTGGAATAAAAACGCTACTTAAATACTTAAAGTATCTTTGTGATAAATATAATGTATCAAAGATATACTAGTCTGTGATAAATATAATATACTAGCTGTGTAAGCCTGTGCTGTAAAAAGCCGGGTCTCCTAGAAACCATGGATTCTGGCACTTCAATCAATCTATTACATTGGTTATGCATTAGGGGCTAAGCGAGGTTTTCTTTCCTCTGCAGTTTCGTTTTGCCGATGTGCTTGACTCTGTTTTCTATCAGTGGCTAAGCGAGTTTTTCTCTCCTCAGAGGTTTCGTTTTGCCGATGTGCTCGCCTCGCTTGTATATTAGCAGCTAAGCGAGTTTCACTTTGAGCTTCCTGCTGTAGCCTCGCACTTCCAGGCTGGCCAGACAGACAGACGCACACACACACACACACACACACACACACACACTTTCACTCATAGTCGTTTATATATAAGATGCAAGATATACTAGTCTGTTTTCAGTTGTTTTGATTGATTTAGAGTAACACAGTGATTTTTTTTTTTTGGTGGTAATTCCTGTGAAGTAAGGCACCTGACAAAATATATGAAATTAATAAACATTTTTGTTTATGTATGTGTATAAACTGTTTTTAATGAAAATGTACATCATAAAGATGAATTAATAAAAGATATTTTGTGAAAAAAGTGACAATGTTTCTTAATGGCAATGCAGTGTGCTTTTGATTATATGACTTCTACAGAGATTCAGTTCCTCAGACTTGTCAAGCTCAACTCTCCTAATGGTATGTTCAGTAGTTTAACATCTTCCTTTGTATATGCCTGTTTTAACCTAACATTATCAAGCATTAGCCCCTTTACAGTTTTACCTTTCTCTTTGGTAATGTGTTTTTACAAGTAAATATCATGTCTACAGTGCATTAACAGCATCATTTTATTAGCATTGTTAACTGTATGCAGACTGGCTACAGAAGAGTCATTCTCTTGGATTGTCTTGAAAAACAGGAAAGGGTTTTCCCAGTTCCAACCCAAATATCCCCAATAGTTGTGTCATTTTACTACCGGCAAAGTATTACTCAATCCTTCTCTCCCATACTGGATCCAAAAGGCTGAGGAATTTAGGACTAGGTAATTACCAGGCTTATCAGATGCTATCTCCTTCATTGTTGATCTACTTCCCCAGAAGCCTTCCCTGTAATCCACCGCATATAATCACTAGGAATAGAGCTGGAGTTGAAGTTACCTAACCCAAGCAACAGCACTACAAAAGCAGCCATGCAATTTGATAGAAAGATTTTCAGAATAAATTCAGAAGCAATTTGAATCTATGGGAGCATTATAAAATGCCATCCAAGTGCAGCAAATGCAGTAACATAAAAATAAGATCAAATAAGGTGATGGCTTCTTTGTATTCAGTTTAGCTGATCTGACTTCTAAGCTGAAGCGCAAGAAGGCAAGCCAAGGAATTGAAAGTGGCACACTTGACTGCAGTTCAGCAAAATGCTATTGCATGATTATGAGCTCTGAGCAATACTTGCTGTGTTGAACATTAATAAAGAAAAGTGAAAAACAACATCCTGGGGAATTTGCCATTTTATATAACTGGAGTTTTAATTTTTAATCTTTATTCACTGTAATAAAACCCTTAAAAACTATAATAAAGTACAAACCAGTAGGATTACATCTTATTCAAATCAGATCAGATTTCAGATCAAGGCTTTTTTTATCTTAAGCCACATAAGCACTCCAGGGGATTTTATCAGCCTCTTGTTTTAAAGTCAAATAAGGTTGTCTAGCTAGTTTCTGCTCAACAACCATGCAGTGATCTTCTCTTCTAGAAAGATGTTTACTTTTATAAATTAAATGTATTATTATTATTGCCTGGACTTCAAGCGTATTCCTATGTACCCGCATATTAGTTTTTAACCTCATGTTCTATAATAAAATCAGCAGTGATTTGGGGAAACATTCATGTGTACTGTGACAGCAACAGTCTTTGCAGCGAAATGTTTTTTGCACACCAATAATCTCAAGGATGCTGCAACTGCTCCATTTTGTGTAAGTTTTAAATCATGCTCATTGTTCTGGCCCGTAAATAGATGTCTAAAAATTCTTAAGACCCTGAAATCTTCAGAAACTTGCTAAAATAAAATTGAGATGTCAGTGTCAAAGAGTAAGAAAAGAAGGATTACAAGTATGCAGCTGAAAAAGAATAGCACAGAAGGAGGATATCCATCCATTCATTCATCCATCCATTCATTTTCCAACCCGCTGAATCCGAACACAGGCTCACGGGGGTCTGCTGGAGCCAATCCCAGCCAACACAGGGTGTAAGGCAGGAACAAATCCCTGGGCAGGGTGACAGCCTACTGCAAGGCACACCCACACACACACCAAGCACACACTAGGGACAATTTAGAATCGCCAATGCACCTAACCTGCATGTCTTTGGACTGTGGGAGGAAACCCACGCAGACACGGGGAGAACATGCAAACTCCATGCAGGGAGGACCCGGGAAGTGAACCGAGGTCTCCTAACTGCGAGGCAGCAGCGCTACCCACTGCGCCACCATGCCGTCACAGGAGGATATCCTTCCACCAATATTTCTAACCTGTTCAGTCCAATACAAAGCCATGAGGGGTTAAAATTGGGAGATATATATAATAATGGTGGTATGTGCTTATGATAGGCACTAACAGACAGCTTTAACATCATTGGCTCTGAGAAGTTGTATTTGAAATTTCATTTCATCCTATGTCTGACAATCCTTGTTGGCGGTGTGATAGAGATACGGTGAAATGGACACATCAGGCAGGCCACCCTTAATTTGTCCGATGTGATAAATCCAGTTTTGTCCTTACCCATGAAAGTGTATACACTAGCATGCATTAACATATTGTATAAATTCTACTACCATCTCAGCATGTTGGGGAAATTCTTAGTCATGAATTCACAAGCTGAAAAAGTGAAATTCCTCCAGCATGTCTTGGGTTGTTTCTAGTTTAGCCATGTTTGGTTCACCATCAGTTGAAAGTGCATTCTCAATACATGTCTAGACCACCTCAAGTGGCTCTTTTGAGATTGGAAAAGTAGAGGTTGCTGTAAGAGGTCCTTGCGTATAGTCAAAGTTATACAACTGAGAGTGAGTTCAGCAATTTTGCAAAGGAACCTCATTTTGTGGTCTCATTCTTTTTGACAGTACCCAGACCTTGTGACCATAGGTGTGGATGCAGATGTAGATGAATCTCTTAATTGAAAGTTACACCTTACCACATCAATTTCACGATCACCTTCATGATCATCTCTGCCCTCACTCATAACTAAGGCACCTGAACCGCTCCACATACTGTACATTAGCTACTTTCCACTAATCCGAAGACTTTTAAGACACTTTTTTGGGGGGAAGGGCCATGCCCTCAGAATTTTGAGTTTCCTTGTGCTCTGACTCTATTTTATATTCCTACTATTTATGGCTGGTGTTTTCCAGTCTTCCAAACCCCAGGTCCTTACCCACCAAAGAAGTTATGAATGTTACATATCCTAAGCACCACTTTCCAAGGTTTTGCATGTTTGGATGTGTCTCACCTGTGCTTATGCGTCAATTGACATCACACTCAACCCCTTTTTGATTTGTAGGCTGTGAGCACATATAGAGGCAGCAGGCTGAACATGACCAAATCCTGTATTTACCAAGCATCTTAGAGTAGACAAATGGTCCTAATTGGCCTAAAAATCTGAGACATGCAAATTTGGTCCCCCTGCTCTTAGAAATAGTTTCATAAATTAGGAAAACTGATAATATAATTTTACTCATATTTCTAACTTCACCAGGATTTAGGAAAGCTTATGAGCTGCCTTAAATCATTAGGAGCTTCCAGAAGATGGCATTGAGGCAGAGACTCGGGGGGCACATTCCAGGATGTGCTGAATGTTTTGGAAACCATGGACAACAATGAACTTCTAAAAAGAGAGATGAAATAATATTCGTAACAAATCTTGAACATTACATGATCGCTCCATGTACGCGGAGAAATCATGTATCATGTGCTGTCACCATAAGTGAAAGTGTTGGTAATATTACTGTTTTGGCCTTGGGGAAAATGCAGATTTGTAATAGTATGATTTGGGTAAGTCTTATCCAATCATTTCTCGAATTTTGCACCAAGCTTTGAACGCCCTTATAATGTGTGAGGTAATATGCAGATTTATACATTTAAGGGGTATTGTGGAGAGGGGCATGGCATGTGGCTGTAGAAGACAATTGGGAACAGTGGAAGAGTGAATGTGACTTCAGAAACCGCACAACAATAGCTGGGACTAATTTCAGGAACTGTTATTTTATGAGGTGTTTCCTGTGGCCAATAACAACAGAAAAGTTAATCTTCTTAGAGGTCGACTGTGGATCATTTATTGTTAAATAAATTCTCATTTGGTGTGTGTCTCAGTCTTTCCATGCTGGTGCTCATTTCATTTTATTTTTGATGTTGTTGCAAAGTGAAAAAGAAATACATGCAGCTTAGCGCAATATTCTTCTTCTCCTACTACTTAGAATTTTATTAATGTATTATCATCTTTGCAGTGAAATCTTAGTGTTAGTATCCTGACATGATTAATTCACAAACATGGCCTCTTACTCCTTGCTGGGAGAGGGAGTAGGATGCCTCATAACTGCTTCTCATGTCGGACTCTGGGGTAAAACAAATTCTTATCCTATTCAGATTTTTAGTGCAATTCCTATTAGTAATTCTGAAATGCCTGATAAATGCAGGTGCAGATTTAGGAGGGTCACCTAATCAATAATTCCACACAAATCAGTTTTTTGAGCCTCTTTATAACCTGGGATTATGGAAGAGAGGTGAAGAAGAGAGTGCAGGCAGGGTGGAATGGGTGGAGAAGAGTGTCAGGAGTGATTTGTGACAGGTGGGTATCAGCAAGAGTGAAAGGGAAGGTCTACAGGACGGTAGTGAGACCAGCTATGTTATATGGGTTGGAGACGGTGGCATTGACCATATAGACAGGAGACAGAGCTGGAGGTAGCAGAGTTAAAGATGCTATGAGTTGCATTGGGTGTGACAAGGATGGACAGGATTAGAAATGAGTACATTAGAAGGTCAGCTCAAGTTGGACGGTATGGAGACAAAGTCAGAGAAGTGAGATTGTGTTGGTTTGTACACATGCAGAAGAGAGATGCTGGATATTTTGGGAAAAGAATGCTAAGAATAGAGCTGACAGGCAAGAGGAAAAGAGGCTTAAGAGGACGTTTATGGATGTGGTAAGAGAGGACATGCAGGTGATGGGTGTAACAGAACAAGATGCAGAAGACAGGAAGATATGGAAGAAGATGATCCGCTGTGGCGACCCCTAACTGCAGCAGGCAAAAGAAGAAGAAGAATCTGTTTTTGGACCAATGTAATACAATTTGCAGATGATGTTGTCCTGTTTGCTTCATCAGGCCGTGATCTTCAGCTCTCTCTGGATCGGTTCGCAGCCGAGTGTGAAGCGGCTGGGATGAGAATCAGTACCTCCAAATCTGAGACCATGATCCTCAGCCGGAAAAGGGTGGAGTGCCCTCTCAGGGTTGGTAGCGAGATCCTGCCCCAAGTGGAGGAGTTCAAGTATCTCGGGGTCTTGTTCACGAGTGAGGGAAGAATGGAGCGTGAGATCGACAGGCGGATCGGTGCGGCATCCGCAGTAATGCGGGCTCTGCATCGGTCTGTCGTGGTGAAAAAGGAGCTGAGCCGCAAGGCGAAGCTCTCAATTTTCCAGTCAATCTATGTTCCTACCCTCACCTATGGTCATGAGCTATGGGTAGTGACCGAAAGAACGAGATCGCGAATACAAGCGGCTGAAATGAGTTTCCTCCGCAGGGTGTCTGGGCTTTCCCTTAAAGATAGGGTGAAAAAGCTCAGTCATCCGGGAGGGGCTCAGAGTAGAGCCACTGCTCCTCCACATCGAGAGGAGTCAGATGAGGTGGCTCGGGCATCTGATCAGGATGCCTCCTGGACGCCTCCCTGGTGAGGTGTTCCGGGCACGTCTAACTGGGAGGAGGCCCCGGGGAAAACCCAGGACACGCTGGAGGGACTATGTCTCTCGACTGGCCTGGGAACGCCTTGGGATTCTCCCGGAAGAGCTAGAAGAAGTGGCCGGGGATAGGGAAGTCTGGGCATCTCTGCTCAAGCTGCTGCCCCCGCGACCCGACCTCGGATAAGCGGGAGACAATGGATGGATGGATGGATGGATGTAATACAATTACATAGTTATAGTGGGGGTTGTGCTTATCCTAGTCAACATTGGGTACTATACCAGAACCAACCCCAGATGGGTACCAGTCTATCCCAAAGCACATTTGTGCACATACACACATGTTTGTTCACATAAAAATGGGGATGATATACATTATCTCTGGTGTGACAATTCTGTATTATATTCTTCACCATATAATGGACTAGCTCCACTGTTTATGGTGGTTCTGCCCTAGCACCCAGTGCTGCAATGATAGACCCCGGAAAACCTTAAAATGAATGAAAGGATGAATTATCAATAGTAATCATCCTCATATTAACAAAAAACATATTTGAAGATCACTCATATAACATTCATTAGCTTGTCCACGTAATTTTTACAATAATAAAGTGCTATATCAAAAACATCCTCTGACACAACACAAAATTTAGAAAATTGCTAGGCTTGTTTGTGTTTTTCTTATTCTGTGCCTTAGCTGAGTTACTAATCATCAGTTCCCTAAATAAATCTGTGATATTCTTCACATTTTTAAAAATAGTTAGATACGCCAAACCCTGTTTCCCCACTTTGTGATGTATTGAAAGTTTAATATCACATGAAGTTGCTGTTTAATTGGCAGACCTAAAGGAGAGTATCATATGATGAATGAAGAATTATCTTTTATTTATTTTCCTTTCAGTGTTTGTCTGGACTCCTTAAACCCTGATATTACTGAAGCCCTACCCAGTTTAAAGAATTCACAATCACTGGAGGCTAGAATCAGTTTGAAGAATGCTCATCCCCGTTTCTTTTCTTTCCTCTAATATTTCATTCATCCAGTTTCTGATTTGAGAATGTTGCAGTGTGTCCCACTAGCTTTGTGTCACAAGGCAACAGGCAATCTTGGAAGGGATGCCAGTTTCACAAAGGAATTGTTAATGCAGACATAGATAGATAGATAGATAGATAGATAGATAGATAGATAGATAGATAGATAGATAGATAGATAGATAGATAGATAGATAGATAGATAGATAGATAGATAGATAGATAGATAGATAGATAGATAGATAGATAGATAGATAGATAGATAGATAGATAGATAGATAGATACTTTATTAATCCCAAAGGGAAATTCACATACACCAGCAGCAGCATACTGATAAAGAACAATATTAAATTAAAGAGTGATAACAATGCCAATAACAATGCAGGTATACAGACAGACAATAACTTTGTATAATTTTAACGTTTACCCCCCGGGGTGGAATTGAAGAGTCTTATAGTGTGGGGGAGGAATGATCTCCTCAGTCTGTCAGTGGAGCAGGACATTGACAGCAGTCTGTCGCTGAAGCTGCTCCTCTGTCTGGAGATGATACTGTTTAGTGGATGCAGTGGATTCTCCATTATTTCACACATCATTTCACACAAAGTTTTACCGGGCCAGTTTAAAGGTGACTATTAAACTAACTCTTATATCTTTAAAATTTGAGGAAACAGAAAACCCTAGTGTCTAATGGAAGCCCATGTAGTCATAGTAAGAATGTACGAATTTCACATAGGGAGAGAGAGTAGGTACCATTTAAGTACCATTTAAATCCAGTATCTTGCCTGGTGAGGTATTAATGTTGAACACTGTACTACTGTGCTTCCCCTTTCTCATGTCACAAGGTTGTTAAAGATTTGTAAAATAATATAAAGCAGAAAATGAGTGTGCTCTGTGATAGACTGATTTCTCATGTTGTGTTAGTGAAAAGTCAAGTAAAATTACCACTTTTATTGGCTAACTAAAAAGATTACAATGTGCAAGCTTTCGAGGCAACTCAGGCCCTTTCTTCAGACAAGCCTGAGTTGCCTCGAAAGCTTGCATATTGTAATCTTTTTAGTTAGCCAATAAAAGGTGTCATTTTTTTTTTTTACTTTTCACTACATTCATAATGGCTAACATGGTACAACACCCTAGTACTATATGTTGTGTTAGTAACTGTTTTGTCCTAGAGGCTGCCAGATTAGGCATAAATTATGGGAAAAAGTGCATCTTCATGACTAGCATTAGCACAACTAATCATATTTTTGTATAACAAAAATGGTGTTAAGTATATCAGCACCTGAGCTACATCAATGGTCAGTAGTACTCTAAATAGAGTACCAACCCAGCAGTATTAATTTCTAGAATGCAGAGCATGACCAGAGAGCGGCCTCCAAGGATGAATTTATCAGTTCAGGGGTTAGCAGAAGGCCTGGTCAATTACTTTCCCATTATTCTGTGCTCTCAAAGGCCTACGCTTGATCTCCTCCTCCAGTTAGCAAGAACGATGAAGCACTCATTTGGAGGGAAAAGCCTTTAATAATTTATAAGAAACTGAATGAATATAATGTATTCATAAAGCCATAAGAAAACTGGGATGGAAAATGGCAGCGGGTAAATTTTAAAGAAAAACAAATTTGTTATTATACTATAACTGCAAAATTCTCATTTTATTCTTTCATTAAGCCAATGGCAACCTATGACATCAATTGATCTTCTCTATAAAAGGGCATAAAGAGAAATCCAGTGAATGATTTCTAAGGGTGCAATTAACTCCTTCTTTGTCAAAGCCGGATCTCCAAGAATTAATAAGGTGCACGGAAATGTGCAACATTTCATTTGTGTTTTATACTTACAAATATGTAATAATATTTATTGTACCAGTCAGATTCACATTTCAAATGTCACAAACTACTGATATTTTAATTTTCCACATATATCCCTTCCTTTTTTACATTTGTCCCATCTTTCAGGTTACCTTTGTTGAAATCAAACTTATCAATTTAAGATTAATCCATTATGACAGGACTCCTTTAAAAAAGACTTTGTTCTGTTGTTTTGAAGGTTCCTCACTTAAATGATCAGACTTTCTTTTATTGCTTACCTCTGTGTACTAATACTAACCCTGGAGCCTGCATCCCATTGGCTTCTGTACCATTTAAATATTTGTGGAAATCACATTTTTGTTGTTATAAAAATAAAATTTGTGTTTATGTGTACTCTATGTAAATATGTTTGTAGATAATTAAATATATACAGTATGCATATATCTTATATATAAATGTATACACATAGAAGTGTGTGTGTCTGTCTGTTTGGCCCGGAAGTGAGAGGTGGAGTCAGGGTAAGGGCTCCACCTCCGAGGAAACAAACTTGCTTAGCTGCTAATACAGAAGTGAGGCAAGCATGATGGCAAAATGAAACCTCAGAAGAAAGAGTCGCTCACTTAGCCGCTAATACAGGAGCAAGGCGAACATATCGTCAAAACGAAACCTCGGAAGAAAGACAAAGTCACTTAGCCGCTAATGCACAAGCGATGCAAGCATGTCGGAAAAACGAAAACTCTTAGGAGAGAGCTGCCCAGAGTAGTTCCTTTCAAATACCCGACATCTCTACATTTAAATTTTTTTTGTGACGATTTCAATAGTTTCTAGGAACCCGGGCTTTTTACAGCACGGGCTTACACAGCTAGTATAATGTTTATATGTACATATATATCTATATGTATATATAATGTATATAATATATATAAATAAATGTAGTATGTGAGGAACAATGTGATTGGCAGAGTGCCAAAATAGTTGAGGTGCCAGCTTTTTGCTATTTTATTGCAAAATAACTGAAACTTTTGAGTGACAAGGAAATAAATGGGTGCATGGGGGCATCAAAACATAAAGTATTGCTTGTAGCGAAAAGGAGGGATTGAGTTGGAGAGATTGGTTCTGAAGTTAAATGCCACTTTCTGGGGATAGCCAATTATTATATGCTCCCCTCTAAAAAGGATGGGTCTTGTGGAGAAGATGTGGCATAGTCAGTCAGCTTTCTGCAAGCATCTGCTTGGAACTACGGAGGAGAGAGATAAAACAGTAAGCTTAAGTACCCCCCTCTTGTTCTGGGTGGTACTGCATACCTGAACAGAGGTGGTAAAGTGGCCCTCAGATGTGCATACCTGAACAGAGGTATATAATATTTATATACTGAATGTGTGTGTCTATGTATACTTTGTAGAGAGCTGATCATCTCACCGATATGAACGTGTTGGACATCCCATTCCAAAACCATTGGCATTAATATGGAGTTGAACCCTCTAATCCACCCCCTTAAATAGTTATAATGGGGAAAGCTTTCTGCATGATTTTGGAGTATATGCCCATTCAGCTAAAAGAGCATTTATGAGGTCAGTTACTGATGTTGGACAAGAGGACCAGGCTCACAGTCGCCATTCCAATTCATCCCAAAGTTGTTCAGTAGTGTAGAGGTCAGCGCTCTGTGCAAGCAACTAGAGTTCCTTCACACTAAGCTCATCAGGTGATTTGTTTATGGATCTCACTTTGTGCACAACAGAGCAACAGTCATGTTGGACAGGAAAGGGTCTTCCTAAAGCTCTTGACACAGGAGTGCACTGTTGTCTGAAATGTCTTGGTATACTGCAGCTTTAACAGAACCCTTCACTAGAACCAAGATGCCTAGCTTAAACCCTGAAACACAGCCCCAGACCATTATCCCTCCTCCACCAAATTAAAGGCAGCCACTATATAGTCTGGAAAGTAGTGGTCTCCTGGCATCCACCAACCCCAGATTTGTTCATCAAACTGCCAGATAGTGAAGCGTGTATACTTTACACCATTCCAGCTGCCTGATAAGGCACATAGTGATCTCAGGCTCGTGTGTAGCTGTTCAGCCACTGGAAGCTCATTTCATGAAGCTCCCGACGCACAGGCCTTGTGCTGATTTGCTTGCAGAGACAGTTTGGAACTCAGTTA
This sequence comes from Erpetoichthys calabaricus, assembly GCF_900747795.2. Taxonomy (NCBI): domain Eukaryota; kingdom Metazoa; phylum Chordata; class Cladistia; order Polypteriformes; family Polypteridae; genus Erpetoichthys; species Erpetoichthys calabaricus. The sequence continues at coordinate 159,448,015 of NC_041402.2, read as the reverse complement.
TGAGTCATACCACAAAGGAGAGGTGATTTTTATGTGCTTCAGCACTCTGCGGTCTCATTCTGTGAATTTGCATGGTCTATCACTTTGTGCCTGAGCTGTTTCTGCTCCTTGACACATGCACTTTACAATAACACCACTTACAGTTGACTGGGGCAGACTTAGAAGCGCATAAATTTCACACACTGACTTGGCAAAGATAGCATTCTATGACAGTGCTACATTTAAAGTCACTGAGCTCTTCAGTAGGACTCATTCTACTGCCAGTATTTGTCAATGGAGATAGCACAGCCATGTGCTTGATTTTATGCACCTGTGAAGAATGAAATGCCTGAACTCAAAAGTATGGAGGTAGGCCTACTTTTGGCCATATAGTTTATATCTTTTTGGTCTCAGTGATCTTGACTTAACAGCAGTCTGCAGATATAATCAAGCACATAAAACCCAATTAATTTTCTTTTCAACTGATTGTCAGTTAATTTTAAACTAGCAACTTCTGTTTTTTGTTACAAATGAAGCAAACTAGTTTTGATGCAAATGAATACATAGCATCAGTAATTTGGAACAATGTCACCATTTTCAATCATTTTTTGCTTTTAATCGTATGTGTTTAACAATTGGATTTTGGCATCATCACTATGTTCTTTGTGATTTAAAACACAGTAATATTGACTCATTACAGGATCAGCTCCAGAAGATATTTAGTAAGAGGGCATTGTGTTTTCAGAGTGGGAATGTGTGATTGCAATACAAATAAAACCCACCTTGTTTTTGATTTACACCAAACATGCCTCAGGCTGCTGTTATAATAAGGTGAGGCTTGCACAAAGATTCACAAAGCAGGCCAGGAACTTCACAAGCCTGTACTGAAAAGGCTCACCCTTCTCAATTGCTCTCTACAGGCTCTGGCCTACATAGGCCTGAAAGTGAGGATCTAGCAGTAAAAGTTAAAAATATACAAACATGCCTTTAAAATAGTTAAACCTCTGGGTCGCTGAGACAAATCCAAAAAGAAATCCTTATAAATCAGTATGTTTACAATATTATTTAAGTGAAAAGATCACACAAAAATCCCACAAAGTCAGAAAAAGAGGCGAAAAGGATGTACCTCAAATAGCAATCCAAGGCAACTAAGTCCCAATACGATGTATAGTAAATCAGAATCTTAAAACAGAAATAATAAATTCAAAAACCATAAGAAATTGAATAAAAAAGGCATTACAGCTAAAGTCAATGATCCACTGCTGTTTTCCTCTCTCTGACCGAATATAAAGGCAGAGGTAGGGCCTGCTTCCTGGAGCTCAACCTAAAGTACAAGGAATGGAGTCACATAAGGACATAGTACATAAATATTAAATAATAAACCAAAATAACATAAATTACATAAACATATGAAAAATAGTCATTCAAAGTTAACAAAAAAAGCACAATTAAACAGAGTATAAATACAAGCCAGGAAGAAAAACACCCTGTCTGTACCATAACAAATGTATATGTGATGGAATAATGCAAATAGGACTTCATCCTACACAACACAACATCACACGTTTGCACTGTTGCTGAGGGAAACACAAAGCTAAGCAGAGGTTATATCGATCAAATGTGTGTAAATGTATAATACATACAGAAAACTCAACACACAATGCTGAGTATAGTCAAATTGTTCAGTGCAACAGAAGATCACAAAATAAGACCAATTACCAAAACAAAAAAAAAAAAAGCAGGCATAAGCATTCAACACTGTCCACATGGAGAACCAACGATTTAGCAGAAGTTTTAATGAGAATGAGCTCCTAAACAGGGAAGAGTTGCTAATTGCTTTATTTAATATGGTAACATGCAAAATAGTCAATAAAGAATTACTGTATATTTGGATCAAATTTATAAGAGAGCCTTGATCTTTCACTCCTTAAAATAGCTGCATATCAGAAAAAGGTTTTCGGGTTGTGATAACTTTGTTAAATTGTCTCAAACCACAAGGTACCAAGTTTTATATCTTGGCTGGCCATTGTCTGCATGTTATTTGCAGTTTCTCCCCAGCTCTTTGGGGTCTGAAATTTCCTCTCACTTAAATAAAATCTGCAGGGTTGGTTGATTGACAGATTTATATTTGGCTTGTTTGCAAGGCTCACTAATGCAAGTAAAGGACTGGGATCCAAATAATCAGTCAGTCAGTCATTATCCTAACACAGGGTCACGGGGGTCCGCTGGAGCCAGTCTCAGCCAGCACAGGGCGCAAGGCAGGAACAAATCCTGGGCAGGGTGCCAGTCAACCACAGGGCGTACACACACACACACACACACACACACACACCAAGCAGACACTCGGGACAATTTAGGATCGCCAATGTACCTAACCTGGATGTCTTTGGACAGTGGGAGGAAACGGAGCACCTGGAGGAAACCCACGCAGACACGGGGAGAACATGCAGTTCTCCTTACTGCGAGGCAGCTGTGCTACCACTGCACCACCATGCCGCTGATCCAAATAATAATAATAATAGTACATTTTATTTATATACAGTAGCCATTGCCCGTGCTCATGGTGCTTATCCAGTATTGTTTCCTCATGATGTTGCTAGATTGTGCTGGATTGCTCCGTAATAGTGTAAGTGACCAATGTAATGTGGCCGCCAATACTGCTGGTTCAGTCCTTGCTTCTGGCTCACTTAGAGACCTGAACAGTCATTTAATCCTCTTGAGAATTGACAATTGTAATGTATTCTGGTCTTCGAAGTCGCCTTAGGCAAAGGTCTTGGCCAAATATGCAGCAGTAATATTAACTGGCATTGTAATAAAAGTGGTATTGCAGTTTATTAGAGGCTGTCAGCTTAACACCTGCTTCCAACACATTGTGCAACTCCAAGTACATCTGTTAACCTGCTTATATGATATAATTGTAAAAATGTATCTACACAATTGAAATACTGTATATGCTGATCTTGTAATTCGCGTTAAGCAAAGGTCAAATATACAGTAATAATAGTGAAAAGTCTGTTCACAAAATGAATGGAGAGAAGGTTTATCAGTCACAAAATGAATGGAGAGAAGGTTTATCAGTCATTTTGCATGAGTGTATTGAGTGGTGAAAGGATATAATTGTGCCATTCTTAGGTAAAGCGTACATGATGATTTGGGGGAATTAAAGGGGCCTGGATTGACAGTGATCAGAGATTTAAGAAACAAATTTTTCATTCAATTCTATCAACATTATGCTATAAAATTCTGATATTCCAACACCTTTCAGACTAAGGTCATGCCAAGTGACTGGCTGTGCTGAGCTGTCAGAAGGTACTAAAGTCTGAATTCATTACATTCAGTATATCAGTTCATGAAAATATGACCCTTAATTTAGAGCTAAAATATGCATAAACTCAATGCATGGACTGGGGATTTATTTTGAATTAAAATGTGTGAAAACACACAGTTTCAATGTTCATCTTTTCCAAGTAATAGCAATGTCACATTGATTGTTTTGTTATGCATCTGTCCAGCAAAGTCACCAATATGATGCTAGAGTCCTTCATGTAAATGACATAAATAGCCACCACAACAAAAATTTCAAATTTTTGGAAAAAAAACTGAACTATAGATAGCCTCACAATCGTTAGGACAACCAGCTTCTCTCTGAAAGAATATGAGATAACCTCTCTGGGGGACTGGGGGGGTTATTGCAGGATGCAGGAACTGGGGGTAACATGGTTTTACAATACTGTATACAAAGATCTTTACACTACTCCTTAAACACCACTTGCACATCCGATAACTTCATTTAATGAGAAAGCCTTTTACGGCCACGTAGATCATATTTTATGCATGCTGCTGAATGATATGCAAACAGCCCTATGCTTGCATAATTTTTATCTGCTTTAAGTCCTGGCCTGTCAGGCACACCTAATCTTTTAGGTGTATCTTTGTTTTTTGATATTAATTTGTTGAGCAATATCTACTGTGTTTGGCATATTAGTCTATTGTCCTTGGAACCAAATACATGTTTTTTCTGAAATTTAAATTCTCTGTAAAGTTCTTCATTATATGAGCACAAAACTGTAGACACAGATTAAGCACATGGAAAGCCATCTTAGAACTGAAAGTCTTGATATTGCACTTGCGCAATTCCCAGTTTGAAAGCTTTGCTTCATAAATACAGAATAACTGATTGGTCCGATGTTGCCTGTTTTAAATAGAATTGATATGATGTCTGACTTTTAGTGCATTGATGGATGTATACAATGACTTGCATACAACTCTCTTAATTAACTGAGATATGAGTCACATTTAAAATACAAAGGAAATTTGTATGAGAATTTTTAAAAAATAAATCGGGACAAGAAAATTGGGCAAGAAATATGTGGCTGCCCCAGGAAACGTGGGACATTTGGTAACCCTGCTGACTGTTCATCTTCCAGCTTCCATGGAGCATTAGGGACTCATTAGTAAGAAGTATTTCCTGGACAGCCTTGGTTGCACACAGCCTTGAAAAAGCAGCATTTTTAAAAATTATATTTTCAACATTTGGTGGACAAAGAACCTGAGTCTTTTCATTGGAGCCATAATGGTGGGATGCTATCACAAGACACAAGAGTTGCGAGTTAATCTAATCTGCATTTCTTTAGGTAAATACATGTGAGTACAGGGAGTATATTGAGACCAGTAACGGTGCACTGCATGATAACGTGCAGTGAATACACTTGACTTGAGCATTCCTAGTTTTCATGCTGTTTCACTGTATGTTTAGCATTCGTTTGCTCAGAGGTTGATGCGCTTACTGCTTGCTGAGCAGCTTTTCTTTTCTCCACCTTAGTGGCTCGCTTCTTCTCTTCTTTCGTCAGCATCTTTTTGCATTGTGTTGCAATTACGTAGTATGTTTTCTTTAATTTTTCATTTAAACTGGCACTTAAGTCTTCAGTCTGCCTCAAGAATGATTTAAGATATGTAGGGGTAGGGCAAGTGACAGCGAAGGTGGTAGGGATGAGAACGGCACCCGTACGCATGTGCCGCATGGCCACCCTGCTGGCTGCTGCCGAGAGTTGATTCTACAATAAAATAACATAAAAATAAACAGAGAAATAGCCTTGGAGGTCAATCATCACCCCGAAAGCGGATAGTAGATGTCACTTAGTATATGTATACCAAATTTTAGCTCAATAGGTCAAACGGTTTCCGAGCTACAGGTGATTTAAAATCCTAGACAGACAAATTAACAGCCACAGTAGCGTATTATATATAAAGAATGTTTTATATTTGAAGGGGATGTGAGCTTTATTCTGCATACAAATTGACTGCACTGAAGCAAAAGCAGGGATGTGTGCAGTTGGTGCAGAGAATCAGTTCATACAGTAGTATGCACGAAGACTGTATATCTGTTGATGTTATTCTGCGAAGGGTAGAAATGTGGCACGTTTAATGAATAAGTGACCAGGAGATGAAATGTAGACATACATAGAAAAAAACATAGTTTATTACTGGAAAAATCAATGAATCAAGACAACTAAGCCAGAACACAAAACTAAATCATTGCCAGAATTCAGATGCTAAAAGGTCATAAGCCATGAGCACAAATACAATATACTCACATGCTGGAAGTTTTTGATCTGTATCTGATATCTCGAGCATAGCACTGATGTTTGTATTTCGGCAATGGTGATGTCACGTGCTGCACACTAAACAGTCTTCAGAGCCTTGTAACGAGATAGAAACTGCTAACAAACACCAACAAAATGGCATTGTGGAAAGACATGAACTGAATTTAACTACTAAAAGAATTAAATGTTGGAAATAGATTATCCAACTTGCAGAACTCCAATGTAAATGCAAAATATCCCAAAAACATGAAACTTGACAAGCAATCCAGATCACAACAGTTATGTATCCATCTAAACCTGCTTAATTCCTATCGATGTGGTCGGTGTAGTATATATTCCAGTAGCATGAGGCACAACATAGAAAGAGAAAAAATCAAAATAGCCAGAGAGAAACCCATGTGGACAAGAAGAGAACATGCAAACTTTACATAGAAAAGGCAAACTGAATTCAGACTGATGACTCTGGTCCAGTGCTAAGTATCACCTCACTGTGCTACCATATGTATAAGGTACATACAGTGGACTGAGAGAGTATTCAGAACCCCTTCACTGTTTATAACATTTTGCTGTGATGTTGCCTTGTGCTAAAATTATTTAAATTAATTGTTTCCCCACATCAAGCAACACTCATTACCCCAGAAAAACACAGCAAAACAGAATTTTTAATATTTTTACAAATGTATTAAAAATTAAAAGACCACATTTACTCAAGTATTCTAGACCCTTTACCGAGCACTTAGTTGTAGTACCTTTGGCAGAGATGGCAGTCTAGAATCTTCTTGGGTATGACATGATAATCTCTGCACCCCTGGATTTTGGGATTTTCTGCTGTTCTTCTCTGCAGATGGTCTCAAGCTCTGTCAAATTGGGTGGAAACCATAAACGGACAGCTATTCTCCGGCTTCTCCAGTGGTGTTTGATTGGGTTCAAGTCTGGGCACCTCAAGGACATTCACAGAGTTGTCCCTAGGCCACTGTATTGTCTTAGCTTAGTTCTTAGGGTTGTTGTGCTGTTGGAAGGCGAACCTTCTGCTTAGTCTGAGGTTCAGAGTGCTTCAGAGCAGGATATCATTAAGGATATATATCTGTAGTTCCCTTCACCCTTATCTACTCCCCTAAGTCCCTTCCACTGAAAAACAACCCCATAGCATGATGCAGCCACCACCATGCTTCATTATTGGAATTGTATTGCAAAGATGATGAGTGGTGCATGGTTTCCTTGAGACATGATGACATAATATTGGTTTCATCATACCAGAGAATCTTGTTTCTCACAGTCTGAGAGTCCTTTAGGTGCCTTTCTGGATACTCTAGTTGAGCTTTCATACAGTATGTCTTTTACTGGGGAGAGGCTTTCTGTCTGTCTTAAAGCCCTGATCAGTGTATTGTTGTAGTGACTATTATCCTTCTGGAAGTCTTCTCTGTCTTCACACAGGTTCTCTGGATCTCAGCCAGAGTGACCATTGGGTTCTTGGTCATTTCTCTTTCCATGGCACTTCTCACATGATTGCTCAGTTTGCCCAGGAGGGCATTTCCAGGAAATGTTGTGGTTGTTTCAAACTTATTCTGTTTAAAAATTATGGAGGCATGCGTGCTCTTGGGAACCTTCAATACTGCAAACATTTTTTGTTCTATAGCCTACCTCAGATCTGTGCCTTGACACAATTCTGTCTCTAAGCTTTTCTGGCAGTTCCTTTGACCTCATGGCTTGGTTACACATTGAAAACTGTTTGACCTTCTATAGACAGGTTTGCGCCTTAACTGATCATGTCCAATCAATTGAACTAACCAAAGGTGGACTCCAAACAAGGTGTAAAAACATCTCAGTAATGTTCAATAGAATGGGATGCACCTGACCCAGCTGTCAAGTGTCATTGCAAAGGGTGTGAATACTTGTGTCAATATGATATTTCAGGTTTTTTTTATTGATAGTAAGTCTGCAGACATTTCTAAAATCCTGTTTTTGTTTTTTTATTTTGGAGTATTGATGAAAATTAATTAAAATGAATTTAAGCGATTTTAGCATAAGGCTGGGACATAGCAAAATGTGGAAAAAGTGAAGGGGTCTGAGTACATAGTGAAGGCACTGAAAATATATAGGGAAGAGAGTTTTAACAAGGCTTACCTGAAAGAGTTAAAGATGTGAGTCAGCCTTTCAGGCATATTTTAAATTTCACAGGACTTAAATTAAAGCAAGAACTGGAGAGGTTGGTTTCAGTCCTTGTGTAGGAGCTCTGTTAAATCCTACTTTTATTATTATTGTTGTTTACTGTAAAAGGTTAAGACAGAATCAGTTGTAAATTGGATTTTCTTCTTTTAATCCTTATATTATTAGGTTGCATTAAATATTGAGAGTGAAATTGGGAGTGTATAGGCGTACATAGTGCCAGTTTAATTTTGTTCAGTGATGCCCTGACACCCTTTGCAGTCGTCTATTTGGTCATGGGCTCCCCACACAACATGAACTGTTGTTTGAAAACTGAGATTCAATTTTTTTGAGTGTAACTTCTAGAGTAAACCAGAAATTGTTCTGAATTCATGTTGACCCCTAAGCAATACTTATTTTTGAAGGGACTGAATATTGTGTTTTTGATGAGCAGGTGGTCTTGGCCTGTCACATGTATTAAACTGACATGAAAAAGCATCAAGTCATGGAAAGCAATAAACGTCATTAATAAGTAGACTGTCACAAGATTGTGCAAGTCTTCTTCCTTCTTCCCTTCCTGATGGACAACTTATGACATGCCAAGCAATTAACTGCACAGAGAATCTTGTATAGGCAGTTATTTGGGGATTATGTAGATGAGCCTATGCTGAAAAATGTTCTGATTAGGGCACTGCGTACAATCCTACATTGTAGGAAATGAGGAAGTGAGACTAGAGGGCATGTCTAAGGCAGGGTCATGGTGAAAGATTAACTTGAATGACTTTTCTGCTTAAACATCAGAAAGAATGAGCTGAGAAATCCCAGTAAAGTTGACAGGCCAGAGAACTTTACACTTTTTTTCAGTATATTGCAGAACTATGTGATATTCCATTTTTTTGACATCCGCATAACATATGCTGACATTTCAGATGAAGCTGTACATTCTTCTCTGAAGCGGAGCTGAACACAATAGACAGCTGCAGGGTCTTTATCTCCTTTTGCCTGCCATTACTGTTTTATTCTGGCTACAGGAACCATAGTGAGGCAGACATTCCCGAAAACAAAGTCTGCCCTGAGTACCTGTCTGTGCTGCTCATCTTCTTCAAAGCTATGCTGCAGCCACATTCTTTTTTTTTTTTGAAGCAGCTTTCTCAGAATCCTCAATAAACCTTTCAGCTTCATTCACTTTACTTCCTCTTCCTATTGTATCCCTTTAATTATTGCTTGATGCTCTCGATCCGGGGAGAAGTGAATATTTTCCTACATGATGATGCCCCATGGCTCAGTGCAGGAGTGTTGTAAATTGACCTGCTGAGTCATGTCTGGCCAATGCAGAGTCATCACTTATTCTAGCATTCACATCTTTAGGAGGAAAATTAAGTTCCACAGATACAGGATTTGAACCCAGACTAATGGAACTATTTTGGCCTCCCTTGATGTTATTACATTTCAGTTACACTCATTTATTCATTTACTCATTCCATTGGACAGATCTAGAGCAGTGGTTCTCCAGTTCATCTCCCAGTGTAGCACTGTGTCTGTAGGTTTTCATCCCAAACCAGTTAGTCACTCTAACATCTAATTGATCTAATTGTTTAATTAGCTCGCCTTTTCATTCCCTTATTTTAATCCACAAAAATGCACTAATATGAAGTTTACATTTAGAAGAAATTCAGAAATATGTATAATTTGTTATAGCTTTGAATGTTTCAACTTTCTTGTATTTCACCTTTTGTAGTAGTTTATGCCCTCTTAAATGTCTCCAGATACTAACAGTTAGTGATGCCCATTGTAAACACAGGAGCAAATAACAATGAATACTAAAGGGGAGCACATACTGTATTTCTGTGTCATGTTCAGTTGTGTACTAATAAGTAAGAAAAGACTTAACGCATACTACCATTTCTGCAGGAGTTCATGCCAACCAACTTCTGCTTTTTAACCAGACTCCTGTCATTATTAAGCAAGTTGTTTTTTCCCAGTTTCAACCTCTTTTGTGTCAATTTAGAGCTTACAAAAGTGATTGGCTATTTTTTTTTTAACTGTAGCAGTATTTACACTGAGGAGAAATGTTTTTAGGCTTTTTAAGTTTCTTTTTTTTTTTTTGTTCTAGTTGTTTAAGCTTTTTCCTGATAATTAGCATGCAAGTGAATATGACTTTGAAATAGCTGTTCCCCATTATAATTCTCAATGTATTTGCACCTGTGTCTGCACTGCTTATCCTAAATTGGATACAGATGAGGGAGCAAACTCCACAGAAAAGCATGGATTAAAACGATTATGTGAAAGTAAAGCTAAGCATTTACAGCTATGACAAAAGAGACAAATTCCTGAATCTCTTTCATAGGTAAATTTCTGTATTTCCCCTTGGAAATAATAAACTTTATCTTATCCAGTGTAGTCTAATCTAATCTAATCTAATCTAATCTAATCTAATCTAATCTAATCTAATCTAATCATGTTATCACATTTTAATGAATGGTAAACACTTTATAATTAAACAATTAGATATGTTAGCATTTAGTTTGGCACATTGTTTTGTGATACTGATTGGAATGAGGACCCTGCAACAACAGTGGTGTCCCAGAACTGAATTTCAGAATCACTAGTCTTGGGCAGGGGCTTCCAAGTTCAGCCCTGATCTCCAGGTATGCATTGTTTCATAATAATCTCCTAATCGTTCTAACTTTACAAGTCATTTTTAGATTTAATTGATCTCATTGTTTAATTAGGTGACCTTTTTCTAATTCTTATTTTTAATTAATGAAAGTGCAGTATTGAGAAATTGATATTTATTAGAATTTAAGATTTTTTTGCCAGCTTTAAATGCTTAACTTTTGTCTTTTTTTTTTTTTTTTTTGCTTTCACTATTTTTCTATGGAATTTTCTTTCTTAATAGCCCTAATAGTATCTGAATACTGGCAATTAATGTTCAACTTCTTGATGGTTATCCATTTGTGTACCTATCCACCTTAATAAAAGGATAAATGTCTGTGTGTCTTTCTGTGTCTCCGTCTGGTTGCTATGTCTCTGCCATTCTAAAAGATGGAGCATCACAAACATTTTTAGTAATAGAATGCATTGCATTTTTAATTTCAACATATGGTACATCACAAACATTACCAATGCCTTTACGAATCCCATGCCAAATGGCATATAACAGAAACATATGCATTGCATTGTACACTGCAAATATTAATGCCGAGGTGTACGTTGATTACTTAGATTTCAACCCATGTTAACTTAATAACCAAAACTGAATTCCTGAAGTTAGAAAAATGTCACCTAGTCTTGCAAATCTGGATTTATGCTGCAAAATGCTGATGTTATAGTCAGAAACTGACAAGAAAAGCATGAATTCCTGCTAAATATGAGTGGTGCTGTCTGGTGGTAGTAGTATAATAATATGGAGGAGAATAGCAAGAATGTTTACTTTGCAAGCATTAAGCCTCTTAATACACACTGAGCATTGCTGGCTATAGTGTATTCTTTTTCAAATTAATAATGCACCATATCACAAAGCATACATTATCTGATGCTGGTTCTGTGGACATGCTAATGATGTCCGTTTGCTCCAATAAATTGCACAGTCCTTGGTTTTGAATCCAGCAGAGCTCCTTTACAATGATCTGAAACAAAAGTATAACATCATGGATGTTTGGCTAAAAAATCTGTATTGACTATGTGAGGTTATTGAGTCAACATAGACCAGAATCCCTACGTTTTACTTCAGATGCCATGTTGGATGCAACAACTTGAAAAAAATCGGACTTTTCTGGCGTCAAAAGAGGACACTACCCAGTATGATGTAGATGTTCCTACATAAACAGCCATAAAGCCAGTAATTGACTGGGCAATATACATAGTCTTTATTCTTTTAAAAGCTGAGGTATTGTCAAGTTTTTCCAGCTGACTACAGCCATTGTGTGTAGATATTGGGATACTTAATATTACATTAATGGTGAGCACATGGTTCTTTTGGTTATACACTTGTTTTTTTTCCTTCACTGAGGACACATAAGTGGTACAGACTGTGGTATTCTAAAATACTGTGGTATTCAGACATGAATTATGTTGTTCATTGTATGTTATGAGTTTCTTAATGTAAATAAATAGCAAATTGAACTTGCCATTATTTATCCTGTGTACTATTCATTTCATTCATAATGAGTTATTTCAGTCCATTTTAATATTACATAGCATTATTCTTTGCAGGGATCCACTTTATTTTTTTTCCTGTACTTAAGATGACTTGCTCTGTCCAGCACATGATATGAGACAACAATGACATTGTGCCTGCAAAGCTCATTTCTTTGTACACGTGGTCACTATATCCTACCTTAAAAAAATTAAAAGGCAGGTATCAGTGTGGCTGTTGGCACCTTGGGCCTTTTGAGTATTTATCAAAATAGACTTGTCTGCTAAACCTATTTTTTTTTCCCTGCAGTGCAGCTGCTTTTTCCAGTTGTGTTTTGAAAACTAATGCGTCTGAGTAAGCTCAGAATTCCAAATTGAAAAGAATGTGTTTTATACTGGGGGGAAAAAAACCTGCAGAATTTTGCGATGCGGCAGAAGTTAACGGGTCAGTCTGCAGTGTCCTCCTTTAGCATTTTGTACACACGGTTCTCAGTCAAAATGTCAGTAATTAGTATTTTTTCATTGCCACTGTTTACCCTTATGGCTATGTTACATTAATCAGACCAGTTGATTTCTTCACACACTTCTGCTGAATAATTCATTGGCTTAAAGTCCCCAAAGCTAGTGTGTCACTGAGAGGATGTGCAACATTGGTGTTAATGGCCAAAGTAAACCACCAAAGGAGTATTGTTGGTTTGTGACTAAGACGTGTTATGTTTAATGTAGGGGTGATGAGGTGGTGTAGTGATTAGCATTGTAGATAGATGGATAGATAGAACTTTATTTGTCCATAGGGAAAATTTGTCTTTTTACAGAAACTCAATACATAAATATTGTGACAAGCAGCAAAAGCCCCCTAAATACACAGGAGAATGATTTAACAGAAAGAAAACTTAAAGTATTCTCTTCCAACTTGGCTAAATGTAAACGAGCATTCACAGTCACAGCAAGGTATTATAAAAGCGATTTGCCGTTGGTATTAAGAAGCTCCTGTAGTGTTTCTTGACATACTTCTGCTGAGTAATTCATTGGCTGAAAGCCTTCAATGTTACTGTGTCACAGAGAGGATGTGCAGTGTAACAAAGGTGCTATATGGGAGCCTGACCCGACACAGATGGACACGGAGGCACGTGTAAAATAAATAAACTTAATTTTTCTACACCTGTGGGGCACGTCTTCCCCGTAATCCACACAGGCACAACACAGTCACAAGTGCACAAACACCAAATTAAACACACCACAAAGTACTCTTTTCTTCCTCTACCACTCCTCTCAGGCAACCTCATCCTCCTCCTCCTGACTCTGGCTCCCAGAATGGTGGCTGCTGGCCCCTTTTATATTTCACCCGGAACTCTCCAGGTGTTTGATTGCTGAGTTCCGGCTGCACTTCTGGGAGTGGTGAAAACACTGTCTATAAGGGCTCAGAAGTTCCAGCTGCCACACCCCCTGGCAGCGCCTGCGGGTCCCAACAGGGCTGCACCCAACTCTAATTCCCATGGAGCCCTTCGGGAAACCGAGGCTCCGCTCCAACCCAGGGGGCCGGCCATCTAGCATCCAGGGGGAGGTATTGCTCCATCCAGGGCTGCTCCCCCTGAATATAGAGTGAAGGGGCGTCCTGTCTGCCACAGCAGCATTGTTGATAATGGCCATCAGTTTTGTCTTCATTCTCTCCTCCTCTGCTAACTCCAGGGGGTTGAGAATGTTGATAAATGAACCTGCCTTTTTAATCAGCTTGTTGCTTTGGTGGACCTCTCTTCAAGTGAAGTTACCAGCCCAGCACACCACAGCATAAAAAAACCATAATGACTGTCACTTCCCATATTGAAGGAACAGTCTGTTATGCTGTTTCTTATATGATTCGTCTGTGTTACAAGACTACTCTGCACTCTCACTATTTCTGTGGACTTTGCATATTTTTTCCATATCAATGATCCATATGGGTTCTTCTTTGGATGCCCCATTTTCTTTCCATTTTTAAAATAAATGTTTCTGAGCAGTAATGTCCAAGGGGTTTCCTTGCCATTATTGGTCACTGGGCTGACCAAATTCTCCTGTTGCACAACTGGATGAACTCCAGCTTACTGATTCAGAGGCCTGGGGCCATATGCAGTCTCTCTGTGTCAGGATGGAACCCTGAGTTATTTCTTGCTGGTAACACGTGAGGTGTAAGTACACCCAATGCCCCTTCTCCTACAACATTGTACTTTAAACATTTTTTTTTTACATTTTTGTCTCAATCATTTAATTTGCTTTGGAAGCAGGAAACTTTCTAGTCGTCTTGCTAGCTGCATGATTCATATTGTATCCTTCAGTTTTGCTATGTACCTCTTCCTGACACTTTGGCCTTCTGACTAAGGAGGCAGAGTGTAAACCACAAGGCTGTCCTTTCAGTCTCAACCTGAAACTCTCTATCTGACCCTGAGAGAGTCACTTACCTTGTCAGTCTGCACTATATGACCTTTTAAAAGTAAGCATCTGAAGAACCTCCACAGCTCTGCTCCATAGAAGAGCCAATAAAATTGCATACATGTGATAACGTTGAAGTGCCTTTGCATTACATGTCAGTGATGTTATGTGACATGCTGTGTTACTTACATTTATTTACTCAGCAGATCATTTTATACAAAGTGACTTACAAAAGAGGTCAACTTAATTAAAACATCAGTCTGGATGATTGTTAAGGAACAAGTACTACAGGACAAGGGTACCAAGTTGATCATAACTTAGAAGAGCTTAGAAAAAAGTACAAGCTGGCTACACTTCCTAGAAGCTAATGTCAGTTAAGCAGAAATCCACTAAACAAGTCTTCTTAAACACATTGAGGGTGTCAGAATTATAAAGGTGTCTTTCAAAACCCAGCCATTTCAAGGTATACATTGCACATTATTATTATAAAACATCCTTACACGATTGTTAAGATTAAGGTTTTATCTTACTCAGGAGTAATGATGACTATTGAGTAGATGTTTCTTGTAGTGGTCACAGGCTGCATTGACACCCTTCTTGGAGTTTTCACTGTGTAAATTATGTGACATATACATCTAAGCTGATTGGACAGCTCCTGAATTGCAGTGCTCCGCAGGACTGCTTCCTAACCAGCTTGACCCTTTAAGGACGTAGAAAGGCTGTTGATGGCAGTGGTCTTGGTGGCTTAATGGCATTGACACTGTTCCTGGAAGTAATTCCATGGTGACTGCTGGATGGGGTTGAAAGCCACTTGGGTCCAGTAGCTGACTGAGCCTAGAATTGGGTGGGGGAAAAAAAAAAATAAGAATTGTTTTTGAGCAGGAAGTAAAAGTGTAAAGAAGAAAGTGCCACATTGGATCCTCAAGGTAGGGGAAGCGGACAAGCCACCCTTCCTGCCTGAAAATGACCTATGCATAGAGGTGGCTGGCAGGTTGGTTTTCTGTTCTGTTCACTTTGTGACTATTGTGTGCTCCATTGCTGTTTTTAATAGTAAACATATTACTATTGACCTCTTTTGTATAATTCTGGTTAGGGAGGACTACTGTGAGTATGCCCCCTCATCTTACACTCCGATATAAAATTTAATGATGCTGAGTAGTGCCTCATTAATGTTTTGTCACCTCTCAAGTGTGTCACATGTGAGTTCACTCAGCTTGCACAAGAGTTTCTACAAAGCTGATGCTGCGACCTCACTAGCCCACCTGTACATGTGACTCCTTTTTATCCATTGCTCACAAACATGAACAGTATAAATTGCATTCATTTATTTTATTATTTCTCCTCATCCCTCAAGCCCAATTTAGATAAGCCAGTGCTTGATGCCATTCCCTGGAAATGATAATTGAAAATTGTTTGATCTCCGTTCAGTTATTCTGCAGCTTCTATTTCAAAATACTAATGAATTATCTATGAGATGAACAAAGTGTCTTTGATGACAGCGATGTTCCCCTGTTTCAGTAAATGCCCATTTATGCACCGTAGTGAGTGAGATGCCAAGCTGGAGGCTTTCCATAAACCTTACTGGTCTGCTCTGCACAAAGCTGCCTCATGCCCCCTATGCTAAAACAACATTTGTGTTTTGTTGTGTCAGTGCCAGGTGGCCAGTTTTTAATCACAACTGGCTGGCATTTCTCTTTATGGATGCCTCCTGTCTCACCTCTGAAGCTGGCACTGGTAACAGCTCCTTTGGCATGGCATGCCAGCAATGTGTTGCAGTTACCGAGATTAAGATTTTTTTTTTGTCTGGCTTGATAATTGATTTTATTTAATCATTTATTATTTAATAATGTAAATCTGTATTTTTCTTTCCTAGTGGCATGTGTCATTTGAAGAAAAAAAGATTAAGACATGTCTAAGATGGATTGAAATCAAAGAAGTCAACATAGACCATAGCATTAATGTTTGCATTGCTTATGTCTCTTTTATATACCATTTGGTATGAGATTTGTGAAAGCAGTGTTAATGTTTGTGATGCACCACCTATTCAAATGACAAATGCATAACATTTTGTCACTAAAAATGTCTGTTATGCATCATTTTTTAGAATGACAAGGACATAGCAACAGGACAGACACACAAACACTTATCCTTTTATTAAGGTAGATGTTTTGCTTTACATATACTTTTCTATACACAGAGCAAATGTTTTCTAACATGTGGAGCATGATGGCTTAGTGGTTAGTACTTCTGTCACTGAATGTACGTAGTTTGCACTTTCTTCCCATTACTGAGAGTTTTATCCTCACTTCTCCTGCTAGTATATCAGCTTTTCTTCCACATTTAAAAGATGTACAGCTTGTGTTAATTGGTGCCTAAATTGGCTTTATGTGGGAAAGGTAGTGGCCTGTACTGGGCTGACATTCTGTCTGATTCCACTAAAGCAAAATGTTGCCTGGGTAGATTTCAGCGCTACACCACCCGGTAATGTAAGAAATTAATGAATTGATTTACTGCTGTGTCTGGCTAGCTTTGCTACTTCCCTGGGAATTCAGTGATAAAGTTAAGTGGTTTTTCGAAAGTTATCCTCACCCCCAAGGTGGAGGTAAAATGGAATTAAAATGACCACTTAGCTCGTTCTAATGTGGAAGGTCAATAAGTATAGTTAAGTCACCCATAGAGAAACAGAAGAATTCTGTAATCTCTTGAGCTAATTTAAAAGAGTAATCAAAAAATGGAAGGGGTGTCTTATTAAAGCAGATACTTTCATCTTTTTTCCGTTGGCAGATTTCCAGCTTCTAACTGTCAAGGTTTACTATTTTTTAGTTTATGAAGCCCTTTGTCTTAGGGCGGAAGTATGTTTTTGTGATTTTTCTCACTTACAACATCAGGAGATTTGGCGACCCTCTCAAATAAGGACTCATTTGTAGTGGTGTTTTGGCACAAAAATTCAAACCAGGCTTTTTCTATATGTGTGTAGACTTCTCTAAAGTAGACATGGACTTACTGTACTAATCGTATCTGTCCCTGTTTGACTAATGACTAGAAAAACATGCAAGTTAAGGCAGTTGGTTGCTGGTGCTTGGTCTGTCTCAATTGGCATCAGATATATGTGATACCCACAGCCATTGTTGTCATCTGACAAAATACGACCATTTAGATTTAAATGCTAAGTAAAATGAGAGCCTTGCAAAAACCTACTACTCGGGAAAATAAACTGTAATAATAATAATAATAATAAATTTTATTTATATTGCACTTTATATTTTAGCAATCCCAAAGTGCTACAGAGTAAAAATAGAATAATAAAATTAAAAAAAAGAACAGAAGAGTCTATAAAATACTTTAACAAAATGACTTTCTAAAAAGATGAGTTTTTAGGTTTCGCTTAAAGGCCTCAGTCGACTGTGGGGCTCTCAGGTAATCAGGGAGGGCATTCCACAGCCTCGGCGCCACCGATGAAAACGCCCTGTCACCCATGCTGCTGAGCTTAGTTCTGGGGACTTGAAGAGTGTTAGTGAGTACAGAGCGGAGGGAACGTAAGGAGTTATGAGGGGTAAGGAGTTCCTGTAGATAAAGAGGGGCATGTCCATAAATGCACTGATGGGTAAGAAGGGAGACCTTTTACTCTATTCTGAATGAAACAGGGAGCCAGTGAAGGGTTTTCAGGATTGGGGTGATGTGATCATACTTTCGCACCCTCATCAGGATCCTGGCAGCGCTGTTCTGAATATACTGGAGTCTCTGGATACTCTTGCCAGGAATCCCAATGAGGAGTGCATTACAGTAATCCAGCCTGGAAGAGACAAAGGCATGGACGAGCTTCTCTGCATCTGCCAGGGTGAGTAATGGGCGGAGTTTGGCGATGTTCTTGAGATGGTAAAAAGATGACTTACAGAGATATTTGATGTGGGTGTCAAAAGTAAGTTAGGAGTCCATTCTAACACCCAAATTAGTAACAGATGTGGAAAGAGGAATATTTTGGCCAGAGAAAGTAATACTGGTGATGGTAGAAGAGCGAAGATGATGTGATGTACCAACTAAGATGGCTTCTGTTTTGGATCTGTTCAACTGAAGAAAATTGAGCCTCATCCAAGCCTCTATCTCCTCCAGGCAGGTAGACAATGTAGAGGTTGGCAGAGGAGCAGTAGAGGAGGTGGGAGTAGTCCTGAGGTAAAGCTGAGTGTCATCGGCATAGCAATGGAACGATAAACCATGTCTGCCAATGACAGTTCCAAGGGGGAGCATGTAGATAGTAAAAAGGATAGGGCCCAGCACAGAGCCCTGTGGAACACCACAGGCGACGTTGTGGGTGTGGGACTTTGCGCTGCCAAGGGCGACATGCTCAGTTCTGCCAGTCAGGTATGATGTAAACCAATTTAGAACAATTCCTGAGAGTCCAATAGTGTATTGCAGGCGGTGAAGAAGGATGTTATGGTCTATTGTGTCAAAAGCAGCTGTCAGGTCAAGGAGGATAAGTAGTGAAGGTGAACCAGTATCTGCCGTCATCAGAAGATCATTGGTGAACCTGACCAGGGCTGTTTCAGTGCTATGGCCAGGGCGAAAACCAGACTGAAACTTTTCAAACAGATTGTTCAGTTTGAGATGATCGTGAAGTTGTGCTGCAACTATTTTTTCCAGGACTTTGGAGAGAAATGGAAGATTGGAGATGGGCCTATAATTGGAGAGAACTTCAGGATCCAAGGTGGATTTTTTCAGTAGAGGTCTGATGACAGCAGTTTTTAGTGCAGAAGGAATATGGCCAGCCAGGAGGGACTGATTTATTATCCTGGTGATAAGTGGAGAGATGGCAGAAATGTTGGCCCTCAGCAAGGGTGAGGGGAAAGGGTCCAGGGAACTAGTAGACGGTTTCATTTTCCTGATGACATCCTCCACCTCTTCCCGTGTGGCAACAGAGAAAGAGCAAAGAGGATGGATGGTCTCAGACAATGAGTCAACAGTTGGGAAGGGCAAGATATCCTTGGTAGAGAGGTGTAAATGGATATTATCAACTTTTTGTTTAAAAAAGTTGATATACATGTTGCATCTGTCATCAGTGGTCTCAGAATGGGCAGGTAAAGGAGGTTTGACAAGATGATTTATGGTTGAAAAAAGTTTTTTAGGGTTGCTGGAGCCATTTCTGATGATGGTGGAATAAAACTTGGACCGTGCAACCTTCAGAGCTTCTGCATACACTCTCATGTGTTCTCTGTAAGCCTGTTTATGGACAGTCAGCCCAGAGGCCTTGAGCCGCCACTCAAGGACACGCCCAGCCGCCTTCATTTTTCGCAGCTCGCAGGTATACCAAGGTGCTGAGCACGAGAATGAGACGGACCTAGATGTTAAAGGGGCGTGGAAGTCCAGGAGACTGCTCAGGGACTGGTTGTAAAAATCCACAAGGTCAGCAACAGAGAGGGAGCTGATAAAGTCAGAGGAGAGAAATGTAAGGTCCAAGGCCAAGGCATCCACATTGATATTCTTCAGATTTCTGAAGTAGATCTGTCGTTTTGGTTTGATACGGGAGGAGAAAAAGGGCAGCTCCAATGACACAACTTTGTGGTCTGAAATACCAAGATCAAATACCTGTAGATTCCTGATTGGGGCACAGTTTGAAATGACCAAGTCAAGAGTGTGACCCCTAGAATGTGTGGGAACATCAACATGTTGTTGTAGGTTGAGAGAATCTAGCAGCTCAAGGAAATCAGCAGTGAGATAACCTGTGGGATTGTCAACATGAATATTTATATCTCCTAAGATTATGATGTTGGCAGAAGTAGCACAGAGTGTTGTGAGAAGATCAGTAATTTCCGGAATAAAGGCAGAATTGGGTTTTGGAGGTCGATAGATAAGGAGAACAGTCAGGGGAAACGGGGGCTTACATTTAAATGCAAGGCACTCACAGGAAGATATTGCAGGTATCGAGATAGGGGACAACCCCAGGTCCTGACGGTGGATAACAGCTATTCCACCACCACGCCCAGTGCTGCGAGCTGCCTCCAAGTAACTGTAGCCAAGTGGACAGGCTTCATTTAAGGCAGAGTAAACCTCTGACTGGTGCCAGGTTTCTGTCAGACACATGAAGTCAAGTCCTTTTTCCCTGATGTGTTCTTCAATCAGTATGGATTTATTGCTGATAGATTGAGAGTTAAATAGTTCAAATTTAACCAATGACTGTGAAGTAAATCTCTGTACAGGACGCAGAACATTAAAATCCACTTTACGC
Organism: Erpetoichthys calabaricus; assembly: GCF_900747795.2. Taxonomy (NCBI): domain Eukaryota; kingdom Metazoa; phylum Chordata; class Cladistia; order Polypteriformes; family Polypteridae; genus Erpetoichthys; species Erpetoichthys calabaricus. Next base: position 159,427,525 of record NC_041402.2, on the reverse strand, counting down.
AGCTTAGAATTCATTCCACAAAATAAATCCAGCCGGGGATGTGAAAAATGAACCGGCTGGGATGACGTTAACAAAGACGCACCAGCCGTGGCGGCTGATATTGTCGTGATGCGGCGTAGGTTGTTAAAGTTCACTCCCCGGCGGCGGTGACGGAGCGAGGCAGGGAAGTGTACCAGAGCATCCGAGGGCAAGAGGCATTTCGGGAGCATTGACTCATGTTGGGAGCCAGGAGAGTTGTTCCTAGAGAGGATCCGGGAGGCTCGGAGCCGAGCCCTGGTGCCTCCACGCTTCCCACGGCGGCGGCGTTTCCATCGGCGACCGGCCAAGCCGTGGACAGTGACGAGGAAGGCCGGGACTTCCTCAAACAGTCGGCCAAAGGTTTGACTGAACTCCGGAGTCAAATGTCGAGAAACCCCCGCACTCGTTCGAAGAGCCAAAAGGGTGAAGCGATCATAACGAATGATCGAGTCAGGAAGAGCATCACAGGAGTAAGTAAGCCGAGAAAAAAGCAGGAGTAACAAGAAACACAAAAGCCAGAGTGGCTGACGGCGTGCCTCAACAGTCGGCGCCATCTTTTTTTCTCTGTCTATGAACTGCCTAATGGAATACCCAAAAATAATATATTTTCTTTATATTATTGGCACTATAAAATTTGTCATGATGGCTGAGAAAATTTTTTAACCTCATATTTTAATGCAGAACAGAGAAAAAATGTTTCTGATACTTTGGGCACTTTCCCACTGCAGGGACATTTTTGAGGAACCAGGGACTTTTAGAAAACTCATTAACGTTTGCAGCATTCCCACCTCAGGAACTCGGGCCATTTGTAGTTCCTGGTACATTTTTTTTAGCTCCTACTCCAGGGTATGTACTTCTCGTTCTCCTAGGAATTGTCACAGGTGGGGCTACTGCAATGAATTGTGCTGCTTGGTTGACCACAAGGATTGGCGCCATCTTACACATGTGTTAGTAGTTTGGACACTGTGGAGATATTGATGAAGATGGATTGCTGCACATCACATTGTATCTCTTTTATTAGCCATCTCCCTAGTGTGCCAAGCCATGCACCACTTGGAATCAATAATCTCCTCCGTGAAGTCACAATCGCTCAAAAGAAATTGGGATGGAGTTCCCCAATGAACTCCCATTCATGCTGCACTTTGCAACGCATCACTCTACATATACTGCATCAAAGCAATAAGGGGCAGTGCAGTGGGGGGCTGTGAAGTCCAGAGGGCATCGAAGCATTGCTGTTCTTTGCACGTCACATATTTTGCATAAAGGTTACACTTCCTGTTGTGTGGTAGGAATGCAACACACTAAAGGGTCCCACGGCCTACATCTTACAGAAACTCACTGATTCCTAAAAACAAAGCTCCTGCAGTTGAAAAGTGCCAATTTTAAGTAAAAAGTGACCAACATTAGACAGCAGCAAACAATACAAAAACATCCAAGTAAAACATCTCACATTGTTCATGTTGCATAATCCACATCCAGTTGTATGCTCACAGCACTCAAAACACATGTAATTTTACTAAAACACCGTTAAACAAGTCACTCCTGAAAAGTGCTCTTGTGAACTAACACAGAACACACTCAGATGTGCCCGAGTATTTGAACTGAAGACCTGCCTCCCCCACCTCTTTCATTGGTCACAAGTCCAGCTCAGTAACAGCTTATTCATTGGCTCACATTGTGTTTCACACAATATCAACAAAAATCATGCACTGAGAGACGTGTACAACTAAAAATTACAAGTAGAAGTGAGTGAAGAATATGCATAGTACTGGTGCCATATCCAAGATGCAGGCAGTTTCACAGCCTGCCACTGAATGATTTTGAGGTACTTCAGTTGTGGGTGTAAATATAAATGTAACGACGGGAGGGTTCTCTGGAGTTCAGTTGCTCATTCGAGTCTGACCACTGGCCACTTTAGTTTGAAAGCATTTTCTGGAAGTGACTAATTTACCAATATTTCAGTGAAGATGCATGGGTTTGGGACATTGTGAGCATATGGCTGGGTGTTTTGACATTGAATTATACCAGGGGTTTCCCTTAATGATTCAAGCACTATCATCAGAGTGTGGCAGGAATTGAGCATGATCCAGTTGTTGTGAAACAGTGGATTATACAACACAAGTAACTTGAAATTTTTTTAATGGACGTTTTGAATTGCTTACCCGAAACACTGATACAGAGCGATTTATCATTTTTGAGTTTAGTTTTCTTATTTTACACATCATCTAATGAGCCTCCTCTAACACCACTGCTCTTGGCTAATTGTAGATTGGCGTCCACTATGTGATTTTTATGGGCTCACAAAGAGGGCCTTCCCAGAATTTTGCATAGCTGTGTGACTAGACAAGGTTTTCCGAAACTAAGGATGGATATTACGTTTATGATTACTGATTCAGTTTCAAGCTACCTGTTTAAGTGAATCGATTCTTTTCATTCATTTAATGTACCACTTAGGGCCTGTTCTGGAGTTCCCTTTGGAAAAATTGAAACAATATACACCGTAATTGTCATAGCAAATGATTAAGTATTGTTACACATACACACACATAAATAAGAGTAATCAGTTCCAACCATTCCCAACATACCACCAAAATGAAGGGGAATGGTGTGGCACTCCTGCTCCACAATGCTACAGTCTTTAAACAGAACATTTTACATGATTCTCTTCTAAACTTAAATAGCAGATGTAGTTGATATGGCAATAGTGATTGAATTAACATGTTGATGTACTTTTGCTGTAAATGTTTAATAAGGATTACGGTTACCTATCATTGCTTAGAGGTTCCTGCATTGTGCATGCGCCTGGATGATAGTGCGGATAGTGACACAAACTAAAACCTGACCTGTGTAACGATGATGCAGTGGACATCACATAGGCGCCCTGGCACAGATATTGCGCGCAGCTGGTGCTAACGTGTCTTTTTATGAATGAGCTGTGCAGTGTGCCCTGTCTGTATGGAATTTGCGGATTCACCAATGAATCTTTGTGATCGTTCTCAAAATACACCGCTTTAACTTCTTCCTCTCAAAGATGATCAGGTTGCTTCGGTGAACCCAAATGGGCACGGAAAGACAACGCGTTCAGGATTGGTTCCTGCACTGTATCTAATTTAGCTGTCGACGATCTTGTAATTAAAATAAAGAATATCAGTAAATAGTTACGAAACACCTTAATTTATTCACTTTCTCGTTATGAATTATTCCCATTTGAGCTCTTCGTATAATGTAAATGTGCCTTTGCCTCACTCGACGTAAGGATGAAAGTTAATTGCCTAGATCACATGAGATTCAGTGTTTTTATTATGTAGTTTTCCTTTGCCGCCGTTCTTTCATTTGAAGATCTGAGCTGCAATCATCAAATTGATGCAGTATCTGCTGCACACTCTTCGTTCAACATGAGCTGTGTCGAGCTCGTTCTGAGTGATAGCCGGCATGTTTTACAAAATATTGCGAGGTTTAAATATTTTTAATGTAACAGAAGTGCGTTTTTCATTCTTTTCAGCTGGTGACGAGCGTCATCTTTTGTTTTTAGAAAGTTAATTTTTCTCGTTCTTGTTTTTTATCGCTGTGTAGTTGTCATGGTTACCACAGGCAGCGTTAAGAGTACCAGTTTGTGTGTGTGTGTGTGTTTGAGAAAGTGTGTATGTGTGTAATTTCAAATGACATCACATAGAGGCAAATTATTGAAGGTAAATATCAATATCTGTATCTTTCTCTTAAACTGGTGGCTACTGACCTATTGGCCAGCAGAAGGAAAACGATTAGATTCGGAGAAAAATTGAAGCCAGCTTGGCAGCTGCGCCCGCCCCCGTGTTTCTTTGCTGACAAGTGCTCTGTCATGGTGTGCGAAATAGGCTTGATTTATTGAGCGTCATTTAGGAGATGCTGGCTGGCCGTCTTACACCACATTGTGAACTTTTTTTTTCCGACCTTTTTTATCTTGCTTTGGAGCTGGGACTAGAAGGAATGTATCAGGAACTGGACACGCCATGGCCGATTTGGGCACAACGGATTGTAGATATTTATCTATATAAAACGGTTACAGATATAAAGTCTTTGAAAACACGGAATGAAGAAAGGATATAATGGTGCTTGCAGAGATCTGTTGGACTCTAAATTCCTGTGTGCACAGTGCCATTCCCCTCTGCACAGAGCTGCTTACTTGCCGCTTTGCTCTCTGTACTGCCGGGATGGGCTGCGGCTCGCTCGCCCCGCAACACGGAGTGCAGCATTCCATTTTTTAATTTGTTTACCAGCTTTTCTAGGGCTGATGATTCCCCTGCTTCTAAACCAAAGCCACAGATTTCATTTTTAATGCCTGGAACGCTTCCAGGGTGCTGTCGTGCATTTTTCTTACAGTGCTGATGATTCGGCACTCTCTTCCCGCCCCCACCAATCCGTAAGATTTTCATATCAAACGCTATGTCACTTGCATATTTGCATAACAGAGGTTCGGTTGCCCAGCCATGATTTAGTGTATCGCATTTCAACCTGAAGGAACAAAAAACTAAATCGAGCTTTATGCTGAATCATTCCAATGGTGACTGGACAACGTAAATAAGAGTAAAGTGAAATGACATTCGAAAGTAACACCTCGCATATTAAATCTGCGCTGCGGAGCCCGATTTCAATTATAAGCTTGTCGGGCATCATGCTGCTTCGCGAAAAAGGCGACGAAGTGACGTGGCTCAGGGTCACCCAGCATCTTGAGCAAGATGACATGTGAGGAAATTTCTACAAGAAATCGATTACATTTTTAATATAATTGGATCACCATAGGTCTGGAAGGGTAATGAATGACAAGAAGTGTAATGTAAGCCTTTAAGGGGCTTCAGTGGTCCTCAGGGTTATCGATCTCTGCACGTAGGACTGTAATGCTGAATAGGAGTGGGATAAGCAGGTTTAGAGCATAGGTGTATACACTGTAGATGGAAAATCAGAATCAGTACCATAAATCATCATCTTTAATTGGTGTTTCATTCATAAAGTTAAATCAGGGCATAACTATATTATTTGCTACTACCCTAATACAACCAGACGTCCACCCACTGGAGGAGGTTGTGATTCTCTCTGCCTGGGATTTCCAGAAGCAGCTGTTCCTCTGTTCCTCCCATATACAAAGGATGTCCAAGTATTGTGCCTATCATTCACTGGACACTCCAACAGTCTGTAGATTGATTATGGAGAAAGCTGATTGGAAAATGGATGGAAAGTGCTCTTCATCAAAATGAAAATTATGTCAACATAGGCTTTTCTCAAGTATTTAGTTTTAACACCAATTGCTTAGTGATGTGTGTGTGTGTGTGCGCGCACATGAAATTAACTGATGCCTCTAAATTGACCTCATATGAGCAAATGTTGATATGTGTAAAAGTGTGATCCCATCCAGAGCCAGCACCTGACATTACAAGGTAGATCTTCTGCAACTTTGTAATAGACACAGCAAGTTTAAGAAAAATATTAAATTAATAGATGGGTGGATATTTAAATGCTCATCCAAAAAAAAAAAATCTGGGTCCATTTAGATTTTTTCCTTATAGTTTTGGTGATTGCTACCATCACATCTAGAGTTCAACCAGCTGAGGTGAGGACATCACTCCTCTTTTCAGATCACTACATTGGCTTCCCATAGCAGCACATATTAAATTCAGATTCTTGATAAATGCCTACGAAATGGTCAGTGAGTAAGTAATTACAGTATGTATTGTATATGGAGACACTTGTTAAATTTCTGTGTACCTTCTCGCTTGCTGAAGTATGGCCATCTCTGTGTTGCCTCAGATCTCAATCCAGTCCCTTTGCATGCGTAGCTCCTAGATAGAGCAATTAGCTGTTCATCTCCATTCGATGTTCTGATTCTCTCATTGTGTTTAAGAAGCACTTGAATTTCTCTTGTGTCCTGTGAATTTCTGTCTTATTGATAATTGCTTTGATAGGTTCTTCTAACCAAAGAAATGTAACTTGCTTGCACTTGTGACAGTCAGTTTTGAAGCATTGTCCTGTAACACCTGTCTCAAAACAACTCCCGAGACTGATGTTTAATCAATTATGTTGACCTCTTTTCTAATTTCCTTTGGATAAAAGCATCTGCTAAGCAAATACATTTAAAATGTAGATGTACTTTGGTTTCTTCCCACATCCCAAACATATACATAATACATTGATTGGTAAGTTCTTCCTTTTTTATTAATAGAAAAACAAAAACAGTAAAACACAAAGATAAAATCAACAGAATAATACAGACATTCAGTTTCTAACACATTCCATCAAAGTGAGCTCTTGACACCCATCTCTACCTGATTCAGAGAGCTACATGACAAGAGAAGCTGTTTTCTTATATATATTAAGACAACTAAAAAGGATTAGCAGAGACCTGGCATGCTTCTTTAGAATAGCATTATTGAATTCTTGCCAAATTCTGAAAGAAAAGCCTTGAACCATTCCTATCAAAGAAAACACATTTTTTTCCAGTTTAAAGTTGTATTAGATATTGCAGTGTCACTGAACTATGGATGGTGTATTAGGACCCTTCCGAATAATCAAAATGGGTCTAGATGCAAGTAATTACACTCACATAGGAGCAAGTTCAGAATGTCTGTTTAACCTACCAGAGGAGAACTGAAATACCCAGAAGAAAACCCAGGCACATGCTGGGAGAAAGACCAAACTCCATACAGACAATGACTGGGTGTAGGATTTGAACTCGGGGTGCCAGATCTGTTAACTGGCCAGTGCCATCTCCACATTAAATTCTTTACTGTAAATATCCCAGAATTTACTGTGGAATTCTATGTAAAAACGGTTAACCCAGAGTCTTTCTCTGGTTTAGCAGTTTTGATGAGATGCGGAGTGTTAAGACCATATAACACTCGGGATAGTATTCTGCTGCCATATTCAGGCAGAAAATTAATTCTTTATGCATTCTATCACTCTGTCGTAACTCACCAATATTGGACTTGGGTGGATCCTTCAACCAAAACACAATGAGGTGTAAACAAAAAGCTGTAAAGCCAGTTTTAGAACAAACTGAAACTGAACCATTGGTTGAAACAAGCAATAATGATGAGAATGTAAATTGATCATTAGTGTTGATACAGATAGTGAAAATGATGCATATGGCACTGTACAACCGAACTGTTGCAATATGCCTGGTTATCTCCATCACAGGGAGCTGCAGCGGGGTTCAGTATGTAAGGAAAACTTCATTGCTTTCAAGTGGAAAGACAAGATAGGCGTTAGTCTCCTAAGCATTGTTCAAAACTCGGCAACTGCCACATGTATCACAGGACATGTGAAATCACCAAGTCTTGCACTGTGGTGGCCTATAATAGCATTATGAGTACGTTGATCGCACAGATCACAACCCTTTCAGTGCAACAAAAAAAATATAAGAAAAATGCATAAAGAAACATGCTTCTACTGGCCCAGTTGCAACACATTCTGCTGCACATAATTCTGCTGCACAAAATAAAATTTGTTCTTCTTGAAGAAAATTCAAAAGTTTTTGTTTGTTTTCCAGGAGTAAACAAAGCAAACGAAGTTACTAGCAAATGGGACACTTCATAGTCCAGCATAGGGCTCTGTTGTGCAAAAATGAGAAACAATAATTATATTTTAGTTATTTAAAAACAGTGGGTAGTAATTTAATCAAAATTTTCCAATTTTATGTATGTTCAATGCAATTTTAAACAATTTTATATCTCCAAAAATTTTTCATTTTGAAATATGAAATTTCTGTTATGCCAGACTCCACTATAATATATGGAAGAGAAGGTCTGTGATACGGTTTGCATATTTGCAGCTGGAGATCCACAAAGGGAGAAAAATGAATCACGTATCATAAAGTAGTTTTTATTCCTGAGCTTTCAACCCCTGCCAGGGGTCTTCATCAGAGGATAATGCTTAGACTTACAAGAATCAAAGGCAATATATAGCAAAAAATTACGTGGTGGGGGGTGAGGAAGGTGGCTAAGTCAGTGTGGCCGTTGATTCTTGTAAGTCTAAGCATTATCCTCTGATGAAGACCCCTGGTAGGGGTTGAAAGCTCAGGAATAAAAACTACTTTATGGTACGCGATTAATTTTTCTCCCTCTGTGGATCTACAGCTGCAAATATATATATACAGTATATATATATATATATATATATATATATATATATATATATATATATATATATGAAGTGGCAGATATGACACAAAAAAATCAGTTATTTCAGGAGCCCAGAATGTGCATGTCAATGTGACTACAGTACTTTACATTTTGTGTTTTCAAATTGTCATAGAAGAGGATGAGATGAGTTAAGGACATTCTCTGAACGATGCTGCGGGGACGGTGACTCACACACTTTTGAATTCCGTAAGATTTTAGTTTTTTCCTTTTGTTAAACCCTTAACTGTTTGTTTTGAATTGAATCTGTATTGTATGTCGCATACCTGTCAACTAACAAAAGCTCAGCGTGACACATATACTTGAACCAGAGATCCTATGAATTTTTTTTTGTCTCTGAAGTAAAGATATTATAAAAATAGTAAACTGAATATGAGAGTAGGTTTCATTTTATAAATGTATCTGTGCCAACAAGTAATCTACCCAGTAGGGAATATGTCCATTTTCTATCCTGTTTTTCATTTTGATGTATTTTCTTTTCTCTGTCCACTCTTTAGTTTCCATTTCCTAGACATGCATTATCATCATTTCATCACTTCTTTTATGCAGTTTTGTATGGAGCTTTAATATGTGATTTCTTTTGTGAGCAGGTTGGAACAAAGAAACTCTGCAATTCAGATGTTCATTTTAAAGTCTGCAACAATATTCTTCATAGATTGTATAGTTTATCTGCCTGCATTGAAAGTGTTCATTTACACCTGCCACCCTCTGGTGATCAAATCACACATGATGGCCGTGTATATGGCAGGCAAAGTAGACCAATAACCCATTATACCAATTAGTATCCCTCATGTTTATTCTGCTAGAGCAGTGGTTTTCAAGTCCTTAAGACCCCTGTGGCTGCAGGCTTTTGTTCCAACCATTTTCACAATCTGTAAATCACTTTACCTTTAGTTGATCCCATTATTTAATTAGCTGGTCTGTTTTTCTCTTATTCTGCATTTTAAAAAGAGCAGTTAGTGTAAGATTTACATTGATAGGAAATTTAAAAATATTAGCAATTTTGCCATAGTTTTAATTTCAGAACTCTCTAATATCTTTTTACTGTTTTTGTGGAGTTTGCTTCCCTTAATTGTATTTTATTTATGACAATTGACAATTAATAAAGTTGAATCGAATGAAAATGGCACAGAATGAAGAAAATTTCACAACTGGCTTTGGTATATTTTATTAGAATGTAGAAAGCATTTATGTTTGTTTTGTGGAGATAAGTTAATGTTTTTTTTCTTTGTTTTTAAGATTTTCTTCACCATCCTAATCATCATGACTTTCATTCTGTTTTTCCAAATGTTCTGGTTATTTAAACTGTTATTTCCTAATAAGCAATGTAGTGGCTTTGACACTGAAGGAGCCACATCCTTACCATTTGCCCTGGTGTCTGCACTGTTTAGTGTAATTTGTCATTATTATGATACAATTAAGGGAGTAAACACCACAGAAAAAAATTAAAAGGACAGCAGCAAATGAGAGTTCCGCTCTCTCACACAGGCATACACTATTTGATTTAAGCTAATTTTGGGTTTTCAGATCAGAGATAGTCATTGCAGGTCATAAAATCACTGCTCACATGATACAAGAAACGTTTCGACACAATCTGAGTAGCTTATTGGCTCACAATTGTTTTTTGACATATCAAAAAATTCAGGCACAGTCTGCTTGAGTTCATCAGGTGTGAGAGCTCATGCAAGCCAATTCTGCATTTCAGTTTTTTGGATTAACCAATCAGGAAGCCAGCCTGTATTCATGCTGTTGCAGCCATGGGGTTGAAGATGTAGAAGAGTAAACTGGTTGAGTTGCAGTAAGAGAACCATCCTTTATATGGTATTTCTTCTGAGAAATATGATTTTGTCTTCAGGGAAGACATACTAAGGAACATTACCCTGCAGTCACAAATTTCTAGCAGCATTGCAGGTTGGTACTTTTACCAGATTAGACACAGTAGTCTTCAAAGACTCTGTCCACAAGACACTGAAGAGTAGCAGGTTCTCCATGTAGACCAAAAGGCATTAATGTGATAAATTAATTTTTCTTTTCCGTTGTCTAGGTGATACATTTAATAGGTAACTGGACCATCCTTGCATGTGATAACATACGGCTTCTGTCAAAAGATTACTTGTAGTAGAAGGTATTAGTAACAACACTTTCTGTCCAGGTTTATATTCTTGTTGTTTTGCATGTTTATCATATCATAATTTCTGTTCTTGTGTGAGCTTCATTAGACTTGTCTTGACTTCCTTCTGATATTTCTCCATCCATCCATTCTGTTATCTGTAAAATATATTATACAATCCTTTTTTGTGATGAGTTCAATGATAGTGTTTCTCAGTTTTTTTCCCCCTAAAATGTCTGGTGATCCCTTGACAGGCCATTCATTAATTAGTTCAAAGGATAAGAACCCTTTAGAGGTACCTCATTACTGGCAAAAGCACAAAAGGTAGTAATCTTTTCTAGTCATTGGATTCACCCTACAATTAATAGATTGTTTCTGCTGTTTGTGAGCCTGTAAAATTGCATTGTGTACTGTATTGTGTCTTCTAATCAGTTATCAGTAACAAATGAGCCCTAAAGTGTGTTTTGGCACCCAATCTCCTGCTGTCATCAAATGAAAGAAAATTTCATGATGTAAACCCATCCTTAGAGAGCACAGAAAATGAGGATGAAATGTCCATCATTGTGGTAATCCAAAAACAACCAGCATCATTTCAGGGCAACTTTCAAAGTGGAGCCGCACCACCAAAAACCTCCTAAAGTGCTGCATTTACAAACAGAAATGTTGCCTTTGATTGAGTTAAAATATTTTTTTTATAAGAGGAGACCATAAGTATTTTGCATATATACAGTAATATTGATACCAAGGTAATTTAATCAAAGAATGGAAATAATGGAAAAGCATTAGGCTCAGAAAACCAATTCTTGAACCCTTGAAGTTCTGGTTCTGATGCTGATGCTGTATGATACATGGTTTAAATCTCAGCCTGGTCATTGTCTGTGTGGAGTCGGTAAACCTATCTGGACCTTGTCTGTGTTTTTCTTCTTGTATTCTGTTTTTCCTCCAGTATTACAATGCCCTGCATTTACACAGAGAACCACAGAACCATAGACATTTGGGATAAGCAACCAAGTAGTGTGATAGACAGTAGGAGTTTAGGGACTTTCAAATCTCAACTTGATGTTTTTTAGAAGAGTTAAGTGGATAGGACTGGTGAGCTTTGTTGGGCTGAATGTCCTGTTCTCATCTAGATTGTTCTAATGTTCTAATTAAGGTTTTTTTGGTGCCTCATATGTTTTAAACCGTGGGGTTGTTGTCAACTCCAGTGCGATTACTGGAGCCCTCATGAGGGCTGCATCGTGTTGAAGGAATTAAATAATGTGTTCCCATTTCATAGTTGTAGTCATGCTTTCATAGATCTCAAACATTTCTCTCTCTCTCTCTCTCTCTCTCTCTCTCTCTCTCTCTCTCTCTCTCTCTCTCTATATATATATATATATATATATATATATATATATATATAAAATCCAACAGATGTCTGTATGTCTGTCCGCTTTTCGTGCTTTTCTACTTAATGGATTTGCTGTAGATCGGGGTTTTTTTTCTATAATTTGCTTGAATATTCCGGTTGATTTTGCGACCTCTCTCATCACGCTAAGTATCATAGTTCGCTTGCGGTACCGATTTATTTGTGCAAATCCAAGAGAGACTCAGTGGACCAAGGGGAGGGGGACGGGGCCCTCCTCACTCATGCGCTAGCCTCGGGGCGTGTCTTACATCCGCTTACCTAGTGAATGAGAGAACTACTTAACGAATTTAGATGGGGTTTTTTTCTAGAATTTGCTTCAATATTCCGGTTGATTTTGTGACTTCTCTCATCTCACTAAGAATCATAGTTCACTTGCAGGAGTGATATATTCGTGCTAATCCGAGACAGAGGCTGTAGGTCGAGGGGAGGGGGAAGCGTGATGTTAGGAGTGTGTTTTGGAGCGTAACTTGCCTCCGTTTAGATAGCGATACCTTTTTTGTTTATTGATTTTTTAAAGTTTGTCCTGTTTCAATACTATGCAGGCAGAGCTGTGGGGAACGGCTAGTCTTTAATATACACCATTATATTTTTGTGTTCTTTCTGCTGTGTTTTTAGTCGGCTATATCTTTGATCTTGTTTTATGATGGGACAACTTGTGTTTTTAGCAAACTGTAATGTCTCTTGCCATTTAATTGTACTGCAACAAGTTTATGCATCCATTGTCTGTAATTTTGTCTTCTTTATTTATTGTACAATCAGAGACTTTGTCTTGTTTTACTGTAGCTGCCATTAATTGAAATCCCCAATTTTTTTTTGTTTTTGTCAGTGTTCTAATTTAAAAGTAAAGACTTCAGAACAGGACATCCCTGTCTAAAGCTGTATTAAAATAATCTTACTCTGCATGTTCATTGGATATGTGCATCTGTGCATGCGTATGTAAATGTTAAAGCAACTCCTGGAAGAACAAGTTAATTTTTAAGATGATTTGATTTCCGGAGAGTGCTTGAGTTTTTTTGAGTAGGGTAGATCAAAGGCTAAAAGGAATTGAAATTTTTTATGTGTAAATTAATGCCTGTGAATCATCTTTTTGAAGTGACAGCTTCAGCGTCTTACCATTTAACAGGCCTGGACTTTTTCTGCTTTTTAAAGATATATTCACACTTTCAGGATTTATTGTTGCTTTTTATTTATGGCTCAGTGGACCTCTTTCTTAGAAAACCTCACCTGCTCTTTCAGCAGAGATGAATCACTGTTGGCTTTATAATTCATGAAGACTTCACTATTGAACGTTTTAAATGGTTTCCCACTGCCATGCTTAACATGGGTGTGGCTTGTGCATTTACAGTTGGACTGCGCCATTAAATAATAGCTGTAGGTGGACGACACGTCTCTGCTATGGCTAACCACCTTGAGTTTTTGTCCTCCACTATTTCTCGGATTTGTCTTGAATTGCCAAACTGATTGTAGATCTGTAGCTGTAAACAGTTGAATTGTCAGTTTTTCTTCAGATTTAATCAGTTGAAATGCAGTGGATGACCTAAAATGTTGAAAAGGTAAGCAGTAAACTGCCTGAAGGCTTAAATTTAAAGTTTAGGTTAGTAAAAACCTGAAAAAAGGAAATATCAGAATATTACAAGTGTACCTTCTTCGAGGAACAACATATACATTAAAACTTACAGATGTTTTGCAGCAATTAAAATAAATAAAGCCTTGTGAGTTGAAGCAAGCAATTTGCACAGGTGTTCTAACTTCTGTTGATTACTTCAAAACCCTCTGTCTGTCTTAAAGCACAGTTGGAACAGACTATGTTACTACACCATCTGAAATACTACTTTGACAATATTCCAGTGCTAATGGCATGAAAACAGCAATTAACAAATGAAATGAGACAGAGCATTATGATCCTTAGAAGTGTAGGCCTTTCATTTAGAGAAGTTGCAAAAAAGTATCAAAATGTCAGTGAGTATGGTGTCCAAAACCATCCACAGGTAACTGGAAACTGGATGAAACTCTGATAGGAGGAGATCTGCAGACCCAAAGTCACAACCCAATCAGAAGACAAGTTTATGAGAGTCACCAGTCTGTGTGATAGTAGTCTCAAAGCACAACTAACCTAAATTTTAAATTTAAACCTCTGGCAGTTTACTGCTTACCTTTTTACCATTTTATGACATTCATTGTATTTCAACTGCTTAAACCTGAATGTTCCAAAACCTTTGACCAGGAGTGTTCTTGGATAAGATGAGAACCTGGAAACATTCTGTAAATAGATGGAAGAGTACTGCATGTGTTTTGTGCATTTCTGTATTGTTTAAACATAACTTATATGCATGATGTAACATTCAAAAGCATTTGGGGAAATAGTTCACTTATTTAATATGGAGCATTTTACATTTTTAGTTACTTCATCAAAGGTTCAGTTAGCACATTTTTGTTTATTAAAAGATTTTGTAACAGTGACTTAAAAAAAACAATAATAATAGAATGCAATTATTGTATTTAAATTAGTCGACTATATTACTGTAAATGCATGGTCTTTAACAGCACTTTACAATGTCATGTAGTTAACAGTGGCAGAGGTAGCTCAACAGCTCTTATTGACAGCAGATTTCAAGAAGATGTAAAAATTGTATCCATCAGTGTGCTACTGTTAGTTTCTGGTTGTAGAGGGTGTGAAGGACAGCCGGGTCCCATGCCCGGCAGGGACGCCCCTGCTGCATCTATTCCGGGGGAGCCACCATGGGCAGCTCAGTACCTCCCCCGGGACGCTTGGTGGCAGCCTCCCTGGTGGACGATGATTCCCCAACCTGGCGCAAGGCTCCATGGGACATGGAGTCCTCCAGAGCCTGGTTGGGGGCTTGGATGGCCGCCAGGGGGAGCTGCATGGACTTACCAGCCTGGCTGGTCAATTCCTCAGCCCCACCCGGAAATGCAATTAGGCCCAGATGACCAAGCACCTGGACTACATCCGGGTGGGGTATAAAAAGGCCAGCCACCACCACTCGAGAGCCAGAGTCGGGAGGAAGAGGACTAAGCCTGAGGAGGAGTGGTGGTGCCGAGGTGGAGAGAAGTGTGAGTTGTTGTGTTGAAGTGCTTTTGGGACTGTGTTGGGCCTGTGGGACACGGGGAAGGCGTGCCCCACGACTGAAGATAAAATAAAAGTGCATTTGTTTAAGTACGTGCCTCTGCGTGAGTCTGTGCCGGGTCAGGCGCTATATAGCGCCTTTTACAAGGGTTTGTGACTAATTGTAATTGAATTTCTTAAAAGTAACATTTTTGAAAGACATACCCAAAGAGTTAAAATCTCTGCTGAAGTCTCAAGGTAAAATGTTTGACTGCGTTGGGCCATGATGCAGTGCAGCTCTAATGCTTTGTTGATAAATTGTAATGTCAGAGAAATACTGAATCATTAGAATGGGTAAATGAACCTGCTGTGAGATTATTCTTAGTGTAACATAAGTACTGAATACATATTTGTTCACTCTATACTCCTATCCTTTCTTTTTGCATTCAATTCTATGCAAGTGACTTTTTTTTTTTTTTTAACTCTTTAAGTCAACTTCCTCAAGCAGGAGCTGGTGTACCTGTGGCTTGCTCATGCACCTTCTTTGTTGTCAGACTAAGTTGTATTGGAGAACTGTTTTGGTATCAGGAGCTGCTGTCAGAATGGGTAGTTGGGTAGTTGACATACATACGTTGGGAAGTAACCACACTCAAGATAAATTTCAAACTAATTCATAATTGAAGCTGCACAGAATGTTTCTCTGTTTTAAAGGATAAATTGAATATGTTTAAAGTGAAAGTTATTTCTTCACAGTCATGGTATATTTTGTCAAGGTTGTGTCACAAAGTTGCACAGGAGAGTTCAGCAGGTTTTCCAAGGAGTAGAACCTTTTTTCCTGTTCTGTACAAACACAAGTCTCTTACAGAGGCGATCCGGCCTCACAAGGAACAGCTGTCAAACTTGACACATCGGGCCCACCTTCTGGTCAAAAGAACACAAAGTCTTCTTCATCAAGGGGGTCCAGCGGGCCGGTAGCAGCGGCTGGAGCAGAGGGAGTCTGGGGGAAGAGAGACAGGAGAGTGAGACCTCAGGATGGCCACGGCTCAGTCTTTTAAATGTTCGAAGCCCCGCGCAAGGAGCATGTTGCGTGGCAAGCCTGCAAGCCGACAGCTGATCCTGCAAATAGGGCCTGTAAGAGTGAGTCTGTGTCCCATTAAAAAACTGTTTAAGAGGAATAAGAGGAGGTTTCTGAAGGGTGGCCACTTCCCCCTGCAGCAGCAGTCACACTCGCCACTTCGCATCTCTGCCGCTCGTGTTATGAAATTGGGGTGCTGATCGCACACGCTAAGGAGATGCGGACGGATCAGCTGCTGGCTTGCAGCTGCTGCTACTGAGCTGTCATGCTGTGCATTGATCATTTAAAAGCCTGTACAGCTGCTGCTGCCGTGCTGTATGATCTTCATGTTGCGCTTTGCGACGATCATTTAAAAGTCTGTACAGTAGCTGTCCTTTTGTCTCACTTCCTTGTGTCGCAGGACATTAAAGTGTCTCCGAGAAATTGTTTGTAAGTAGGGCGTGATGTGCAAGTAGTCTCGTGGGACTTCAAAGTGCCTCTCCGAGATGATCATGTCTTGACCCAGGATTTATTTTATATAATATATACTGTATATATAGTTTGTTGTTGTTTTTTTTTTTTTAAAATAAAATTGTGTTCAGAAGATAAGTGTGGTTTTATAAATTTTACGTGTGTTCTTACAATTTGCAATAGGGCTGAAGAGTACCAGGGTTCAAATCTAAAAAAAGGCTTAAACATTCTAAATACGCCAATTTTTCAAGGCAAGAATGTTATCAGATATGATGTCTGCATCTTGAGATTGCACAAATATTGTGAAACAAAATGCCCACATTGCTTTAGACAGGGAAAAAAAAAAGTAAACAAACTATTTATGATATCTGTCCATTTTAAAATTAAACTGGCTCTACACCTCATTTTGCCAATTGTCTCTCTGTCCATGGCACTGTGTGAAAGGTAAGAAATGAGTGCCAGCCCATCACAGAAACAACTGATGTACACACCCATGGACAATCCCATTCATGCTAACCTGGAATCTACATTTAAAATTATGTTTATGGATTTGTATACGTGTTAGAGAGCAGACTATGCTAAGTCTGGGAAATCATGCAAACTCCAGATTGAAAATGACCAGGCACACGATTCAAACCCATAGCGCTAGATTTGTGGAGCAGTGCCAGTGTCAATTGTTCTACCTCACCACCCTGCATAAGAGTTACACATCTATGCAGTATTGAGTTTGGTAGTAAACAACGTTTCTATTGTTAATATTCTATGACACTGCATTTCAGCCCCCTTCACTTGCATCTGCAGCTAATGACTTACCTGAAATATGTTTTGAACTGTGCTTGTTTCAATTACCAGCGATCAGGAACACATTTCTTCTCCTGTTCAGCTGCAGGTGGTCATCAGCAGAGAAATTAGCACTATAAACTCATAGGTCCACTTTAAGTAGGTCATCCATTCAAATGTTCGCATCCAACCTTAAGCCATAACCTTAGGTTATCATGATTACCACAAGGAGTCATTAGAAACTGTGAACGCTTTTTTAAGATTTAGCTTAAAATCTGGATATACATATTTTCAAACCATTTTCGTGAAAGAGAAAATTGCTCTAAGCAGCTTCAAATACATGTTTGGTTTCATGTCTAAACTCCACCCATGACAGCAGTTGTGAGCAGAGAAGCGAAGAGGAAATGTATTATTACCTTAAGAAGTACAGTATGTGATAAAATAATTATTTCTAGTTTACTTTTGTTATCGTAAGGAGGCCTCATATAGACGAAAGGCATGTTTTCTAAATCAATACCTTTGCTGCTTCAAAGGGGACATATTTGATATGTTTTAAGGCTTTTTCATTCACCCATTGACCTTGTTCCCCTCAGCTATATTGCAAGCTGCAAGAATAGACAAGGTATTTTTAAAATTTTTTATAAAAAAAAAAACATTTCACTTTAGAACTCATTTTCAGTTGGCAAATTAGTATATACCATGATTGTAAAGAAATCAAATTTTTGATTGCCGCTCGCAAATGGGGAAGCGGATGTACAATTTAAACAAATTGTTATTTTCATGGGAATTGTTACATATGCATAATATAACTAACTATTTTACATTACAGTGAGTAATTAACCATAGTAAAACGTAATAAATTGAAAGAAAATTATGTTTCATGTTGCGTTAGAGGTATTTGTTGCGTTATTCGTTTTCGTTCTGTTTGGCTTTGAAATTAACACTTGAACACTTTTTAAACTTACACTTTCACTGTAAAACTTCAGTAAAAACAATATTTGGAATTCACTTTTTGTTAATATCGCATTGAATTTTGATTCCGTGTTCGAAGTTACATCGTGACAACGTAACGTATAACTGTCCCTGAGTGAATATCATTTCTTTCTCCCTAATAAATAAACTGACTTTTTCAAATGTTTGTCCCTGCGATTGTTCATAGCAAAAGCTATTCTAACGGGAAACTATAAGCGTTTTAATACGAATGGCATATCAAGATCTCCTTTGGTGTCTAATGTTATCCGCAGAAGATGTACTACATTACCTTTCTTGTCGCCTGTTAAAATTTTACATGTCAGAATTGTTCGACCAATTTTGAATAATCTTGTCCTATTGCATCGCCCATCACTCATACATAAATTACACAATAACATTATGATACATCGTTCTTTCAACAGTAATTTGGCCGGTGGAAGACCGCACGGTGTTAATGGTTGTAGATATTCTATGAGATATTATAAGTTAATGTTTTCATCTTCCGCACCATCGCCACCAACTGTTTCAGCATAGTGTATTGATACACATTTAACCAATTTGCCATGTAACTGATCAACAATTTTCGTGTTAATTTCTCGGTGCTAGGATTGCCCGTGCACTCATTTCTTCTGTTGCTAACACTTTGGCATGAAATTCTTCAGTAAGATTTGAACATAATAAGTCTTCTTTTATTGGGAACTTAAAGTGAAGAAAACATAAACATTTTTAAGAGCTGAGAGCGCAGGAATTGTGTCTGACAAAAGCATTCATACGAATGGGAGGTGAGAGGACCATGGGTGTGGGCCATTAACTGGATATGGTTGAGAGGAGGGCGGGACTTGATAAAATCTCTTGGCAATAGTCTCGTCTCAAGATTTTCTTTTATAATAGAGAGATGTGTTCGCAAGTCATCCTGTGCTTTTCAGTGGAAGATTTTTTGATTTCAAAAATGTGTACAGTGCGGTGTACTTGAGATATCTTAATGAAAATTGAGCTTTCTATACAAATATATTTAAACAATAAATGTGTGCCCAGTTTTGTTCAAGACAGACAGTCACCCAGACATAGCAATCTTGTTAGATGCTTTTTGCATTACATGTTAAAACACCTAATAAAAAGGTAAATTGAAGTACTTGTTACTTATAAGATTTTTTTTTTTTTTTTTTTTTTAAGTTTGGCATGCATCTCTATCAGGTCACTTCGACTTTCTAGTCAGGCGCATATTTTCGCCTTGTGTACCTCACGGGTATAGATATGCAGTACTTCTGGCTGACACAACCTCTGGCACCTTGTCATGCTCTGTGACTTCACAGGCCTCATTGCCTCCCAGATCCAGCCACACACATGCTGACATCGAAAAAGCATTAACTTGTTTATGAAGTGGCTTTGTGGGATTTCTTTGCGATCTGTTCACAGCTGAAGGGTGAGACGTGCAGATTTATCTAATGGAGGGAATTGAATCAGCAGAGCCTGGGCTGGCTTTTAGGGACAGGTTGCCAAAGAAGAGATTTGATTATGTGTTGAGGGACACAGAGGGAGAATCAGCTTTCTGCACATTGGGAAGAGTTTTAGTGGAAGGCTACTTTGTGAATTTGGTTCTAAGTGAAATGCAGCCATTGTGGTACTAATGAGCACTGAATAGTGGGTGAACTGTGTATGCATAGTTCTGATTAGCTGGGATGTGGGCTGAGTCTGGACCAGATGTTCACTGTGGGTAAACCATAGAATTTGAGTGGATCTGGCACAATTATGGCGATATATCAGAATAGTTAGCTTGCCAACAGGTTGTGTGTCATTCAGATTCTAGGAGGGTGATGGCTTCATGTCTGCTTTTTGCGATCATATAGTTAAGCTGAAAATTCTGATTAGCTTTGATTTTACTGAGGATCATTCTGTGGCTTTTTAAGAAAACGTAATTTATTAACAAAAAGCATACTGATTTATGCTATGGAAAAAAACTGTCAAGCTGCCATGTAATTTTGCTTGGAATGTTTCTTTTTATCCTGTTTTCAAAGCCGTTTGGAAAGTCAGCAGTCCTGAGGGGCTTACACTGGATCTTTTTTGCACGCAATATAAAGGAAAGAAAAAAAATCTCATTTGTTTGTTCTGTCCTGCTTAGAATAAAGCGGCTGTCAGCTTAGGATGAATGTAAAAATCCACAGATAACTAGCAATTCCAATAAACAAGGATTTGTCCATTTGCAATGCTTTCGTTTTAGGTTGTAGTTGCACTTGTACACTCCTCCAAGGCCAGTAACCTAATGGCTCTTGCCACCCACTCTTCCCATGCATGCTCTGATTTCTCTGCTGGTTTGTTGCTGCACACCACAGGCACTCAACCAATGAAGATGCACCCCTCTTCTTGTAATTAGCAGATTCTGAGTTGCTGCAGCAATTATTGATTTTTGCCGTCTGTCATCATGCAGAAATGGTTAGCTCTTGGGGTCTCTCAGAATCTCTTATTTGATTAAGCTTTAGTTGAGTCTAATACTACAGAAGTATAAAGGAAGCTTAAAAATGGACTCCATCCTTGCATACATTATATAGTATATAGAGTCGTGAAAATGATTTTGGCCTCAACCTAAAGGTGCACCCTAAAGGGATGATTTTATAAGTTGCCAAAAATTAGCTCCTGTGTATTTAATGCCTGCGAATTATGTGTTTTATAGAGGTTGTTTTGATTGTGGCATATGAAGGGGATTGGGCCTGGCGCATGATGACTAAGCAACAGTAAATGTAAATCTCCAAAGACATATTGTTCTATAGTATCTCATGATAATTCTTTATTTTGTGATTTTCGACTTCCTTGTTGACTTGTTTCCAAAACAAGAAACCTACACTATTAAAGACACATACACATAGAAGCTAATGTTTAGCCACTTATTAAATCATCACCGTTCAGCACCCCTTCAGGTTCAGGCTCAAAATGTTTTGATCACTCCTCGTACATGAAAGCTGAAATCGAGATAAATACAGCTCACGTTTTATTGATAAAATAACTTACCCTATGAAATGGGAATGTTTTTTCTTTGTCATGTGGGAGGGCCCCATTAGTCTTTTTATATTAAAAAAACATATTTCTCAGCAGGCAATCAATTCATTCACTTTTGCTTTATGTAAACTCCTGGTATCTGTGATTGGTACCAGCAAATCCTTATTGCCTGTCGAGAATTTTCTGCCAGCTTGGAGATTGATTTGTTCTTGAATTATGTAAATCAGTTTATAATGGTAACTCATGTGATGGAGGGCAGTTATTGATTGCCTCAGGGGTCACAGAAATTCCTTACGTTTTTGCTTGTTTCTCTCCAAATGTGTTGTCCTCATTTCTTAATATGTAGATAGGAAATGTGCTCATGTCATGGTGTGATTTATTTCAAACTTGTGCAAGGTGAGATACCAATACTCCAGGGTGATAGCTGACATATCTAATTTATAGACTAAGGTTTCACTTTTTTATTTTGGTCTTATAAATTTAGTCAAACTGACATATTACTCTTCCATCCGTTATTGGAAATCTTTAATTATTACTTACAGTATGCCTTGCAGTGGTGCTTACTGTGAAAGGTATAATACTATTTGAGCACTGATTTGTTCAAAGCATTTCTAGGTTTCAGTAAAATGAGTCTAAGATACTAGCATTAAGATTACCGACTGATTAATGGATGGGTTTGAATTACTGGTAAAAGAACAGCCAATTGTCCATACAAACATTCTTTTCCAAATTCTTTGCTTCCTGAAATATTTTCAGTGATTGTGATAGACAGCGTCAAGCTGAACACAAATAAGTATTTCAGTTTGACTGTATCATGTAGAAATTATAAGAAACATGAAATAAACTTTTATTAAATTTAGTGTGTTTAATCACTTAATGATGTTGAAACATGGCATCCATTCAATTGAACTCAAAATGTTTTCTTGCTGATTTTTGTTTGTACTTTGCATTTGTTGCTTCTTTTTTCACTGCCAAGCAATGCTCGGCCAGCCTTGATGGATTCCACCTGACCTGATACCACCTTTATATTGTTGCAATGTCTTTGTCACTGACTGCATGAAGGGTCCAAATGTAAATACAGAGAGCAAGTCATTAGCTACATGCTGCCCTTCATGATTTTGTACACTTGAAGCATGTTGTCAACCAGCTGGAAATGTAGTCTGCTGCTCTGTAGTTGCCAAGAAAATTCTCAACAACAGCCTTTAATGCCTTCCGTTCAGTTCCATCTGGCCACACTAACAGATCTTTGAACCACTTATCATTGATGATTTGTCTGATTTGGGGACTAACAAAAATGCCTTCTTTTGGAATCTTCAGTCACAGATATAAAAATTTTTCACCTTCCTTGTTGAACCCTTTCACAAATTTTTCACCAGTCCAAGTTTTATATGAGGAGGAGGCAAAAATATCTTTGCTGGGTCAATAGGTGATTTAAATGTTGTACTTTCACGCCTTGGAATGACATGCATATGGAGCAGCCTGTTCTTTTTAATGTTATGAGACTCTTTAGCACGACTGTCTCATTTGCAATACTTGGGATATCTGATCTGCATTCCTACCGGTAGTAGCAGTGCCACTACTTTTAGACCACCACAGATGTTCTGTATTTGTATACTTATCAGGGAAACTCAGAAAAACAGGAAAACATAAAGGTGATTTTTGTGAACAGCAGGACAAAATCTGTAACTGTTCAATAAGCAAAAATCTTTGTTGTCCAGTTTTATCTAATTCAGGGCCGCAGGTAGCTAAAGCCTATCCTGACAGCATTGATAGAAAATGGTAAAATAAGCCTGGGTGGGATGCCACTCCATTGCAGGTCATTCACATAAACTTGCTTATATGGGGCCACCTTAGAGTAGCGAGTTAACCTAACATGCAGATCTTAGATTAACTGGAAACTCTAATTGGGAAGATAACCAAAGCACCCAGAGTAAAATGCATGTGAAGAATACACCCAAAAGTATAAAGACAAAGTATACAAATTAACCACTCAATTATTTCTTAAATGTTCTCATTTGTGAATTTTTGCATATTTTATATATATATTTTTTTTACAGAAAATCATTGAATGAGAACACCACAATTATGAATCATCTGATCGGACACTGCACATTGTTTCCTCAGTAATGCAACATTCTTCGCCCAGGCATTAGTGTTTTGTAACATGCTGGTTATGTGCTCCTACCAATTCATCACAAGGTGCACTCTTGAATATGCTGTCTCTTGATGACAATCGGTCAATAATAATTAACCTGAACTGCTTGTTTTTGAATGTGGGAGGAAAACTGGAGTATCTAATACAAAAATGAAGAGAGGGAAATATGCAAACTCCACAGCGTCCGGTACCAGACTGGAATTTGATCCTTTCTCACTGCACCACCATACTGTGCAATAGGGCAGTTGTGTTACAGCTAGACCTGTACTTGCATCCCTCTTTATAAAAGCCTTATCATAGTTAGATTAATGGTGGTTCCAGTGTCTGTCTTGCTAACAGGAAAGATTGCAGTTGATTAATAGAAAGCATTATATCAAACATTGAACCATTACATCTATCCATCTTTCCTTACGTTCATTTGTCTTTCTTTTGGAAACTTCATATTGAAGTGTTCAAATATTTCAACACTTTCCATGCAAGGAAGTCACAGGTTGTGTTCTTTACATGGAGTCCTGAGTTAGCTGTCCTTTCACTGAGTATAAAAACTAAAGCAAAAAGAACTAAAATGCTGT
Organism: Erpetoichthys calabaricus; assembly: GCF_900747795.2. Classification (NCBI taxonomy): domain Eukaryota; kingdom Metazoa; phylum Chordata; class Cladistia; order Polypteriformes; family Polypteridae; genus Erpetoichthys; species Erpetoichthys calabaricus. The sequence goes on along the minus strand of NC_041402.2, from coordinate 159,403,762 downwards.
CATAATCCACTGGTCATGATATAGCCACCACAGAGGACGTAATTGAAGGACTGTGTCCACAGTCTGAGGTTCAATTGTAAAACCCTGTACAGTTCAGTGTTTTGTTTTGGATATATTCAGATCAAGACTTACTCAGTACCGTTTAGGGTCACAGAGGCACAGAGCTAATCCCGGCAGTAGAGACTAATAAGTCCTGGATGGGATGATAGTTGATTGCAGAGCTCAGTCATGCGCACCCACGGTCGCCAGTTATTCTGACACAGATTTATTTGTCACATGGCACATAAAACCGGAGTACAATAAGAAAAACCCACACAGTCAAGTTGGGGGACTTGCAAACCACGCAAACAGTGACTGCATCAGGATTCCAACCCAGTCACCCTGAGCTGTGACACAGCACTGTGACACTTTTCCACCATTCAACATGAGTCAATAACCACAATTACTACAAGTAAGGAAGACCGTCCTCACCAGAGTCAGTCCTAGATTTACATCAAGAATGTCAATTATTCTTTTATAGGCATGGGATTTAGAGAAGTAGAGGATATGGTGATCTTAGGGCCCTTAAGGTCTATCCCACAGTCCCAGACCTCTAGACGTAGTACTTGGTGATTGTTACTTGAAACCTCATCACCTTGTAGTTCATGTCTGTAACTCTGCTGAACCATTTAATGTAAGCAGTATGTTCTCACTCCCCTCCCCCTGAGCCTTTGAGATCAGATTAATTAAAGGAGCTACAACAACTGAATCTTAATAGGTTTTAATTATTTATACTGCCTATAAAAAGTATTTACCCTCTTGGAACGTTTCGCATGTTGTTGTGTTGACAGTCTTGAGTCTGTTTGCGCAGGTCTCTCTGTCAGCTTTGCACTTCTGGACACTGCCATTTCTACTTATTCTTCTTTGCAAAACTGCTCAAGCTCTGTCAGGTTGCTTGGGGGTTGAGAGTGAGCAGTCTTTTTCAAGTCCAGCCACAAATTTCAATTGAGTTCCGGATTCTGTCTCAGCCACTCCAGAACATTAACATTGTTGATTTGAAGCCATTCCTGAGTAACTTTAGCTTTATGCTTGGGGTTGTTGTGTTGCTAGAAAGCAAATCTTCTTCCATAGCATAGGCTTCTTGCAGACTGCATCAGGTTTCCCTCTAGGATAATTTTCCTGTATTCTTTTTACCCTCTACCCTCACAAGGGCCAGCTTTCAGAAAAGAATCCACATAGCCTGATGCTACCATCACCACATTTCATGGTGGGAATGGTGTGTGTTTTGATAATGTGCAGTTTCTGGTTTCACACCAAAACATGATGAAAAAACTCAATGTCTGATCAGATGATAGAACCTTGCTGCAGCTGACTTCAAAGTCTCCCATGTGCTCTTTGGCAAACTCCAGGTGAGATGTCATGTGTGTTTTCTTCCCATTGCTTTCTTAAAGCTGAGACAGGTGAAGCAACCTGGGAAGCAGTTGATGTCAGTGTTCTCAAAGGTCTCTTATTGGCCTTACTCGCTTTTCTTGCACAATTACTCCTTTTTTTGTGGATGGCCTGGTTGAGGTAGATTTCCAGTTATGCTATATTCTGTTAATTTCTTAAAGATTGCTTTAACTGGAAACCAAAGGATATTCAGTGACTTGAATCTCCTGGTTTGTGCTTTTCGGTCACCTTTTCATGGAGCTACTTGGAGTGTTCTTTTCCCTTTGTCATATAGGTTAGGTCACAATACTAAGTCATCACAACCTGGTGCTGTTATTTTACAGTCAATTGAAACCGCTTGAGTTTTGCCCCTGTGACTACAGCTTGAACACCATGATATCTGTTGGTAAAGAGCAAATTAAATATCCCCATAGACTGATGTCAGACTAGCAGACAAAATGGCCAGAACTCAACATCACTTACCCATGCAACACAACATGCTGCTTCTATCTACTGGAATATAAAAAGGAGTATCGTGGGCCTTTGTAGGGGGTGCTGAGTGAGGCTTTATCGAGAGTGGAAGTGCAGCGCAGCACAAAGGAGAATCAAAGAGTTGTTGTTTAACTCCTTTTGATTAATATTGTATTAATAACACTAAAACAAAATGTTAGATATGTGCACTTTAATCATTTTTAACATTTACTTTTTATCCAAAGCTATTTACAAAAGAGAACAACATAATCGAGTAAACATCAACCGTGGGGGACTGTTTGGAAACATATTTTACAAAACAAGGTTAGAAAATTGACCATCAGAAGTGAGGAGTCCAGAGCAAAATTCAAGCAAATGACAATTCCTAGCTTAGACAGAAATTCATCCAACCAAAAGTGTATTCAAACAGTTCTTAAACACATTGTGAGAGTCAGAATATTCAAATGGAGGTGGGCAGCTTGTTCCACCAGCCAGGAGCTACACATGAAAAGCATACCTGAGTGTTTGAGAAAGCAGCATAGAACTTCACAAGTGTACCCATATATATAGTAGGTGGTGACCCATTGACTACTCTGTTGGCAAGCATCAAGGATTTGAATTTAATTCATGCAGCTACAGGAAGCCAATTTAGTGATGTGAAAAGAGAAGCGAAATGTGCCCGTCTTGGCTGGTTTAACACCAGACATGCTTCTGCATTTTGAAGTATCTAAATCAACTTGATCACACAAGCTGGCACTTCTGTCAGCAGAGAGATGCAGTAGGCCAGATGTAACAAGGCCAATGCCAGGGCCAGGAGTTGTGCTGTATACCTTGTCAGATATGGTCTGATCTTGCTATTGATATTGTATAGAGTGAATCTGCAAGATCAAGAGTTTATAGGAACATGGTCCCCGAAGGATAGCAGTTCATCAATCACCACCCCATGGTTACATACTGACTTGGCAGGTGTTAGCAATAATGAGCCAAACTGAACAGAGATAGGGTATTGAATAGTCAGACAAGGTGAGATAACAGAAAGTTCTGTCTTTGCCGGGTTGAGCTGGAGATGGTGCTCCTTCATCCAGGTTGCAGAATCTGTGAGACATGCAGAGATTTTAACTTGATAACACATGGTCCTCTAGAGGGAATAACAGGTACAGCTAAGTATTATCAACATAGCACCTATAAGAAAAACCATGGGACATGATGATAGGGTCTAGTGAGGAGATGTATAGAGAGAATGTTCATCTTTCTTCTTCATTGTATATTCTTCTGCGCTAGTCTGACAATTTCATAAACTGTTCTGAAAATGATAATAAAGCAAACAAGTTTGCTGAAACAAAATATTGTAACACTGGTGCACCAGACCTGTGACAGAGTGATCCTGAAAGAAAGACATACGCTTTGCAGACAGCTTGCATTGGGGTGATTAAGACAGTACTCAACTGTTTATAATGTACTGTTTCACAAAAAATCCATTGGACTTGGTGAGTCACAACTGAGCAATCTCCATCCTGGTATGGACTGGTCAAAGAGGTTGGGAGCGAGATGGAACTGTGACTTCGGACTCCACAAGTATGACTTGGCATTGGTGGTGGACACTAAATAAAAGAGCAAGGTCTGGTGAGCAAGATGGGAGTTGAGTCTCACTGTAGGAGCACTGTGAGACAGAGCAGTGGAACTGAAATTTAGCTTGGCGTGGAAGCTCGGGTCTGGCTGCTTTGTAACTAAAGGTCCTTTTTAAGGCCCACCTCCCAGCCCTCTAGATGAGGACTGTAGCACTAAACTAGGACTACATTCATAGAGGCCTACTTTCATGCATCAGGTTCAGCATTTTTAGTTATATTTCTTTTAAAACTTTGTGAGGCATTTTAAAGACCATGTTTGAAATTGGCACATTTTTTTTGAGGGCGTCAGCCTTACCAGGATTGATATTTTCCCCTAAGCACATCCTGATGGCCTGGACCCAATTTAAAAACCAATGATCTGGAACACTTCAGCTCTTTATCCAAAAGTCAAATCCATCTTACTAAGAAATTTAGCTTACAAGGTAGTTTTTTTACTAAAGTTGGGAGGATGCCACCTATGTGTTATCTGTGATCTCATTATCAAATATTTGTCTGTAAGCACTAAGGCTGCCTTTTACTAAGATCAAGAGGAGGGTTCTGGTAATAATGTTAAAATGAAACCCACTGCTCTTAAAATGAATATGAGACAAGTCATTGTGTGTGGCCCATGGATAAGCACGGCCACAAAATGAAGGCAAAAGAAAAGCCAGAGTTTAAAAATGTAAATGAAAACGAAAAAAAAATCAACAAGGTTAGCCTGTGTCAGAACATTCAGACACTTCTTTTGCAGCATCGCATTAAAATGGCAAGAAATATGTTGCTGCTTTTTAAAGGCCTAATTAAAGCAATGTTCAAGTAGAATACCAAATCACAGCTCCTGCAGTAATGCCCAGAAGGGCGAGCGCGGCGTTCGTTTGAATTTATCACACTGAGTGAGCCAAATGAGAAAGGTATTTTAACACAAACTGATGAAAGCGTAGGCTGTTTTCTTTTTTTTCTTCTTCTTCTTCCTTCTGTACCAGAGATAAATTAGATGCTTCATGCTTTAGCAGTGCAGATTTCCAAGATTTCATCTTTTTCTTGCAAAACATCAGTCATTTATTACTTCAAAATTGTTAACTGTAACACTCTCCTGATGGCGTGTTTCAGATTGAAAGTAAATAAAAAAAAAAGTTAGAAAATAATCTTGTGCAGGCAAGACAAAAAAATGCAACAGAACCCATTATAGTCAAATTCAGTGTTTTTGGGGACCAGAGCAAATTAGGGAGCAAGGCAGGAACAAAAATATTATATGATGGAAGTCCATCATATGGTATACAGTACACATCCACATTCACTCACGTGGGGCCTAGTTAGGGTTGCCAGTGTTAATTTTCAGAATATTGGTTAAAAGTCCAGAGCATTCAGTGGATAAACATGCAAACATCACACTGAGAATGACCCATACATTCAATGAGAATATTATTAGGAACATTATTGGGTACACATACCAAATACTTACAACTTTGGGCTGAATTTTAACACTGATTGTGAGCCAAATCTTCTCGTACAGCATCAGCACTTGATCTCACAAATATTCATTTAGGTTAAATTGGTACAAATAAGCCCACGGTTATCTTACCAAAATTTTGTGGAAAGCTTTTCCGGAAGAGTGGAGGCTGTTATAGCCGCAGAGATGGGACCAATTTTATTGCCCATGGTTTTGAAATGGGATGTCCAGCAAACTCATAGATGTACAGGTGTCCACAAACTTTTGGCAATATAGTATATTCATATTTTTTCCATTGTCTTGACATCAGACTCTGATGGAAAATAAGTCAACCTGCTTTTAAAACTGAAATCCAGAATCACTTCTTTACACAGAGTTGTGGGGAATCTTGAACAAACGTGAGCCATTTAGTTGAACCCTAGACCCTAATATCACTTACTGTATGAAGTGTCTGAATGAGATTTTGGGACAACTTAGCTGACCCAATATGTGAATGTGTCGGCCTTCTTTTGGTTGTAAAATGTTCAGAGGGATTCATGCTGTGGAACTCCCTAAGCTCTGGTAAACAAGAGTGATGTAGTCTGAGCAATATCTCAAGGACACCCTCCAATCCCCCTTTTCACTGGTGTTTGTCTTAGTAGCACATCTGCACAGTTTCTGTCGATTATAAACTATCTCTTGTATAAGTGTACTGAGATGAGAGACAATGCATTACTCTGAACTGGGGAATTTCATTAGAAGATTAACTAATTGAATTATTCTTCTTTATGTGTTTTCCTTAGAAATGTATGTATTGTTAATTTAATATGTATCTTATGTACATGTGTAATATACTGTCCTTTTATAAGCTGTGTAGATTGTTTAAATGTATACAAGTGAGCACATGCCAGGAATGTGTGGAAAATTATTAATTACAACTTTTTGCTTAAATATACACTAAGGTCTGCCATTATACAAATTATTATTATTAGAAAGCAGGCCACTGATGTACTTTAGAAATCAAACTGCTGATTTCCATTTTTCTAAGCATTTAGGTGAATATCATTCCCAAGCAAACATTAGGTGTTACTTCAATTTTACTGATCAGCTCTACAAAAATGTCATTAGTGGGCTTGTTCTGTGTTTTTTTTCTGCAGCAGATAATGATTTTCTGAAAGCAACGCTCAAATTTAGTCTTGCAACTCTGTTATATTTATGTCAGCCCTTTCATTATCAGTCTGTGAATTGTAATCTTTGTACTACAAGATTTTTATTAGTTTTCATAATATACAATCAGGCCTGGTCTTAGGTATTATGGGGCCCTAGGTGAAAGGGAGGTCCAGGGGCCCCCTGAGGGGGGCGGAGCCCCCCTGGAAGCTCTGTGAAATGCGTGAAAATTAGACCAAGGAGTCGATCCGGGGCCCGCCGGGGCCCTAGGCGGTCGCCTACTTCGCCTATGCCTAAGGCCGGGCCTGATTGGGACAAATAATGCTGTAGTATATTTAAGTCCATCCATCCATTTTCCAACCCGCTGAATCCGAACACAGGGTAACGGGGGTCTGCTGGAGCCAATCCCAGCCAACACAGGGCACAAGGCAGGGAACCTAACCCGGGCAGGGTGCCAACCCACCGCAGGACACACACAAACACACCCACACACCAAGCACACACTAGGGACAATTTAGAATCGCCAGTCCACCTAACCTGCATGTCTTTGGACTGTGGGAGGAAACCGGAGCGCCCGGAGGAAACCCACGCAGACACGGGGAGAACATGCAAACTCCATGCAGGGAGGACCCGGGAAGCAAACCCAGGTCCCCAGATCTCCCAACTGCGAGGCAGCAGCGCTACCCACTGCGCCACCGTGCCGCTCTATATTCAAGTATATATGACAATTGCTCACTCGGACAATTTGTTTTGGGGGCCCCCAAGAATGCGGGGGCCCTAAGCTATAGCTTGTGTAGCTTATACGTAAATCCTGCACTGTATACAATGTACCTTAGATACTTCCTCACAGGTGGCGCAGTGGTAGTGCTACTGCTTTGCAGTAAGGAGACTGTGGAAGATTGTGGGTTCGCTTCCCGGTTCCTCCCTGTGTGGATAGCGCTTTGAGTACTGAGAAAAGCACTATATAAATGTAATGAATTATTATTATTATTTAGATACTTTACACAGATTAAAGAGTGAAAATATCAAATGAAAGGTTATATGAAAAAAAATATGAACCCACAAACAAAACCAAGCAGCTTTAAGCATACTTTTAAGCAATCAACAATGTAAAACAAACATACATTTACAGTACATTTATTTGGTTAACAGATATTTTTATCCAAAGCAAATTACAAAACAGGTCTTCATATCTGAGAAAATATCAGACTGTTTGGTTACAAGTGTTACATGACAGTGCAATAGCAGGGTGATGTTACAAGAACCTATGAAAGCCATTATCAATTACAAAATTTCATCAAACGAGAACCTTCAAACTCTTTTTAAACAAACTGAGGTAGTCAGAATTTCTAGTGGAGGTGGACAGCTCATTCCACCAGATAGGAGCTACAAATGATAAGAATCTGGATTGAGATTTGATGCCACACAGAAGAGGCATCACTAACACCATTCGTCAATAAACCTGAGTGGTTGTGAAGTAGCATTTACATATACAAGTGTCTATACATATGTACTTGCTCATCCATTTTCTACTCTGTAGGCAAGCATTAAGGATTTGAACTTAATATGTGCTGCTACAGGAAGCCAATGCAGGCATCTGAAATTTAGAATGCTATTTGCCCATCTCAGCTGGTTGAACACCAGTTGTTCCACTGTATTTTGAATCCTCTGTGGCTTGGTGAGACATATGGGTACTCCTGCCAGTAGAGAATTAGTAGTGTAGATGTGACAAAACCATAGCCTGGATCGGAGTTTCACTGCATACTTGGTCAGATACTGTCTCATCTTGCAGATGTTGTACAGAGTGAATATGCAAGACTGAGAGACCATTGTAACATAGTAAGTGAAGGACAGCTGGTTATCATGACCATCCCACCATGTTTACATACACACTAGGCAGGTATTAGTGCTAATGAAATGAGCTGAACAAAAGTGGGGTGCTACATAGATGGAAAATCTGATATATCAAGAAGGTCCATCTTTGTCAGGTTGAGCTGGAGATGTTGTTCTTTCATCCAGGTTGCAATTTCAGTGAGACACACAGACATTCTAGCTGATACTTTGTGGTCCTCTGGAGCGAAAGACAGATACATCTGCATATCAACAGCATCAAACTAATAAAAGAATCCACGGGACAGGATGATGGGGCCTAGTGATAAAGTATATAAATAGAAGAAGAAAAGGCCCAGCACAGATCATTGGGGCACCTCTGTGCTTGCCTGGTGCACCCTTCACCTCTCTCTTTGCCTGGACACATTGCAGGATCTGCCCAAGAGGTAGGACTCAATCTACCTGTGGGCAGTCCCATTAATGCCAACTGGTGGTCCACCGTGTAGCAGGTAGAGGGGAAATCTAGCAGAATGATGATAGATGACATATCTGTAGCACCAGCCAGCTGTAATGTTTCGACAATGGTAAGTAGACCTATCTTGGTGGAATGGCCCCTCTTGAAGTCTGACTGATTAGGATCAAGCAGTCTGTTCTGTAAAGGAAACGAAGAGACTTGGTTAGAGACAGCATGTTCCAATGTCTTGGATAAAGAGGAGAGGGGAAGAGACTGGTCTTTAATTGGCCACTTGAGATGGTTAAAGTGAGGACTTCTTGAAAAGGGGAGTTATTAGGACCTGTTTGAATAATGCAGGAAAAGTGCCTGTGCTGGGTGAAATTTTGATGATGTCTTTTGAGTGATAGCTTGGAGGAGATGTGAGGTGATCGTGTCAAGTGAACAGGTAGCGAAGTGACAAGAGACGTGGGTGGATAGAAGGGAGAAAGAGGAGAATATTTTGGTGTATTCAGGAGGGAACAGACTGGCTGGTAGGAGTCATAAAAATTGACTCTTGAGGACAGCCATCTTTTCCTGAAAAAAGTCTGCAAAGTCATCAACAGTCAAGGAGGTTTGAGGGGAGAGGACTGAGAAGAAAAGTAATTGCGGAGAACTTGTAATTAGTATCAGAGGTGTTACTAATCCTGCTTTGAAAGATGTACATGCAGAGTTTACAATGCAATAGAGGATGATCTACAAATGCGTGTCAGATTAAGGTTTTTTAAACAAGATTGGGGTCACACTCAGTATTCGGCATCAATTTAGAGTTATATTGTTGTGTCAAATGGAGCAGATCATAATCAATTGGAAAAGTAAATGTTAGTTTATTTATGTAAATCATCTTGGATGGATTGCCTGTTGGCAAAGGACAAGTACTGGGTCCTGCATTCCTTCAAAAACATGCACTACCAAAGATTTGATTACTTATCATGTCAATGCTGAAGCAAGAGCACCATCACTGATGGTAAAGCATGTGTTTATACTGGGTGCATAACATGGGCAATCAGTGTGGTCATCAATGTTTTGGAAGTAGAGGTAGAGGAAATGGCCAATGTTCTCATGGAAATGGTAAAAAGAGTCTAGACCCTTCATGTAGAGAGTGACAGAAAATATATGAACCGTTGGTAAGAGATTCAGAAGAACTTGAGGCTGAAAGATGGCAGCCCAAGGTAACCAGTCTAATAGAAATGAGGAAATGATGAGAATGTCAGGAAAGGAAGGTGAATGTTTGGGCGGTTCACTGTGATGCCAGTTTGAGAGTGGAACTGTGTGGTAATGCAGCTCAGAATGGCACTAGTTTGGTGGTTTCTGAGGCTTTTGAAAAACCTTGACATAAAATTGGCAAGCAAGTTTGGGTAATAACATACTGGCCAAGGGAAAAGAGGCTGGTATAGAAAGAGAGGGGGAACAGCTGAGAGGAGATGATGGTTTCTACCCCACCAGTTAGACAACAATCCAAGAAAAGATGGTCCTACAGAGGCATTTAGGTTTTGGTTTCCTTTGTTTTTTTATTGTTGTCTCTATTTGGTTATTCTGCCCTTATGTGTTTTTGCACTTAATTGTCTGCTTTGTGTGCTAAATTTGCATTTATTATAATTGCGGAGGGCTGCAACAACAAAACTGTTGAATCACTTTCCTTCATACTACAGATGCCATTTCATTTGTGTGTTGTGTAAAGTTTTTAGCACAAATGTCATCCTTTAATTTACTGTCACAAAACGGAAGAATCCACTTGGTATTTGCTGTTTTATTTGTCAGTACAAACATAGCGTTCAGGGGCTTGCATTCCCCTTTGTAAAGCAGATTTCCATAGTTACACTCTGCCTTCACCAGTCATTAATTCAAGCCTGACCTTGGATGCTGGTGTCTTGAACATTTAACATTTTCAGTCAATAACATAGTGACCCATGGATAATGCAAAAGGATTTATTAGCACAATGTGTAGGTGTGTTAGTTTTTAAAAGTGTATTCATTTAAAGAATCTAAGAACGTTGCCTGGAGTGCTATACCCCTATCTAGGCAGCATTGACTGTTTGGACAAAAAGCAAGTCTAACGTGAAACAATATTATAGTGACATTTATTCACTTTTGAACTTCACTGCATAGATGTTCTTGTTATGTCAAGACATTACACATTGAGATATTTTTACTTGCAAAGACTGCTTTCCACTTTTTTTTTTTTTTTTTATAAATTCGTATACAATAAATACTTGTTGAATGCCTGCAAAGCGAATCATTCTTCTTCTTCTTCTTCTTCTTTCGGCTGCTCCCGTTCGGGGTTGCCACAGCGGATCATCCAAAATTGTTGTCCGCATATTGATTTGGCAAAATTTTACACCGGATGTCCTTCCTGACATAACCCTCCCCATTTATCTGGGCTTGGGACCGGCACGAAGAAAAACACTGGTTTGTGCTTTTCCTGTGGCTGGGTTCTGCAAAGCGAATCATACTTACAGTATTTCTAACCATGTGGTATTTACCTTTCTAATGATGGCTTCTTAATGCATTCATTTAGAAGAAAAAACAAAAAGGGAGCTGCTGAAAATCTGTAGTTATGAATTTCATTGTGATTAAGACTTGTTTCGTTATTCTCTGAATGAAAAAATCATTTGTGAGCGGGAAAAGAAGTTGGTAGTCATGGCAAATATAACCCTGCCCTTGCCATCCTTGGACTGGCTAAACATGTCCAGGGAACATGCCTTGTCCTGATTCATGCTTCTTAATCTTTTAATTGCCCCATGCTTTGGTGATACTCTTTTTGTTACTTGATGGCATCACGTATGCTTAAAATGGTGGTCACTAGTATGTAAATTACATTGCTTATGATGCAGATTGTGTGGCCATTAATGAATAAAGTATATCCTTGACTGGATGACCCTGAGCATTTCTTTATTGTGTAAGTTATGCCTTGACACAGATTCACCACAAGTTGGACCTTCCAGATAAGGTGCATTTATGTGACAATCAGTTACAAAGATCTTGCCTAAAGAAAAGTCATTCCCATTGAACTAATTCTGTACCTTCTAATTGGCTGCGCCCATTATGGTTTAGGTTTGTCATATTAAAGTGGGTGAATACTTAATTATTTTTGTGTTTTATATTTGTTGCTAATTTAGACCATTTTACAGTAGTCTGTTGTCACTTTGATGTCAGTCTTTTTCTGTTGATCAGTGTCAAAAAAGCCAAATTAAAATCTATCTTTCTGTAATATACTTTAATTTTAGGAATACAAAACTAATTAATGTTGTCAATAGTAAACAGTAATAAAAATAGCTGCCAACAAATTTGGTCAACAAGTATTTACTTTTTTGCTTATTACGTACGTCAAATCAGTGACCAAGAAAAATCCTAAACACGTTTTAGAATATGACAGAAATAGAAGATATAATATAGTGGCCGTTAATGAATAAAGTATATTCTTGACTGGATGACCCTGAGCATTTCTTTTAGTTATAAACATATATCTCATATGAGGTATATTTGGCTTCTGACCGAGGCTGGGATAGACTGTAGTATTCCTCTTCTTGACATACCATATGCTGTAGTGTGACAACTGGAGGGAACACTAAATAGTTTCTCATTGCACGTTCTTTGCTTTCATTTTCTCAAAACGCTTCTTACCCAGATGTGGAGTGTTGGATTAAGGGAGATTGGCTCTTAAAGAATTCAACGTCTTTAGAGACAGATGTCATGGATACAATATCTGTCCCAAGTTAGCAGAGGGCTTTTCTTTACAACAACAGATTTATTTATATAGCACATTTTCATACAAATGATGTAGCTCAACGTGCTTTACAAGATGAAGAAAATAACATTCAATCAATTCTTTTAAATCTTGCAGTTCTGCAGCTTGTAGCTCCTTCACTGCTGTCATAGGTCTCCCATGTGCCTTCGGGCAAACACTAGGTGAAATGTTGTGTATATGTTTTTTAATATTGGTTTTCTCTTTGTCACTCTCCCATAAAGCTCTAACTAGTGAAGCATCTGGGCAGCGGTTGTCTACACAGACTGCAGTCTTGTCCATAGGTCCATTGGTTGCCTCCATCACTCATCATCATCTTGTACATTCACTCAGTTTCTGTGGATGGCCTACTCTAGGCAGATTTTCAGCTGTATCATACCTTTCCATTTCTTAATGACTGATTTAATTAGACTCCAAGGGATATTCAGTGACTTGGATATTTTTTGATTTCCATTCCCTGACTTGTGCTTTTCAGTCACCTTTTCAAGGTGTTGCTTTGAGTATTATTTTGTCTTTATTGTGTAAGTTATGCCATGACACTGACTCACCACAAGTTCCAGATAAGGTGCATTTATGCGACAATCAGTTACAAATGTGATCCCTATTGAACTAATTCAGTGATTTCGAATTGGCTGCACCAATCATGGTTTAGGTGTGTCATATTAAAGTGGGTGAATACTTAATTACTTTTGTGTTTTATATTCGTTGCTAATTTAGACCATTTTACAGTGGTCTGTTGTCACTTTGATATGAATCTTTTTCTGTTGATCAGTGTCAAAAAAGCCAATTTAAAATCTATGTGTCTGTAATATACTTTAATTTAAGGAATACAAAAACTAATTAATGTTGTCAGTAGTAAATAGTAAGAAAAATAGCTGCCAACAAATTTGGTTATCAGTTATTTAGTTTGTTGCTTATTGCACACGTTAAATCAATGGCCAAGAATAATGCTAAAAACGTTTTAGAATATTAGAACTCTCACACTCTGTCACTTTTGTTTGATTCTTCTCGCAGCTCAAAATTCTTATCTAACAGTGGAGAATCTGAATTATCAACAATATGTAAATTTTTTTTCAGAAGGGTATTCATTTTGATGATAGCAACAGGCGATTTTTGATGCTATACTATAAAGAGAATTGAGGCTTAAAGTGCAAGAAACTTGGTGTATCTTGGAGACTTTGCTGCCACCTAGAGGATAATATCAAAAGATACACTCTAGGCAACCTTTGTCAATTTGTAACAATAATTTTACTCCTTCATGTCAATTGTTTTTAACAACAGCCCTGAAAATGTTAAGCTATATGTTACAGTTAGTAGTAAGACTTGTTTCAATACACATTTTTGCAAATGTAATGTTAGTGCATACTTGGACTGTTGTTATGAAAGAGAACACCGTGTAAGGAATAAAAAAAAAAATTACAATAAGATTATTTTGCACAAGCATTGCATTTAAGTGGTTACTCATTAACGAAGTAGTAATCAACCAACTATTTGATTAATAAGGCAGCATCTACGTCATTTTGAATGTTAACAGTGTATCTGTAGCCCCTTTTTTGACCTATTATCCAAAAAAAGTTCCATTATTTTCTTAAATATTCTTTGCCTGTCTGCATTTATTTATGTGTGCATCAATTTCCTAAATCTATGTGTTTAGATTCTGTTTTCATGAATTGCTAGAGCCTGTTCTGATTTAACTGGGTTCAATATGGGAATATACTTTGAAATAATGCAGGAGAGTGCAGGCCACAATGAATCACTCCTCCAAACTCACCCTCAGTAAGTCAATTTAGAGCTGCCAGACAGTCAAACCTGCATATCTGTGGGATGGTGAGATGTTACAAACTCTACAAAGATGGTGATCAGATCGGGATTCAATCCCAGGTTTCTTAAGCTGTGAGTCAGCAGTGGGTAACCATTTGTAATGTCATATAGGGACCACTCATCAGAAAAAACTGTGATTCCAGGGTTCTCACTTCTAGCAAGGCCTGGGGTGGATGTGTTTGCTAATGAGTGCTTTGTGGTCTGGTGAACTACATAGCTTGTCTGAATGCATTGTGCAGCTGGTGTGGGGGCTTTATGCCTATAAGACAGAGTAGGAGGGAAACCCGATGTACGTCAGGTGGCGGGCATGTGCAGGGCATAGCCAGTTGTATTAGTCCTTGCCGCCTTTCATATCTGTGCATTATTGCATGGTTTAACAGATGATTTCTTGCTACCAATTATCACTGCTTCTTAAGGTTTTTTTTGTTATTTCAAACTGTACAGGGCTAACCTTATACAGCACATTTAAGTAACTTGCCCGGTAATTAAATTTTTCTTTTCCTTTCGTGAAATATATAATTTGCATTCTACAATTCCAAAAAAAGTCATTTACAGATGTAGCTGTTTTTGTGGTTGTTTTGGTAAATAATTTTCATTATCTTTTCATTTTTGAGACCCTCCCTCAAGCCGTATTTGTGTACATAATCTTTTCTTATCTAATTAAGGGCCATAGAACTGTGTGCAAGGGAGATATCAACCCTGGAGTGGGTGTTAGTCCATCGTGGAGCTGTTTGTCCACCTCTACTCATTTGTACGGGCCCAGTTTAGAGTCACAAAGTAACCTAGCAAGGATGTTTTGACAAATGAGAGGAAAGCACTGTTGGTACTTGGAAGTAAAGATCATGCAGATATAGGAAGAAAGTGCAAAATCCGTGATTGGGATGAAATTCAAGCCAGGATCCCAGATCTATGAAGCAGCAGCAGTCAACACTGCTCAGTGTATGCAATAAGTGCACACTTGTCTGTATTCATGTGCTCATATACTATATCTGGATTTAGATCTTGCTATTTGTGAACTCTTTCTTAACATTTTCATTGTCTAAGTTTCTGAGTTTTCTAAACCAGTTTTGTAGGTATAATTGTTTTTTTATATGAAAATTATTAAGTAACTAGCTGTAAAAAGCCCGGGGTCCTAGAAACTGTTGAAATCGTCAGAAAAAAAATTGAAATGTAGAGATGTCAGGTAATTGAAAGGAACTACTCTGGGCATCTCTCTCCTAGGAGGATTCATGTTGCCGACGTGCTCGCCTCATTTGTGCATTAGCAACTAAGCGACTGTCTTTCTTTGGAGGTTTCGTTTTGCTGACGTGCTCGCCTCGCTTGTGTATTAGTGGCAGGAGGAAAAGTAAAAGGGATACCGTTTTGCCGATGTGTTCGCCTTGCTTCTGTATTAGCCACTAAGCGAGTGACTCTTTCTTTAGAGGTTTCGTTTTGCTGTCGTGCGGGCCTTGCTTGTGTATCCTCTGAGGCTGAGCCCTTACCCCGACTCCACCTCTCACTTTCAGGCCGGACAGACACACACACTTCCACGCGTAAACGTTTATATATAAGACTAGCTAAAGTAACTGATTGTACCCGAGTATAGGGGTGCCAGAAGAAGCAATATTTTAGTACTTACTTTGATACCAAAATTCCGAAAATGTAGCTGTATCAGCTTTTTTTATAGTATCAGTAGTACCGAGAAAGGTGGTACTGCACTCATATGTGAATGTACATAGACGCACGGTAATACATGATAAATACTCAAGTAAAAGCTACTCTACATATAAAAATTACTCATAATGGTGATGCTGCAGCATGGCCACAGTTATTGTTGAAAAGAAAACCCGTAGATGCTTTGTGTTTGCATAGGAGAATTTCAGCAAACATGTGCAGGAATCCTACTTATTATTAAAACGAAAAAAGCAAAACACACACATGGGTTTGGATTATTGCCACTTTTATCCCATCATGGAATTAGTTCAGAAACATATCTATGCTTGGTTTGAGAGTGATCAAATGAGGTGTAATCTTTTAACTTGTATTATCATGCATTTGTAGAAGGAAATGAAAAAATAACATGATTAATCACTTTTACATTGTGTCCTACACTGTCCCGATAATTGAACAGAGGCTTTACATTCATACTCTTGATTTTAATGAGCACTTTAGTCCATTAGTCCAAGTATCCATCTATTTTCCCACTGGTGTATACAGTTGTTGGTCACACTGGGGGGTGACTTACACACATCCATAGTTAGGCATATAGAACTGTGGGATGTGGGAGGACTAGCAGTGCTAACAACAGTTGCAACAAGTAAACATCGAGGCATTACTTAAACAAAGTGTCTGTTTGAGTAGTCTACACTGTGATGACATTAGTTTCTCCATTTGTTAATACCAAAGTAATATTTATTTAGTGTTTCAGGACTTTCAAGTCAAGGTACATCTCTGTATTAATGCGATACGTATTATTGTGTAATCTATGAAATATGCAGCTAGTAGGACAAACAAAACCATGTACTTCATTGGTAAGTACAAATCTACAAACCCTGAATTTGTGTCATTCATTTAGCTTTTGAAGACAAAGCAATGTTCTTTAGTATAATCCAGTATAATCCATACATCATTTATTTGAATGATGCATGTACGTTATGTTTAAATGGTACATTGAAGAATGTAATGCAAAGTTACACATTTTTGAGTACAGGTAATGACGGCCTAAATAATTTTCTAATTCTGGATTTGTTCACAGGAAAAGCAATAACAAAGTGTATTCAATCATGGAAAAAACATTGAAAACAGCAAAACAAAAGATGTTTAAAAGAAGTTTGGAAACAAAACATTAACATAAAACTGGTAGCACTGCTGCCTCTCAGTTAGGAGGCCCGGGTTTGCTTCCCGGGTCCTCCCTGCGTGGAGTTTGCATGTTCTCCCCGTATCTGCATGGGTTTCCTCCGGATGCTCTGGTTTCCTCCCACGAGTCCAAAGACATGCAGGTTAGGTACATTGGCGATTCTAAATTGTCCCTAGTGTGTGTGCTTGGCATGTGGGTGTGTGTGTGTGTGTGTGTGCCCCTGCCCGGGGTTTGTTTCCTGCCTTGCGCCCTGTGCTGGCTGGGATTGGTTCCACTAGACCCCCGTGACCCTGTAATTAAGATCTAGCGGGTTGAATAATGGAGGGATGGATGTAAAGATTCACAGAGGGAGCTTTGAAGTTGGGACAAAAAAAGAAAATATGAGAACCATGAGTTTCTAATATTTGAAATTTTAATTAATTTGTCGCATCCACTAAATATTACAGGTCAGATCAGGTTGGGGAGCATGCACTGGTACAGTGTATTGGCACACCCATCTCAATTCAAAACAACCCAGGGTCCTGATTGGCATCCAGGCAGACACACAGTCCAGTCCCACCCTCCGGAATTGACCATTTATCTGCTGCAGCCTGGTGTTATATAATGGCGTCCCCTTGGCCTGGTCCAGCCACTTGGATCCTCATTGACAATGAGGATCCTGCGAGCCGGATCACCCTTGGGGAATCGCACAACATGGCCCTAGTACCTCATAATGCAGGTAATGTGCCTCATTTGGGACTCCAAGAGCAACCACTCATTTGACACAAAGTCAAACCAGTGGTACCCAAGGAATCTCCGAAGAGACACAGTACCAAAGGAGTCCAGTCTTCATCTCAGGTCACTGGTTAGCATCCATGTCTCACTACCATATAGCAAAACAGGAAGCACCAGGACTCTAAAGACTTGGACCTTCGTCCTTTTGCAAAGATATCTGGAGTGCCACACACCCCTTTTACGGTGACTTTGTGGAACCCCCCCCCCCCCAACAACCCACCCATGCTATCCCAGTCCGTCTACTGACTTCTAGGGAAGAGTCACCTGACACATAAATGTTTTATCCAGGACATTCGCAAGCCTAGACACTAAAACTCCTCACTCAGTCTCTTGAGAGCCCCAATCAGAGCCTGCATTGACTATGTGAAGATCACAACATTGTTGGCAAAGTCAAGATCAGTGAATCTTTCTTCACCAACAGATATCTGACCGCCACTGGACCATGCAACCCTGCCCAACACGCAGTCCATGCAATCATTGAGCAGAGTAGGAGCAAGAACACACCCCTGACAAACCCCAGAATCAACTGGGAAAAACACAGAGGTTCTGCCTCCACTCTGCACAGCACTCACAGTACCAGTGTACAGGCTGGCTATGATATCCAACAACTTTAGAGGGATCTCGCAAAGTCTCAGGATGTCCCACAGAGCAGCTCGATCAACTGAGTCAAATGCTTTACGAAAATCAACAAAGTGTGCAGAGAAATTCAGCTGATATTCGAATTTGCACTCCATGAAAACCCTCCGTACCAGGATGTTTTCGATGGTAGACTTCTTAAACATAAATCCAGACTGCTCCAGCCACTGGTAAATGAGCAAGTAATCACGGATCCTATTGAGGATGACCCAAGCAATGACCTCACCCGACACCGAGAGCAGTGTTATCCCCCTGTAGTTGCTGCAATCCAGGCAATCACACTTCCCATTCCAGATAGGGATGACAAGTCCCATTTTCCCATCAGTTGGGATGATGCGGCCTCCCAAATGGAATCAAAGATTGCTTGAAATGCAAGGAGGACAGCCTTGCCACCAGCCTGGAGAAGTTCACTCCAGATACCATAGATCCCTGCAGCCTTCCCTACCCTCAGCTGGTTCACCACCTGTGCAATCTCAGTGATACTGGGTGGTTCACAGCTAATTGGAGGATTAGTGTCAAGAATCGTGGACCCAGACATACAGTATCTAACATCCTACCCAGAGGATCAGCTTTAAACAACTGCTCAAAGTAGCCAGCCCAGCATGTCACAACTGCAGTGTCATCTGTAAAGACCGTTCCATCTCTTGCCCTGACTGCGACTCTCTGAAGAACAGAGTTGGATGTGCGTAATGCTTCAATTCCTTCAATGATCCAGCTAATTTGATAATACAGTGGATTCAGAAAGTATTCTGACTTTCATACTTTGTTTTGTAATTTTTAACTTTAAGTGGATAAATTTGCAATTTTTGCCCATCATTCTACATTCAGCAACCCATAGTGACAAAACATGTTTTCAGAAAGTTTTTCAAATTTATTAAAACTCAATGATTGCAGAAAATGAAGGTGTCTGAATACTTTCTGTATCCACTGTATATGACATATTTAATTAAATAGTTAATGACACAAAGTGTTTTTTGTATAGCACACACATTCTACTTACACTGTCATTTTCAGTATTCTGAATTTTGTAATAATATTCAGAGCTTAATATGAAAATATTTGAGCTACATTTTTTAAATGCACAACCTTGTCACCCAGCAGACGTTGATCACAGCCCATTGATAACTCTCTGAAGCTATCTTCTTGAGGCAGATTTGTTTTTATGTTACAAATACACCATTTAACATCACAAAACAAGGCAGTTTTCAAATACAGACGGGACTTGCATTATCTTTATCTGCTGTCTATGTTGGATGAACCCTGAAACATCCCATGAGCTGCCGTGCTATCTCAAGTTCTGTGCCTGTGTGTCAGGAATTTGAAATCTCACCTGGCTATAATGTTCAGCTCAAAGGCACATTGCCGCTTGACATCAGATAGGCCCTTTTCAACTACAGAGGCACTTTTGTCTTGCGGCAAGATCCCCTGAAACGTTAGGATGACATCAAAGTTGACAAACACGCCTGCCTGGTGCCTGTGTGAGGAAAAACAAAACCGAAATATGCAACCCCTATGATCTCTATTTAATCAAATCTTTTCATAATACAGATGCGCTGGATAACAAGAATACCAAGTGAAAAAAGGACTATTTTTTTCCAAATTAAGTGAAATTACTTTTGAAGTTTAGCAGTGTAGGTTTTTATAGAGGTAATGAAACTCTTGAATAGTTAGGGCTGTTCTGCTGATCAGGGTAGCACTAAACTAACCCTGACTGCCGGAATCTGATACAGGGTAACAGGTTAAGAGGTGGGAGTGGATGTTGGGGTATTAGCTGGGAAAAATTGAGCTGGAGTATGGAATTGGTTTTCCTCCTGTTTTCTGATATGACTTGAGCAAATTCCCATTTCTGTTTATGCTCTTCAAAAGCTCAAATGTCTGTCTCTAATTGACATTTATAGAAGGCTGAAGTGGGGAATGTCCAGCTGTTCCAGTAACCAGCATATGGAAAAGTCTCAGGATAGAAGTAAATGCAAAATTTAATGGCTGACATAGCGAGGCATGTGTTTTTTGCATGGGAGAATGTTAATTGAATAATGGAGAATGTGGAGAGGAAAGCAATGGTATGGAGGTATAACAATACAAATGAGAGTCCTTCACTAGGTTACTGTATTTAAAGCCTACTTAGCATAAATCACCACCTTGGTTGGCATGTGGGATCAGTGGCTAGTGTTTCTAGGTTGTATATCTGAGGTCCTGAATTAATATCCTGCACCCAGTTATTATTTGTGTTGCTTTTGCATATTTTCTTTGTGCTTCTATGTGTTTTCTCCCACGTTCCCAAAAACACGCAGGTTAAGTCAACTAACAATTGTGATAGACCAGATTTTTGCCTAGAGCTGGTTCCTGCCTTGCGCCCAATGCTGGTTGGATAAATTCTAGAAACATCTGACATTGGCTTATGTAAGTCTGAGAATTTTATGCAAAGTGACTAAATAGTACGTTGTGGTGTATTGTGTGCACACATACTATATAATAATATAAGAAAGTTTCTGTCCACCTGACTTCTCCTTTTGTATTTCTGCCTGGTAGATTTAAGATGCTCAGTATAATCCTTTTCATTTTATTGAATTGTAGGTCAGCATTCACACTTTCATCTTTTATCTTCATCAGTAGTCTTTTCAATTCTTATGATAGGGTCAGTACAAAAGAGACAAATTATAACTGACTTCACCTGTAAATGAAGGCAGACTGTAAAGAAGTATGGATTATTCAAGATTGTATCTTCCTGCCATCAAAGATCTTCAGAGAGGGGATTATAATCACAGAACTACATATTTCCAACCAATTTTGATGGAGCCCATGGTGCTCAAGAGAGAAAAATATTATCTGATCACATTGCAGTGTAGCTCACAAGTTGTAAAAAATTCAAAACACTATACAGTGCCATGTAAAAGTGGGGGCACCCCTCTGAGGTTGCATGATAATTTGCTGTCTTCATAAGAGAAGATCACAGCAATACAGTATGCCATTTTTTAAACTAAAGAAATGTAGAAGGAGGGATATTTTTCAAACCAAAATTCTCAGTGTAGCATTATTGAGTTGTATGAAATGAAATAAAATGTAGAAAAATTGGATATGCAAAAGTTTGGGCACCCTTTTAATTGCATTAATTTGAAGACCTGCAGTCATTTAATGCTGACAGGCTGCAACACAAAATTTATTTGATTAGATCATTAGACCTTAAACTAAAAGGACAGATGCAACCAACCATACAAAGGGTTATTTGGTTCTCTCTTAGAGAGTGGCAACATGGGAACCTACAAAGAACTCTCTACTGACCTGAGATAATTTGTCATTATTAATTGGGAGAAGGGTACAAGAAATTTTCACAATGGTTTGGACTGTCTGTCTCCACAGTCAGAAATGTAGTTTGGAAATGGAAGTCCACAGGAACAGTCCTTGTGAATGAACGATGTGGTAGGCCAAGAAAAATATGTGAAAGGCACAGCTGAAGGTTGGTTAGAATGGTCACAGACAAATCACAGACCACCTCCAGAGAGCTACAAGAACATATGTCTTCTGCTGGTGTCATTGTACACCATTCCACAGTCCAGCACACTTTGCACCAAGAACAGCTCGGTGGAAAGGTGATGCACAAAAAGCCTTTTCTGGAGAACTTACCACAAGAAGAGTCACATGAGGTACGCAAAAGTGCATCTGGACAAGTCAGAAACATTTTGGAAAAAAATACTGTGGAGAGATGAGACAAAGGTAGAGTTATTTGGTAAAAACCAGAGGCGCTATGCATGGCGAATAAAACACACAGCATTCCAGGAGAAGAACTTGCTGCCTACTGTAAAATTTGGTGGAGGATCCATCATGTTATGAGGCTGTGTGGCTAGCACAGGTACTGGAAACCGTGTTAATGTTGAGGGCCGGGGTTACACTAGGGTTGGATGTTTCAGCACGACAGTGATCCAAAACATGGTTCAAAATCTACCAAGGAATTCATGCAGAGTCAAAAGTTCAATGTTCTAGAATGGCCACCCTAGTCCCCAGACCTGAACATCATTGAAAATGCATGGATTGATTTGAAGCAGGCTGTCCATGCTCAGAAGCCATCAAGTTTGACTGACCTGGAGGCATTTTGTATGGAAGAATGTTCCAAAATACCGCCAGCCAGAATTCAGGGACTTGTCAGTGGCTATAGGTGGCATCTACAGGCTGTTATTTTAGCAAAAGCAGGCTCTGCTAAATATTTATGTGATTATTCCTTAGGAGCGCCCAGATTTATTAAGGTCACAGAACTGTGCGCACTGTTGATTTGTGATTTCTGTTCTTTCTATAGAGGCTTTCATACTTCATTCCACAAGTGATTTATGGACCTGGGCCACCAGTTGCACAAGGTTGGCAGTGGCATGGAGCCTTCCCGTGTAACTGGAACTTATGGGGGGAGGAATGTGGTGTAGCAGGTCCACAGCTCAAGTCAACAGGGCCACTTTTTAAATAAATAATCGCCGTACTCGTGGTTTAGAGAGGGGGCGTGGTAGTGTGGCCGAAGCGGTTCCCGAGTGATTCGTGATGAGGACGGTCCTTGCTTAAATGCACAGGTGAGTAGTTCTTTGCATCCGTAATTGATGCTGGGAGCTGCTTATTGCCACACCTGATCCACCTCTCCGTGATAAATAATATAAGTGCGAGGTGGCTAGGGGAGGAAAAAAGGAACGTGAAGGGAGGTTAAGGGTGAAGGAAGACGGCAGGAAGCAGGACGGAGAAAGCCGGTGAGAGTGAGCGAGCGAGTGCAGGCTCGGACTGATTGCAGGCAGCTGGGAGAGGCGAGCCCGAGTTGGGTGTTTGGAGCGGCACCCAAGGGCCGACGGTAGTGGTCGCTCCTGCTGAGTGCTTGTTTAGAGCAGTAGTGACCGGGAGAAGGTTGGCTCGCCACAGTGAAGGTAGCAGGAGTCGAGGACTTGGGAAGTGGAAGCCCCAGTGTGAGCGTCCTGGTCGCTGGGGTGCCCCAGTCTCAGTCTGGGTGAGCAGAACCGGAGCCAGGGATCAGAAAGGCCACCAGACCAGTACATTGAAGAAGGTCAGCTGCATGTAGAGTGACTCCCCTGGTGCATAGCCTGGATGGGAGAAGCAGGGGAGTCACCAGTAAAAGAAGGCACCGGGTTTTGATTTTAAAAGACTGCTTCCAGCCATTGTTTTAACCTCAGTTTTTAAAGGATTTTTTTTTCTATTGTATTTTAACCTCCACAATTTCACCAGTTTTTATGGATTATTTATTTAAGGAACTTTGATACACTGCACTTTAGTTGGACACTTTTTAATAAAAGAACTTTGCACTGTTTGCACCATCTCCTTGCTTCATTGTTGTGCCTCACTGTCCAGCTCATCGGTGACATTACCGATGGTGTCGGATTCAAGAGCTCCCAGAAGCAAGATGGGAGCATGGAGCAGAACCCGCATCGTCACAACAAATGTGTAAATAAAGGGCAAGGGTTTAAATCCATTTCTAAACCTTTAACTGTTCCCTAAAGCACAGTGGCCTCAATAATTGTGAAATGGAAGATATTTAGAACCAGTAGGGTAAACTGAATTACTGGGCAAGAACGGCCTTGGTCAAGGAGGTGGCTAAGAACCCAATAATCCCTCTAACAGAGCTTCAGAAGTCTTCTGCTGAGATGGGAGAACTTGTCAGAAGCACAACCATCTCAGTAGTACTCCATCAATCAGGTATTTTTGGTAGTGTTGGTAAGTGGAAGCTACTCTTGAGTAAAAGGCATGTGACAAGTTAAAGGACACTGAGAGCATGAGCATAAAGATTCTCTGGTCTGATGAGACAAAACAGAACTCTTTGGGCAGAACTGCAAGAATTATGTCTGGCAAAGACCAGGCACTGCTCACCAACTGCCTAATACCATCCCTAGAGTGAAGCATGGTGGTGGCAGCATCATGCTATGGGGGTGCTTCTCAGCAGCAGGGAAAGGAAGAGTGGTCAGAACTGAGAGAAGGATGAATACAGCCAAGTACAGAGGAGCCTTTGAAGAAAACCTGCTCCAGAGTGCATGGTTTTAGAGGGGGTTGATGGTTCACCTTTCAGCATGACAGTGACCCGAAGAACACAGCAAAGACAGCACATGGGTGGCTACGGGACAAATCTCTCACTGTTTTTGAGTGGCACAACTAAAGCCCAGACTTTGGGCGTATAAAACATCTGTGGAGAGACCTAAAGATGGCAAGTTCCAGATGTTTCCCATCTAAGCTAGCAGAGTTTACAAGGATTTGCTAGGAAGAATGGGGTAAATTGGCCAACTCCAGGTGTGCAGAGCTTTCAAAGACTTACCTAGAAGAACTGAAGCTGGAATTTCTGCCAAAGGGGCTTCTACACAGTACTGAAATAAGAGTCTAAATACTCTGATGAATGAGGGATGTCAGTTTTTGATTTTTACTAAATTTACAAACATTTCTGAAAAAAATGTCTTTACTTTGCCATTATGGGCAAATGTGGAGAATTTAAACTTAAATCTACAACACAATAAAGTGTGCAGAAAGTGAAGGGGTCGGAATACTTTCTGTATCCACTACACTTAGTTGTATGACTTATGCTGAGGCTGGGTGGGTTGACTGCTTTCTCTGCTCTGTGTTTTTAGTACTTGCACTTAGGCAATGAAGTCTGTTTTCTTAATGCCTATTCCATATTTTGCTCCACTGATATAATAGACGTTTAGAAAAGTTATTAGTATGGCTAAAAAGGCCTCTCAATTTAAGGGAAAAAAGTCCTTTTTTTCTCTCTAATGCAATGCATGGAGCAGCTAGTGAGTGTTTATTATGACAGAATCGTCAATACTCTGAGTGGATTTAAACATCCATTTGTGCTGAATGAATACTTAGGATTTGCATCAGTGCTTATGGGTAGCCATTTAATTATTGTACAGGGTGTGGGAGTGTCAGGTGAACACAAGTGATTGTGTAAGTCTGTTTTTGGTTTCCAATGTTGAGTCACTTTTGTGAGATTTTTTTTTTTTTTTTGATATTAAAAGGTGTAATGTTGTCAGATGTTCACTGATGTATGGATTATTTGAAGCACTGTGTTTCTGATTGTTTAAAGTAGTCTGACCTATTTCATATTAGCAAAATAAATTAATAACCGCTTTCCTGTAATGGATGTGCAAGTAAATGCGTAAAGAGAGTTCATGTGTCACCACCATCAGAATAGCTCAAAGGCTTACTGGACAATCAGAAACTGACAATCAATCCAATAATGCATTTTCCAATGCTGTGGTAGGAAACTAATATTCTATTTTTATTTGTTGTGTTTAATAGATAAGGTGCATTAACTATTTAAATATTTTTTTTTTCCTAATGATAGTGTATTGGAATAAGAACAAAAAGTTAGGGCAGCACGGTGGCGCAGTGGAGGCGCTGCTGCCTTGCAGTAAGGAGACCTGGGTTTGCTTCCCGGGTACTCCCAGCATGGAGTTTGCATGTTCTCCCCGTGTCCGCATGGGTTTCCTCCGGGTGCTCCGGTTTCCTCCCACAGTCCAAAGACATGCAGGTTAGGTGCATTGGCGATCCTAAATTGTCCCTAGTGTGTGCTTGGTGTGTGTGTGTGTGTGTGTGTGCCCTGCAGTGGGCTGGCGCCCTGCCTGGGATTTATTCCTGCCTTGCGCCCTGTGTTGGCTGGGATTGGTTCCAGCAGACCCCCCGTGACCCTGTTTATGGATATAGCGGGTTGGATAATGACTGACAAAAAGTTAAGAGACCATTGTGGCCTTCCTAGAGCTGCCTTTTGATATCGTGGGTCTGCAGCAAGCACCAGTATTGTATAGAATTTCAAACTCCTGTGATTGTGCCTGATTTCACGCTAATAATGTAAGGAGACATGTTAATGGAGACATTGAATTTTTAAATCTCTTTGGTGTGTTCCTTTTGATTGCTACCCATTAATTTTCCAAACCCCCTTATTCCAGGTCGTATGTTAGTCAACCAGTGTCTATTTAGGTGTTTCAAAAGTTTTATTCTAGTAATTAAGTTATCTATTCTTAAAATTCTGCAAAAAATTATTGATTAGAAAATCAAATTCAAGTAGAAGTGTATTGTCACATATACAGAAATTATTATTTGTATCTCTCAGATGCCATAATCAACAAGTATTACTTGTAAAGTGTGCCAATCACCTTGAAACCTTTGGACGTGAAAATTAGAGTGCAGAAGGAGTCAAAGGTATTGATTATTAATTTAAAATTTTGGCAACCATGCAAACGTGTTTTAAAGCAGGCTGAAATCCACAAGTCAGGTGAATTTTGATGAGTTGAAGTCTTATGGTTGTAACTGTAAAATGTTTCCCCTTTACAGTACATATGGGTGATGTTGTGGATATTCTCATTTGACTTGAGCAATAGTTTAAAGTTGCATGTTTTCTTATTTTTCAGGACAACTGGAAGCCATACAAAGACTCTCTGAGTATATGCGCGTGTTGGTTGCATCCCTGTGGAGGATACCTCCCTAAGGTAGGAAAAGTGGTCTACTTAATTTATAGTTAATAAATTGTAGTTCTCCAAGGTTCTTTGTACAGTAATTCTTAAGGGTGGCTGTACAAAACCAAAAAAAAGACAAATTAGGAAATGTACACATGGCAAAACATTCAGGTACTTTTGGAGATTAAGTTAACTGACTGGAAAGCTGGCCATTTTAAAATTGTTTACTTGCTTTATTAAAGAGTCAGTTATCACATTTTTTTAAAATATTTTTGTAGCAATGAGTCATATTTGAAAATAACAGCAAAAATAGAATGCAATTGCATGTGCTAGTAGACTACATTAAATACAAGCTTTTTAAAGTACATTCCAATGTCATATGGTTAAAAAAGTAGCTCAAATAGGCTTGAGGTGGCACAATAGATCTCATAGACAGCAGATTCCAATTCAAATGATGCAAAAATGGTATTTATTGATGTCCTGTTCTTAATTGTTGCATGTGATCTATGAGTAATTGTAGTTTGAATTTATTAAACATAATACAGGGTGGCCTGCCTCCACTGAGACGACTCCTGTCTCATCTGCCAACAGATCGGCAGCTGCGGTTGTGTTACCTGCCTTATTTCCTTGCTATCTGACCCCTGGAAACCACTTTTGTGCTGGCAGTGTACTGAAGCAAGATAGTGCAACTTGCCATACTTCCCACATACCTATGGCTACTATTTCAGAGAATTTCCCTGATGAAAGGATTATTAGCAAGGTTTTATTGCCACCACGATTGCCTGACTTAACAACGTGCAACTATTTCTTGTGGGATCATTTAAAGGGCAGCATGTATGAGACAAATCCATGGACTGTAATTAAACTGAAGTTGAACATTGAAAATACAGAGAATCAATCCCATGACATTGCGAAGAGTGTACATGAACATGCTGAAACGTGCACAGAGATGTATTGACGCACAAAGAGATCACTTTCAGCATTTTCTGTAAATGCGAGTACCAAATTTGATCATTTTTCTCTTCACTACATAATGCAGTCGTGTTGGTAGAGGAGGGCCACGTTTTCATGGACCACCCTGTAATTTTTAAAGAGGTTCCTGATGGACCGTTAAAATCTTTGTTGAAGTCTCAAGATAAAATTTTAATTTTATGGTTAACTCACCTCAAACAACAGGAGAAATTTAGCTGGTGTATAAGTGGTTTATCCCGACAATCCACTAACTTGTTTTGCATGGGGACTATTTTGGATAAAACAAAATAAATTAATAAATAGGCAAAGAAAAGCCAAGCAAAATGACACCTTTTATTGGCTAACTAAAAAGATTACAATATGCAAGCTTTCGAGGCAACTCAGGGCCCTTCTTCAGGCAAGATGAAGAAGGGGCCTGAGTTGCCTCGAAAGCTTGCATATTGTAATCTTTTTAGTTAGCCAATAAAAGGTGTCATTTTGCTTGGCTTTTCTCTACATTCATAATGGCTAACACGGTACAACACCCTAGTACTATAAATAGGCAAAGAAATGAATGTTGTGTGAAATGTGACAATTTACTATGCACTAAAATGCTAAGATCTGTGTGTCTAGTCCCTCAGACCAATCTGACTGGTCAGTTTGGCTTTGGTGTAATTGGTCAGTTTTGGCTTTGGTGATGTGAAGAAATAGGAAGTGTGCATGTGAAACACATGAGGAAGAGTAAATTTGCATGCTGAGGGAGTCACCTTCAAAGACAGAAAGTATAAAACCGGACAGGAGGCGAGAAAGGAGCCTTCGAAAACAATGACAGTGTCTAAGAAGCAAGCTTTACGGGGACACACTCGAGAGAGGTTCACACTGACATGAATACTGAGGAAAGGTGCTGAAAGTACAAGTAGTGAAAGAGATAGCAAATAAATGATTCTATTACCTGTCTTTGACAGGTTCTGTGGCTAATAAATAAATGATACATAATGATATGTGAGCATAAATAATTAGATATGTCATGAAATGTGTTTCTATTGCTTATTTTTTTACTGTTTATTTATTTCATTTGTTTGTTTCAGTGACATCACATATCAATATTAAATATACAATCAAATGAAAACCATCATTTTGACACATCAAAGTTGAGAAGGTGGGATCTAATGAGTACTGTGTCTTGATGGGAAACATACTTACATTTGTGATTGGCATGGATTAGTGCAAGAAAAAAAATCCTAGAATAACTGTGGAGAACAATTACTTTAAATTTAAGAAGCTACAATTCCATCACCAGAGGTTTGCTGTACATGTGTCCCTTGATGACTGAAGATTTACATTCACGCTATCATCTTTAACACAGTCAAAATGACAGCTTTGACTTGATTGTGTATTTCATGTTGCATGCGGAGTCACTAAAATAAATAAATAGGAAAAAAAATCAACATTTCTTTCTATAGCTGTTTTCATACAAAGAATGTAGCTCAAAGTGCCTTTTAAGGTGTCAAAGAAATTTAAAATAAAAAACAAAGCAAATAATAAAATTAATAAATGAGATACTGACAATAATAGATAAGAATTAATCAATACCCACTTACATAACACAGATCTGTAACTAAAAAACAAAGCAGAGTCATTTCATATACTGTAGATTTGTTTTCAAATCTGTAATGATAAGTTTCATGCTATGGTCAGTTGGTTGGGAAGGATAGGAAAAACAAATCTGCATGGGTTTGTAAGGCAAAAATAGTGCTTGAAACTGCACACCTGTTGAACTAGGACATCCTGACTTCATTTGTGCCAACGCATTTATAAATATAGATGAGATGATACCATTTTATATTTTGTTCTCTTATAACAATTTACATGCAAGAACTTGTATTTCTATGAACCAGAAATTCCTCAAGACTTTTAATGATTAACTATTTTGGGACCTTTGATCTGTCCTTGAAGGCAGAGGTGTGCTACTAGAATGCACCATTTATCTGTGTGCTGATTGGTGTAATTGAAATGTTTCCTAGTTATTGTATGTAAATGAACTGCCTAAGCGAAAACCCTTAGTGATCCCGTATGTGTCAGGAGTATCAGAACAGCTGAGGCGCATTTTCTCGAAACACCGGGTCTCAGTGGCTTTCAAACCCCAAAACACGCTACGCCAAAGATTGGTCCATCCCAAGGATCGGGTCCCATGGCACAAACAGAGTAACATAGTTTACGCAGTTAAGTGCCAGGAGGAGTGCCGTGAATTGTACATCGGGGAAACCAAGCAGCCACTGGCTAAGCGCATGTCACAACACAGAAGAGCTTCCTCATCAGGCCAGGACTCCGCAGTCTATTTACATCTACAGGATAGTGGTCACTCCTTTAAAGATGAAGAGGTGCACATCCTGGACAGGGAGGAGCGCTGGTTTGAGAGAGGAATCAAGGAGGCCATTTACGTGAAAAGGAACGACCATCTCTGAACAGAGGAGGGGGCCTAAGGGTACATCTGTCGCCATCTTACAATACTGTGATTGCAGCCATTCCTCAACCCTCTATGAATGGTTCACACGTCTACTAATCAGTGGACAATTTGCATATCACTGATCAACTGGCCCTTTGTCAATGGTGCTAGTCTCTGTGATTAAGCAAAGGTACTGTTTATAAGGTTGGGGAAACCTGCAGTCAATTGAGACTGAGGAAGAGACTTGGATAAGTCTCGAAATATTTCTCCCACTTAAAAACTTTGTCCAGATGAACAGAATCAAATTTCTAGGATTTCCTTACCTGGATTATTGAGCATGCATCGAGACATATGTAAATGAACCTAACTGATAAAGGAAGCTATTCTGGTAGATTTCTTCAGTCTGCCAAATTGGTTGGGCCAAGAGAACATGGAGGCCCAACCAATTACTGTAGTTATAGGACATCCATTTTGAATATTCCTCTGTATCAATGACGCACAGCTCTTCTTCGTTTACTGAGAATTTTCCCTGACAGGTTCCAAGTCCAAAACACCATCCAGTCCTCACTTGGCGTTCTACTTAACATAAATGTCCATTGTTGTTTTTTAAGCTTCATCCTAGAAAATTTAATGCCATTGATTTCATCAAAATTTGGAGTAGTCGTTTTTATTCCAACATCACATGTGGCTGCACAGTACTTTGATCAGGTAGTGGTGTTCAAAATTAAAAAATAATTAAATAAGTGCATAAATAAATAAACAATAAAAGCTGATGTTATAAAACATTTTATTATTTATGCTCACATATGTGTTGTTTTTATTTATTTATGGTCATAATTCATGCATTTATTTATTTTTTAAAATTTTCTCCAAATTATTCCTTCATAGTTTTAGGGATCTGTTTTTTTGTCAGTAGTAGCTAATGGACGAGTGAAAGACAAAAACACACAAAATATACAAGTTGAAATAAACTCTTTCAAATTAAATTTGAAATGGCAAACTAATCAGTAATCGAAGGCACACAGAATGTCTCAATGTTTTAAGATAGATGAGTTTGCAAGTTTGGCATTTCTGTTTGATGGGAGATATTGACATTTCAAAACTTTGTGAAAGCATTTATTTGAGAAAAAAATGGAATTATCCTGACAAATGTCTTTGAAGAATTAGTGTACCAGATTTCAACAAAATCAGTTCATTGGAAGTTGAGTTGTTTCATGCATACAGACAGACAAATGACATCCGCAATAGGTGCTTTTCACAATGTATGTGAAAGCACCTAAAAAAAGGAATGCCGTCTGCTCGAAAAACATGCTTCTCCTTTTCACTAACTGCGTTTGTATTGTAAATCACAACAAGAAAAATTCACAGATTATAAGTTTAATTTTAACCGGTCCTATATCTTGAGGTCAGATGTTGCCCTTAATTGCTGTTCTCGTCTTATTTAATATCTTCCCTGGAGCTCTCCAGCACAAGTGGCCACAAGCTTTTCTTAGAGCCAGTTTATTAGTTTGAGGTCAGTCTATTTTAATTGGACTAGCGATGCACTGATTCTTATAATCAATCTTTGCTGATAATCAATCGTCACATCAGCTTATTGCTATGCCAGTATTAATATTTATTTTATTTTTCCTGCATTTTGTTTAAACTCCAGTAATGAGATGGTATCTGTATAAAAATATTACATAAATGAATTGAACTGCAGCCAGTTCATCCCAAATTTTTGGCTAATGACCAAATAGGTAAACTTTTTTGAATAACAACTGAACTGTTGAAGGAGCAGCGAATTTAAGTTTTTCTCATTTTTTCACCATTAGCTTTGAGTTCCTCATAGTGCAGCACTTTTAGATGAAGCTACTTTAGCTCTGTGACACTGTTTTTCATGGAGAAACTTGTGCATGAAAGTATGTAAGCTAGACTGTCTCCTTGGTGACAAAAACTATTTTTATGCTGCTGTTTAATTCTTTTTGAGGAAGTCTTACCCTTTTCCCTATGTTATATGGCATTGCATGCAAGTGATAGAATTTTTCTGGGGGTCTTTTGAGTGATTTGCTCAGCCAGATGGTGAATCATCACAAACATTTTCTTTTAAAATCTTCCTTAAACCTCATAGCTCTCAAAATCATCTCCTTACATCACATCATCGGCAAAACCTCAGGATTGTTTAAATTTAAACTCGTAATGTAAAGTCACTAATTAGTGTGTCTGCAATGGCTGCTAGATAAGTGTCAGCATGAAATTGGAGTGATCCTGGGTCATTTAAATACCATGAGATGATGTTCGCAGACCCACTTAGTCTAATTCAGGTTTCCTGGGTGTTTCTGGGACCAATCCTGGATGCACATCGGTTTCTTTCTAGGACACTCTCGCTCATACAATCATTTTAGAATTGTTATTCATAACTTAACCTGCATTATTTGGAATGTTAGAGGAAGGCCACAGTATCAGGCAAAATCCCATGCAAGAACAGGGAGAATGTGAGACCTCCTCAAAGGCAGACATGAAATTCGATTTGTGAGGCCACTGAGCCACAATGCCATACCTTATCTAAATCATTTTCAGTAACATAACCATCATCATCATTTATAAATGCCGAAGGCAGAAATTGAAAGATTAGCTTTTATTACTATACAAAACAAATGAAAAGCAAAAGCTAATATCCCCCTTCTCAGGAGTGCCGCTGATTTAGGGCCATTTTGGATCTCCTGTTTCCCTGAAAGCTCGGATGGGTGCTATGACATTATTCTCCCCAACCTATATTTAGCAAGCAGCTTGTTTCCTTATTCTTTTGTTTGTCCTAATTGCTATTTTTCCAAGTAGTTGTCATTTCCTGCTAAAACCCATAATTCTTAGTACAAATGTACAAATTTAGAATCTAAGAGAATTAAATATTTTACTGTTTTTTTTTCCTGCTCCCACTAAGTACATTTTGCATCTTTTGAGGGATTCTTTATATTCTATTAAGCCTGCCAAGATCTTTTACTTTATATATATATGCCATGTCTGTCTCAAATACCCCGCTGTTAATGTGCACTCTGCAGTTAGAGTATGTATTTTCAGGTGCCTCCTGTGAAGCTGAAGTGTAATAAAAAGTGTTTCCTGGGGAAATATGTAAAAGTAATAAAAACAAAGCATGATCGAGTCACCTAGAGAGTGGCATCTTAATTTACTGCATTCTGTGTTCCTCAGCGAATTAAAGTGATACAAGTGACATTTCTCAGCTAGGCGAAGTGCTTTCTCCCATGATGGCATTTTACTCCAGGGGGCTTTTGTATAAGCAGCTCGATTTTATAAGCCGTTATGAATTTCTGGCATAGTGTGAATGTAAGCAGCATGCAATAGTGTCATTGTCTCTTTGACCATTAGTTTTTATTGAAGTATATAAATTTGAAACAAGTTGCAATGTTTTGTGTTTTAGAATAATTTTTATACTTTGCTTTGATTACTTGAAATCCAATTTGATTACCAATGCATTACTGCCAAATACACACTGAGTAATATTTAACAGAATGTGAATTTGTTAAATATTCTTTTGAGCAATGGCTATTTATTTGTGTAATCACACATTGATGATCATACTTCTGAACATGGAGTGTGTTTATATGCACACACAAAATTGGGGTAAAGATGGTAAACTGGCTAAGGCAGAAACCTGGTTTCTTAAAAATCTCTCTTTACATGTGTGAGTTCACTTTGGCAAAATGCTCCGATGTCATAAAAATGTGGCAAAAAAGACTACAAATCATTAAATGTGAATCTGAAATCAAGAATGGAGCCTGGGTCACTCGAGCAGTGTGAGAAACATTACTTTTGAATGTATCTTTTGTTACATTACTCATTATGTATATAAAAAGTAACTAAATATATTGTATAGTTATTTATATTAATTGTTTTAAAGCTAGTTATTTTTTCTTTTTCTTTTGTACCAGGGCTGAATATTTTTTCCAAAAAAAAAAAACTCACAAAGCAATGGTTACACACATACTGTAAATCAGCATAAAATCCTTATTTATGACAAATGTCACTCTGTTTTATGTTCCATGAGCCAATACGATATGTCAATTCACAGACTCATTCCATAAGAATCATCATTCATAAGCTGAAAGGCATGGCATGTTCTGGGAAAAAAAACAGCTTGACGTAGTTGAGTTGCCGGTAATCCGTAGCGTCCACTAGCACGCCGTGTCGTTTGATGAAGTCCAGTTGCCAGCTTGCCTCCCACAGATCTATGTCTGGTAGTCCTCCTAGGGTGAACTTCGCCGCAGGTTCGTCAACTGAACGATCAGCTTGGGACTGATCAGCTGATGCAGGTACCTGACTTTCATTTGCGATCTCCAGGTCACTTGCATCAAAATCAGAGTGCAATAAGTTAGAGTCTGATTCAGCAATAATCCACAATAAATAAATAAATAATACACAAGGAGCATTTTGCTTTGTGCATTCGCTTTGCTCTTTTGCCAGATGTTGATGCCATTCTAGACACTGTTTACTCTACGCTACTCTTGCACATGCCAGGATTCAATGTGAAGTGAAAGAGTCTAACAGTCCTCCTAGCCAAGAGCGCCTACCTATAACATAACGGCAAGTTCTATCGACGTTTCCAGGTTTTTTTTTTTTTTTTTTTTTACACCCTCTGCCCCTGGACATCCGCTCTCAACCCCCTTGTGTTGACTTTAGTCGACATCCGCCCTAAAAGAGTTAAAATGCAATGTGTTGCAAACAGTGTGTTAATTTTTCTTCTTTTGTATGAAAAACTGTACATTTCACTGAACAGCACTTGTTATTAAATCCTAAGCCTATATACTGTAAGAACCTTAGTGAAACTGGCCAGCAAAAAAGTCAAACGTGATCATTTTCTTGTGATTTTTAAATTCTTTTAACCCTTCATATGCCGTGAAGTAAACACTTTTCTTGAGACCAAACTTATTTCTTAAATGCTGAAACGCATCGCCTTTACTGTGCAGTCACCCTAGTTGTCCAAGACCTGGAACATCAAAACTAAAAAATGGGACGTGCTGGACGAAAACGGTTTTCAGATTTGAAGTCAGCAAGTGAAATTTGTTAAAGTAAAGGTGAAAGAATCCCAGTAGCAACATGCTTGTTGACCAGTGTTTTTAGGGGTGTGGCCATGGATGTTGCAAAATGATGTATTAAGCATGGGACAATGTAAAAACTAGTGTTGTGTACAATGTAACATCCTAGATTTTAGATTAGCTGTAAATAACTCTTGCTATATTTCTTGACATTTCTTGATCTCATGCTTATTTCTTTGACCATGTCTCTAGTTAAGTGATTTGTTGTCAAAAGACTTTCTGGTGATCTTTGTGATTTTTATTACTAAGTTATTCTCTGGTACTTATAAAATTCAGGCACTAAACTTCCCCAAATCAAACCCCATCCCAAAGACATGACTATTAACCTAACTGACAAATTTAAATCGCCTGTATGTGAGTGTGTTTACATAACTGGACCCTGAGATGGACTTGCATCCTGTCATGGGTTGGTTTCTACTTTAAACAAGTGCTGTTGGGGTAGACTCCAGCCCCCACTAACACAACTGGACTAATTTGGATAGACACCGTTGTTTTACTGCAGATTTTGTAACAGTTGGACCTGATATAAAGCGGTGATGAGGCTTCACCTGGAGTACTACAACAACAACAACATTTATTTCTATAGCACGTTTTCTTACAAATGATGTAGCTCAAAGTGCTATACAAGATGAAGAAAGAAAAAAGAAAAATATAAGAATAAGATTAGGCAATACGAAGCAACAAAGAATAAAGTAAGGTATGATGGCCAGAAGAACAGAAAAAAAAAAAAAAAAAAAAAAACCTCCAGAGGGCTGGAAAAAAATCTCCAGGGGTTCCAGACCAAAATTGGGCAAAATTGTATGCAGTTTTGGTTTCCAGGCTACATAAAGGACATTGCAACACTAGAAAAAGTCCAGAGTAGCTGATTCCAGGGCTACAGTGGATGAATTATGAGAAAAGATTAAAAGAGCTGAGCCTTTTCAGTTTAAGCAAAACAAGATTAAAAGGAGACATGACTGAAGTGTTTAAAATCATGAAGGGGGAATTAGTCCAGTGGATCGAGACCTTTACTTTAAAATGAGTTCAACAAGAACACAGAGACACAGTCGGAAGCTTGTTAAGCATAAATTCTGCACAAATATTAGGAGGTTTTTCTTTACACAGAGAACCATACACTGCAAAAAATGAAATCTAAGTCAAGTGAAAGGTACTTAAATCATCACATTAAGTCTAGTATTCCTTATCGTAAGAATTATTAACTTATTCAAAAATTTGTATTTACAACTATTTAGCTTACTTTAAGAAATCCTCTCAAGCAAATTTTTCTTAACCCCTTTGGCAGATATTTTTGCTTAATATAAGGAAAACAGCTCCCATTTTAAGTCTGGTTTTTGCCTATGCATTTTTGCAGTGTAGAGACATGGAATACATTACCAAGTAGTACAATACACAGTAGGACTTTAGGGACTTTCAAAACAAGACTTGAAGGTATTTTAGAAGAATTAAGTGGGTAGGACTGCCAAGCTTTGTTGGGCTAAATGACCTGTTCTTGTCTAGGTTGTTCTAATGTTCTAACATCAACATTTTTCCTTAGACTGGGACAGTAGGTTACAAATGAAATGTAAAATAGGTGGTCACAGACGCACAGGGAGTGAGGAATGATAAAGACTAGGTAAAAACAGTTTAAATCTGGTACTCTTTAACATGAGGGCTGAGTGTATTTGACATTATGGGAATAAAATATGGGATTACAAAAACATTTTGTCTGTGATTTAATGTTAACAAAGGATGTTATATTTACTGTACATTGACATTTATTTGTTGGCAGATGCTTTTATCCAAAGTGACTTACAAAAACCAGTCAGTCAGTCAGTCATTGTCCAACCCGTTTTATCCTAACACAGGGTCAAGGGGTCTGCTGGAGCCAGTCCCAGCCAGCACAGGGCGCAAGGCAGGAACAAACCCTGGGCAGGGCGCCAGCCTACCTAAGGGCAAACACACACACACACACTAGGGACAATTTAGAATCACCAATGCACCTAACCTGCACGTCTTTGGACTGTGGGAGAAAACCGGAGCACCCGGAGGAAACCCACAGAGACACGGGGAGAACATGCAAACTCCACACAGGGAGGACCCGGGAAGTGAACCCAGGCCTCCTTACTGCGAGGTAGCAGCGTTACCCACTGTGCCACCATGCCTCCCGACTTACAAAAGCAATAAACATAATCGAGTAACATTAAGCTAGGGCCTGTTTGTTGAACAAGTGTAGTAGGACAGGAAACAAAAGTTGATTGCCACAAGTAAAAGGATGTAATAACTCATAAATTTGCAATTATAGATTAACATTCGATAAAGCAATTAAACTTAATGTAACAACAAATCAACCAACAATATGAAAGATCATACTGTATAACAAAGTTTTTTTTTTTTTTTTTCTTTTTTTAAATCAATTAGACAGATATTCACAGAACAGATAGGTTTTTAAATGCGTCAGCAGTTCGGATGGAGGTGGGTAGCTCGTTCAAACAACAAGAAGCTACACAGGAAAAGAGTATGGATTGAGCCTTGATAACATGCAGAGGCGCCATCACCAGGTGCTGTTCACTGGCAGACCTGAGTGAGCTCCATATATGCAGGTGCTGACCCACTGACTACTCTGTGCGCAAGCATCAGGGATTTGAACTTAATGTGTGCTGCTACAGGGTGCCAATGTAGTGACCAGAAGAGAGAAGTGACATTTGTCCACCTCGGTTGGTTAAATGCAAGACGAGCTGCAGCATTTTGTCATATCTGCAGCGATTTGATAGCACATTCAGGGTACTCCTGCCAGATTTAAGTAGTCCAGACGTGGCAAGACCATTGCCTAGAGCAGAAGTTGTGCTGCATATTCCGTCAGATAAGATCTGATCTTGTGTTGGTCTTGTGTTGTACAGTGTGCACTTAAATGTACAAGAAACATTAGAGATGTGGTCAGAAAAAGATAGCTGATCTTCATGGTTGACCAAGTTGAAGCCAGAGAAGAAATCTAGAAGGATCAGGACTGATGACATGTTGCTATCTCTAGCAAATCATAGCTGGTTGACCACAGTCAGTAGAGCCATCTCAGTTGAGTGGTTCTTCTTGAA
Source organism: Erpetoichthys calabaricus (assembly GCF_900747795.2). Lineage (NCBI taxonomy): Eukaryota > Metazoa > Chordata > Cladistia > Polypteriformes > Polypteridae > Erpetoichthys > Erpetoichthys calabaricus. The sequence continues at coordinate 159,365,574 of NC_041402.2, read as the reverse complement.
TCCAAATTGGTTGATATTAAGCAGTCCATTCTGTACAAGGAAGGAAGAAACCCAGAAAGAAACAGCACATTCAAGTGTTTTGGAAGGAAAGGAAAGGAAAGGAGAGAGACAGGCCCGTAATTGTTAACTTGGGATGGTATTGAGTGTTAGTATTTTTCAGAAATGAGGTTATCAGAGCATGTTTGAAGATGGTAGGAAATGTCCCCGAGTTGAGTGAGGTGTTAATGACGTGCAGAATTGCAGAAATAAGATGGCCTGAAGGAGATTTGAGGGGATAGGGTCAAGTAGACAGGTAGTGGGGTGATTGGAGAGGAGGTTGAAAATGTCAGTGGCAGAGAATGGAAAGAATGTTGGGTGATGCTTGGAAGGAGACATAATGGGTGGTATCTAGGGTGAGAACTAGCTTCTGATAGCGGCCACCCTATCCTGAAAAAAGGTGGCAAAGTCATTAGCAGACAAGGAGGTTGGGGGAGGAGGTGGAGGAGGTTTAAGAAGGCAGCTGAAAGTGGGTTACAAAGATTGTGTGTCAATGATGCTGTTAATTCTGGTCTGATAGAACCATACCTTAGCGTTGATGGTGGCAAAAGAACAGGATGCAAGAAGGGATTGGTACTTAGCCAGGTCTTCCTGAGCCTTTGACTTCCTCCATTTCCTTTTGTCTGTCCTAAGCTCGGTCTGTTAATTGTGGAGTGCTTCAGAAAGCCAGGGACAAGAGGGTCTTTCAAGTGCAGGCCTCAAAGAGAGAGGACACACATTGTTGAGGCAGGAGTCGAGCAAAGGGTGTCTGTGGCCTGTGTTCTTTTGAAAGAAAGTAACACTGTACATTATTGAGGCTACAAAAAACTTTTTGTCATTCCTGCTGTTCATTATGTTTGGTACTCCTGCATTCATTAGAAGGAGAAGTGAAGATTGACTGAGGAAGGCAGAATTTGCACATTTACCTTGCAGAAAGGTTCCAGAAGCCCAGTGCCCATCCTTCTCTATTTCATGTTCTTCATTCAAAATGGAAACTGTTGTCGCACATTAAGAAGTAAATTGATGACCCTCAGTGTGACACATTAGTACAGGTCTGTGGTAAGTTTTGTTTTTTTTCAGATAATTTACTTAGACGTCACTTGGAAACAAATAAAAAAAATCTGCCAAAGGAGAGGTATGTTCTAGATTGGGTCAAAATAAAGAGAAATCTACAGAGAAGTCAAAGGGCCAAAGCAAATTATCTCATAGCCAGTGTCAAATGTGAGCCAAGATTAGATCTTTCCTTTAAATTATTCAATGTTTGAACAGTAGGTATAGTGCGGCAACAACTTTTACAGCAGACAGTAAAGGTTACTAGCAGTGGGAGTCTCTGCTATAAACAATATGGCAAGAGTAAATAAAACCAATCCTCAAAATGGCAATTTCCGTGAAATAATGAAATGATGATACATTGACTTCCCCAGAACAACAATACAAATTTTAACCATCAAAATGACAAATAATGCACTTTAAATTGACCAAAATAAACAAGCATGATTCTAATCCAGATTTTGGGTAAATAACTGTACTCCATTAATGTCCTTTGATGTTCTTTCAATTCAAATTGCAGATGAAAGTCTTGTTTGGAGAGAATATGCTAAATACTTGTGTGCTGTTATTTAGAGTTATCTTTATTTTAGTAAAACAGTAAGAAGAACAATTGTATTCATAAATGTGAATCCAGTCAGACTATTTCATATTTGCCCTGTATTTTAGTTGTGATCATGAAGCAAAGAATGAACACATTAATCAGATGTTTGGGAGGACTTATTCCTGCTCACAGGACTGTAACAGATTCCTTCACAAAGTGTGTCATTTGTAAATAGGTTTGGTTGTAGCAACCAAGTACATCTATGGTAACAGTAAGAGGAAATGCCAGCATGCATAAATAATTGAAGACAAGCAGTTAGAATGATGTTGGTAAGGCATTGGATTGCAAAGGATTACAAAAGATTGCCGTTGTTGAATAAGTGGATGAGTAGCACTAGAACTCAAAAGTTCATGTAACACACTTAGTAAAAATGTACACTGCCTAGAAAAGTGTTCACCCCCATTGACATGATCTAAATGAATTTTTATACAATATTGAATCGCAATGTATTTAATTTGGCTCTTATGATATTGATCAACAGAAAAAGACTCCTTAATAGTCAACGTGAAAACAGACTGCCGTAAATTGGTTTAAATTAAATACAAATATAAATCAGAAAATAACTGATGACATAAATAACTTTTTAATATGACACACCTAAATCATTACTGGTGGAGACAGTTGATGTTAGAAGTCCCATAATTAGTTCAATGGAGCTCACCTGCCTGGGGTTTCAATCAACTGTAGTATAAATGCACTTGATGTGAAAGGGCCAACTTGTCTTGAGTGAGTATTGTGACCTAACCCACACGATGCAAACAAAAGAACACTCTAAGCAACTCCATGAAAAGGACAAGTCAGGGGATGGATATGAGAAAATATTGAAGTAACAGAATATCCCAATTAAATCAGTCATGGAGTAATGGAAAGTATGGCACAGCCGTAAATCTACAGAGAGAATGTTACCTACAAAAACTGCATGATTGCTTAAAAAAAATAGTGAGGAAGATCACCGAGGCACCCGTGATTAATTCTGCAGGAGTTACAAGCTACAGTTGATCCAATTGGAGAGACCATGCAGACAACAACTGTTAGCCATGTGCTTCACCAGTCACAGCTTTATGGAAGAGTGGTAAAGATAAAGTGACTGTTAGGAGATGACACCTGGGCTAGATTCACCAGACAACCCACAATGAAAACTCTGAAGTCAGCTGGGAGATGGTTCATCATGTGATGAAGCTAAACATATGCTTTTCGGCTATCAGACTAAACACCATGTTTCATGCTATATTTGCATGTTGTACAGATGTACAATACATAGGAAATCTTACTTGATCTGTCCAGTCAGGTACAAGAAACATGGTACTGGTCACTCATATACATTATAATAATAATAATAATTCATTACGACAAGACAGTAGAAATACAAAACAGAACAACTTACATAACTAGGTAGCATGTTGTTGTGTGTTTAATGTACAGTATGCTTTTAATGTACAGTGTGTACAGTTTACTTATTCTAACTGTGACTCGCATTATTGAGAAGGTAGACTGCAGATGGGTAAAAACTGTTCTTGAACTGAGAGGTGCCAGCTTTGATACTAGCATATCTTTCTTTGGAAAACAGACTGCGCCCGGGGTGAGCAGGGCTGGGAAGAACTGCATCCCTCCTATTTCTTCAGAATTTGGTATATATGGACTCTATTGTGGGAAGAACAGAACCAGTGATAATTTGTCCCTGCTTCACCACCATTGTTAGTGAGCACTTTTCCTAGGCTGTGGTTTTCCCATACCAAGACATGATCCCAGTTGAGCACTGCAGATTATCAAAAACGCACTATTCCCACAATGAAGCATGATGGCGGCAGCATCTATCATGTAGGAAAACTCCTCTGCAGCAGATCCTGGAAGGCTTGTCAGGGTAAAATGAATACAGCAAAATGCTGGGAAATCCTGGAGGACAGTCTGATGCAGTGTGCAAGAAACATGCACTTAGGGGAAGATTTGTTTTCCAGCAAGATGATGACCCCAATGAAAAAGCCAAAGCTGCAGAGGAGCTGCTTAACACCAGCAATGGTAATGTCCTGGAGTGGCTGAGTCAAAGTCCAGATCTCAGTCCAATTGAGAAATTGTAGCTGGTTTTGAGAAAGGCTGTACTCATGATTGCCAGTAATCTGATAGAGCTTGAGCAGCTTTGGAAAGAAGAATGTGGAAAAATGGAAATGTCCAGATGTTTGTAAAGCTGATAGACAGAGACAGATACCTGTGCAGACAGACTAAAGGCTGTCATGGCTACCAAAGGCTTGTGAGTTCCATATAGTGCTTTCTAAAATATAAAGCTTAGTCCATGACTTAGTCCTCGACACTTCCATTAAAGAATCTGAATAACCTTAATTTATTAGTGTGTAAATGCACACTCTGTCTGGCCTGCAATTACTACTGTCAAGCCCTCAGTCACACTTGTACTGTTTTTTTGTCATAAGTTTTAAAGAGGACAGTTAGGTTTTCCTGGGAGCAGGAAAATGGAGTAGAAAAATACAAAATTTGTTTTCACATTGTAAATATTTACAGATTTCTTTTTATTAAATACATCTTGCCTGAAGAAGGGGCCTGAGTTGCCTGGAAAGCTTGCATATTGTAATCTTTTTAGTTAGCCAATAAAAGGTGTCATTTTGCTTGACTTCTCACTGCATTAAATAAGTTAGAACAGCACAGCTTCTGATCAATCTGGCCTGCAAGTTTCCAGTTAATAATTACATTTTGAACTCTTCCCCATAAAATGCATGATGGATTCATTTTAATAAAATCCATCACACTTGTAACTGCATAGTAAAAAAGGCACCAACATGCCTTTTGCTGTTAACAGTTATTTATTAATTATAATATAATGCTTTTTCCCCTCATGCTATATTTACTGTGTCCTGCTATGTTGTTTCTTCTTCCTTTCAGTTAACTTTTAAATCAGTTTGCTTTTGTTCATGTACAAAGCTTTATGATGCTTTACGTTAAAACACTGACCATCTGTATTAAATACATTCGGCGTCAAATAGGCACTGACAACTGTTAACCTGCATGATCAGCCAACCATCACCTTACTAAATATAAGATTTTTTGTTTCTTTTTTTCCCTTTTCCTATTGAAAACATTTTCTTGATGATTCTGTTCTTTTTAAGTATTATTTTAGGCGCTGGGTGCGTTTTTTCCTTCTCTTTCAAAGCATGCTTTATTCTTGATTCATTATTCTTGCCTCTGCTTGCATCTGTGCCAGTTTTGTTCTTGTGATGAGTCACAGTGACAGGCAGATGACACACATGGGGGTAGCTGGAATATTCTTTTATAAGGTGGAGTGTAACATATAAAGCATGTAAAGCATTTTGTTGGAATAGTGCTAAAACTCGGTTAATTCATATTGTTGGAGTGCAAACGGGGTCTGATTAGAAGCCAAGCAGTTAAGATACCACTTCACAGTTTTGCTGCATCAGACACCCTTTTTAAACTTCAGTCTGAGGATGTTTGGAGAACAAGTTGGCATCTGGCCCTCTGTGGAAGAGAAATCTGAGAAAAACAGCTGAGGTGCACTTCTTTATTACTTACTGAGGTGTTTTTTTTCTCTCTTTTTTGCTAAGTAATTAGCCTTATTTGATTAATTGAGAAGCCAATCAGATGACTAATGCAGCTGCCTTTGTCAATGTCAATGTCAATTTATTTATATAGCACATTTAAAACAACATAGGAATGCTGTGACCAAAGTGCTTTACAATAATAGAAGAAAAAACATTCAATTAACATAAATAGAAATAAAATAAATGAACAAAAATAAAATAAATAATAAATAGAAGTAAGGTTACATAATCACAATGAGGAAACCATCAGTATTACTGAAGGTCACGGAATGCAAGTGAATAGAAGTGAGTATTTAATCTTGTTTTAAACAGTTCAATTGTAGACAACTCCTTTATGTGATGAGGTAAAGAGTTCCACAGGCGAGGAGCAGCAGCTGCAAAAGCCCTGTCCCCCTTAGTTTTACACTTGGTACGAGGGACAAGAGACATCTGACCAGAAGATCTAAGCAGTCTAGATGGCTGGTGTAAAGCACACAATTCAGATAAATAAGCAGGAGCAAGCCCATGTAAAGATTTAAAAACTAGCAACAAGATTTTAAAATCAATTTGAAAAATGCCAGGTAGCCAGTGTAAAGAAGCTAATATTGGAGAAACAGAATCAGACTTTCTTGCCCCAACCAGAAAGCAAGCGGCAGCATTCTGGACCAATTGTAACCTGCGTATCAGAGATTTGCTAATCCCAGAATACAGAGAGTTGCAGTAATCAAGGTGAGAAAAGATAAAAGCATGAGTGGCTTTCTCAAGATCCCTAGAAGATACAGTGCATCCGGAAAGTATTCACAGCGCATCACTTTTTCCACATTTTGTTATGTTACAGCCTTATTCCAAAATGGATTAAATTAATTTTTTTCCTCAGAATTCTACACACAACACCCCATAATGACAACGTGAAAAAAGTTCACTTGAGGTTTTTGCAAATTTATTAGAAATAAAAAAAATGAGAAATCACATGTACATAAGTATTCACAGCCTTTGCTCAATACTTTGTCGATGCACCTTCGGCAGCAATTACAGCCTCAAGTCTTTTTGAATATGATGCCACAAGCTTGGCACACCTACCCTTGGCCAGTTTCACCCATTCCTTTTTGCAGCACCTCTCAAGCTTCATCAGGTTGGATGGGAAGCGTCGGTGCACAGCCATTTTAAGATCTTTCCAGAGATGTTCAATCGGATTCAAGTCTGGGCTCTGGCTGGGCCACTCAAGGACATTCACAGAGTTGTCCTGAAACCACTCCTTTGATATCTTGGCTGTGTGCTTAGGCTCGTTGTCCTGCTGAAAGGTGAACCGTCGCCCCAGTCTGAGGTCAAGAGCGCTCTGGAGCAGGTTTTCATCTAGGATGTCTCTGTACATTGCTGCAGTCATCTTTCCCTTTATCCTGACTAGTCTCCCAGTTCCTGCCGCTGAAAAACATCCCCACAGCATGATGCTGCCACCACCATGCTTCACTGTAGGGATGGTGCCAGGTTTTCCCCAAATGTGACGCTTGGCATTTACACCAAAGAGTTCAATCTTTGTCTCATCAGACCAAAGAATTTTATTTCTCATGGTCTGAGAGTCCTTCAGGTGCCTTTTGGCAAACTCCAGGCGGGCTGCCATGTGCCTTTTACTAAGGAGTGGCTTCCGTCTGGCCACTCTACCATGCAGGCCTGATTGGTGGATTGCTGCAGAGATGGTTGTCCTTCTGGAAGGTTCTCCTCTCTCCACAGAGGACCTCTGGAGCTCTGACAGAGTGACCATCGGGTTCTTGGTCACCTCCCTGACTAAGGTCCTTCTCCCCCGATCGCTCAGTTTAGATGGCCGGCCAGCTCTAGGAAGAGTCCTGGTGGTTTCGAACTTCTTCCACTTATGGATGATGGAGGCCACTGTGCTCATTGGGACCTTCAAAGCAGCAGAAATTTTTCTGTAACCTTCCCCAGATTTGTACCTCAAGACAATCCTGTCTCGGAGGTCTACAGACAATTCCTTTGACTTCATGCTTGGTTTGTGCTCTGACATGAACTGTCAACTGTGGGACCTTATATAGACAGGTGTGTGCCTTTCCAAATCATGTCCAATCAACTGAATTTACCACAAGTGGACTCCAATGAAGCTGCAGAAACATTTTAAGGATGATCAGGGGAAACAGGATGCACCTGAGCTCAATTTTGAGCTTCATGGCAAAGGCTGTGAATACTTATGTACTTGTGCTTTCTCAATTTTTTTATTTTTAATAAATTTGCAAAAACCTCAAGTAAACTTTTTTCACGTTGTCATTATGGGGTGTTGTGTGTAGAATTCTGAGGAAAAAAATGAATTTAATCCATTTTGGAATAAGGCTGTAACATAACAAAATGTGGAAAAAGTGATGCGCTGTGAATACTTTCCGGATGCACTGTAAATAAGGCCTGATCTTACCTAATAGACGAACCTGGAAAAAGCAACTCTTGACTACAGAATTAATCTGTTTCTCAAAAGAGAGGTTACTGTCAAAGATAACAACCAAGATTGCGGACTTGAGGTTTGCAAAAGATAGAGAAAGTGCCAAGAAGTCCAAGACCTATTTGGGCTTTAGCTGATGAATCCACTATAAGCACCTCCATTGTATTTTGATTCAGATCAAGAAAATTATTAGCCATCCAGGATCTTAGTTCAAAAAGACAGCTGTGCAGTTGATTCATTGCAGAGTTGCAGACTGGAATATAAACCTGTGTATCATCGGCATAGCAGTGAAAAGAACTGTTAAATTTCCTAAAAATAGCTCCAATAGGGTGAAGGTATATAGAGAATAAAATAGGACCCAAAATGGATCCCTGAGGAACACCACATTTAAGAGGAGCAGTAGACGAAAAAGAGGAATTTAAAGTCACTGAAAAGTGTCTACCAATTAGATATGACATAAACCAGTTAAGAGCAGCCCCTTTCACTCTCCTGTCATGGGAGTTTGTGAAACCTCAGATGCGGATATCTGAATGCTGCACTGTTATCCTAGGTGGGTGACACCAACATTTGCAATGCTTTTAGAAGCAAGTTGAAGGTTAGCTTCTTCCAAAGCTTGTGATTTAACCTATAGCACACCTCATACAGCTTCTGGGCCTGGATCCCTAGCCATGTAATCAGAACATGTGCATACCAATTTACAGAAGTGTTTATAGACATTTTCAGTCACTTCATCTCTTTGTCGGTTGTCCACCATTTCTCCTGTATCTAAAGTTGTTACAGTAACAAGTTTAAATGATGGGAGCTCTGTTGCTCTGACCCCCATTGAAAGTAATTGTTCTGACAGATTGTTTGGGAACTTTATTTTTATACTGTTTTGAGGATTATTTCTGTTCTGTTCTCTTCTGTGTATTGTATTGACCCCCTTCTTTTTGACACCCACTGCACACCCAACCTACCTGGAAAGGGGTCTCTCTTTGAACTGCCTTTCCCAAGGTTTCTTCCATTTTTTTCCCCTATAAGGGTTTTTTTTTTTTTGGGGAGTTTTTCCTTGTCTTCTTAGAGAGTCAAGGCTGGGGGGCTGTCAAGAGGCAGGGCCTGTTAAAGTCCATTGTGGCACTTCTTGTGTGATTTTGGGCTATACAAAAATAAATTGTATTGTATTTATTTATCAGTTCTATGCTACTTGCCATATTAAACTCACCACTATTTGCCAATTGTCAGAACAGAGCCACTGATGATGCTATAACCCTGACATTACACATCCTCCTCTCTCACCTGGACACATACAGTATGTGTGAATGCTCTGCGTGGATTACAGCTCGGTGTTTAACACTGTACAGTAATTCCCCCAAAGGTTGACAGCAAGCTCAGAGCTATGGGTGTGAATGACTCTGCATATGGCTGCATCCTGAACTTCCTGTCAGATCAGCACCATGTGGTTAGAGTGGGTGGCATTACTTCCTCTGTAATTATTCTCAATACATGAGTCCACCAGGAATGTGTACTAAGTCCTGTCCTATATTTTCTCTACACCTATAACTGCACGGCTAGGAACAGCTCTAACATCATTGTGAAATTGCAGATGACAAAGAGTGAATACAGAGAGGAAATCAGAGCCCCAAAACACTGGTGCCAGGAAAACTGCCTCTCCCTCAATGTGGCCAAGACCAAAGAGATAATAGTGGACTTCTGGAAATGAGGAGGCATGCATTCTTATTTCATCATCATTGGGACTGCTGTGGAGACAGTAACCAGTTTTAAGTTCCTTTGTGTACACATCACCAAGAACCTCACGTGTAACAGTCACTTGGACTGCTCATACCAGAAAAATGGTTTTGATGAAGGAGCAACAATGCCCTTTTTATCACAGGTGGCTGATGAGGTTTGACACAGGCCCTTGCACCATCTGATCAGTTTAATCCTGCACCACTGAAAGCAATGTAAATGGATGTGTCACTTTGGTATGGGAACTGCAATGATCTCTATCGCAAAACCTTACATAGGGCAGTGTATTCTGCCCAACAAATCTTTGGAGGTGAGGTTCCTAACCTACAAGACACATATGTTAGGCAGTGTCTAGAGAAAACCAGGAGAATCATCATTGACCCCAGATATCCTTGTCATGGATACTGCATTTGGACCTAATCCAGCTTTTCAAAATCCTCAGAAGAACTGGAAAAAGTAGATCCAGTGGAACTCTTTCAGCTTAAGGGTGAAGGGTGAATCACATACTCAAAGACACAAGTAGAAATTATGGAGAAGTGCATTTAGGATGGAAATCAGGAACAGTTGTGGAAATCTGGGACAAACTACCGAGTTATGTAGTCGAAGCAGAATCCTTGACAACTTTTATGAAATATGTTTGGGAAAGCTTAGCTATTAGCTAAACAAACAAGTTTGATGGAGTGAATGCTCTCCTCTTATTTGTCAGATTTCTAATGAACTGTTCACATTCTTACCTTCTGGCAGACTATAATGTAGCATTGGCTCCCAGGCTAGCAGGCTCCAAAGCAGCTTCTTCCTTCAATCTGTTAGGATGCTGAATTCTATGTAGTGACTCGTACCACTGAATACGAAATTTCAATATGTCTAAATATTTACTTGTGTAGTATGTTTATTTTTGCACAGTATGTGATTAGTGAATTGATGTCTAAATGTATTTATTATGTATACACACAAGTTTTTAATTCACTTGTACATTCTTGTTAAGTGGTGTTACAATAAAGTAACTTGGTTCATAATGTCAGATAAATTAAATGGGCAGCCTCTCCACAAATCAGTCAGATTAGACATTTTCACTGAACACAATTCCTTATTAGTTATGTGTTGCTTTAATATTTCCACCCCTTGTGCTTATTTATTCCTCACATTCCATTGCTGTTAATAACCTATAGTCCAGAATTTCAATGTATTGTCTGACTATGCATGTGTAGTATTCGATGGCCATCATTTATGGTGCAGTGCATGGCATTGCTGCCTTACAATTCCAGATCTTGAATTTGATTTGGTCACTGTCAACATCAAGTTTGCATGATCTTTGTAGTGTGTGCATGTGCCAGTGCATTGCTCTAGAGTTACTCAGATTTTCTCATGTTTTATTCATTTTCAACTCTGAACTGGTCCAGAATAATTGAGTGTACAATGGGCTGACATCTTGTCCTGGGTTGGTTCCCACACTGGCACTAATGCTGCTGGAACAGAAATTGGTTCACTGTAATCAGGTTATGAAATAACATGGCATTTATCAAACTCACTTAATAAAATTCAACGTCACAGCAGGCCAACGCCTGGCCTGTCAGCATCCTGTGCAAAGCAGCAAGCAACCCTGGATAGGATGCCAGTTCATTGGAAGGCTGGGACCATTCAGAGCAGGTGTAATTGGTGAAAGTTAGTAATTAATTTATTTTAAACTGTTTATTTTAGGGACACACTTTCATTGTGGGCAGGCAGAGTGTTCTCATTTACCATCTATCCTTTTATTTTTAACATCCGCTATATCTCAGGTAAAGGTTTGGGTTTTCTTTGTTCCTTGTCTTAAAATATGCAGCACATTATGCAAGCTAATGCCTTAATTTATTTTTAATTTAATTTCATTCAGCTTATAAATCATATATAATGTGAAAATACAGTTCCCTAAAAATTACAATCAAGCCTACATTCCAGACATTCATATTTAAAATTAAATTAAGTCAAACTTAACACCGCTTTCTTTCCCAAACCAACTTTATTAAATTAATGATTTCCTTTTCCTTCTGATTGAGTAGATGGCTGGTCTCTCAATTACACCCCACCTTTGATGGTTGTCTTAAGAATATAAATATGGAAGCTCTGAATATTTCCACTTTCCACTACATTACCAGGTGTTCCCAAGAGCTTTTCAGAAATGCAGAGGCTCTTTACAGAATTTGGCTGGAAGGCTGCATCCAAACCTCAGCATAAATGAAGGCATGAAATTAGTTTTGAAACATTTTAAAATGCAATCTTACTGTCTTATGCTTCACAAATACTATGCCATGAGAACCTGTACTCATTGGAAGACTTGCTATGTTTTGTTTTTTACTTCTCCCCAAGTGTTAGGCAGGTGCTATTTTTTCCCTTCCTTCAGTGAACCCCTTACTTAGATGTGCTACTGAAAAAGTGTGTTTGGGTGTGTATATGTATGTGTATGTAATTTATAATTATATATATATATATATATATATATATATATATATATATATATATATATATATATATATATATAGTGATAAACCCAAGGTGTCAGCGAGCCCAAAATCCCAACATGAACACAATTATACAGTCCCAGGTTCAAATGATCGAAGGATTTTAAATTTAAATACCTCCAAATGCGACTCAAACACAGGTCCTCCTCTCACAATACCTCCTTTCTCCCTACAGCACTACCCCCCTCCACTCAAGTGTTGCTCCACTACCTCCCAGCTCCGACTTACCTGAATAAGGGAGGGTGGCGGTCTTTTTTTATTACAGACCCCGGAGTACTTCTGGTGTCATGGTGACTGCCCGATGAATTCACTTCTGGGTCACATGGAAGTCCATAATAGGGAGCTTTTCTTCCTACAGCGCCCGCTCGTGGCACGCAATGACACCAACAGGGCTGCTCTGCTAGACTACATATCCCAGCATCCCCTGCTGGTTTCCTACTGTGCACAACCTCTGGGGCTGCTGCCATCTAGCGTGCTATATACTTATATAATACATATATATATATATATGTCTGCTACTTGTAAATCACTCAGCCAACAGTTGTTGTCTGCACTGTATCCTTGTAGCTCCATCAGATCACTTTTAGGTTGTTTGGTGGCCTCCATCGCTCAGTTTTTGTAGACGGTCTGCTCAAGACAGATTTGTAGCTGTGTTATACTCTTATGTATTTCTTAATGAATGATTTTCACTGGACTCCAAAGGATATTTTAAATTTTCTCGTGACAATTCCCTGACTTGAACTTTTTACGGAGCTGCTTGGAGTGTTCTTTTGTATTCATTGTGTAGGTTCAACCACCATACTGACTCACCACAAGTTGAACCTTCCAGATCAATTGAAATCCCAGACAGGTGATCTCTGCTGAATTAATTCTATGACTTTTAAAACCAACTGCCTACATCAGTAATTACTTAAGTGTGTCATATTAAAGGGTTAAAATAATTATGTGAACAGTTTTTTTTTGTTTTTTTTAATTTTTTAGACCACTTTGCAGAGATCTGTTTTTACTTTGACATTTGACTGTTTTTTTTTTTCAGTTGATCAGTGTCAAAAAGCCAAACTGAGTTGCTGTAATTCACTGTTGAATAATAGTAAAATCTTTCCTAGGGGTGAATTTGGTCATTTTATAGGCACTGTATGCATAGTGGCATGCTTTGAAGATCCTTTACAAGTACAGAACTATCACTGTTCAACTGTTTCCATGTATATTTATTGTACGTTTGATGCACATGCAGTTTAGTGACTCACACTCACACATACAGTGTGACTCAGAAGCGATGATTGTGCTGTGACTCCATGTCCAGCTCTGTAACTACTTAGCCACACTAATTGCATTTATTGTTACATACAGTAGCCAAGAAGGCAGAGACTTTAACATAAGAAAAATGGGATACACAGATTTGCAGCTGTCTAAACTGCAGAGCAACATGAACAGAGAGGGGAGGGGATTGGTGTTACTTTTTTTTTTTTTTTTGCCCCCTCCCAAAAAAAGTTACTAGTGTTTGCCCTCAAGCATCATGCAGAGCTTCATTTTGTGGTGTAAAAAATATAAGCAACAGATGTTTCTGACACAGCAGCATGAAGCAGAATAGAAATTGGAAAAGTAGTGGCAGTGTTGTACTTAGCAGAAGTGCTGTTGGGGTGGGGGGGGTTGTGGGAGCCTGTGGTTTGCAGTTGAAAAGCAGCGACCTGCAAGATGCACTTGATTATAGATAGGCGTTCTTCATTCTTGACATGATAAACCTGCCCACGCATTGCCGTCGGCCCCAAGTCAACCTGCTGCTTTAAACCTTTCAGAATATGTGTGGGTGTCTGACAATCCTTTACAATTTCTTAATGTGCCCATTTAATTTGGTTTTGGGTGTAGGTAAATGTGTACAAAATACAGTATATATGAGTTTGTACGTTCAGCATTAAGTACAGATCTGTTTATGTATGCACATGCAGTAGATATTCAGTTGCACATGTTTAAGATTTTCTTTTGGTTAAGACCGAAAAAATATTAAAGATGTGGCCTCATGGCAGGTTTCCGCTTGAAGAGCTGCATTTCAGCTTTCCTTCCGTTAAACACCATCTCCTATGTACTTGATTTGAGCCATTATGGAGATGCTCTTTGTGCTGTGCAAGTGTATATATTGTAGCTGAGTGCGAATGAAGGAGGCCACTGACAGGCTTCTTGAATGAGTTGGCGTTTATTCCTGCTGCTTTTACAAGCGTTTCAATAGCCTTGGAGCTGTGCCCATGTGCACAGCGCCTTGCCGAATGCCAAAGACTTTCAGAGATTCTAAACCTGTTTCATTTATTTATTTCATATATATTTTTTAGTGCGCACTTCCATGTTTAAAGATACATAATGAAAAGGATCTAATAGGTGCAATGATTAAGACATGACACGTGTGGATGGCATGCCTGTTCTTCTGGCACCACTGAGTAATATGATAAATTTATACTTAACCCCTTGAGCTGGTAACACATACACACTTTTAGGGTATATTAAGTGATGACTCTCTTTTATCTTTTCAAATGCTATGACTTCCTACTGGTTTAGTGGTTTAGTGTCCATCCCAGAATTAAAAGACTCGCTGCTGATATTTATGCTGTGTTACAGATGTGACTTGCAACCTTCATAGAAAGCTAAAAGGTAATGAAATTACCTATAGTCTAACAATAGTCTCCATTTGCACCCCACCCTTTTAATTTTCTGGAAAATAACACTTGTAGTTTGCATTTCTGCCAATGATTTTTGGTACAGGTTGCCTGAAGTGAAATCATTTCACTTGAATGCCATTTTAACTGTTGCTTACCACTACTTCCTTGTACTGACTAGTAGAAATAGTGTGGTCTTAAGGCCTGTGCTGACCAGTATTTGTCACCTGTTCAGTTGGTCATTAAGTCTGCAAAAGTGTCAATGCTGTGAAAAATATCCCAGGCACCCCTTCACCTAATGACTACAGACCAGTGGCACTTATGTCACACATCATGAAGACCTTTGAGAAGCTGGTCCTCAACTATATGATGGGCCCTCTTGTGGTAGACCCAATACAGTTTGCCTAGAAGACAAAGTTTAGAGTGGAGGGTGCAGTTCTCTATCTGCTCCACAAGGCCTGGACAAATGTGGCAGCACTGTGAGGATTACTGTATGTATTTTGATTTTTCCAGTGTCTTCAGTACTGTCCAGCCATCCCTGTTATGGGGTAAGCTCAGAGATATGTAGGTGGATGAGCCCATGGTGTCCTGGATAAGGGACTATCTATCAGGCAGACTGCAGTTTGTGAGATTCAAGGACTGTGTCTCTGATTGGGTTGTGAGTAACACTGGGGCACTACAAGGAACAGTCCTGCTTCCACTCTGTTCAAGTCAGCTCCTGTCACTTACCAAAATTTTCAGATGATTTGGCAGTTATGGAATATTTTGATAAGGGGGATGCAACCGAGAATAGGAGTCAGATGAAGAAATTTGTTTCGTGGTACAGACAGTACTGTCTGCAACTAAACATCAGCAAAACCAGCAACTGGATATTGACTTTCACCACAACATAAAGACTCAATGTCCAGTCACTATTGAGGGAGTGAATGTGGAGGTGGTGCATAATAGATACAAGTACTTGGGAGTTCGCATCAATGACATTTTGAACTAATCTCATAACACAGAGGACCCTCATGAGGAAGGGCAGAGCAGGCTGTTTTTTTCTTAGGAAACTGTGTTGTTTTAATGTGGATATTGATATCCTATAGATGTTCTACAACTCTGTCATAGCTGGTATGGTTTTCTATGGCATGGTTTGCTGGGCCAGTAGCATCCCTTCAAGAGATGCCTGCCAAATCAACAAGCTGATTAAGAAGGCAGGCTCAGTTATGGTACCTGAGAGGCAGCAGAGGAGGAAAGAATGAAGTCAAATCTGAGTGCCATTTTGAAAAATGCTGCACATCCTCTGCCTGACACACTAACACTGAGGACTTTCAGCCAACAAATCATTCAACAAAAGTCTTTCAGGAAACACTACTGGGGCTCCTTGATACCAACAGCAATATGCTTGCATAATGCCTCACTGTGACTGAGACTGCCAAGTCAGCCATTTTTCTTTCTTATTAGTTTTCTTACTTTTTAGACATTCTGG
Source organism: Erpetoichthys calabaricus (assembly GCF_900747795.2). Lineage (NCBI taxonomy): Eukaryota > Metazoa > Chordata > Cladistia > Polypteriformes > Polypteridae > Erpetoichthys > Erpetoichthys calabaricus. The sequence goes on along the minus strand of NC_041402.2, from coordinate 159,349,587 downwards.
TGTATAGTATATTTGAGCGTTTTTGTCATAATAATATGATTTATTTATTTACTGTATTTTTTATTCAGCTTCTGTAAAATGCCAAATTTCCACCTTGGACAAATTCTTCTGCTGCCTTTTTGATCTAACCTTTTGTGTCTTATTCCTTTGCCTTTTTTCCTTGCTTTGCTTGTTTTTTTTTCTTCCTTCTTGATTATTTAGATAAGTTCTTTAAAATATAAGGAACTTTATTTTTCTTTGTCTTTTCATGCCAGAGGCTTTAATTTATGTCCATACTTTAAGGAATGTTTGAGTATTTAAGTATTTCTAAACCTGAGCCCCATTATGGGTCTGTGCAGGGCATCAAGCCTGTCATTTGAGTTTGGGGCAAGGCTACCTGGTATGAGGCATGTTCCTGAGATACGCCAGTAAAGTCCAGGTCAGATTTTTATTTATTTTGTGGCATGTTTGTCCTTTTTTTTAAAACAGTTTTAACAGTGCTGTGTTGTGAAAATCATAATATGTTCTATTTGTTAAAAAAAAAAAAAAAAAAAAAAAAACATATCTATGTTATCATATACACTGTACAGTAATCCCTCCTCCATCGCGGGGGTTGCGTTCCAGAGCCACCCGCGAAATAAGAAAATCCGCGAAGTAGAAACCATATGTTTATATGGTTATTTTTATATTGTCATGCTTGAGTCACAGATTTGCGCAGAAACACAGGAGGTTGTAGAGAGACAGGAACGTTATTCAAACACTAAAAACATACATTTGTCTCTTTTTCAAAAGTTTAAACTGTGCTCCATGACAAGACAGAGATGACAGTTCTGTCTCACAATTCAAAGAATGCAAACATATCTTCCTCTTCAAAGGAGTGCGCATCAGGAGCACAGGCTGTCAGAAACAGAGAGGAAAGCAAACAAATCAATAGGGCTGTTTGGCTTTTAAGTATGCGAAGCACCGCCGGTACAAAGCTGTTGAAGGCGGCAGCTCACACCCCCTCCGTCAGGAGCAGAGAGAGAGAGAGAGAGAGACAGAGAAAAACAAAACAGTGAAAAATCAATAGGTGCCCTTTGAGCTTTTAAGTATGTGAAGCACCGTGCAGCATGTCGCTTCACAAAGCAGCTGCACACAGAAGGTAGCAACGTGAAGATAATCTTTCAGCATTTTTAGACGAGCGTCTGTATCGTCTAGGTGTGCGAACAGCCCCCCTGCTCACACCCCCTACATCAGGATCAGAGAAAGTCAGCGCAAGAGAGACCGAGAAAAGTAAGTTGGGTAGCTTCTCAGCCATCTGCCAATAGCGTCCCTTGTATGAAATCAACTGGGCAAACCAACTGAGGAAGCATGTACCAGAAATTAAAAGACCCATTGTCTGCAGAAATCCGCGAACCAGCAAAAAATCCGCGATATATATTTAAATATGCTTACATATAAAATCTGTGATGGAGTGAAGCCGCGAAAGGCGAAGCGCGATATAGCGAGGGATCACTGTATTCTCAGTGTCTTAGGTAAATGTATCTGTAAGATGAAAAATAAAATACACATATTTACCAATACAACCTCTGACAAAACAGGCTTTTTACATATGCACTGACTATAGAAACATAGGAAAGGCAGTTTCCATGAATAAAAATAGGAAAGGAGGTTGAAGACTATGGTCCTGGAGGGCCGCAGTGGCTGCAGGTTTTCATTCTAACCATCCTCTTAATTAGTGACCATTTTTTGCTGTTGATTAACTTCTTTTGCCTTAATTTTAATTAAGTTGACTCAGGCCCCTTTGTTGTTTCTTTTTCACTGATTATCAGCTAAACAATAATGAGACATAAAACAAGCTGCCACATGACCAGCTCACCTGTACCCATGACACAATATCTGAAAAGAAAGAAAGGTGAAGATCTCAGTAAGGTTGATGTCTCAAATCACCAAAACATTTTGACTGTGTTCTTAGAAAAAACAGAAAATCAACAGTTTTGGAAATATCTGCTGTGGCAGAATGAGAGCAGCAACAAGTCATGGAATTAAATAATGGGTTTAATTAACATCATTAACACTAGAATTACCAAGGCTTAAGAAAAACTTGTAATCCCAGCCCACCTTAAATCCGTTCACACCTCTCTGTCAGCATCTTTTGTGTTGTAAATGTGTTGATCAACACAAGAAGCCTACTATCCTCACTCCCACCACTGCCGCAGAAAGGGCAAAAAGCTCTCCCAGCTCAAGCTTTGTTTATCAGGGAGTGAGATAGCTGGAGCTGTAGAGGGTAAATACTATATCGTTATTTGGAATACATGCATTTCACGTGTGTTCCGTGTGTACAACAATCTATGTAAACACATCATTAAAACAGAAACGTTTTTCATGTTTTAGTAATAACTGACAAAATGTAGACATGAAAAGTATAATGTGTGAAGCCTGAAGTTCAAATATCAAATAAACACTTTAATAAAAGGTACAAGTATAACAAAACAGGTGCGCTTTTATTCAAGAATATAACTGCAGAAAAAGAACTTGCTTTAGGGTACGACATTGACATGCCCTTAAGAAAGTGATTGGAGTGAAATTGGTTGGAGTTTGAAGACCCAATTTAGCTGGTCATCTGTTGGCTCGTTTCATGTCTCATTTCTGTTTGGCTGTCATTTAATGAAAAAAAGAATCAATTCAGGGCACTGAATCCTTAAAAACAGGGCTATTAAAATGAAGGGAAAAAATTTTAATTAGCTTAATTTGCTTATACATGTACACTGAGTCACAAAGTTTATCATTTATTAAAGATGTGTTATACTTTGCATTTGACAAATTCTGTGGATTGCTGAGCGAATATATTATACACACAATTATTTCAGTACTACCCTGACTATATGTGAGCATAGTCACAGAGTCCCAGTGCCTACCCTCACAACATGGCAGGAGCCAGCCCTGGATGACATGCCAGCTCCTCATAGGGAACATTCACATGAACAGTTTCATTACCACCCTGTAGATTTACCACTTAACCTAGCAGACATGCCTTGGAAGTGTGGAAGGAAAACAAGCATATGTAGAGAAAACCTCATATTAATGTGGTATAAAATTGCCAACTATATACAGGTAGGATCCAGCCTGCTATTTTAAACCAGTCTCCTGGAACAGTGATGCAGCGGTGCCAACCACTGCTCCACCATGCTGTTCTATGTTTGTCCTTATAATTATATCAATCTAGATTCTGACACACACGCACACGCACGCACACACACACACACACACACACACGCACACACACACGCACATATGTGTATATATATATATATATATATATATATATATATATATATATATATAATATATACACACACACACACACACATAAAGGATATATCATATCTATATATATCTATTATCTATTTGTATCCATATACTGTATATATCTTTATAAATGTCCTATTGTAGAGAAAAGCCAAGCAAAATGACACCTTTTATTGGTTAACTAAAAAGATTACAATATGCAAGCTTTCAATGCAACTCAGACCCCTTCTTCAGGCAAGATGTAAATGTCCTATTGTATAACTATACATATTCATTCATCATCAAACATGCTTAATCTATTATAACCTTACCTTTATCGTAAATAATATTTATACTGGTTTCTGCAAAAGTTGGTAAGTTAATATCAGACTGAAAAATACTGTGAAAGCAATGTTTTATCTGCACTTTATCTGTCTCTACAAAGGTAAAAATAATATACTAATTTTTTTCCAGATAGGTCCTAGATCTCTAGAACTCCAAGCTAAATTGTGTGGGTTTGAAAATGAATGGACGTAGAGTGAGTGAGTGAGTGTGCTTCTGCCTGTCATTAATACTTTATACTTGTTAATAAAAGCAATTTCACAAGAATGCTTGTGGATTTGAAATGTTTGCCCAAAGTGCAACCTTTATGAAATTGAGTGTCTTCCACATTGCCTTTCTAAAATATTATAACTTTTTTTTATGTTCTTTTGAAAGTGCAGTGATTTGATATGTAATGTTCATGCACTCCAGAGAAGAAAGAATGATTTAGTTATTTGAGTGCTTTTGATTGTTTCTTCCCAGATTTAGTTGGGTTTCAGCGATAATTGGAATAAAACTTTTTAATCATCTATTTTCTAATTCAGTCAGCATTATATCAGTGCCATTTTCTTTGTTCTTCTTATATGAAATGCTAGTTTTAATTATAAAATCATGTAATACTGTATCTGAGGTGGTTTTGTTTTTTCTACTAGAATCATTTTCTGGATATTAGCGAGTTGAGTGTTGTATATTGCGCAGAAGTCAAACAACTGAACTTAAATTAGCACAAAATTATAATTTATAAAATATCTATTACTACACTGGCTTGATGTCAAACAGCACTTGCCTATATAGTGAGGAACATAAGTATTTGAACACCCTGCAATTTTGCAAGTTCTCCCACTTAGAAATCATGGAGGGATCTGAAATTCACATTGTAGGTGCATTCTCACTGTGAGAGACAGAATGTAAAAAAAAATTCAGGAAATCACATTGTATGATTTGTACAGAATTTATTTGTATTGCACTTCTTCACATACGAATTTGAACACCTGGCAATCAGCAAGAATTCTGGCTCTCAAAGACCTGTTACTTTGCCTTTAAGAAGTCCACCTCTACTCCACTTAGTAATCTTAATTAGTAGCACCTGTCTGAGCTCTTTAAAGACACCTGTCCACCCCACAGTCAGTCAGACTCCAACTACTACCATGGGCAAGACCACAGAGCTGTCAGAAGACACCAGAGACAAAATTGTGGACCTCCACAAGGCTGGAAAGGGCTATGGGGCAATTGCCAAGCAGCTTGGTGAAAATAGATCAACTGTTGGAGCAATTGTCAGAAAATGGAAGAGGCTAAAGACGACTGTCAGTCTCCCTTGGACTGGGGCTCCATGCAAGATCTCACCTTGTGGGGTATCACAGATGATAAGAAAGGTGAGGAATCAGCCCAGAACTACACGGGAGGAGCTGGTCAATGACATGAAGAGAGCTGGGACCACAGTTTCAAAGGTCACTGTCGGTATAACACTATACCGTCATGGTTTCAAGTCACGCATTGCACGGAAGGTTCCCCTGCTCAAGTCATCACATGTCCAGGCCCGTCTGAAGTTTGCCAATGACCATCTGGATGATCCAGAGGAGGCATGGGAGAAAGTCATGTGGTCAGATGAGACAAAATTAGAACTTTTTGGTCTAAACTTCACTCGCCGTGTTTGGAGGAAAAAGGAGGAGGAGTTGCATCCCAAGAACACCATCCCTACTGTGAAGCATGGGGGTGTAAACATCATGCTTTCGGGGTGCTTTTCTGCAAAGGGGACAGGACGACTGAACTGTATTAAGGAGAGGATGAATGGGGCCATGTATTGTGAGATTTTGTGCAACAACCTCCTTCCCACAGTCAGAGCACTGAAGATGGGTCATGGCTGGGTCTTCCAACATGACAATGACCCGAAGCACACAGCCAGGATAACCAAGGAGTGGCTCCATAAGAAGCATATCAAGGTTCTGGAGTGGCCTAGCCAGTCTCCAGACCTAAATCCAATCGAAAATCTTTGGAGGGAGTTGAAAGTCTGTGTTGCTCAGCGCCAGCCCCGGAACCTGACAGATCTAGAGGAGATCTGTGTGGAGGAGTGGGCCAAAATCCCTGTTGCAGTGTGTGCAAACCTGGTCAAGAACTATGGGAAACGTTTGACCTTTGTAATTGCAAACAAAGGCTTCTGTACCACTGATTTTCTCAGGTGTTCAAATACTTATGTGCAGCAGTGCAATACAAATAAATTCTGTACAAATCATACAATGTGATTTCCTGAATTTTTTTTTTAACATTCTGTCTCTCACAGTGGGAATGCACCTACAATGAAAATTTCAGACCCCTCCATGATTTCTAAGTGGGAGAACTTGCAAAATCGCAGGGTGTTCAAATACTTATGTTCCTCACTGTGTGTTTCTACTGTGCTGAATTTCATGCAGATTATCGTTACATGAGAATAACAATAATGAAGGTTTTTCACTCAATGTGCTAGTCCACGTTGCTCACAGAGTCCCGAATGAAGCACATTACCTGAATTGTGAGGGAGAGTCAGATACGGTACTACGGCCATGTGGTGCGATTCCCGGACTAGGCCAAGGGGACACCCATGGATCACCTGTCTGCGGCAGATAGATGGCCATTTCTGGAGGGTGGGAATGGACTGCGTGTCTGTCTGGAGGGTTGCCAACCAGGATACCGAGCTGTTTCGTCATGTGGTGGGTGCATGTACTGTATATATATAAGCTGTGTGTGTGTGTGTATAGATATGTATATATTCATGCAGTATTTCTATCTATCTATCTATCTATCTATCTATCTATCTATCTATCTATCTATCTATCTATCTATCTATCTATCTATCTATCTATCTATCTATCTCACATTTCGTATATACAGTGTGTGTGTGTGTGTGTGTTATATATATAAACGTCTACACATGGAATTGGGTGTGTCTGTCTTTCCAGCCTGGAAATGAGAGGCAGAGTCGGGCTAAGGGCTCTACCTCAGAGGAAACAGAAAACTCGCTTAGCCGCTAATACACAAGCGAGGTGAGCACATTGGCAAAATGGTATCCCTTTTAATTTTCCTCCCGCCGCTAATGCACAAATAATGCAAGCACGTCGGCAAAACAAAACCTCCTAGGAGAGAGACGCCCAGAGTAGTTCCTTTCAATTACCTGACACCTCTACATTTAAATTTTTTTTCTGACGATTTCAATAGTTTCTAGGACCCCAAGTTTTTTACAGCATGGGCTTACACAGCTATATATAATATTTTTTTTTGTATCCTAAGTCAAAGACTGGCTAAACGTATTCATGCCTTGTTTCATACCTTTCAAGTTGTATCATTTGAATTCTTAGATTTCTTCTGGCAATTTCCAGCAGATCTTCACAATTACCAAAACATGATGGGACAGACAGATAGAGCTGGGTTTTTATATTGTAGATATACTGCTATGTACTGCTTTTATATGGAAATAACTGCTAAGCTTTAGTGTTATTGTATGCGCACTCAGTTATCTACAGTTTCATGGAATCTGATTCTTTGTTTGTGACCAAATTCTATAGTTAAAAATATTGCTTTTTATCTAAAAAAAAAAAATCTGTTATAGAAATGTAATGGATTTCAACATTAATACAGAGAATGTTATTTGATCTGAATGTCCAACTCACAGGTTTTAACATATGACTGATAGTTATTCTGTTGAAGACCCAAAAGGAGAAAGGTTGTGTTTTTTCCACAATGAACTGTTTTCCCTTTTTTTAATTCTTATTTTCTCTTTGCATGCAAAAAATACATATATTGTCCATTATTAATAACACACACAAACATATATGTACTATATTATAATGTCCCGTGTGTTTAGAATCTTAGGCTTCTCCCATATCCTGGGATATTGATCGTCATAATTGAGTTGTACTAGGGTTAATGAGGACACAAACAGTGGTCGCTGGTTGTCAACTGTCGCACACACAAGAGCCCCCCTCATTATGGTTACTCACAAAGCACTATTCGTAAGTCTCTGTGGCTGTCATACTACATGACCGATATCATGGTAATGTTCCATGACTGTCCATAACTTGAAGTGATTATTTCAAGATAGGCTATGACCAAAAACTGGTTGAAAAGCAAATTGGACAGAGCCTTGTGAGCACTTTTGTGATTGATAGTGCCATACTTGTGTAGCCATTGTACAATGTAATGGTAAGCCTTTTGACAGCTATTTAGTACTTTTAGGTGCTGCCAGGCATGACCAAACACTTTGACAAGCAGTCTATCCTGACTTTTTTTCCACTTATTTTTAATTGAATGGTCCAGTACTTCATTTCCATAATTTTATTTTATCCCATGGTAGTAAGACAGTGATTCAGTAATTTCATTTTTGTCTGAAATTGTGAGGGCTCTCTCACAGTGTGACAGTTCCCAGTCTAGACACTGTCTGTGTAGAGTTTGTACAGTTTATCCTTCATCAAACTGTATGGATTTTCTCCAAAATTACACACCTTGTTAAAACCTGGCTTATCGTTTCATTGATCACTAACACTGATCATTCACTGTGTGTTTCCTGCTCTTTATGCACAGCTTTGTGGTTCTTGCTAATCTATTACGACTGAGTCTGAGGAGAAACCTAATCTCATCCTGACAGTCCACCACTTTGTTATAGAGGAGGAGAGTGGGGCCCATATCATACTCAATGACCCAGTGACAAAAACTGGGGCAGTCTGCCTAGGCCACCATGACTATTTTCACCTGACCGATTTTTTTATGCAAATTTGAAAAAAATGCCTCCTCTTTTTATGTCTAATGTGACACTACAAGATCAACTTTGAAAGGATGTGCTAATTTATTTGTTTTTTTTTATGTGAATCATCAGCAACATGTCTGGAGTGGGGGTGGATGGCATAGTTAAGTGTATGCTTTTGAAACTATTGGTATGTGTTCAAGTTATTAGTTATTTAAATCTGAATCTGTGGATTGATGCTGCTGTGAACAGAAACTGGCTTCTTGTGAGCTAAACTGTTGCTGTTTTTCTTCAGCATTGAAAAAGTGCTTGCTTTCAACGGCAGGCTGATTGTCTCTCTCTCTCTCTCTCACTCTCTCTCTCTCTCTAGGCTGCTTCTGCAGTGAATCGACAACATGGAGACATGCAGAGGAGCTGAAGCACTGGGAAGTGCAGTACTGGGATCACTGGGGGCTGCTGGGAGCCATGACAACCCTGACAGGTACTGTATGGCCATTCTGCTGCTACCAATCTAGTGCTTGAGCATCATAATCCAGTGCATGTATACTGAAGAAAGAATATGTGCTTGGGATTGAGTACTTGGGTGCTGGTGCCATGGGGGTGGGGGATGGGGGAGGTTTTAAATTAAAGCCATTACTTCTTTTACAACATTTCAGCCACTGAAGTGTCAAATGGATTTGCGAACAGTATTTTGTAATGTGTGCAAATACTTGTGAAATAGATGAGGCCTGTTCGTTGAGAAGAAATGGGTTGGATATTCAAAGCTCGCCCAGGAAATTTGCTTTTATACTCCCCCTGGACAGGATGAAGAACAAGGACAAAACCTATTATGCGAGTCCTCATTGTCCGACTCTTGGCAAAGTGAAGAATGATCCCCATTGTTGGCCTTTTTGCTAAAGTTGCCCAGCAGCTTTCCTGCCTTGTCAGAACTCTTTTCTTTTGGTCTGCTGACCACCGAGCCGTAGAAAGACATTATGAAAAATATAGGCCAGTGTTAGCTTAGCTGGACATCCTTGTATTTGAGAGCAAGGTAGTGCTGGGTTTTCGTGCCCCACCTCTCAAAAGCATAAGGTAAATTGGCTTCCTTTTTACTGCCCTAAGTAGAAGATGGAAATAGATTATTAAGAAAAATCAAATGGTTTAACATGCTACCCTCCTCTAGAATTGTTTGATTCAATTACCAAATCTGGATTCCTGAGTCCCTAATTTTCATAATAGGTGCACAAAATAGGTTGCTGTGGATGTTTGACCTCTAGCTGGCATTAGAGAGTCAGAAACAGACTGTTGCTTTCTTGATTTGCTAGAAAAATTAGTGTGTTCAATTTGATTTGAATTTTACTAGGAGATGAAGTTAAAGCATGAATGGTAGGTGGGAGTTCTTTGCTGTAGTAAAAGAGTAAGTCATCCAGACTTTTATGAGAATTTTGTTTGGGTAGGTTGTACATCTTTCTCTTTCCCTGTGCACATGTACAGTACAGACATGGTGTGTCTGTGGTCACAAGAGTAAAGCTGCAACTTTGATTAGTTTGTTTCTCTTCTTATTTATGGCTGCTATGCACTTTGGAGCAGTAAAAAGTGATCCTCTTTTTATGGGCTGAAGGCGTTTCAGGGCTGAAATCCATAGAAAGATTTCTGCACAATGTGCAGGCAGAGTTTTACCATGATGAAGTGTTTACAAATGGATTGATAATGGATTGTTGATGCTGATCTACATTTCTGAACTTCCCAATACATTTGCAAACACTCTACCGTAGTAAAACACTGTCTCCATATTAGTCAGATAGAGGCCAATCCAAGAAAAAATGATCACAAAAATATACAGTAGATAATTATTGACTTACCCTTGTACATAGCATTAAGTTAGTAGTCAGAGAGAGAAACATCATTGACAGTATTGGTGTTAGCAGTGGGATAACATGCATGTGCACCCCTTTTTTAAATTTGAGAGATCACTTTTACGTTTAAGTGAAAAATGTCATGATATACCCATTATAACTGAGTAGTACTGTTTGGAGCAGGGGCCACTCAAGTTCAATCCTAGATGGCAGAGGTACAGTATATGAAGGATTTTGTTCAACCTGGTTTTCTTAATTAGAAGCCAACAATCACTACCGAAGCAATTATTCCTCAAGCAATATTTTTGTTTCATTTATGTTAATAGCAACTCCCAAGCTACTCATAAAAATGTGAGTCCAGCCCTTGTAATGTAGTCTTAACATGCTAGAGTAGCCTGGTGTAAGCATAGTAAGTTTCCATGATTTGTAATCCAACAACAATTCAATTACACAAGATTTTACAATTTTACCAAGCTGGGAGAGTCTGTAGAGCAGCCCATAGATGGTAAGTGGATACATTATTAGATGCTTACCTGCTTTTGTCTTATATGTGGATTTTTTAAGTTTGCACATGGTAAAGGTTTAACCTTGGGTTTGACTCGGTAAGTCTTTGCACAAATCCGTCTTCAGAGCTTTTTTTACAAATGCGAAATAATGATGTTAGAAGAAGGAAACTTTTCTTGTAGTGGATCAACCAAAATGGATTATTCCTGTACTTCATTCTGCATCTTTGGTGAGACAATCAGTGACATTCCAACTGTGACTTTTAAGTATTTTCTGTATTTTTCAAATGCTTCGCCTCCTTAGAAGAAAAGAAAACTTACAATTTTCAAGTTATCTCATTTCAACTTTGGTTTAGTGCTGCTAATTTGTATTTTTTTCCATTCTTAAAACTTTTATCTGAGTCCACTGCAATGGACTAAACTTCTCAATTTTAAGAAGTGTGTCCAGACAGAAGATGAGAGATGTTGCTCAGGTTGGCCTCCTCCATGGCAAATTTGAATCTCGCTTTCAGGATTTTAGGTTCAATAAGACAGATTTAGCCTTTATTTAAATCTTTTAATCTTTGAAAGTTAGTGGGTTATGGTGCAGGGAACCTTATCAGAGTGGTGTCCCCCAGGGGTCAGTCCTAGAACTGCTGCTATTTTTAAATATATAAATGATGTATATAGAAATATAAATAACAAATTAGTTAAGTTTGCAGATGATGTCAAGCTAGGTGTATTGGCAGATAACCTGGAATCTGTTGAATCATTATAAAGGGATTTGGATAGCATACAGACTTGGTAAAATTTTTGGCAGATGAAATTTAATGTAAGTAAATGTAAAGTATTAGACATAGGGAGTTAAAGTGTTTGGTTTGAATACGCAATGGGAGGTCTGAAAATTGAAACTACACCTTATGAGAAGGATTTAGAAGTCGTAGTGGAATCAATACTATCAATTTCTAGAGAGTGATCAGAAGCCATTAAGAAGGTTAACAGAATTTTAGGTTATGTAGCATGATGTGTAAACTGCAAGTCCAAGGAGGTTATGCTCAAGCTTATAATGCACCAATAAGGCCTCATACTGTGTACAGTATTAGTCTCTAGGCTACAACAAAGATATAGAAGCACTAGAGAAAGTCCAGAGAAGAGCAACTAGGCTGATTCCAAGAGTAAAGGGGTTGAGTTGTGAGGAAAAAAATCAAAGGAGCTAAGCCTTTTCAGTTTAAGCAAAAGGAGATTAAAAGGAGCAATGATTGAAGAGTTTAAAATTATGAAGGGATTTAGTACAGTGGATTGAGATATCAAAAACACAGTTGATACAGATTGTTCTTGACTCATGATTTACTTCAGAGGCTTTAGAAGTTTCTTGTGCACATGGCATCCTTATTTGGTAGCACATGCAGCTGAGGGCAGGTCGTCTTACAAATGAAAATTTGTAAAAGCAAGTACAGAAGTGAACTAACAGATACAAATCTATGCAATGCATTCATTTTTGGGACATCTCAGTTGATATGAACAGTTTGTCCAGACGCAAGCAGTTTCATATTAAAGACCAGGCAAATGTTAGAGTACAAACCCAAACTCCCGTACTGATATTTAGGCATTGCTTTTAATAAGTTTGTATACAAATATTGATAATTAAACTCTTTCTTGAAGTATCTTTCATGTGGCAATTAATATCTCTAATCTAATCTAATGCATTTTTGAAGTTAATGTGTGTCTTTAACACATGTGCTGCTTCAACCCTAGATCAATAATGAGTTTAAAAATATATTTACCACTCAAAGGCACACCTAGACTTTTTGTGGCCCACTATATGAGTCATTATTGATAACTAGGCCTGTCACCAAAAAAGTTGGCCCATCCCTGCAGTAGATGGTCCTCTTTCTTCACAGTATCTAACACATTTGCCCACACCAATAGTTTTCATCACTGAAGCCTATGTTGATTTCCCCCAACTGTTTGCCCCTCCATTTGCACAGTTTGGTCATTTTTATCAGTGTCTTGGTTTCAGTTTGTTTCACATTCTCTGAATTAAGTGCAGTGGAATTATTACTCACATTTTCCCTCTTTTTAGTATCATAAGTAATACAAATAAATGAATAAACACATTATATGCAGAGAGTTACCAATAGAAAATATGGTGCAGAGAAACACCCATCACCTGAACATGCCTTTTCTATTAAACTGTTATGGGGCACCAGAGGTCCATTCAGTAGCATCTGGCAAAACGTCAGAACCAACTCTGGACCAGATGGAAGTACATTGTAGGGCATAGCCACACTCACTCAAACTGAGCTTACTTTAGTGTTGCCATTTTAACTAAAGAACATGCCTTTCAGAAGCAGGGTGCCCTTAGAATGTGGCAAAAGTCCAGGCAATAGGTAGACAGTGACAGAGCTAGAAATAAAATCCAGGTTTCTGGAGCTCTGGGTGGCAGCACTAACCACGGTTGCACAATTTTGCCCTTCAGTTAAAGAATATAACAAAAAGACTGCATACAATGACAAGTACTAGTATATTGTCTAGGATTGTTTCCTCCCTTCGGGTGACTGGTGACAAGATTGGCATGGGACTCTATGACCTTGAAATTGGAGATACTGGATTTGGAAAAGTATGGATTTGGAAAAGTATGGATTTATTGAGTCAAAAAGTACTTTTAGTGACTCTTAGGCTTCCAAGTCCAATCTACATTGCTGATGATCTGTATAACCAGAAGACACTAATTACACTAACGCAAAGCACTGAGCGAATTCTCTGCAAGGTATGCAACATGTTCCTTCATTCCAGTACACAACCACCTTCATATTTCCCCAAGTTACTCTCTGCATTGACATTCATGTCATTAAGGTGGAACAATGATCACATCGCGTAATATGACATCTGCTTCTCCCTGAAGGCTATACAGTCCACAATAGTGGGCCCTCTCTCATACTTTTTGAGAAAGAGTTCTGAAAAATCTGCATTTTCTGCAGCAAAATCCAATTTTAGCTGATCATAACACTAAGTTTAAAGCAACTACTCCCTGTCTCTTGTTAGTATTCCATGCACATCTGTTTCTGGTTCAGGACTTTTGGCTTGGATTAAATTTAGTAACCACATCCTCCTTTATCTGGCTGGACTTTACTGTTGTGCTGTCCATTATTAAATCTTCTTCAAAGTTCCACTACTAACATAAAAAATGAAAAATTTAAGAACTCGGAATACCTGTAATTGCTGTCTACATCTAAAGTGACTTAGAAACGTGACAATCCTCTCATGCCTGCCTAATTACTATGCCCAAGGCCTGCTCCTGACCTGTAGATCTTCAAACCTGTAAGTTAGTCTGTACTTTTGCATTCCCAATTGCCTATGATTGTATTTATTTCTTTTACAACTGATTTTTTGCACCTACTGTTCTGATGTAAAAATGCAAAAGGATCAATATGATTAGTTGTTTTCTACTGGCATTCTTTTTTTTTTTGTTTGTTTTACTTTTCAGATCTGTGGTATCTTTTTAGTGTGTCAATTTGTTTGGTGCCATGTATTGTCTTTGAATGAACTGAATAAACAAAAAATTGAATGGGTAGAAAAATGGTTTACTAAACCACCTTGATCTGGGGTCATGTGGCAAGCCCAAGCAACACTGGTACAAGGCAACGTTTTGAGAGTCCATTACAGGCAAATAGCCACACTCGCATACACTCGACCATTTTAAAGTCACCTAGTCTATTTTAGGCAACGTCCAATTGAGGGTCCACAACTAACCTAACCTGCACATTGTGGCAAGCGGCTGGGGGTGGCACCCAGCTGGGATGCCCAGGAGGACAGGAGGAGGGCTCATGCCTCCTCCAGACCACGAGGGGTGACCGCCCTGGTTCCTTTGAGGGCCACGGGTGCAGGGCTTGGAAGCCCAACCCTGTAGGGGCCCGTGGTCTCCGCCAGGGGGCGCCCCCATGCCTGAAGGACCCGGAACCCCAACACTTCCGCCACACCAGGAAGTGCTGGGGGGGAAGAAGACTGGGAACACCCAGAGGGCTTCCTGGAGCATAGCCGGCACTTCCGCCACACAGGGGAGTGTCTAAGGAGTGTCGGGAATCACCTGGAGCCCATCCGGGTAATTATAAAAGGGGCCGCCTCCCTGCAGACGAGAACTGGAGTCGGGTGAGGAGTGGACAAAGTTTGGAGGCAGGAGAGAGGAGGCGACCTGAAGAGCAGGCAGAGTGTGAGAGAGGCCTGGACTTTGGGGGAGTTTGGTGCTTGAGGCACTGGGTTGTGCATTATTTGGACTTTGTAAATATGTACAATAAACGAATGGTAGACTGTACAATGGTGTTCGTCTGTCTGTGTCCGGGCAGCTTATCACAACATCTTTGGGATTTTGTATGAAAACATAATAAATCCATTCAGATAGTAATGTGCATATTCCACACTGATAGTGATCAGCTCTGGTATTCAAATGGGCTTCTGGAGCTGAATGTCAGAAGTGCTGACTCAACACCATCATGTTGCTTCTTAGAATAAACCTTTAAATTTACCTTGCCTTCTGTAGTTGCTTTGAAATTCACCTTGTAATAGTCCTTACACCAAAATGCACTATAAAAAATAAGTAATAGGATACAGACAGGCAGACTGCACTACATCCTTTGTTTTGAAGTGAGTTTAGTTTCATCATCTTTTTACTTGTTCGGTGTATATGTCATCATTTAAGAAACTAAAAATATCATTTTGTGTCCTTTCTTGGGAAATGGTGAGATGTTATACCTGTTATATTATAACCCTGCAGGCAATCTTTTACAATTCTTTCTGGACTTGGTTCAGCATGTACTAGCGCAAGGAGGAGGTCAAATTTTTTGATAATCTAAACTCAGAAATACAAACCTTCAAGTGGAAAGCAGACAAAAGACTCGGGACAGGCAAGCAAGTGTTTCTTCATTTATCTGCCTTTTGAATTACCAAGATGAAATCTCAAGGATACAATAAAATGTGAACCAGGAGGGGCTGGGGACCAATATGTCTCCAGAGATATGGATAAGAAAAAAAAAGAAGTTAATTTTTATGTTATTTGAGAAAAAATGTCACTGCTTAAGCTGTTTTGATGTGTTAGGGGAGCCTGCTGATGCTCCTTAGCTGCATTTTGACAGGATCTTTTCTGAAAAAGTGCTTAATTATGCAGTGTCTTGAACTCGTGAGCGCACGGACTAATTCATGAACAGCTGTGAAATGCTGGCAAAAATAAATAAATATCCTCTCAGCTACCTAAATAAGCTAATAGATCAGCAGCTTCTTTAATTTTAATGTCATCTCTTAAGGGTATTTGAAAAACAGCTGGGTTTAAAGTTTTGTAAATTTGAAGGTGAAATGTCAGGCTAATGCCCCTCACTTGGATGGGGTTGTTGCTTTCAACATTTCATACTAATGGAGCTGAGTCATGCTATGTGTTATGATTGCATATATGAATATGTAAATTTGTACTATATGTTTATATTTAAATATTTATATGTGCAGGTGTAGGTGATGAGGTGATTTTGGAGGTGTGTATGTATGCATGTACTGTATATACAGGTGTGGACAATAGTAAGTTTACGGTTGTGAGTACGCAAAACACAGTTTATTCATGTATTATTATTTATTTATTTGTATTATTTGTTTTCTTCTTCTTCTTCTTCTTCTTCTTCTTCTTCTTCTTCTTCTTCTTCTTCTTCTTCTTCTTCTTCTTCTTCTTCTTCTTCTTCTTCTTCTTCTTCTTCTTCTTCTTCTTCTTATTATTATTATTATTATTATTATTATTAAAGTATGCTTGAGTATAGCAAGTACCATACCATACCATTTTTATTTGTTAAGCGCTTAAAAACACAGCATTACAACTGACCGAAGCGCTGTACAGTTAAAACAAGCAAGACTAAAAGCAAAATATTAAAAACAAACATTAAGAGAGAATTAAAACAGAGACACTAAAAACAGGTCAGGGGACCCAATAAAACAGAGAAATAGCAAAAAGCAAGTGGAAATAAGACAGGTTAAGAATTAAAAGCCAATGTGAAGAAGTGCGTTTTTAGGTGTGATTTGAATGTGGCGACTGAAGCGGCTTGCCTAACCACTAAAGGTAAGGAGTTCCAGAGCCTAGGTGCACAGACGGAAAAAGCCCTTTCACCACGAACTTTAAAACGTGCCTTGGGAACGGTTAGGAGCAGCTGATCTGCGGATCTAAGAACACGAGGGTGATTGTGACGATGGAGCAAGACACTCAAATAGGCAGGGGCTAGACCATTTAATGCTTTATAGGTTAAGAGGAGTATCTTAAAATCAATTCTGAATCTAACCGGCAGCCAGTGTAGGGTTTTTAAAATCGATGTAATGTGTTGGCTTCTGCTGCTTCCAGTTAAAAGCCTTGCAGCCACATTTTGAACCAATTGGAGTCTAGAAAGAGTGGCTTTACTAATACCATATAGGCAGGAATTAGAATAGTCGAGCCGGGACGTAATGAATGCATGGATTACTGATTCCAGGAGGTGGTAAGACAGAATTGGTTTGAGTTTGGCAATTCACCTGAGATGGAAAAAGCAGGATTTTACTGTGCTGTTGACTTGAGCATCCATTTTAAGGACCATATCCATTTTGATTCCAAGATTGGAAACAGACGAAGTTACTGGAATGGGAAGAAAGTCGAGGCCAAGGGATAGGGTCTGTTTGCGGTCAGGACTAAAAACAATGACCTCGGTTTTTGAATCGTTCAGGTGAAGGAAGTTTACAGCCAGCCAGTCCTTAATGTCAGATAAGCAGTCGAGAAGAGGTTTAGTGGAGTCAGTTGACTTGAGGGAGAAATAAATTTGGCAGTCATCAGCATATAGGTGATACGAGATTGCATGTTTTCTAAAAATTGCACCTAAAGGCAGGATGTAAATTGAAAAAAGTAGACTACAACAATGTGTAAATAATGAAGGCTGGCCATTTGAACACTTACGAGATTGTACCTAGGTGCACCATGCCATTGTGATATTCTTTTGAGTTAATAAAGTTAATGAGTCAATAAAGCTATTGTAATTATCATAACCTGTGTGCCATTTTCTAAATGAACCAATATAAACCTTCTTTTGCCCACCTCTGTATAAATACTGTATACGCATATACAGCAGCAATTACGTTTTGTAGGCACTATACAAGGTGTTCAGTCATTTGTATGGGTGTTTAATAGTTTATCACCTGAGTATTATGTATTTGTTTTAAAGATCTTGGACATCAGGACATGTCTTGACGTGCTAGACATGCAGCTTGATGTCATTCCATAGCAAGCAGTCAGAGGGAGATAATGGCAAACACATCTACTTGTGAGTTTATGAAGGAATTGACTTTGTTCTGTCATTAAATTCTTTACAAAAGAAGTGAAGAAGCCAAAGGAAATCCATGAGGGTTTGAGCTGTGTATGATAATGATGCACCTTTGTGCTATAAGGTGAAGTTTTGAGTCAAGCAATTCAAATAAAGTCAGGAGTTAATTGAAGATCACCAAACATGGGATGTCCTCAAATTTGCCCTCTTGACTTAGTCTCATAAACAATGATAACACTGCACAACAAAGTTTTCGCTTCTTGAACACTGTTGGATGTTTCTTATAGATTTTTGGGTGCTGATCACGAATATCACATCAAAATTTACTCATCACGTACCGTTTCGGTTTTGTCACGATTTTTTCTTATATTTGTATCCAAACATTTTCACTCCTGTAAGTGACTTACCAACAACGGTTTGTGCAGCCTGGGCATGTCCAGGCATGGAATCAGGCCAGGTTGGAAGCTGTTCTGTGCAGTTTGACAATCCTGGGCATGCCTGGGCAGGTCTGAATGAGCTTGACGCTGTCTCAGTATGGTATAAAGGTGGCTTACATACACCAATCCTGCTCATTTGGTAAATATAGATAGTCAGTGTGTATGTATAGTATCTGTAGCAATATAACAGTAAGTAAGCATGATGCTATAGACGTTTTGGTGTCGGGCAATATGTCTCGTCAATGTCATAACAGCCGCGATACATTCTGCTATATCATTGTGTGAGGAATATACACTTGTGCCTCAGAGATGTTGGATGACTGCTCTTGTGAAGAAAGCTTATCATCTGTATTTCGGCTGCAAAATTGGTTATCAAGACAAGGAATGGGCACCTCCCATTTGCTGTGTGACATGTGCTGTCAGTCTGAGAGCCTGGCTCAGAGGCATTCGAAAGACGATGGCGTTTGCTCTTCCGATGATAAGGTAAGAACAGAAAGATCATGTGATGGATTGTTACTTCTGCTTGACAAATGTGTCTGGTTTCTCTGCCAAAAACAAGAAGTCAATTGAATATCCTAATCTGCCTTCAGCAATGAGACCCGTGCCACATGACAACAGTCTTCCAATTTCGAAACCACCAGAGGATTGGACCTTAGACGAACCAGATGAAGAAACTGCAATGAAGGGTACTGACAGTGACATTGACCCGGATTTAGAACCGTGCTCATCAGGCGATCCACATCTGATAACGCAGTCCGAATTGAACGATTTGGTCAGAGATATGGGTCTGTCAAAAGTAAAATGCAGGAATGGTGTTTGCTGCCACCAGGTATGAACATTTCTGTGTTTCGAGGCCGACATCATGATATAACCACATTTTTTGCACAAGTCGACAGTCTCTGTTTCTGTTGTGACATTGAAGGATTGTTCTCGGCCTTGGGTTGTGATCACAACCCGGAAGAGTGGCTTCTCTTCATTGATTCGTCAATGTTAGGCCTGAAAGCTGTTCTGCTACACAATGGTAACGTTTATCCTTCAGTACCTGTTGGCTATGCAGCACACATGAAAGAAACGTATGAGAATATGGAACTGTTGCTGAAGCACGTCCAGTATAGCAGGTACAACTGGAATATCTGTGGAGATCTTAAAGCCGTTGCTCTGTTACTAGGACTGCAGCTCGGCTATACAAAGTACTGTTGTTTCATCTGTGAATGGGACAGCCGTGCCAATGAGTCACACTATTCTTGACAGAACTGGCCAATCCTTAAAAAGTTAGTTCCAGGACAGAAAAATGTGGCACATGAATCGCTTGTTGACCCGGCAAAGATATTTTTGCCTCCTCTTCACATAAAACTGGGACTCATGAAGAATTTCGTGAAAGCACTGAACAAGGAAGGCGAAGGTTTTCGTTATTTAAGACAGATGTTCCCAAGAATAACTGACGCCAAGATCAAAGAGGGCATTTTTGTTGGCCCCCATATCAGACATGTTATGAGTGACAAGCGGTTTGAAGATCTGTTGGTCAGTTGTGCCGGAAAAAATTGCCTGGAAAGCCTTCAAAGACATTGTTGACAATTTTCTGGGCAATTACAAAGCCCCAAACTACATTCAGCTGGTAGACAAACTTCTGAAAGCATACAAAACAATGAAGTGCAACATGTCACTCAAGATTCATTTCCTCCACACACACTTGGACTTCTTCCCCTCAAATCTCGGTGCTGTCAGTGACAAACACATGCTGCTCCACGACAACGCACCATCACAGAAATCCCAACACTTGAATGCTGCTATCAGGTAATGTAGCTTCATAGAGCTTAACCATCCACTGAATAGTCCAGACCTGGCCACCAGTAATTATTTTTTCTTTCGAAACCTGAAGAACTTCTTACATGGACAACAATTTCCGGATGATAATGACCAAGGAGGCAGTAAAGTGTTAACCAAAGGACCAAGATGAATCCTTCTGTTGTGAAAGGTTTAAATCACTAGAGGCAAAATGGACCAGTTGTGCTGATCACAAAGAGGATTGGATTGACAAGTGATGAGGTGATTTTGATTATCAGATTTTATTTTTATTATCAGGTAGATAAATTATTGCACACCCCTTGTATATATAAACACAATACATTTACAGAACCTATAAAAAATACTCACCACCCTGGGAAGTTTACACATTTTATTGTAATGTTAGTATTGAATCACAGTGAACTGAATTTGTCTTTTTTTTGACAGAACAACAGAAAAAGACTCTTCAATATCAAAGTGAAAACACATCTCTACAAAATGGTCTAAATTAATTACAAATATAAAGCACCAAATAATTCATCACATAAGCATTCACCCTTATTATATGACAGACCTAAATCATTACTGGGGAAGCCAACTGGTTTTAGAAGTCAATTTATTAATTCAATGGTGTTCACTTGTCTAAAGTTTTCAGTTGATTGTAGTATAAATAAACCTTATCTGGAAACTCAACTTGTGGTGAGTTAGTATGGTGGTCTAGCCTACACAATGAAGACAAAAGAACACTCCAAGCACACTCGAGCTCCATATGCACAAAGCATTCAATTATTCAACTTAAATTTTTTTATCTAGCACATCTATCTCGTTTATAATTGTCCAAAATGTTTCTGGGGCAAGATCTAACCGGCAAACACTGCAATCGAGCTCCAGCCTCACTAGGTCACATGTTTTGGGCGTGTACTAAATTAACATTATTTTGGACAAAAATTTTTAAATGCTTATCAGACAGCTTTGGTGTCACAAATACTAGTAACCCATTAACACCTGTGCTTGGTGGACTCCTAGATGGGCATAAAGTGGAGAAGGACAAACAAACTGTGATTGCCTTTACTTCACTACTAGCACATAGACTTATCTTGCTCAACTGGAAGAATCCTAACCCACCTCTTTTAAGTCAGTTGGTAACTGTTGTTATAAACCATTTGAAATTGGAAAAAATCTAATTCTCGCTTAAAGGATCTGTTGAGAACTTTTTTTAAAACCTGCTGGATCTAATCAATAACATTTTAGAATAAGCATGGGGAGAAAGACTCCTTTCTCACTTTACTTCTCTCAAAAGTTTTACACTGGCTGTTGGCCTTCCTGTCTTTCTCGTGTGTGGTGGTTGAATTGAATTTAGTTTTGTGAAGTTTGACTTGATTCTATGGACTATTACATGCTTTTAATAAATTTAATAAAATATAAAAAAGAACACTCCAAGCAACTCCTTGAAAAGGGGATTGAAAGCACAAGTCAGGAGATGGAGACAAAAAAAAAATTATCCAAGTCACTGAATATCCCTTGGTGTCCTGTTAAATGGAAAGTGTATGGCATAGATAGATAGATAGATAGATAGATAGATAGATAGATAGATAGATAGATAGATAGATAGATAGATAGATAGATAGATAGATAGATAGATAGATAGATAGATAGATAGATACTTTATCAATCCCAAGGGGAAATTCATATACTCCAGCAGCAGCATACTGATACAAAAACAATATTAAATTAAAGAGTAATAAAAATGCAGGTAAAAACAGACAATAACTTTGAATAATGTTGACGTTTACCCATCACCCAAAACCGGGTGGAATTGAAGGGTTGCATAGTGTGGGGGAGGAACGATCAGTGGAGCAGGACAGTAACAGCAGTCTGTTGCTGAAGCTGCTCCTCTGTCTGGAGATGACACTGTTTAGTGGATGCAGTGGATTCTCCATAATTGATAGGAGCCTGCTGAGTGCCCGTCGCTCTGCCACGGATGTCAAACTGTCCAGCTTCATGACTACAATAGAGCCTGCCTTCCTCACCAGTTTGTCCAGGCGTGAGGCATCCTTCTTCTTAATGCTGCCTCCCCAGCACACCACCGCGTAGAAGAGGGCACTCACCACAACCATCTGATAGAACATCTGCAGCATCTTATTGCAGATGTTGAAGGACGCCAGTCTTCTAAGGAAGTACAGCCGGCTCTGTCCTCTCTTGCACAGAGAATCAGTATTGGCAGTGCAGTCCAATTTATCATCCAGCTGCACTCCCAGGTATTTATAAGTCTGTACCCTCTGCACACAGTCTCCTCTGATAATCATGGGGTCCAGGAGGGGCCTGGGTCTCCTAAAATCCACCACCAGTTCCTTGGTTTTGCTGGTGTTCAGGTGTAAGTGGTTTGAGTCGCACCATTTAACAAAGTCCTTGATGAGGTTTCTATACTCCTCCTCCTGCCCACTCCTGATGTAGCCCATGATAGCAGTGTCATCAGCAAACTTTTGGACGTGGCAGGACTCCGAGTTGTATTGGAAGTCTGATGTATATAGGCTGAACAGGACCGGAGAAAGTACAGTCCCCTGCGGCGCTCCTGTGTTGCTGACCACAGTGTCTGACCTGCAGTTCCCGAGACGCACATACTGAGGTCTGTCTGTAAGATAGTCCGCCATCCATGCCACCAGGTATGAATCTACTCCCATCTCTGTCAGCTTGTCCAGGTGGAAATCTGCCTTTAGCAGGCTGTCCATAAAGCTGTGTGGTCGTGGAAGAAGACTAGTGAGGGATGCTACCAAGGACCTATGAGAACTCTGAATGAGTTATGAGATACAGTCGGTAAGATTGGGGAGATTGTTGTCTGGGTACTTCCCCAGTCACTGGTATATGGGAGAGTGGCAAAAAGAAAACAAAAGCACATGACATCTTGACTAGTGTTTGTCAGAGTGCAAACAGAAAACTCTGAACCAGTTAGAAGAAGGGTTCACGGTCTGATGAGACCAAAATTGAGCTTTTTGGCCATCAGAATAAATGCTATGTTGGCCCTCAGCAATAAAGTGCACATTATTAAAAATATACCATCCCGGGGTTAAGCACCATCATAATGTGGGGATTCTTCTCTACAGCAAGCTTCGGAGGGCTTGAGAGGGTAAAAAGTAAAATAAATTCAGCAAAAAATAGAGAAATTCTTGAGGAAAAGTTGATGCAGTGTGCAACAACAACCCCATGTATAAAGCTACACATAAATGGTTTTAAACAACAGTGTTAATGTTGTGGAGGGGCTGAGTCCAGATCTCAATCCAACTGAGAATGTGTGGCTGGACTTGAAAAAAGGTTCTTCACTCACAATCCCCATGCATCCTGTCAGAGCCTGAGCAGATTTATGGAGAAAAACTACAGCTGACAGAGTGAGACCTGTCCACACAGACTAAAGGCTATAATGACTGCCGGTGGAGCAGCAACTAAATACTAGTTTGTATAGTGATGTGATCAGTTATTTTGTGCTTTATATTTATAACTAATTTACATAACTGTGCAGAGATCATTTTTCAGTTTAACAATAAAGGGTCTTTTTCTGTTTATCAGTGACATAACAGCCAATTTAAATCCACTGTGATTCAATGTTGTTTAAAAACAACATGTGAAAACTTCCCAGGAGATGGATACTTTTTAAAAGTCCTAACTGAACCATGCTGATGTAGCACAAAGAGTGGGTTTATGTGTAGGAGGAAGAAGAGGAGTTATCGAACAGAGGCCTGGTATTAGGAGATTACCCAGTTTGAGGAAGAAAGTAATATAGGATTGTCTCGTACAGTATATATCACCTGAATGATGTGCCATTATAGTTCAATAGACAGATACTTTCTTGGGGGATGACAGTCAGGCATGAGTGCATGAGTGAACATACTGCCTCAGTGAAGGATGTCTACAGAGACAGGTTTAGCTTTCCTTTTTTCTAGTTGCTTAAAAGTGGGTAATAGTTATTCTACTATACATTTGCAAAGACATGCAGTCTGGGATTTCTGATCTTTTAAATATAAGAATTGTGTTTCAGAGACGTAATGTGACATGGACCCACTTTGAAGCACTGTGGCTTGCTGGATAACATGATTTTGGGGTAACTTATAAGCTTTGGAGTTACTCGAGGATGAGTTATAAAAGCCCAATTAAAATAACATCAGTGGTCAATCAAAAAAAAAAAGTGACACCTGAAAAGTTATTGTAATGGCTTTGGAGTCCAATTATCAGGTGACATATCTTGAGACGGTGGTGGTAGGAGATTCTCCCAATTGATATTGAGTATAGAAGGAGAGACCACAGTAAGAGGAAAACAATCATAGGACTTAATGGTAGAGGTGAGAGAGTGGTGTGGGTTTCTGAAGAAGACAAGCTTATGCTGCAGACAGAAATGGTTATTACGTCCTGTATGAGAAAGCCCGTGGAGATGCTACTTTGTCTCCCTCATTTTATTCCTTCCCTCATTCCTGGTGTCTGTGATGAGTTAAACTCTGCTTTCATATGCTATGTAAAAATGGAAAAAATGAAGTATCTTAGTACAATATGTCATATTTGCAGTGGAACAATTCAGAGTTAGCTTCATTACATAACTTTGTAGAGCTGACCTCTTACTAGATTTTAATAACCTAAAAGTTATATGTGTATATTTAGAATAATAAGGTATCTGTGTAACATATTTTGTTAGCTTTTTATCTCAACAAAGCTAAATATTAATTAAATTTGTGTTCATAATGAGCAGAAAGTTAACAATCAACATTATCTTTCTCCTAAAACTCTGACAAGAATTGTACATGAGCAGAAGTAGGTGGAAAGGTGGGAGTCTGACAAATGGTAACTCTGGAAATTCACATTGCATGTAAACGCAACAAAAGTCGTTTGGTTTCTAACACCATCTAGCAGAGTTTTGCTCAGGCTTTGGATCTGTGCCAGTGGGAGCTGAGGAGTCGCTGTCACGTCTTTTAAATTCGAATGGCCTAGTGGAGCATTCTATCTTGTACTGAGGAGCATTTTCTTCTAGTGCTACCCTGGACTTGTGGTATCCTGTGCCACAGATTAAATGAAGTAAATTATCTGAACCAGTTTAATTTGGGCTAATTAATGTGTGCAGCTCTGTACGTTGATGTAATTGATGGAGGAATGAGCACTAATTAACTCTAAGGTGTAAAGTGTAGGCTTAGTGATGGTAGAGGGTGGAACAGGAGGAACAGTAAGTGACAGAAGAGCACATAGAGGGGTGGAGTGTGAGCACAAGAGACTGAGCTAGTGTCCTGAAGCAGAGGAGTCATTGCTACAGCAAGGATCCAGATTTGTTGAATTGTTCCTGAAGAGCAGTGAAAGATAGATGGCTGTATAGAAATGCTTAGTCCGAGATGCATTATGGAGGCAATGAGGCAACAGAGCTGCATCTGGAAGTTTCTGGGGGCTTTGCATGAAATTTTACGGAGAACAAAGCTGACAGAAACACAGTAACAGCACTAGGTATGAGACTGTTACGGGTGCGCTTGTCTAGTAAAAACCGGATGCTCTGATTTTTAAGGGAAGTTGGTCATGAGTGAGTCCCGACGAGTTGCCACTCTGATGATCACACTCGATTCTCCGCTCCACTTCACCAAGGGGGTCCCCAAGCTATGACAATTGTGCTCATATCACCAAGGGGGATTGAAAACACTTACATGAGAAGAAGTGTGCCGTAATACCAAAAAGGTTGAGAAATGCTGATCTATTCCATTGTGCTGTGAAGAAGGGGGTTTCCCCCTTTCTAATTTCTTCTGTTTTTGTATTTTGAATCATTATGTTCTTTATTCACAGAGCATAGTTATCCAACATCCTGTTACACATACAAAAACATAATTACAATCATAATATTAATACAGTACTTGTTTGAAGCACCTTTAACAGCAATAATTGTAACTAAATTGAATTATATCAGTCTTTACCATCACTGTGGTGAAATATTAGCTCACTCTTCTTTGCTTTAAGTCAGTCACATTGGTAAATCAGCAAGCATAAACTGCTCACTTCAGGTTCTGCCACAGCAACATCTTTAATGTTTTCAAGTCAGGACTTTCACTGGGCCACTCCAAAGCCTGAACATTGTTTCTTTTGAGCCATTCAGTGGTAGACTTGTGTTTATCCTTAATGTTATTGTTCCATGTTCAAAATACAATTACACTTCAGCTTCAGGTCATGTGGACATTCTCCTGAAGAATATACTGGTAAAGTGTAGAATTCATGGCTCCTTCAATAATGGCAAGTCTTCCAGGTCCCAAAGAAGCTAATCATCCCCACACCATGACATTACCACACCCATATTTTATTGTAGGTATGAAGTTCTTACTGTTGAAGGTTGAAGGCTATAGTAGCTTTGCACCAGACATAATGTGACCTGTGTCATCCAAGGAGACCTGTTTTAGACTCGTCCATCCATAGAACATTATTCCAAAAGCCTCGACAATCATCCAGGTGTCTCTTTGCAAACGTGAGATGAGCACAGATGGCAGAGATTTCTGCTTTGTTACTCTCTCACTAATCCCATTTTTACTTATTATGGAGTCATGATCACTGACCTTAGCCAAGGCCACAGAGGCCTGCTTTTCTTTGAATATTCTTCTGGAATCCTCTGTGACTTCTTGAATGAGTTGTTGCAGTGCCCCTAGGGTAACGTTGGTAGGCTGACCTTTCCTGTGGAGATTCCTCACTGTTCCATATGTTCTCTATTTGGAGATAATCACATTCCCTGTGGTGTTGTTGAGTCCTGTAGCCTTAGAAATGTGTTTGTGACCCTTTCCTGATTGGTAAAGAATTTTTTCCTCATCTGTTTTAGAATTTTCTTTGATTAAGGCAATAGTTGTGTTTTAGAAACTTTAAGACTTTATCTGATTTATTTGAAGACTTTGAAATGACTAAATCAGGCTAAATCTCAAATCAGATGTTTATTTCCTCACAAAACTTTCTTTTCCTGTTTGATCTCTTACTATAGTTTAAACTTTAGTTTAAACCCAAGTGTTCAATACCTAAGTTTAAATTCTTTTTTTTCTGTGATGAAGATTTTTCTTGCTTACTCTCTTCCTAGTGAATTTCCCCTTGGGATTAATAAAGTATCTATCTATCTATCTATCTATCTATCTATCTATCTATCTATCTATCTATCTATCTATCTATCTATCTATCTATCTATCTATCTATCTATCTATCTGTCTGTCTGTCTGTCTGTCTGTCTGTCTGTCTGTCTGTCATAAAGTAAAAGTCGTAAAGGTACCGGATTGACACCTGATTATGAAATGTCATATGGAGTAATCATTTCTAAAGAAATTCTTAAAAAAATGAATATATAAAATTAAGATAGTCCAGCATGGTAACATTTTTTTTAAGAATATAACAATTTTAAACGCATCAATGCAGTCATACAAAATTATTTTTCAAGCGTTGAACAAATGCATAACTTTGAACTTCAAACCTGCCCAGTGGAGCTATCTGTACAGACATCTTTTGGGTCCTCTGGGTGAGCACCTTGGAGGAGATGGCCAATGCAAAGAATGGGAAGTCTTTCATTCCTACTTCTACCTTTCCATGATACATTTTCTTTATTTTTGTGTATGGCTGTATACTGTGTGCATATGTTGTCAGACTTTCCAGGGAACAAAGGCAGCAGTACTGTTGTTTGGGGAATATGAGGACAAAATCTTCAGAAATTTTTTACAATGTTTCGATTAACACTAGAATTACCAGAGTCTATGAAAAAACTCATAGATCCGGTCCACCTTAAAACCGTTCTCACCTCTCCTTTGTCTTCTAAATGTGCCGATTAACACGAGCAGAAAGCAGCCAGCTATTCCATCCCCCACCGTCGCAGAACGTTCACTAAGTTTTCCCAGCTCATGCCTTGTTTGATTATCTGGGAGATAAAATGTATATGTGTACTGGAGATCGAACCGGGGACACTTGATTACAAGTCAGCAAATCTTACCGCTACTCCAAGGAAGCTGTTGTATTATCCTTGAACCTTTTGTGAAAGTGTTTACTTGATCTTTGGACTTCAGGCTTTATACATTATATAGTTTATGCCTACATTATGTCATTTACTACTAAAATATGAAAAACTTTTCTGTTTTAAAAATGTGTTTACACAGATTACTGTAGAAACGGAACACACATGAACTGCGTGTGTTCCAAATAGCGATCTATTATTTCCATTCTAAAACTCCAGCACTTCAGTCACTCCCAGATAATCAAACAAGGCATGAGCTGGGAAAACTTAGTGAACGTTCTGCGGCGGTGGGGGATGGAATAGCTGGCTGCTTGTCTTAATTGGCACATTTAGAAGACAAAAGACACTGGCGGAGAGGTGAGAATGGTTTTAAGGTGGGCCGGATCTATGAGTTTTTTCATAGACTCTGGTAATTCTAGTGTTAAGTTTCAGAAGATGAATTCATGGTGTTCAAAAAATTACAGATCATTTCATTAAATGGCACTTTACTTAGATTTTAAAAATGTATTTTTTATGCAGTGTTCTGGTCTAATTAAGATCTCCACCAAAAAGAGAAATGAAAGAGGAGAATGAATGAAAGAACAGTGATAAATGGGAAGTCAAAGATTAATAAAATGGATATAAAATTAGTAGCCACAGAATGTGATTCACATGTAATTGAGAATTATGTCAAGGTATCCTGCTAAGTGAACTAATTTTTTTTTTGTCATTTTAAGCAGTACTTCTATGTCTCATTGCAGTCTAACTGAAGTATTAAGATATGTCTAATTAAGCTTAATGACATGGAATGGAAGTTTTAAAGTTAGGCTATCATACTTGCACATAGACATCACTCTAAACGGGGGTTTAACAGGTGAGGATTTATGGTAAGCCCTATGGTGTTCAATAAAAAGACAAAAAGAGGAAGTCCATTCCAGGTTTAAGCTGCTCGTGAATGCAGCATGTCCAAAGGAAACAGGCACATGAAGCCTCTACCACAGGTGTGGTCTAATCCTGGGAAGGTTTTTTAAACGTGTAAATTGACTGAGATATGTTCGATGTACAATTTAAATTTATATTAACATATGAGAAAGACATCCTTTCATTGTCTGATAAACAGCTAAAAACTTCCTCCATTGATAAAATATCCGATATTCAAGATATTAGATTAGATAAAACTTTATTAATCTCATGGGGAAATTCAAATGAATACAACAGCAGAAACATAAAAAAGAAGAATACTTACTCACAGGACAAATAACACAGCCAAATAATCAATATGGGAAACATGATATTGTATTGTATATTAGAGATGCATGTATTTTAGATTTTGTTCTTGAGTCTGTTTCAGATTGTCTACGGGTATGTTTTGCAATAAACACAATGTAATTCCTTTATCTCTTGTGCAACTTTATGGGATTGTCTTTGTAGTAGTAAAAGGAGAAAGAGAAAGAAGGTGAATTATGTTCCTTGTAATAAGCGTATAAAAAATATGTTTCATACAAAGCTTATGTTTAGACCAAAACTGGCAGTGTTTGAATACAGGTGGAATATATTAAGCTTTAGAGGAAGGAGGAGAAGAAAATGTTAGATTTCCTTTCATGGAAAACCATGTTACCATAGCTTCAAAGTTATTTAGTTTATTCAAAAACAAAAGAAGTGGGACTGTTAACATTGTAGCAGAAAAAGAACTTTTGGATATGACTTAGATGTTAGATTCATATTTGACAAAGGACCATCTAGGAACCTAATGCACTGAGTATAGCCTATATAACCATTTTATTGCATATATTGATCGCCTGGCTTATCAAATGGTATAGCAGCACCTCAGTCCCAATAATGCTGGTTAATCAGATTATTCTGAATTACATTTTTTCTCCTCTGGATCATTAAAAAAATTGACTCAATATATTGACAGCTGTTTTTGGTTGGGTTACATGGTGGCTGAGAGTAAGATTGTACACCGGAAGATCGATGGTGTGAATCTCATCAAGCCATTTAGCATACTGATGCTCCAGTAGTCTAAGTCACTTTATGTAATGTGTGTTCCTGTACATGATTAGGCTTTTTGAAGGAGTAGAGCCCCTTACATGATTGGTTCTTGGCATTCACCAAATGCTGCCCAGATATGCTCTGCTCTTATTGTGGCTGCGAGTTGGATTAAGCTGGTTTGAGAATGCTGTGCTTTGTTATGTAATTGTTAAACACTTTTTACTGTTGGTTTACTGTCATTATGAATTTTGTTTGGCTGAAAACCATCAGCCTCAGTTTTCGCCCAGGACCTGACAGACTTAGGTATTTTATATACCGTAGACTTTAATTTTTTATTTTTTTCTATTTCAATTCACTTTAAAAAGTATAAGCCATTTTATGAAGTTCTCAGAATCTGACACATTTAAGAAGAGAGGCAAAACCACAATCTGAAGACAATGTTTTATTATGTTACCAATTGATTTGGAAGGCTTAGTTCTTCTGGAATGACCTGTGAGCTGAGTCATATGGACATAAGAAAAATGAAATAATGATAGCCTACATGTCTTTGTTTATTGAGGTTCAGTTTCATAGCAGACTAGCTGAAGTGCCCGGTGTTGCCCAGCTATATTTGTTAGAATGGGTTAAGGAAAGAAAGCAAAGGTTTACCTATTGTTAAAATGGCAACCGTGTTGTTATTGCTAGCTGTCCCAACTATCATCCACACTGCCTTTCTATCATAGTCTCTGCTGTTGTGAGTTGAGAATTTATTGATTTTGGGTTTGATTAGATTACAGAATTGCAGTAATTTCTTGCTGGGTTGTAACCATGAACACTGTCATGTCTGACTCGTCTTAGTTAAAGATGGACAGCTTGTAGTGTTAAATTATGAAGAACAGCCAACAAAGCAGAAGTTAAACAACAGCACTTTGATGCCTCTTTATGTTGTGGTGCACTTCCACTAAGTCTCATCCAACACCCCTACCAAAAATGTAAGATACTCCTTTTGAAATTACAGTGGATAGAAGCAGCATGCTGCTTTGCCCGACTAAGTAATGTTAAGCTCTGGTCAATTTATTTGCTAGTAAGGCTTCAGAATGTTTGGATGTCTCACTTGCTCTGATCCAGCAGGTGGCACTGGTTTGCGAACCATAGCAAGCAGGAAAAGGACCTCCAGAGTCAAAATTTTGGCTTCCAAAGTCTGTCTTGTCCATATGGTCCGAGAAAGCAACTATGCAAAATTTAGAACAAATTGGTCAGAGGGTGAAGGGATGCATTTGGAACTTACAGACAGTCAAACAGACATTCTGTTTTTTATATATAGATTTTTTTGGTCTTAAGAATGAATCAGACCTAAAATCAGTAAACGTTGAACGGATAGAGAGAAAAAAATAATCTTGCAACATGTAAAAAGAAGATTAAGCACCTTAATGTGAAAATGAACTCCAGTTTTAAAGTTCAGAAGTGGAGAGCTGGTGGATCTTTGGCTTTAATTTGAATGTTGAAGCCAAGGAGACATCAGGCAAGTCTCTCAGAGAAACATCTCCACAAAGCTGCATGACTAGTTTCCAAAATGCCTAGATTTTGGAGTTGTTTGAAGAACATCATTTTTGATGTTATTTGCTCATTTGTTCTCGGTAGTTTTGCAGAGCAACTCCTCAGATTGTCAGTTGAGTTGAAGTATCTTGATGAGGAATCTGAGGTACACTGGCATCCAATGCAGTAAAGCAAGCCACAGAGCTATATGTTTAGAATTGTTTTGGCAAGCAATGGCAAGAAGGCAGGCCACTAGTCTTAAAAAATTATGGTTCTAAAATGGCACTCAAAAGAGTTGTCTGGTTCCTCATAGAACCATTGCTAATACAGGAACCATTTCATTTTGGGAAGGATTCTTTGCATATGAAATTGGTTCTTTAGACTTTGTTAAATGGTGCAACTCAAACCACCTACACCTGAACACCAGCAAAACCAAAGAGCTGGTGGTGGATTTTAGGAGGCCCAGGCCCCTCATGGACCCCGTGATCATCAGAGGTGACTGTGTGCAAAGGGTGCAGACCTATAAATACCTGGGAGTGCAGCTGGATGATAAATTGGACTGGACTGCCAATACTGATTCTCTGTGCAAGAGGTGATAGAGCCGGCTGTACTTCCTTAGAATACTGGTGTCCTTCAACATCTGCAATAAGATGCTGCAGATGTTCTATCAGACGGTTGTGGTGAGCGCCCTCTTCTACGTGGTGGTGTGCTGGGAAGGCAGCATTAAGAAGAAGGATGCCTCACGCCTGGACAAACTGGTGAGGAAAGCAGGCTCTATTGTAGGCATGGAGCTGGACAGTTTGACATCTGTGGCGGAGCGACGGGTGCTCAGCAGGCTTCTATCAATTATGGAGAGTCCACTGCATCCACTAAAGAGTGTCATCTCCAGACAGAAGAGCCGCTTCAGCGACAGACTGCTGTCACTGTCCTGCTCCACTGACAGACTGAGGAGATCGTTCCTCCCCCAAACTATGCGACTCTTCAATTCCACCCGGGGGAGTAAACGTTACCATTATTCAAAGTTATTGTCTATTTTTACCTACATTTTTATTAATCTTTAATTTAATGTTATTTTTTGTATCAGTATGCTGCTGCTGGAGTATGTGAATTTCCCCTTGGGATTAATAAAGTATCTATCTATCTATCTATCTATCTATCTATCTATCTATCTATCTATCTATCTATCTATCTATCTATCTATCTATCTATCTATCTATCTATCTATCTATCTATGGTTCTTAAAATTTGGAAAAAGAAAAAATCTTTAATGTGTAGAAGACTACTTAACAGAGCAAGAAAATCTGAACTTGTCCTATGTTGTTCTGTGCAGCTAGAGTTATTTTAAAATCAGGAACCTGATTAATGGATATTTATTGAACTTTATTTGGATCTAAATGAATAAACAGTGAACCTTCATGTGGATGGTTTTGTTTGGGAACTAAAAATGGTTCCTCTATGGTATTGATCTGGAGAACCATTTTGGCACCTTTATTTTACAGTGCAAACAACTAAAGGACCAGGAGATATAAACATCAAAAATCAAAGGTAAAGTTTCACAACCAGGAGATCAATAAATTTAAACTTCAGAGTCTAAACACTGTACAAAATCAAAGTGAAGATTCCTATAGCAAACAATTTAAGTCAGAAAACTCAATTCAGAAGCACACAGTAAGGTTTTTAGGTATTTCCACTATCTTGGATAACCAGGAAGTGTGCAATGATGCTCAGATTCATTTGTCATCTTAAGACATTGAACAATGTCTGGTAACGTTGACTGCTGCAGGCTTTGGACCATCAATTACATTGTTTTTGCTGAGACTGTGTGATTTCTGTCCTTAAGGTGTACGTGAAGTTGGTGTGTAATTTGCAACACAGGCGCAGTGTAGACAAAAAATTTGGATGGGTGCAGACAGCTTCATCGATCTCACTTAGGCCAGGTCAATGTCCTGGGAATGTATGAGTTGGCCTTTATAGCATCAGTCCATTTTAGTGCTTACTGGATTGCTTTCCCTTTAACAGTTGGGGTGAAATGCTTTAGGTGTATTCCTGGGGTGCCACATAATGTCTCCCTTTATGATACTCCAAAAAAATCCTCTCCTGTGTGGTACTCAGTGATTAAGGAGCCTTCTATCACCGGCAACCTCAATGTGTCCACACTTAGAAGGTGGATTGCCAGTGTGCATGTTTAATTTATTATCTAGTCCTTGACAGCCACTGCCCTGTCATTTGTAACCTTTTTCTTTTGTGAAACCAGCTACTCATGTTTAACTAAATTAGCAGGACCAATTCAAAACAATCACTTTCTTTATTCGATCAGTTCATATTATTATAGTTTATTTGAAATGCAAGTCCTGCAATTAATTTCATGACACTGATTTTTTTAAAACACCTCTTCATTCTAAGGCTCTTTGATATACCAAAACGTTTTGCAGCTTGTTTCATTATTTGTTTTACAAGTACTAATATTGCAGTATGTGTAGCAACCCTATCACAAATTTTATACTGTAAAATGTTTTACAAGGTGAACATACAAAAAAGATAAGTTTTTACTCCATGTTTGAAGATTTCATCATCACAAGGCTTCCTTTAATCTGGAATTGCAAAGAGTTGGAGATTTCACCATAACATTGTACCAGTTCACTTTGCATAGTCCGTTACAGAATTTCTGACTTTCAGTCACATTCCAGTGCTTCCATATCTGTCATGCTAACCAGATCAACCCCTATGAATGTGTGTTAATGTGCACACCCAAAACCAGGATAAGGTGTGAAACCCAATTAAGATAGAAACCTGGTTCCTTAAAAACCTTCAGTTACATGCGTAGATATGCTTCTGGAGTTCTGCTTTGGTAAAACGCTCTGAGGTCATTAAATCACACAAAAAGGAGTTAAATGTTAATAATTGTCTTAATTTTCTTGTGTTTTATAAATATGTTTAGTCATTTATGTGCTGTGAAGTAAAAAACTTCAATTCCTTTTTTACATCTTCAGCCAAAGCTACTGATGATTCACGGTATGAACACTGGCCAGTGCATCACCATATCACACTGTTTTAACATATGTATAGCAAACAGTTGGACACACACTAAACTGACTTTTTATATATATATACACACATATATATATATATATATATATATATATATATATATATATATATATACTGTATACACTAGGGGGCTCTGCCCCCTGCTCACTTTGCTCGCCCACCCCTGGGTTTGGTTTACAATTCATGGGAATTGTTATATACAGTATGCATTATTTTCACTTTTACTTTAAAAAGTAAAAAACAACACTTGTCCTTTATTTCTGGCCCCGGGCGTAGTTAAATCTCTTTCTCGCAGGACGTATAATGCTGCCCGCATTGTGAAGGGGGGGGGGGGGGGGGGTATGGGGGAGCAACTGAACGCATGCTAAGGAGAAGCAGTTGGATCATCTGCTGGCTTGTTGCTGCTGCTGCTGGCGTGCTGCGTGTTCTGCTTGTCGCACTGCACGTCGATCATTTAAAAGCCTGTACAGCAGCTGTCCTTTTGCCACTTCGCGTCTCTGCCTCTTGCATTGTGAAGGGTTGGGTTCGGGGCTTAACGCACGCTAAGGAGAAGTGGTACCCGGGCATGGTTTAATCTCTTTCTCACAGGACGTATAACGCTGCTCGCGTTGTGAAGGGAGGGCAGCTGAACGCATGCTAAGGAGAAACGGTTACATCTTCTGCTGGCCTGCTGCTGCTCCTGCTGGCGAGCTGCGTGTTCTGCTTGTCGCTTGTCGTCGTTTTAAGAGCTGGGAGCACATGAAGTGTGTCTGCCAAAAGCATTCCAACAACTGCTAGGTTAGATGTCCATGAACTTTTTTAAAATGTTATCTCATTGCCTTCCGAGAAAATCACGTCTTGTCTCCCTAGTCTCCCTCCTAAGATTTTTTTTTATAATATATATATATATATATATATATATATATATATATATATATATATATATATATATATAAGTTTCTGTTAATAGATTGCATACAGCATACTCTTTTCTGCTTGGCTGTACTGTTGAGCCTTGCAAAGGATCAGCATACCAGTATGTGTGCCTCATGTTTAACCCTAAGCACTGCTGGAATAGTAATAATGATACCTGCATACCGGTATGTATGCTTCCTTCCTTACCCTAAGTACTGCTGGCGTAATAATGATACCTGCATCTGTGGATTGAATGGTGAATGTCGTTTACTGACAAAGGTTTACCTTTACCTGAGCCCATGTCATGATATCCATTATAGACACATAATGGTTTTTAAGACAGTGATGTCTGAGAAACAGGAAATCGTGCACATTCAGAAGTGGTTTTCAGCGTTGTGCCTTATTCACTGAGATTTGACCGGACTCCTTGAATCTTTTAATTATATTGTGCACTACAGAGGGTGAAATAGCCAAAATCTTACCGATTTGTCTTTGGGGAACATTGTTCTCAAAATGCTGGATTATTTACGTATGCATCTGTTGACAAATTAATGAGATTCCTCACCTGTTTAACATCACCTTGTTATTTAAGCTTGTCACATTACTAGTAGTCCTAAACTAATTCTGTCCCAACTTTTTTGGAGAATATCGATTTCGGAATAAACATATATCTTCAAATACCAATGTGTTCGATTAAGTGAAACATTAAATACCATGTCTTTGTACTGTATTAGTTTGAGTATACGTCAGAGTAAATTTGCAAATCACAATTTTTTTTTGTTTATCAGCATTCTTCATACTGTCTCAACTTCCTCTGTTTGAGAGTTTGGTTTAATCGCAGATGAAATCATTAACTGGTTTGATGTAGGGGGGCTTCATAATTTATTTGCCTCTGATTTTAATGAAAAAAAAAAGTATTTATATTAAATAAATTCATATTTACAGTATATCATTTTAACGGAATATGGGCATTCTTGTTTTCTTAAGTAAACTATTCTTGATTATTAAAGGCTGTTTTAAAAGCAGTTTTGTAAAATGTGAATAGTTTATCATTTCACTTTGGATATACAATAATAATCAAGAGTTCAGCTCTAAAACCCTCATTCTAAATATAGATTAGCTGTAATATAATATATGTTACGGCCAAAACCCAAAGTTCTGCCAGTTCCTGAATTGGCTGGCCATTTTGGGTTTTGGCCTAGAGATGTGGCCAAAGTCCAAATTACTAGAAATGACCAGTGTATATGCTACTTTGGCCGGCCATTTCGCGAAGTGGCGAGAACTCCCAGGCCAAAATTCGATGTGCTGATGTAAGACTGTCTGCTCAAGGTGCCAAGATGCTTAAAAATTCAGATTCAGAAGTGAGTTTTCCATTCTGCACGAGAAACTGCTCACACTGGAATCCGTAGGCACAGAAGAAAAATCACTACGAACTGTCGCATCTTCCCAATCACTGACCGCCGGCCAAGGCTACACTCGATGCAGTCGCACTACTAAGTGTGCAACAAATTGCTGCAAATCTAGAAATAAGAAACTGTTGTCCAATTCGAAATTGTTCAAAAAGTTCATCTTGTTGTAACAAGTGATGATGGATATTCATAAAGAGATTATATAAACTATGAAATTATACAGACCCACCAAAATCTGCTCATGCCTTTTCTCTTCCGACTTTGGCCGATCGCCCCATGCTATTTCTCAAACTGGCTGGCCACATCCTGAAATCAAGGAGAGATCGGACATTGGCTGGTCAATTTACAGCGACATTGGCCATTTCATGATTTAGCCGGACACTTTGTCTGGGATGAAAAGTGAAAAGGGAAGTCACAATAGCCATCTGAGAGTCCTAATCACACTACAACAAATGTTTACCTCTCAATCCAATGCTGTACTTAAGGCCCAAGGAAATCAACAGAAAATTGACTCATACATTCAACCCACCAAAGCATGGCAGGCACTTAAACAACCAAAGTTGTGAATAGTACAGCTAACCCAGATATGAACATTTTACATCCTTTTTTAACACAGTCCTACAATTCTATTTTGAACATTGACTCTCACTTATATTTTAAGTTGTGAGAATTCATAACTTTCTATCAGATAACCTTCACTTGCATTGCCTTTTTGACTGCTAGAGTTTCAAGAAGATATTAACATAGGACATATTCAGTCTTTTAGATGGTTCTGGTCTCATACCCCAAGAATGTGTCCAAAATGGAGATATTTTTTTTTGTTCTTTATTTCGCCTTATACAATTTCTTGTATTAGGAAATTATTAGGAGATATGTGGTTTTTCAAAAGCATTAGCTTGGTTAGTAACCTCCCAAAGCAAAAAACTAAAAGAATTGATCAACTGTAGTGAGTTCTGGTAAGTTTCACACATTTAACATCTTACATTATTTACAATAATCCAAGGACAACCATAGAATATAACAGAATTTATTACATTCAGCAATTAAACCCAACATAGCACCTTTTTTAAACTAATTTTACAATTTACTGTATACTGTGGCAAGAAATATGTGAACCCATTGGAATGACCCATTTTTCTGCATTAATTGGTCATATTGTGGTCTGATCTTCATCTAAGTTGCAAGTATAGACAAATACAATATGCTTACACTAATAATGCACAAGCAGTTCTAAACTTTCATGTCTTTATTGAACAGATATTCACACTGTGCTATGGAAAAAGTAAATAAACTCTTGCATTTAATGCCTGTTTGAACTTCCTTTGCCAACAATAACCTCTAAGAAGTGGTTCCACTAGCTGTGGAGCAGAACTGCACAACGTTCAGGAGAAATTTTGGACCATTCCTTGTTACAGAACTATTTCAGCTCAGCCATATTCTTTTGATACCTGGTGTGAACAACTCTCTTGAGGACATTCCACAGCGTCTGTATTGGGTTAAGCTCTGGGCTCTGACTGGGCAAGTCCAAAAAGCAGATTTTCTTTTTTGACACCATTCTGTAGTTGATTTACTTTGATGTTTACAGTCATTATCCTGCCGTAGCACTCGGCTTCACCAACTGAAGCTCAGAAGAACAGCCACTTTATCCTGTAGTGCAGCGGATGGGTCACAAGTTGCTATTGTTTATAATGGTTGAAGTGGTTTGCAAAGTGGGATGGAGTGGACCACTGCTTTGACTCTTGTGCTCGATCCTGCAAGAGGACTACCCCCTTCAATGATTACACTTGATTCACTAGATGGATTCTAAATCTGCCGATTTGACTAGATTCAACACCCCCTTGGAGAAAAAGTAGGTCATGGCACCAGAAAGGTTGGGAAACTCTGCTGAAGAGTATCTTGATAAACATGGGAATTTATTTTCCTCTCGATGATGGCAAGCTGTCAGCAAAGAAGCCCTAAATCATGAAGCTCCCTCAACTGTACCTAACAATTTGGGTGATGTTTATATTTTGGTATGTGGTGCCCTTTTTACACATTACTCACTGCTCCATATTCTTCCTGAACAACACAACATCAGTTTCATCAGTCCATCAACCATTTTTCTAATAGCATTGTGATTCTGAAGAATGTTCTTTAGTAAACTTCAGGCATGCAATTATATTTTTTTAGAGAGCAGTGACTTCCTTCTTGATATCTTGCCATGAACATCATGCCTGTTCATTATTTTGTGTATGGTTGTCCCGTTAACAGACATGTTACCCTTTTCCATGATTCCTTCAAGTCTTTAACTGTTACTCTTGGGTTCATTTTTACCTCATTGAACATTCTGCTTTATGCCTTTCAGGTTATCTTAGCTGGGCATGAACTTCTAGGGAGTGCAGCCAAAGTACTATATCCTCTCATCTTGTGCACAGTTTGTCTAACTGTGGACTGATGAATATCTAAACTCTTTGAAATCACTTTGTAACCCTTTTCAGCTTTATGCAAATCAACAAATGCAAAAGGAATGCACTAGATGGAAAGCTACAGTAATAAGTGATTATCACTGCCTGCTGTCTAGCAGTAAGGAGACCAGGGGTTCGCATCCCGGGTCCTCCCTGTGTGAGGTTTGCATGTTGCGCCCATGTTTGCATGGGTTTCCTCCAGGTGCTACAATTTTCTCACACTGTCCAAAGACATGGAGGTTAGGTGAATTGGTGATGCTAAATTGCCCAATTGCCCTAGTGTGTGTTTGGTGTGTGATGGTGTATTCATCTCGTGGACTGGACTGGCACCCTGTGCAGGGTTGGTTCCTGCCTTATGATCTATGCTTGCTGGGATAGACTCACCCTCATGACAATACTCCCCCAAACATTGTCAGAATTAAGAAGGTTGGAAAATCACATGAGATCTTCTGAGAACTCTTTTTGTGAGGCATGCTTCACATCAGCAGATGCTTCTTTTGAATAACAAATTCAACAATGTGAAATCTTTTTTAATAGGTCACTGTAGCTCTAAGCCACACCTCCAATATCATTTCAATGATAGGACTCCGGGTTTGGTAATTTTTGAAGCCGTTAGCCTAAGGGTTTGGATACTTTTACCAACCTACTTTATGAACGTTTGAATGATGTATTCAATATGTGCATGAAGAATACAATACTTTGTACTTCATTAGTTACAACAGATTGTGTTTGTTCATTATCATCAATCAATGAAAATCAGACCATATTTTAAGACAAATCTGTACATACCGGTAAATGCAATTATTTCCAAAGAGTTAATTTTTCTTGTCAGTGTGTGCACTCTGTTTTTGTAAAACTGACAACATTTAAACTTACTAGACGATTTCTAGCCTTCTCATATGCATTTTACAGAACTAGTTCAAATGAAGAGGGGATCGTACAGGACTGCACAAACCAATAAACTAACACTGTGGGTCATCTGGATTTGGAGTTGTGTTTACATTCAATTAAAAAAGTAATTATTTAAAGTAATTAAAGCCCTGGAATGGAAAATAAGAACCTATGTTTTACTAAATATATGCTTTCTTATTTATTTATAAAACTGCTAACACTTTTATCCTGATACATCTCCCTTTAAAAACAGAAAATGTGAATTTATCATATATTCAGATCATGCAGCAAATGGAATCTTTGAAACTGGAGCAATACATCCAAGTTTTTGTAAATGTCCGCAGGAGATTTGTGTTGTTAGAAAATGTCCACAGCGTTTCAGTGGATTCATGCAAATTAATGTGCTGTTGCTCGTTTATGGCAGTAATTAATTCAAAATAAACAATTAAAGTGTACCTTTTATTTTCAGTACAACATCTGAAAGCACAGATTTTCTTTTTGACAGGAAGACATCACTTTTTTGCAAGCTTTTTAATGATTTAAAACTTTTCTCATACCAGAACTTTTCTCATACCCCAACATACCTTCTGAATGAAGAGTGAATGTGTAAAAAGTAGCTCAAGGGAGGCATTGTTGTATCATTGGGTACTGTGGGCTGTACAGTTTCTCTTACAGTCTTTGTTCTGTGCAGAGTGTTTTTCCAGGTCCTTCTTAGAGTCCAGCAGGGAGTGGTGGGAAGGATCTTGCCTGTTGTGAGGCCCCTTCAGTTTCATTCCGCTTTAGGTTTAAAGTTGACATGATCTATTTCATGGGGTGATATACACTATATGCCTTAAATAGCGTAACAAGCGATTTGGGTTTTTCAACTTGAAGAATACCTGTGCAGATGACATATCTATAAGGTGAGCTTGATGACATCTTTTGATACCAACAGTGAAGATAAACTTCTAGCAAGTATCCATCGATTTTAAAACTCACTGTCTGTTGGGAATGTATAGTCATTTTGAACAGCATTCTGAATAGTGCAGGGACTAATCTTGGAAGGGAATTCTGTCCATTGCAGGTCACACACCCAGGCACACTCATATCAAGCCAGTCTACAGTCACTAATAATCCCCGAAGGCACAACTTTGGAGTGTAAAATGGTTTATCTGGAGGAAACTGACTTAACACTGTGAAAACACTTAGACCCCATATAGGCACATTAGACAGAGCCTTGAGTTGAATTCAGATCCAGCCGTGCAGACCAGTGTGTGCCCATACACCTCGGGCCAACATTCCTTTTAAAAACTTAATAGACTACTAAGGGCTCAAATTAGCCCATGAGATTGAAGCAATTTGGTGCAGTTAATAAAAATGAACAGTTGATGAAAAAATCCCATTATGATACTGCAGTATATATACATTGCATGCCCGCCTAATGAATGACTGTGAATTGCTAAATCAGCAGCAGAGTATGCCAGGATGCCATGGCAACAGTTTGGATACTAAACCAAGTCAACATTTGAGAAGATGGTATAACTGCCTGGACAGCGCAACAAGAAACAGAGAATGGGAGAAAGCAAAGACATCAGTGGTAAGCAAATCATTGGCATTAATTGCTGGATAGCTTCCAGTTATTATTATTATTATTGTAGTATTATTATTATTATTATTATGTATCACAGCAATTTTCTGGTAGCTACTGAAGTGTCCGTGTACCGATCAGGGACCCGATTTTCTGCACTTTCTGTGGCTGCAGGTTCTTGTTGAATCCTTTCTTCATGGTACCAAGAGCCTGATCTCACAGGCACAACTCTGGTAATGGTGTCCTGCATCCTGCTCTGCTCGACCTCCACAGCTTTATATTTACTCTGCGTTTCAGCTTG
Source organism: Erpetoichthys calabaricus (assembly GCF_900747795.2). Lineage (NCBI taxonomy): Eukaryota > Metazoa > Chordata > Cladistia > Polypteriformes > Polypteridae > Erpetoichthys > Erpetoichthys calabaricus. The sequence goes on along the minus strand of NC_041402.2, from coordinate 159,307,436 downwards.
ATTTTGTCGTCTTCGGGGACTTCTACTTCAATCGGCAGACATTGCTTCTCTTTTTTGTGATGGATAACATTATCACCAATCATATTATTATTGTTTTTACTATTAGCAAAAATAATATTTTTTGTACAGGGCTACTGTAAAGTTTATGTAGATTAAAAAAAAAATTCTTTTAACCCTACAAATGCCATCATGCCTTTGGTTTACTGATACAGGCCACTCATATGACAGATCATTTTGTCTGCATGTATTTAAATTGTTAAGTGTTGTCTGTCTGTCACACAAAAACTTTTGAAACACTGGCCTTTGAACCTTGATCTTGGTCTTAATAGAGAGCTTATGCTGTAATACGTGGAGCACCATCAATGAATTGGACATGTGGGCTACCTCAGCCACATAAATGGGCTTCAGGTCTTTCTCATGTCAAGTGGTGGCATGGCAACGAACCATACGTAATGGATAAAAAACAGCCATGCTTGCATGTACCATGACTCACAGGTAAAAAAACATTGGTGAGTGCTGACAGTGAAGCACATTATATAGGCCAATCACACGCACATCAGCAACACATCATTATCCACAACACGATCCACAGCTTCAACTCCATGTCAAGCCAAAAGCATGAGGTCTTTCACTGGCAATGAATGATAAATGATGCGATGGCAGGACAACTCCAGACACACCAAAGTGAGATGTCAGCTTGAATTTACAGCTATTGAGCCACGGTATAGACTGCAGAACAAGGAAAACAGCAGCACCTTTCCCATCGGCTCAGCATCAACTGCAAACATCCACAATACAAGAAGAATGACAGACAACAACATTGACATTGCTGCACCCACCACATGACAAACCAGGAACCCAAATGAGGACCCAAGTGCAGCCATGTGGCAGGTGACACCTCAGCACCACACTAGTTCAGATGGAATGGAACAGCATGAGGTTTTTCAAGTTGGCCGGAGTGCCAATTCTGCCACCAACCCCCAAGTTTTCCCTGCAGGTTGGAGGGCCTACATGCAGGGCTGGATGCAGATTAACGTCATACCCAGGACGGAGCAATTGCAGGTTAAGGGCCTTGCTCAAGGGCCCAACGGAGAAGAGTCACTTTTGGCATTTACGGGATTTGAACCAGCAACCTTCTGATTCCCAGTGCAAATACCTAGCCTTAGAGCCACCACTCCGCCCTGATGTGCAAGAACAAACTATTAACAACATATATAAGGCATTAACAGCTGTGAGTGTGACGTACTTCACAGAAGGTGTTTAATACAGCATGCACAATGCAAGACTGCATTTCATGATCACTACTTAGTAGCACAAAGGAAGGTCATACAAGAACAGATATGGAAGTGTGGGCTACCTCCGTCACGTAATTGGAAGTCAGGTCCTTCACAAGTCATACACACCGTTAGGGTAGGACACAAAACAGAGTGTCCTGGAGGTGCTGTGTTTTGTAAGAAGCATGTGAGCCAACTTTCTTTGAGAACTAGAGGTCTGAGTGTTTCTTAGTAATAATAATTATTATATAGGGTAAAAGTTTGTGTAGATTTTTTTATTCTTATTCCTCTTTAACACTGTGAGTGCCTTCACCACTTGTTTATTCATATAGACCACCCAAATGCTAAATTATTATTACTACTATCAACAACAACAATAAAAATAATACTAAAACGAAGATTTTTTTATAGGTTAAGAATGTATGCAGATTTTTAATGCTTATTCCTCTTTAATCCTGTGTGTGCCCTTGTGTCTTTGGCGTAATCATACAGACCACCCAAATGCCAGATTATTAATTAATCAGAATGATTGTCCCAAGTATTCTCACTTGGGCTTTAAACATCCTCCTTCTGACTTCATGTGAACTCACCGCTGGGCTTTGTCTTTTATAATGGCCCTCATTTCCTCAAAGTAGTAGAGGTAAGCTGTCCTGATCTGGGTCAGTTATCTCGCTTCAGTGACCTCTGTGGCAGGCATGGCTTTACTAGGCTCTCATTAGGAATGCTGAAACCTGACATTCCTAGGAGCAAGAAGTTATAGCTCTGACAGATGATAGTGTCAGAAGTTTGGCCATCTGTCATGACTCTTCTCTTGCTAAAGTGGGATCTTGATGGTGTTGAATCGCTAAAGGCGGAGTTTGTGTGGTGGGGGATGTGGAGTTGCCCTTCGATTAGCTCCCTTATTAAATATGACCATGAACAAAACAAAAAAAAAGTTTTTTTTAAATATTTTTAAATAAAAAATAGCAAAAGAACATTGAGAAGTATTTAAGATCTGCTTCTCTTTCAAGGGTGAAGAATACTCCCTGAGCAGGATGAGATGGGCAAGAGAAACATATCAGAAGAGATTGACTGAACCGGTTTAATGTTTTTGTCATACATGATACCTTTTTTATTGGTTTTGTCAGTTTTTTCTTTTTATGCTTTTTGTATGTTAGCTAGATGAAATTAAAAAAAGGCTGCAGTACTTGTACATGATTTACTCTTCTGTATTGTTGTGTTTCTTTCATTTTCTGTGTATGACTAATTAATTTCCCAAGGGGTGATGCTAATGCGTTATCCTGGTAGACCCAGTGCGCCAGGCTTTCACTGACAAAAGAGGCACATAAGCTTTATCTTTAGAGCCTTGCGCTCAGGATATATTATTGATTTAAATGAAGCTCCAAAGTAATTTTCTTGATTGGGTGATTGGCATATAAAAACTAGTTATGCCTCATCTTTGGCAAAAACCTACAGATAATGGGAAATATCAATGATCTGGGTGAGTAAATGAGTTCAGGATTGTAAAATGATCCAATTTCAAAATTACACATACGGATATGGTGGCTAATTTAAGTCTAAGGTGAGGAAAAGCTAAAATATGGTAAGACAGCACAAGTCTTGTTCTGAGACCAGTTTTCAGATTGGCAGCAAGCAGTACAGTAGCATTCTCCTTTGGGCAACATGTTTGCATAAAGTATATAGTAGGCCTCAATCTGTTCTTTCCTCAGATTTCATGGGTTTTGTGATATGGTTCTTAAACAGTAGATCTGTACATGGTTTGCTTTATGGATTAAACATTGACAGGCATACAAACATTAGAATTTTAGCTCCTAAAATATGTTAATTCTCATATAGTACATCTGCACAGAGGTTAGGAGCATGCGCTGATACAGTGCATTACTGCACCCACCACATGACAAATCAACTCAGGATCCCAGATTAGGACCCAAGTACAGCCATGTAATGGGTGACACCTCAGCACCACACTAGTTCAGATGGAATGGAACAGTGTGAGGTTTTTTATGGTGGCTGGAGTTCCAATTCTACCTCCAACTCCCAGGTTTTTCCTTGCAGGTTGGAGGTCTTACATGCAGGGCTGGATGCAGATTAATGTTATACCCAGGACGAAGCAATTGCAGATTAAGGGTCTTGCTTAGGGGCCCAACAAAGAGGAGTCACTTCGGGTGTTTACGGGATTTGAACCGGCAACCTTCCGATTACCTGTGCAGATCCCTACCTCAAAGCCACCACTCCGCCCATCTGCACAGGATTTGTTTTTATTGTTGCAAATAATAGTAACAGGATGGCACAATGGTTCAGTAGATAGCACTGTTGTCTCACAACTCCGGAGTACTTGGTTTATATCCTACAAAGGTTGTTGTCTGTCTACAGTTTGAACTCCCTACTTCTTTATGTGATTTTGTCTCAACACTCAGTTCTTTTTCTCCTGCATCCCAAAGGTGTGCAGGTCATGTAAATTGGAGAATTTGCCATGTATAACAGAATGCCAGTGTTAAAGTGTCATGCAAAGATAGGCAATTTGTCCAGCGCTGGTTCCTTTCTAGCACACAATGCTGTTCATTAGACACTGACTACCAGCCATCCAAAAACTGCATATCTAGATTTTGAAATGGATGAGTAATAAATTGTAACATAACATTCTTAAACCTGCCTAACCCAATTCATGGTTATGTAGAAGCCTGAGTTAATCTTATGCTGATGTGACATTACATGATTTCTAGGTGTGGGGTACGTCAGACTTGCCAACCATAGTTGCTAATCTTTCCATCATACCATGTCAGTTTACTTGACTGAAAATCAATGAACATGTTGAATTTAGTAACTGGACACTGTCCTTCTAGTGCACTCATGCTCTTTTTGTGAAGGCCAATACCCTACTGCCTGATGGAGCTGGTGTTCTAAGAAGGATTAACAGGTATGGCAATTTCACACGCAGTTTTGCTCTTTTCTTTTGAAGTGTGTTCACATATAATGTACAGAGCACCTATTGCAAAAGCCCTTGTCTTTTTAGGCACATTTATTCTTCAAAGAAATTTGTCAAGACAATTTAATTTTCATTCAGATACCTCTTACAGATAACACTACTAAGTTTTACAATTTCGAAATTTCCTGTTGAAAAGCTTTGGCTAATTTGCGAACTCTTCCACCTTAAAACGAAGAAACGTTCTGAGTGACTTCAACTAGGAGTTAGTTTACTGTTTTAATTTTACCTTGAGTGCAGATGCCAACATATAATGACATTTTTTTAAATTTTATTTTAAGACCAAATATTAACCGATAACTATCCAGTGCCATGATGCATTTTGAATATAACACATGAAATTCAGCCTTCAACCCCAACTCAATTTATTTGTCTATGTGACATAAAATCTCCTTCTGAAGTGTTATCCATAGGGAATAAATCAGAAAATAAAATAGAAAGGTTCAGCACAGGCTCGGCATGCTTACTTTAGATGTTTATTAATTCATTCTTCTTAAATTCTAAACAGTTTCTTAAGTGACTCTTGTATAGAAGGTTTGATTTTTTTCCCCCACTTGGAGATCATATAGATAGATAGATAGATAGATAGATAGATAGATAGATAGATAGATAGATAGATAGATAGATAGATAGATAGATAGATAGATAGATAGATAGATAGATAGATAGATACTTTATTAAAATTCACATACTCCAGCAGCAGCATACTGATAAAAACAATATTAATTAATGAGCAATAAAAACATTTAGAACATCACTTTCCCATAGAGTCATGGAAGTAGGGTTAGGATTCTTCCACTTGAGTGGAATCCGCCTTTACACTTAGAATGGTAGAGAATATCTAAATAGATTTTATCCCATCTGGTGTTAATCCACATACAGTAGTGCATTCAAAGTGATTAAGTACAGTAAATTCACAAAATACATGAATAGTCATATGGGTATTTCATGATACCATTCACAAATTGGACCTTGTTTTGGGTGCATTGTAGACAATTTTAGATGAGGTTTTTTTTTTGGCACAATGAGCAATTTTTGATTGAATTATGACATAATTAGAGAATATTGACCTAGGATGTATTTAATCCGATTTATTTATTTAATTTTTATTTTTTAGAAACTTTTTTCTTCATCTTGTAAAAATATATCATTTGTATGAAAACATGCTACATAAATAAATGTTGTTGTTGTTGTTTATGAATAACTGAAATTGTGCTTAATAAATCCCTTTAAGATAAAAGAAACTGGGTAGGCTGCCTTTGATAAAGTTTCTGAAGAAGTAGAAGAAGATTTAAGAAAATTACATTTGGAGCATAATGCCTAGAGGGAGCTGGGCGGTCTCATGACCTAGGAACCCCTGCAGATTTTATTTTTTTCTTCAGCCATCTGGATTTTTTTTTGTTTTTTCTGTCCTCCCTGGCCATAGGACCTTACTTTTACTCTATGTTAATTAGTGTTCCCGAATTCTATTTTCTTATTTATTTTGTCTTTTTCTCTTCATTATGTAAAGCACTTTGAGCTACATCATTTGTATGAAAATGTGCTATATAAATAAATGTTGTTGTTGTATAATACTGTAATTCAAAGGATATAAATACATTCTTAATATATCCATTGATCTATCCATCAATCTTTTAAACCCACCTATCCAGAGAAGGGTCATGGGGAATCTGGAGCCTATCCCATCAATTATCATGCACAATGCAGGCACAATCCCTAGAGATCTAAATGTCCTGATAGTTCGTGACTTCAATAGATTGAATGCTGTATAGGTTACGGAACTCTAAAATAAGTTATCTTGTATAAGGACACATAAAATAAATGAAGAACCCCTGGATTGCCGGTAAATTGCCAGTAATTAGTGTTGACTGAAACAGAGAGCAAAACATACAACAAGGATTTCTGAACAAGATGTCCTTTCAATGGCAAACAAACAGGCGTGGTTTGATTGACTTCTGCCACTTTCCAGTGTTTTAGTGTATGACTGCTTACAGTTCAGAAATGGAACTGAAAGTCTGGTAGTGCCATGTCAAATTCAGCTTTAGGTCTCTCTAAAGTTGCCTTTTTGATGTATGCCCATTTAATGTTTCAAGTGAATGAGTTTACATCTAAATATAACTTTTTAAAGAAAGGTTTCTGGTTATATACTGTATAGGAATGATCTGACAGACATGTACAGCATGCATTTTGGGAGGATATTCATTTTGATAATTCTCATGGCTTTAGTAAGATGGCTTGACTATCTATGAACATCTTGCTTAAAAATGTATATCATATTACCAGAATTATGTTTAAAAAGTTATTGTTTTCTTGTAATAATAAATTTCATGTTTTGATAGAATCATTGAAAAGTGTTCTGGCTAAGTATGACCTTTGAGAGAATTGACTGGAAAGACCACATATTTTGTTCAAATTGTTGGGAATCCAAGAATCTTGTGAAATTCTCGTAACAAATTTAATGTTAATGATAAAGATGACTATGTGCCTGAGATGTAAAGCAGACTTTTAACAGATAGATCACTGACAAATAAAACAAAAATTCTTCTTATTATTGTCCAAGTCTTGGATGTTGGGCCAAGACTCTTGTGAATCTTATATGAATAAAGCTAGCAAGAATATTTCAGTAATGCCTGGCAGATAAAGGTGAAGTCAAAACCAAAAAATAGTTAAAAACTCAGAGTAAGCTGTGCAGTTACCAAGGCCAAGTCAAAAACCAGGAGAAACAAAAGTAATATGATTTAAAGGCACAAAAAATGTTCTTTTGATTCCTTAAACTTGGATAGCAAAGTGCTTCCAAAGATGAACTTTTAACCCATTGCTTTGTTAACCGGAGTTCACGAGCTCCGAGAACAACACCCTAACATCACAAGAAGCTGAGGTTGTTTGAAGAGATTGGCTCCAGAGACTCAATAACACTCATTCTTCTTCCTCATCTTTTTCTTCTGTTGCTGCTGCTTCCAAGTTGTAACAGTCTTTTTAAAAAATGTAATTTATATTAGACTAGCTTTTTGCAAATGAATTGCTAGAGTTTTCAGTAAGTGAACTGTCATACATACAGTAAAACCCCATATCTGTTCAGCTCTACTCATTATCGCTAATTCCTACCAAGTTAGTATACAACCTTGGGGTTGTGATTGATGACCAGTTGTTTTTCATTTGCCTTGTTGCTACAGTCTCTTGGTCTTGCAGATTTACTCCGCAAGATCAGACCAAATCTGACAGAGTATGCAGTACAACTCCTACTCCAGCCTTTGGTGGTGCTTTACACCTCGACTACTGCAACTTTCTGCTGGCAGGAGTACTGGCATGTGTCACTAAGCCTTTGCAGATGATTCAAAATGCAATGGCATGTCTGCTGTTCAGCCAGCTGTGACAAGCATGTCACTCCGATCACTGCATTGGCTCATAGTAGAACAAATGTTTGATGCTTGCCTACAGCGTAGTCAATGGGTCAGAACCTGTATACTCTATATGGACACTCTGCTGATGAAAAGCATCTGGTTATGCCACCTCTGTGAGGTACTAAGTCTCAGTCCAAACTCCTTTCATGTGTAGCTCCTAGCCATTGGAACGAGATGTCCAGTTCCATTTAAAATTCTAACACCTTCAATGTGTTGAAGAAATGTTTGGCTCTCTTGTTTAGTGAATTTCTTCCTAATTGGCATTGGCTTTGATAGGTTCTTGTAAGTAAGAAGTGTACCTAGCTTAAGTTTTGTTCTGGACTCTTCACTTTTGATGATCAACTTTTTAAAACTTGTAACATTTGTTCCCAAACAGCCTCCCTGATTGATACTTGCTCAATTATGTTGACCTCTTTTATAGGTCGCTTTGGATAAAAGTATCTGCTTAGCAAACAAGTGTAAAATATAAATGTTAATGTTACTTATTGCTTACATTTTATCATCATTTTAATTTTTCGTTAATTTTACATTGCAAATAATAATTTCTCAAAGGTTCAGGAGTTTGTGGTGATCTACTATAAGCATATTCTCATACATCACTGAAAGTTGATTTATTCTTGATAATTATCGCAGGCATGTTGATTGCAATAATAATCATTCCAGTCTTTTTAATTATTCATTAATTGATTAATTAAATTTCATATAGTAATTAATTATTTATAAAAACACGATTAAGAGTGAATTATTTAAGTGGGGTAGTGTTTCAGTGTAGAGTAGTTCAGAGTAGAGCCGCTGCTCCTCCGCATCGAGAGGAGTCAGATGAGGTGGCTCGGGCATCTGATCAGGATGCCTCCTGGACGCCTCCCTGGTGAGGTGTTCCGGGCACGTCTAACCGGGAGGAGGCCCCGGGGAAGACCCAGGACACGCTGGAGGGACTATGTCTCTCGACTGGCCTGGGAACGCCTTGGGATTCTCCCGGAAGAGCTAGAAGAAGTGGCTGGGGAGAGGGAAGTCTGGGCATCTCTGCTCAAGCTGCTGCCCCCGCGACCCAACCTCGGATAAGTGGGAGACAATGGATGGATGGATAGAGTGCTTCAGTGGTTAGCACTGTTGCCTCTCAGTATGATGGACACCCAGGTTTCATCCTTTGCCTGACCACTGTCAGTTTATCAGTTTGACAGTTCATGTGCTGCCTTGCAGTAAGGAAATCATGGTTTTGTGTCGTGGTTCAACCCTGCATGGAGAGCAAAGAGCTTTGAGTAGTGAGAACAGCGCTATATAAATGTAAAGGATTATTATTATCATTATGTGGGATTTGTGGATCTTGTCTAAGAAATGAGGACAGTGGGTTTAGTAAATGATTAATGAAGCAGAACTTTGAACTGAATAAGAAATTGTGAGTAAGCCAAATGGTTGCATTTTTCAGAGGATTTCTGGACATGGGCATCAAGCTTGATGAAATTTTGAGAAACATGTATTGTACCCATGCATATTTTCTTTTAACTCATATTGGTTGACTTAACTGAATTTTACTCCATTTGAAGACTTTTTAACCCATGGTTATCTGTGACTGGACCTACCCAGGTGGGTGGATTTGGGCAGAGCATGAGGTGTTCTTTGTTTGCAACAATGTATTGATGCATCTCCAGTCCTGCCTAATACAATTTCCTGGACGTCAGTGTGGTAAATGTGTCAATTCCTCCACACATTGGTAGCAGTTCACCCTCCAGGTACATTTATTTGAGACCTGCTGTGCTCATTTTCACCACATGATGCTTCACTGATTTTTATGGTCAACTTTTGAGACTGTAGATTTACATGGGCCACATGCTGCTACCATATTTGATGGGGGCTAGATTAGAAACCTTCTGTTTAATCTGCATTAAAATCATGACAAAGCATGTCTCTTGTCTGCATTTAAAGAGCTCAAAATATACCAGGCACAACACAGATTCGATAAAAGCTCATTTGTTAGGTCTGCCAGATAACTAGAAGGAAAGCTTTTTATTTTTGTCTTGCTAATAAAAGTCCTGATGATATTAATAACCAGCCAAACTTTAGTATAGCTGAACTAGCCAGAGAGAGGGTGCATGATAAAACAAAGTGTTTTTTTTCCATGTAGGTTGTGTGTGAGTACTTTATGCTTTGGTCAATATTCTGGGTGCGTACATCTTGACATATCTGAGCTGCAGGTTGCACATGAACTACAAGTTTGATTTGTTGTGGTTAAAAGATAATTGAGGGCAGTGAGCAGCATAGCAAGCTTGAACCTTACATATTTCTACACATCCATTCAGAAAATGGAGCAAATAGGCACACACAAGAATGGTTATCTACTTGGCTAGCAACACAAGATTAAAGTGAATGGCAAGCTGAGCTCTATTAGCATTAAAAATAATCATTTTAGTCATTTTGTATAAACCATTTTCTGATTATTTGTTTTCCCTCATTTTTTCATTTGATCAGATTTTTCATTTCATGGTGGGAGAAAGTGGGCCTCTGTGCATGCTAAACCAGTTCAGTGTTATGGTAATACAACCGTATGTAAAGTTATACTGTATCTGCTGGAATTGCTAAAAAGGGCTACAGGCAATTCTATCTGCAATGCCAATGAAAAATTAAAAAGTTGTTCCACTGCATTTTAAAATTGTGATTTAAAAGGGAAAAAATTGCTTTCTAGCTGCTGATCTACCCATTAGTGAGCCTGAACTATTAAAAGAACTATTAAAAGAAAAAAAGTACATTTTTTCCATTTCATCTCTATGAAAACCCATTATAACAGTCATTATGCTTTTCTGTGCCACTTAAATAAAACATTTGGTCTTGCTTGATCAACCACTCATCTGTCCTCATCACAGACCTAGTGTGTCACCCAGAGGTAGCCCTTCAGATTCGGTTGCAGGTGGTAGTCACGTTGGGCCAGGGCAGGAGGACGGGGTGGATGTGGCAGCTCCTCCAATCCACTGCTTTTGCAGAGCCACATTTGTGACTTATGCAGTGTGAGCAGAGTCAGAGGCTTTGTTATGAAGCAGAAGGGGCATGGTCAGCTGTTTCTCTCATCGCTTTATCCTGATTGATTGCTGCGCATGAATGCCAAAGCAAATTCACTTACTATTGACAGGGTATGTGGGATTTCAGAGGCATTCTGAATGATTTTTAATTGACCCCTTATCAATGAGTGTGTCCTTTAATGGACAGACACCTCATTCAGGGTTAGTTACCACCTTATTCCCAATTCAAACACAACAAGCTCTGGTACTCTGCAATCCCCCCAAATTATGCTATTGTTTAGAAAATAGGTAGATAATGTATGCTGGTTTAAGAATACAAATTCTCTTTATGGGGACTGACTAATGCTATTTTTAAAAAAAGCACACCAAGTCTTGGCTAAAACCTTTCTGTGGTCCTCTTATATACGAGGACTACATTTCAGTGAGGACTTTTGTCATGGATCTCTCTAAATCAGGTAGGTGAAAGGGATTAAGTGTTCAGGATAATGGAATTTGTTTGGATCACAATTAAGGTTGAACGATGTGTACAATTCTTAGGTTGTCCAGTCTTTCAACATTACAGATGGACAATGTTATCTCGAGGATAGCAGAGCATCAGTATTTTACCTGAGAAAGACAACATTGATTTTCTGTACTTCCTAGAATTTTCAGTTGGGCTACAGAATGTCCTCATTGTTATAACACCCATGCAAGTTATGAAGACACCTTGTTTAATACAGAATAGCATAACATGGGGAGCTATGGAGAAGTCAGCCTCACCTATTTGATAGCTCCTGAGCACAATCAGCCAAAGTTAATCATTGACTAAGCAAGAACGATGTTGTTGGGAAAGATTCAGAAATGACAAACTTGCATAGTCAGTTGTGTGTATGCTATCTAGCAAAGTTTACAAGTTTAGTCAATGTTGCTAGCACTAGTCCTAAAGGCTTGCCTCACAACCCGTTAATTATTCGCATGTCTGGATTAGGAAAAGCACAAAATATAAGCAGGGCAGTGCCTTTTCACATTATTTATGTCAATAAAGTAAGTTTGCTTTACACATTCTCCAGTATGTTGTTTTAAAGCATAATTAGTATTTTACTTATTAAGCCACATACATCAGCCTTCAGCTTCTCTGAAACAACACACCTGTACAAACAATGGTCTGTTATAGCTTATGGTTATAGGAAGTGGCACCCCTTTTAGTTGTAATAATCTGTGGCAAATTATTTTGAGGGGATTGACGGTGTATGTGAGCTATTGATTGCACCAACACATTGAGTCATTCTCTTATGGAAGCCTGCTGTTCGCCTCCTGCCGAGCTGATCGGAGACCACAACACTCTCTCCATATGCACTGGCTTCCTGATGGTTTATTTTTTCTGGAAAGACAAGATGCAAGACACCATAATGCCGTCTGCGAGAACCGTTGGACTGGTATATATCTTTGGAATCGCCTATCTTTTCTTTTCAGCAACCTGAGAGGTGTGAGTTTATCGCAAATGTTAAGCAGGATTTGATCTCACCAGTCACAATTCCATTCATGCATTCATGCTGACATGCTGCAAATTTGTGGGTTTGGGTGGAGATATCACGATTGCAGTATTATAGTAAATCCTCTGTCTCTCTATTCTTCTCTCAATAAATATGCAACAAACAGATTCTTCTACAGGACTTCATTAATAGGAAACATGGTGTATAAAATGGCGTGCATACCACATTCAAACTACCAACAAAGGAGGTTGTGAGATTCATAATTTTGCAGGAGAAAATGTATTGAATTTTGTATGTTTTTACTTGAGAAACATTTAAAGTTTCTAGTTCAGTGCATTTACAGCTTGTCTGTATACAACTGGGATACAAGTTCCTAGTGTAAACTGGTATTTATGACCTGTTTGATTACATGGTTCAAATCATCTTGGAAGAACGTCCATCGATGATGTAAGTTATCAGTCATTGTTGGTATTGCTTATAGTCTATCCACGATATCTGTATTACTATCGATTTGTATCTTTGACTGAACTGTTTTTTTTATTTATGTATTGTTATCTTTGCAAAATAGTAAATTATGTTTTGGTGTGTTGGACTGGCCATGTTCCTCCGCTTTCATAATACAATAGTGAGCAACATGACTCAGCGTCTTTAAAAATAAAGTGCAGCACACTTGTGAATGCCATTTCTAGACAAGCTAAACCAAATAGCATATTGTAACAGGGTTCACAATACGCAATACCTGATTAAACTATCATTTAACAGTAAGCACTGCTACAGTGTACTGTAGGTAATGCAACCAGCAACAATGGTACAGACATATTGCAAGGGAAACCCCCAGGTAAATAACACTGGAAGTAATCATCACTTAGTTAGAAGAAACAATAATTGATGATGTAGGTCAAATAACCAGTTTAAATGATAGACTCGCCCTAATGTGAATGAGCGGCAAACAACACCTGATAAGTCTGATAATTTTAATGCTTCAGTAAGTGGCTAATCACCTAAGGATTTCTGAATGAACAGTGTGGGCCTAACACTCATCCACAACAATACCTCTGCTCCCTCACCAGATTTATCTGCTAACTGCAGCTGGCTATGTTTGTTTGTTGCATTGATAATGGCTAACAAATCTAGCATCCCTTCCTGTGTTACTGGCGTTATCCCAAGTATATAAATATTCCTGAATAGTGTCCTTAACTTCTTATGCCACGCAATTTTAACACATTAGAGCTGGGGTTTCAGTTATGGACGGAGGGCTTGATGGCTGTGGCTTTTTACAATACCCAGTTTCATAACTGGAACCTTTTTATTTGCAGTTAGGCTTAATTTTAGTTAACTCATTTGTTATGATTTTTAGTTTTAAATGGGCTGCATTTAGGTTTTGTTTTCTGTTTTATTAACTAGCCACCAGTTAATAGTTAAATGCAAATGATAAAGGAACCACAAGCTCTCCAGCTAACTTTTTTCCATTTTAAACTGTGTATGCATCATAAGATATCTGTGTTAAAAAAATATTTAGAAATAAATGAGAGAAAAGGAAGAAGTACAAATCTATTCCAGTCGACAAAACATACTGTATACTAGGGATGGGAATTGATAAGATTTTCACGATTCCGATTCCATTTTCGATTCTGTTTAACAATTCGATTCTTTATCGATTCTCCTATCGATTCTTATTTTTAAAAAAGGAGAACACACAAAACTTAGGACTTTGTTTTATATCTTATCTTTGAACAAGATAGAAATTTAGGAGTAGCATGACCTTACAAACCCAACAGTGAGATCTTAAGAGATCCACAGCCTACGGCTCCTCGATGGGGTGCCATGGGGTCCCCAGAAAAAAATGTGTAAATGTAAAATAATAATAAAATAAATATTCTTCTGTAGCAATAACAAAGTATAACATAAATTATTCTGTGGCAATTACACAAGAATGTCCAGTAACATTTACACTCTCCTTTTTAAAAGTATATATGAGCTGAGCACTCAAAAATAAAACTACATCAGCCAGCAACAAATACAATCAACTCAAGTCCAATGGAACTGTGCACAGTGCAATTCTGCAACCATCAACTATTTTGACAGCTACATCCATGTTGGCCGCATTATCAACAGTGGCTGCCACAACCTTGTCTTTGATACCATACTCCTCCAAGATCTCATCAGTCTCCTCTGCTACAGCTGTCCCTGTCTGTGCTTGGTACACTGGTTTGGTTTTGAGGACTTTTTCTTGAGCCTGGCCATTCCTGACATAATGCAGCGTTACTGTGAGGTAATGATCTTGACTAAAACTTGCCCATCCATCTGCAGTGACGGCTGCCTTCAACACATGTTTCAGCTCAGAAATGGAAACGGATGAAACATCTGGTAAGAGGAGAACACGCAAATTTGACATTCCCTGACTTAGCATACAATTAAACACATTCACTTACCGAAAATCGGGGGCATCTACTGTGGCAAATGGGTGCAAGCCTTTTACCACAAACTTAGTCACTGCTCGGTGACATTCGTCTATCCTGGCCTGTGTCATTTTACTTTTCCCCGCCTCTGTGAAAGGAGAAGCTACCGGTAGACTGCAGCGAGAACTGCCAGCATCTGAGACAGTAGGCTCTGTCTATCTCTCTCGTCATGGTCATCTAAATGCAATGCACAATAATAGCAGGTTTTGCAATAAGGCAAATCGCGCTAACATAATATGCAATGTTAGTTGATTAGTTACCTGCCGTATTAACGGGAGAGGACCTGCAAACGTTACCGCTGCTGCTGGGTTGAGATTCACTAGTCCGGAGCGGATCAAAAACACAACATTCATTTAAGTTTATCGCGTGTTTTGTGTGCAAATGCTTTTGCATATTCGTAGTGTTTCCTCCCTTTGATTAAATATCTACTTTGCAAGTATTGCAAGTTGCCCTGTTGTCATCCTTTCTCGTAAAGTATAACCAAACTTTTGAGCATTTGTGCCGCTTAGGCGCCATGTTTCCTGCTGGGTAAATGACGCTACACAACGCGGTGACGTCATTCGAGGCGACTGGAATCGATAGGGGAATCGTTTGCAAAAATGGAAAACAATTCCAAGGAATTGAAACAGTGGGAACCGGTTCTCAACAAGAACCGGTTTTCGATGCCCATCCCTACGTATACATAATGCTCAAAGAAAAAGGACATCTACAATGTGATTAAGGTTTGACTTGGAAGAAATAAAGCACTAACAAGCTATATCTATCTAGTTTAAAGTAAAATGCTACTCTGTGTGTGTGTGTGTCTGGTGCTTCAGATCAATCTGATTGGTCAGTTTGGATTTGATTGGTCAATGGGGGGGGGGGGGGGCGGGGGTAATGACATGATAATGTTGGAGTGCAAGGTTCAATTCTTGGTTTTGACATTTTTAGTTTTACAAAAACTGAGTTAAAATAAAGCATTTTAATGACAACAAAGCAACATTATGTCGCTAAATACCTACGAGGTGCAACTACGAGTTGCATTCACTGACAGGAAGTATTCATAAGAATTTGAAAAATATGTTAGTCAAAAAGTGGACAGGAGGTGACCAAGAGAGTCTAGGGAACAGGCCTTACAGGAACATGACTGAGAGCAAGAGAGGTTGAGACACACAAGGATACCGAGGAAAGGCATAGCAGGAATGCTGCAGACACACACAGGGTAAGAGAGGTTGTAATACACAGAGATAGAGAGGACAGACACTATTAGAAGAACACTATTTTTAAATCTATTCTATTACCTGTCTTTGACAGGTAAGCGTAGCTAGTAATTAAACGAGAACATAAGGAATCTGACAAACATGAGCAGACCATTCAGTCCGTCAAGCTCATTTGTTTAGCTAACAACTAAGTTATTCCAATTTGTCATCCAGATACTACTTAAAGATGCTCAAGATTTCTGTTTCAATTACATGTTTTGGTAGTTTGTTCCAGATAGCCACAATTTTTTGAGTAAATAAGCGCTTCTTGGCTTCAATCTTAAATGATTTTTACCATAATTGGCTATCCTTGAAAGAATTCTGATGGGTCTACTTCATCAATGGCTTTGAGAACTTTGAAAACCAGGAATAGGTTCTCTGCTTGAGACGAAACAGGTTTAATTCTCTGAGTCTGTCAGAGTAGGACTGTCCTTAAGTTCTGGGATGCACTATGTGCTGCTGTGTCTTTCTAGTAGCATGGTGACCAGAACTGCACACAATACTCCAAATGTGGTCTCACTAGTGCATTGTATAGAGTAGTCCAGATCTAACTGTGCAACTTTTAATGCAATGCAATAATTGGATGATTAGATCTGGACAACCCTGTATAGTCTAAGCAAAATGTTTTTTATGATAACCTAGCATTTTATTTGCCTTTTCATTAGATTCTGTGCACTGCATAGCTGATGAAAATGTTATGACAACATAAATCCCTAAATTCTTTTCAGAGTTTCCTTCCTTTGGGACAGTGTTTCCCACCTTGTTTTTATAATTAATGTTCCTTTTGTTCACTTATAGCACTTTGCAATTCTTTACATTAAACTGCATTGTCTACGTGTTCTCCTCTTCTGAAGCTTGTCCAAGTCTTCCTGTTTTGCTGTCCCCTCAGTGTCTGCCATTCCTCCCGTTGTAGTATCATCTGCAAGTTTCCCAGATTTACTAGCTACACCGAAATCGATGTCATTATTATTACATCAGAAAAAGTAATGGTTCCAGGACAGACTCCACTCCTGGGGGACTTCATTGATGCATGGAGCATTTGGAGCATTCTCCATTTATTCTTTGTCTCCTGCTGGTTAACCAACCTGAGATCCAGTTTTGTTGGTTATCACTGATAAAGTACCTCATTTCATCATCAGCGAGGACTGGCTTCTTTCAGTAACATTAAAAAAATGTCATGTCTGTTGCACAAGTGAGTTTTGTGTTGTAACTCACCCATCATGGACACAAGGAGTGCTGTCTTTTGAAGGGCACACACTGTATCTGGGGTTGACCAATATTTGATTCTTTAAAATTAAGTTTACATGTAATTGAGTAGTTTTGATGGTATTATTTAGTAAACTGTATCATACACCATTTATGTATGTTGAGGACAGCAGCTGATTATCCCTAAAGCATTATCATTTGTTGCTCTTTCCTTCCCAGGAATCCTTAGGGCTTTAGAATTGCTTGGGTCTCCTCACCTCACATTAGGTTTTTGTTGACCGTAATTAATCCTGATTTAATTATTTTGCATGTCTGCCTTTTCTTAATACCTATGGTTTGCAATTCCTTACTGCAAGAACTGTTTGGAGTATTGCAGGAAATTGTTTTCTGGGTCAGCAGCTGCTTCTGTTCTGTTCCAATTGATTAAGGATGCAAGCACTGCTCTGGCGTAGCACTTCTGAAGATGACAGTTTGAGGTCACGTTTATAAATACCCTCTGAAGTGTGTGTGATGTGTGCATGTGTATGTTTGCCACGCTTCATTTAAATAATATCTTCTAAGTCATCTACCTGAGGCCTAATTTTGTTCCCATAAGAAAACAAAGTGGAACTTTTCCCATCTGGTTTTATACATGAATTGGATTAAACATTTTTTAAAACTTTCAGTTTATAAGTAAATGGACTTCTGTTTATTAGTACATAATTCTATACATGAGAAGTGCTTCATATTTTCCAGTCTTTTAGCATGTGACCTTGTGGTCCCACCCTACTGGGCTGATGTATGGGGAATGAGATATCAGGCTCTGAAAAGTCACTCTCCAAAACTTCCTACTCCTCGCAGAAACTAAAAGCCTGCAAAACTGAAGAACTTGTCTGCTTTTTGTTTCATACTTTGTGGTGCTGCACGTAGGAATGTTGCTATAAAAATATGTTTAATTTGTTTTTAACATGGTAACGCATGCACTAACAATGCTATAAAAAAGTGAGTGGCCTTTGAGGATTTAAAGTAATACAGTATTTAGTAGTTTTTAGTTCATCGTCTACATAGAATTATAACTCATGAATTGTGTGACATCTATGCTTCCGATGACGCTTGATCACAGAAGGGATTTTATAAGCAACCCAAGAGAATTGTTCGTGGCTTTCTCAGGATGCTTAGGAGGTTCAGAATCACCAGTGTATCAAACTGAGAACTTTTATGTGAAATGTAATTGCTCTTTGTTTAGATATTTAACCTGCTTTCATCATTTATTGTTCATTGAATAAGTCATATCCTTTTAATTCTTTTTCACTTTGATATAATCACTTTTAAGTGATAGGTTACGCACCATATTAGGAAATGTGATATATCAAATGCAATCAGGCTGCTTCAATAATACGACATATTCAGTAATGTTTTTTGTAATTCTGCTCTCCATGAAAGGTGTTTTATATAATAAAGGAGAATTGATTTATGGAGCTATTCTCCATTGAATTGTTGCTTTGAACCTTTTATGATAGGGGTGGGAAATTTCATAGATGGCAGATCATGATGGGTGACCTTTTCATTTCAGTCACTTTGATGATGACGAATTATACCTGTAAATGAATTCATTGCTAAGTTGGATTCCTTGGTTATTTTCATTTTTTTGTGTTAGTCATATAATGAATTTATCATTTTTTGTGATCATTTGTAAGTTTTTAGTCCTTAGTTTGTGTCGGACTACTTTTTTGTAAAAGTTACTCGTAAAATCACACATTAGCAAAAGACAGACTTCATTGTGACAGAGAAATCTGTATCTTGTTTAGCTCAGGTTGTAGCCTTCTTAGAACTGAAGCCATAATCTATAAGAAGATCAGCTCAGCTGTTGAGTGGGATTTTTTGGGGGGTGGGGGATTGGACGGCAGATGAGTGAGCCAATGGATCTTGTTGAGTGAGACAAACAGTCTTGTCTCCTGAAAGGCTACAGTCATCCTTCTTCAGGATGACATGGTGGCATCAACGACTTTGATTACTTTACATCAGTAATGATAATGGTGAAGCGTGAGTAAAATACAGTCCTGTCATTTCACAAATAATGCAAATCTGTGCTGAAATTTATATTTAGTAGTAATGACTGAAACAGCAAAGCTTCGATTTGCATGCACTTTCTTGAAGCTGATGCTAAAATTTGTTTTGTTGCCAGTGTTGCAATTGCAAAACAGAAAATCAATTAAGAAAAAAAATTTTCAGATAGAAAACAAAGAATATTACTAAAGACTCATCACACCTGTGTTTTTTCTGCATCTGCATAATGGAGAAAATCACATACACACTAGTGAAATCAACTCTCGTTAATTCTTGTTTCGTATATTTTGTGAACGTGCGACATGTTGCGTAATTTTCACCCTGAGATGCCCTGAAACAGTTCATCCGTAACTTGACATGCTGCCTATGTTCCACATGAAGTTGCACCAATATGATCCATCGGAAATGGGAAAACTCACTTTTAGGTTGAATGTCCTGTTTTTGTCACTTCAGTTCCCCTTAAATTTTTAATAGTCTCTCAGTCCAGAATATATATACAGTAGAATTGGTCCTAATGAGGTTAATTTAATTTCCAGATCCATTTCATTGAACTTCAACATTGAGTAAATCTCTTACTTTTGACAAATATGCAATGTTATTAGTTTATCACTGAGCAAAGCACCCTCATCTTCAGAAACCTCCACCACATTGTCAAAGTGATTATGAAAGCTTCTTACACAATTGCCTTTTGAGAATCACTAAACTTGAATATTAAGCAGCAAATATTGAAAATGTTAATCATTCTCAAAACACAGCTCCTAGAATGGTTGATCAATGAGAGAATGAGCTGTGATTTTATTTACTGAATTAATGACAGCATATGATGACTTATGGAGGTTTATTTGTAACCAGGTGTTCAAAATGAATGGTAAAAGTAAATGGTAAAGACATTTCTTGCTGCTTTTATCATGCAAATAACACTCCCACAGGAGTGACCAGTCATCAATGGCATTCATTCAGTTGTAAAAGCAACTCTATTAGTACAGTAAGTGGAATTTCATTACCTTTGAAGTACTGCTCAACAACACCAAATATTGACTCGCCTTTGCTTTTCGTTTCTTATTGCCTTGTTAGTAACAACTCTTGACATGAAGTTTCATGTGTCATAAAGAGCACATAAACGAAAAGCAACGACTCTATACCTGACAAAGGTATAATGCAAATTCCCTCATCCTTAACATGTTGAACAAACCATCTTCCCTACTCTTTGCAATCTTGTTTATGCTATTAATATTATCTATCTATCTATCTATCTATCTATCTATCTATCTATCTATCTATCTATCTATCTATCTATCTATCTATCTATCTATCTATCTATCTATCTATCTATCTATCTATCTATCTAAAGAGTTGGTTTAGGGAATCTTGTTAATTCTATGATATGGTCAATTGTATAAAGCAGTACTCAGAACCCTACTAACTGCTAGCAGGTTCAGTTTTGCCCCAGTTGGCATATGTAGATTTCCTTAATTAGCAATCAACATCGAAATTGTGTGTGTTGCCATAAACTATCTGTCTTTTGTTATGAAGCATTGCAAAACCAACTTGACAGTGTTGGTTATCAGAAAGTGAATGAAAAAATATTAAATAGATGCAATGTTCCCTGCCATTAACTGGCAAAGATGTGCCTTCTTTACATGTTTAATCTGGAATGGTTCACTGCCTCATTGGTGCTTGTATAAATACATCCTTCAGATATTGTCTACATTTCTTTCATTTTCTTGATTTTCTGCATATGCATCATAAGCATTACCAAACCTTTAAAGTAAATAAGTACCCTCTGATGATCTATATGTGAAGTATACCACATATACTGTATATACAGGCAAATGAAAAGTCATAGGTAAAAGATAGAAATAGAAATTTATAAAAATTAAGAATTTTATGTGCTTAATTCCAAAGACATGCAGGTTAGGTGGATTGGCAATTCTAAATTGGCCCTAGTGTGTGCTTGGTGTGTGGGTGTGTTTGTGTGTGTCTTGCGGTGGGTTGGCACCCTGCCCGGGATTGGTTCCTGCCTTGTGCCCTGTGTTGGCTGGGATTGGCTCCAGCAGACCCCCGTGACCCTGTGTTCGGATTCAGCGGGTTGGAAAATGGATGGATGGATGGATATTTGTAAAGTAATTCATAATTTGCATTTGATTAAATGAAATATTTGCTTGGTCCAGCTAATTACTATTAAAATGTAGCTATATCCATAGAAAGTTTGCTTAAGAAATTTTGGGGGTACAAAACAAAAACTGGCAAACAATATTAGCTAATAAGATTGATTTTTCTGTACTTTCTTTGTATACATACAGTATGTTATGCTTAATGCTTTTCAACATTTTTGGGGCTGATTCCTGCATGAATTCCAGCAATCTATAGGGTTTTGAAACTCAGGTATTTGAATTTGAGGTCATTTTGTTGTTTAAAGCGTTTCTGAAGAATTAATATTTATTAGTGTTCTGCCACAACACCATTTTTTTTCCTCTGGGCACTACCATCCTACACCATTTGCATTAGTTATCTCTGAATCAGTACTACCCAGAATTCCTCAGGGCATGTGACACTTCTGATGTCATCAGAGCAATGGTATATAGGATGGCCAATGCCTATCCAGGGTATGCAACTATTGTGTCTTTCTAAAAACCTGTATTTTGATTTCTCAGTTCATAAATCTTTGCTGTTTTCCTGGACATGTGATTTTTGTGTTGGTTTCTGCTTAGAATAAAGATTGCTCTGACTCTCAGTTTTGACCTCTGCTAGTGTATAGATTTCTCATATCACGGCATAAGAAACAATTAGAAAAATATTTCATGATGTTTTCTGTACATTAGACTTCTCGTATCTCAACAGGTGCACTAGAGGGGCAACAATGATGCAACCCCCAAAACAGGAATGGTTTAGCAGGTGGAGGCCACTGACATTTTTCCCTCCTCATCTTTTCTGACTGTTTCTTCTCTAGTTCTGCATTTGGCTACGGTCAGTGTCACTACTTGTAGCATGAGGTGATACCTGGACCCTACAGAGGTTGCACAAGTAGTCCAACGTCTCCAGGATGGCACATCAACACGTGCCACTGCCAGAAGGTTTGCTGTGTCTCACAGCACAGTCTCAATGGCATGGAGGAGATTCCAGGAGACACAGTTACTCCAGAAAAGCTGGACAGGGCCATATAATGTCCTTAACCCATCAGCAGGACCTGTATCTGCTCCTTTGGGCAAGGAGCAACAGGATAAGCACTGCCAGAGCCCTACAAAATTACCTCTATCAGGCAGGCCACTGGTGTGAATGTCTGTGACCAAACAATAAGAAACAGATTTCATGAGGGTGGCCTGTGGACCCTATGCCCGTGCTCGATTGGCATTTGCCATAGAATACCAGAGTTGACAGATCCACCACTGGCACCCTGTGCTTTGCACAGATGAAAACAGGTACAACCGGAGCACATGTGACAGACGTGAAAGGGTCTGGAGGAGCCATAGAGAACATTATAATGCCTGTAACATCATTCAGCATGACCAGTTTGGTGCTGGGTCAGTGATGATCTGGGGAGGCATATCCATGGAGGGACGCACAGACCTCTACAGGCTAGACAACGGCACCTTGACTGCCATTAGGTATCGGAATGAAATCCTTGGACCCATTGTAAGATCTTATACTGGTTCAGTGGGTCCTGGGTTCCTCCTGGTACACAACAATGCCTGGCCTCATGTGGTGAGAGTATGCAGGCAGTTCTTGGAGAATGAAGGAATTGATACCATTGACTGGCGCCCTTGCTCGCCTGACCTCAATCCAATCGAATACCTCTGGGACTTTATTATTAGTATGATTTTGCGTTGCTGCAATGAAATTTCAGCAAAGTGGACTAGCCTGCCGCATCATTTTTTCACTTTGATTTTCGGCGTGTCTTTGAATTCAGCCCTCTGTAGGTTGATAATTTTCATTTCCATCAAATGATGTGGCATCCTTTCGTTCCTAACACATTACCCAGTCCATATCAGTAGAGATATCCAGCAGGATTTTTTTTTTCCCATTGAGATCTGATGTGTTTTCAAAGTGTTCCTTTAATTTTTTTGAGCAGTTTATAATAGTATATATTAGTGTCACATTTTAATTTAGAAATTAAAATAATAATTTGCTTTTTTGTAGCTATAGTTTTTCATTAAAACTAACTTATACATATGAGTATATGAAATTGATGAACACAAATATAAATTTGATGTGATCTAATCACATAGCTGATATTTAGATACGCAACATGGATTATTGCATGACAGTTCCAATCATAGACACTGTGCTTTCAGTAAAGAACATGCTGTGTTTTAATAGAAGCTCATCATCAGCTAATATGATAAGAGTATGGCTCATTATTGCATGTAGTAAAACACTGAAATCCATTGACCTTTCTCCAGGAAACATGGCCTGCAGAGAGCAGCCTGACAAACAAGGTAGATTTCAAGCACGTTTCAGTGAGTTATAATAAGGACAATGAAGTCAGTTTACCCATCCATCTGCACATATTTGAAATGAGTGCACACATTATTATAAACGAAAAAGATGTACCCTATTGGAGTATATTGCCTGTTGCCTAAGGTTATTGCCTACTGAATGGCAATCCCTCAACACTAGAGAGAGACAGAGAGACCATTTAGGATCTAACTGGCTAAGAACTGGTCAGGGCAAATGCTATAAAAATAAATAAATAAAAGCAAAAAATGTAAACACATTGTAAAAGAGGAGACACAACATTAAACATTTTGGTCATTGCCTTACAAATTGTGGAGTAGTCTTTTCAGAATTGAACTGGAGCAAGATGGCTGGTCCTGGGTTTATATGGTGACACGGCGGGAAAGGACAGGTCCAGGAGGGTGGAAAATGGAAGTGATGTCAACGATGCAGTGGCGGGAAGAGCGAAGGCATTAGTCCATGGCGCCAAACCCTTGTTTGGTGGGTAGTTACCATTACTAGAGCCCTTAAGCTGCCTCCCATGCACATGTGCATGACAACATACATGCCCATACATACATATCCATGCATTTATGTTGTATACATATAAAAGAAGTATAATCTGCCTGTTCTCCTTTTTCCCCCCACAGACATCAATTAAATACCACAAGGAGGGATGAGATATGGTAACAACAGTTTGAGTTTGTGTTCTTGCAGAAGTCCAAACAATGGGATGAGGCTTTATTTATATGAGAGGAAAACTGCAAAACACCAGTTTCTAAGAGCGGACATTTATGCATTTGGAGGTTTTCCACTTTGATGCCAGTGTTGATTTGACTGCAGTGGTGCCCAATTGGTTGTGAAATTTGGAGGAAAAAGAGTTAGAGAGAATGATATATCTAAGATTAGGAATATAATGAGAGAGAGAAGAAGGAGAACTTACTATAGAGGAGGATAGAAGACCAAAATGAAAACACCGGAGAACAGAAGCAGAGCATATGAAGAAACACACTGGAGAGTAGCCCAATGGATCTGGAGAAAGTCCTATGGCAAAGTGCTTATAAGGGGTTAGGTAGAGTCTGTGCACAAATTGAAATATGTATATTGGTAAATTGGATTCTTTTCCATATTTTTGAATATAGTGTCAGAACATAATTTGGTTCCTCCTGATGATATGTCATTTTACCAAATAGAAACACATGGAAGGGGATGGAAGAATGATTTGCAAAATAAGGAATGAAGTGAGTAGATGTGTAGATGGTATGATAGTGGTTTGTTTAAAGTGGGGGTGTCATACTCTGATCCTGGATGGCCACAGCGTCTGCTTATTTTCATTCTAACCATCTTCTTAATTAGGGCCCATTTTTGGCTGCTAATTAACTGCTTTTGCCTTAGTTTTAATTAACTTGACTCAGGCCCCTTAGCTGTTACTTTATCCTTAATTAGCAGCCAAACAATAATAAGACATAAAACGAGCTGCAACATGACCAACTAACCTGTGCCCATCACACAATATGTGAAAATAAAGAAAGGTAAAGGTCTCAGTAAGCTTGATATCCGAGGTCACCAAAACATTTTGATAGTGTTCTTAGAAAAAAAAAAAATAAAATCAGCAGTTTTAGAAATGTCTGCCATAGCAGAATGAGAGCAACAACAAGCTGTGGAATTAAATAACGAGTTTAATTAACAGTAAGAATCGGCTTCCTCATTAAGAAGCTGGTTGAAGTTTGAAGCACCAATTTAGCTGGTCACCTGTCAGCTCATTTCATGTATCATTTCTGTCTGGCTGCTGTTTAACAATGAAAAGAATCAATTCAGAGGACTGAATCCTTAAAACCAGGGCTATTAAACTGAAGAGAAAAGAAGTTAATTAGCAGTGAAACCTGGTCACTGATTAGGAAAAGGGTTAGAATGAAAATCTGCAGCCACTGCGGCCCACTAGGACTGGAGTTCGATATCCATGGTTTAAAGTATAGGGGAACTTCCCCTAACACTAATGATTTGTTGAAAATCCAAATAAAGACAGGGGACAGTTGATCAGCACAATTTTTTAAGCAGGAAAGTGAGACCCCATGCACAACCTGTTGCTTTCTTAGTCTGGTGTACTTTGAAGAACCAACACACTTCCTCTACAGAGATTTTTAATACCGGTTCAATGGGAAAATGAGTAGTGGGGAGAGTCGTATACATATGTACAATGAGAGCGCTGGAGATCATGTCCATTGTATTCTGGGGCTTATCAAACATTCAATTCATCAGACAGGTGGTGATTTACTGCAATATGGGGGGATAGTTTCCTGTAATTTGTAAAATTTTATAGTCCAGGTAACTTTACCATTGAATATGGGAGTCACTTTACACCATTTGATGGGGACATCAAGTCGTCACAACACCAGTCTTCACTCAGAGACCCTGTTATAACAACAGAACCCATATACTGTATAATGTGAGAGATCTTTGCTTACTTTTTATGAATCTAAGATCTTTTTTAGAGAGAGTCAATATATAGTTGTAGACTTTTCAGTTTCGAACTAGGAAGGAGAGACTGTATTGTTTCACTGTACAAAAATGGGAAGGAGAACAAGAGGGTAATGATTCTGTTTGAAATTGGGCCACTTTCCCAGTTATAAATAAAGACTTAATTTTTAGTTTTAGTCTCCTGTTGGCCAGGCAAAGTATGATGATCATTTTTGTGTTTCTGACCATTAAGGGGAGTGGAGGGTCTTGGACCTTTCTGATATTTTAGCCAGATCTATCTACCCATTTTCCAATGCACCAACTTAAGTGCAAGGCCATAGGGGCCAGGGTCTCTCCTCTTTTAGCACTGGGAACAAGACAAGAGCCAAACATAGCAGGAGCCACCAGTACATTTCCAGAGTCATTCACTCTTACATAGACTGAGCCATTTTAGAGTTGCCAGTTAACCATACATCCATATTGGAAGTTAGAAAAAATGGATACCTTGCAAACAATAAGTGTGCTGGAGATCATTTCCCATAGCTGTGAGGCAGCAGCCCTAACCACTACTGTGCTTCGTGTATGTCGCATTCATGTAATTGTAGATAAATAGGTTTTTTGTAAGGAGATAACAACTTGTCTTTTGTTGAATGACACAGAAACCCACAGGTTGAGATCAATCTTACAGTAGCAGTAATTAAAAAAATTACATACCTGTCCTTCACAATATTTATTTCTCTTTCTTGGTGAATTGGAAGTAGACTTTAACATAATGTGAGAATCATGGCTATTACAATTACTATGTTATGAGCTGCTCTAAAACCCATTTTTTGTGTTTCCCTGCAGACATTCTGTGGGCGGTCAAATTAGTTTTAATTGTTGGTCATGCATAATAAACTGTACAGCATTTTTCAAACTTCTGTTTATTTATTTATTTTAATATATTTGTGATTTCTTGTTCTGCTTTTTAGGTTGGCATGGAAACTAACACACAATCTTGAATTAATGCACCACACGAAAAATTAGAACTTTGCTGTATTTGCCACTAACATGCTTCTAACACATGTCAAAAAAAAAAAGTTAAACATGCCTACGCATGGCAGCTGTTTGTGCACTCATCAGAATGAATAGAAATGCCAATCCAAAGTACTGGTCAGACAAAAGTGAGAAGCTATTATAGTGTCTGTCAGAATACAAAATAAACTGACAGTCAATAAAGAGGTGGAGACTCTGCAGTTAACTGGCAAGGTAACAAACAGCTTGCTTGTAGAACTGCCTTTCATTTTAAATGCTAGAAATGCATTATTTTGAGCAAGACACCCCCAACCACTGTAATATGCTTTTAAATATACGCAGGTATAATTAGGAAAACCTTTAGGCCATTGTTTGTGTGTCACTTTCTCTCTTTTCTTTTTGTTAATATTGCTTATTTGCTACTATGATGGTATCAGTTACTTGGTAAGAGCTGTGCTGTCTGAAAAACTATGAAATGGAGTGTATTAAACACATGACAATGGCTAATGCTGCAGAGTCACTTGCCCTTAGTTGGTCCAAAGACACATTACACTATAGGTTAACTTCATGAGGCTCAAGCAAAAGTACAACATGACATCCATTCATTTCAGAACAAATCAGCATTTAGGATCCGACTTGGAGTGGGCCAGATCTAAATTGCCCTAGTGGAAATGCTGGCGATTCGAAATATCATTTAATGAATACAATAATTGCAAATTTACATCCCTTCCCCAGCCTTACAGACATAATATATACTGTACTTACAAAACAATCCAGACAGCAGTGGCGTAGCGTAGTGGGGGC
Source organism: Erpetoichthys calabaricus (assembly GCF_900747795.2). Lineage (NCBI taxonomy): Eukaryota > Metazoa > Chordata > Cladistia > Polypteriformes > Polypteridae > Erpetoichthys > Erpetoichthys calabaricus. Next base: position 159,279,637 of record NC_041402.2, on the reverse strand, counting down.
GGCATGGCCGGCCCGCCCTGGGCGGCACTTTTAGGGGGCGGCAAAATTTCACAATAAATAATAATAATATCTTGTAAAAATTGGAACCATACCTAAATAAGGGGGCGACGGAATTTTCCTCCACCCCGGGCGGCTGACACCCACGCTACGCTACTGCCAGACAGGAAGTCAAATTTATGCACAAGTCTCAATCACACATACCTTCATCAGGGATGACTAAAGGCAGTGATGCACTGTAATGTGCAAGACTGCATTTGCTCAGTTTCTTCCCAGTATGTCAAAAGAAAAATCCTTGCACACCTTTCCCCAGTGTTGACTCTTATCAATTTACTTATCACCTAGATATATTTTAGCTTACGTGTTTACTAAGTGTTGACTGACCTCTTTGCTTGATCAGCTGATGGACGGCTGCTTCTGCTGTGCTGCGTGATCTGCACTTAGCTCGCCTACCCCTTCTTCCCCCACTAGCGCTATGTGCCATTGTGAAGAGTGGGGCTGAACGCACCCCAAGGAGACATGGCCACTCCTCCAAAACCCCTCTTAAATGGTGATACAATGGGAAACAAATAACAGTTATTTTTTTTTTTTTTTACCTCCTGTTTGGTCGATCAGCTGCTGGCTTGCTACTCCTGCCGTGCTGCATGATCTGCACTTCGTGCAGCGCTTCGAACATTTATCGTGGGACATAAAAGTGTCTCTCTGTCTCTTTTCAAAAGATCTCTCTTCCAAAAATCACGTCTAGTCACAAGATTTGTTTTCATATCAGAGAGATATATATGTATGTGTGTATTTTATATATATAATATACTTGTATATAAATAAGTATGTGTGTGCTAATACCTTGGAGGTAATATATAATTTTGTAAAATGTAGTCTATGAATTAAGCTTCTAACCTGTTCATCCAATTCAGTTCAGGGTCTTGGCAGCAATACGTATAAATTGTAAACATTGCAGGGCCTTCACAAACATGACTATAGTTAGTCGTAGGGTCCCCTGTTGCCATGCTGAATAACTATCACTCTAAGTACTGTATTTGCTATGTATTGTATTTACATTTTTTGTATGCAATCTTTGAAAAATTGCAAAATCCATTCATCTATCCATCCATTCATTCAACTGCTAAACAATCTTAGGGCTCAAGACAGGACCAATCCCAGTCCATCATCACAGGGTGACTTTCTCAGTTTTGTAATTCATACAAAAACATCATGATATAAAATTGATTAGACAAAGCTTGTAGAGTTACGAACAAATTCAACAATTTCAGAATACAATGATACAATATCTTGTTTTATTAGTATTACATTTTTTTTTCTTTTTTCAGGGGCATGAGACCATTCCATCATCCAGAAGAAGATGACTTTGTACCAGAACTGTCCAGGAGTATTCACCCTCGAGAGCGGCCTGACTGGGAAGAAACTCTGAGCGCAATGGTAAGATCATTTCAACACAGAACTGCCTAGCAGCCCAGCTGAATAGTCATGGTAAACTGACTGCCCCTAATTTTCAGTTGGGGTCAGATGGTGACCACTGTTCATTTGCGAAATTCACCAAAGCATTTTTCACAGTGAATATTCTGTGTTCACCGGGGACCTTGTTTGACAAATATTTTCCTAATAATTTGCTATGTGGCTAGCTTAGACAAACATTTTTTTCCCAGTGCCTCATGATGCTCTGAAGGGCCAGCGTGACATCACAGAGCTGAAGCAGAACTTTCACACATGGTCACTATAAGCGTACTCCACTTTACTTTTATGCTGCTGCCTGATCTGCTTTGCACATGTGTGTGGTCACCTCCCAATCAGTTCCCTAGCTGGATTTGGACCCTGCATGCATTTAAAAAAATTAAATGAACAAAGTAAGCTCATAGTATCTTCGTTTTGAGAGATACATTCTTCTTTGTTCTGCAAACATTCATCATATGTTGTGTGTTCACTGCTGGAATAAGCATTTTATGCTCATCACTGTGCAGCACAGATCAGGTACTGACAGACACAGCCCTGTGAGTATGTAACACTATTCTATCACATTGTAGGCTCTCTGGGTATGCAGGTATGCACTGGAATGCATATATTATCTAGTGGCACTCCAAAGTTCAAACAGGGAAGTGCTGTATTAAATAGCACAAAGCAGTCTTTGAGCCCCGGTGGCCAATCTACAGCCAACTTGCCACACACTAGGTATATATAAGGGAATGGGTCGTGGGCCGAATGCATGCACAATTAGCCATGCTGTATAGTGCTTAATCAAAACAAATCTTAGGAGCCCAACAGCCCCCTCCAGAATCAGAAAATACATGAGACCTTGTAAAGTATGAATAATAACTAATTACAAGATATTTCTGTCTTACTGATTTAAAAGAAAAAAGTGCAAAGGATCTGCACAAATAATTCAGAAAAAAAAGAGATGTGCCAGCTGCGTTCAATCCACAGTAACTGCATTTTTTTCTACCATCAAAAAAATAAATGCCTTTTTAATAGTTATTAATCTTTCATTATTATATTGCCTCATATCATTTAAGGTTTGTTGCAAATGCATTCGGCACCATGCCCCCTTCCCATATTTAGACCTTGAGTGTAGCCAGTGAACGTGTACCAAACATGGTGCAACTCCAGCCGCTGGAACTCAAAGATCAGTTTGTGCTGCCTGCCGCATGACTTGCTCAATCAATCTATCTATCTATCTATCTATCTATCTATCTATCTATCTATCTATCTATCTATCTATCTATCTATCTATCTATCTATCTATCTATCTATCTATCTATCTATCTATCTATCTATCATGTAAAAAAATTTTGGGTCGAGACATGATCATCTCGGGGAGATACTTTGAAGTCCTGCGAGACTTCTTGTACATCACGCCCTACTTACAATTTCTTGGAGACACTTTAACATCCCAGGAGACAAGGAAGTGAGACAAAAGGACAGCTGCTGTACAGGCTTTTAAATGATCGTCGCACAGCGTGACATGCAGATCATGCAGTTCAGTAGCAGCTAGCAGACAGCCAGCAGCTGATCCGTCCACCTCCCCTTAGCGTGCGTTCAGCCCCCCCTCCCCTTCACAATGCGAAGTGGCTAGCATGAAACATGACCCTGGGGGTGGGGATTGTGTGTGTATATATATATATATATATATATATATATATATATATATATATATATTTATACATACAGTGGTGTGAAAAACTATTTGCCCCCTTCCTGATTTCTTATTCTTTTGCATGTTTGTCACACAAAATGTTTCTGATCATCAAACACATTTAACCATTAGTCAAATATAACACAAGTAAACACAAAATGCAGTTTTTAAATGATGGTTTTTATTATTTAGGGAGAAAAAAAATCCAAACCTACATGGCCCTGTGTGAAAAAGTAATTGCCCCCTTGTTAAAAAATAACCTAACTGTGGTGTATCACACCTGAGTTCAATTTCCGTAGCCACCCCCAGGCCTGATTACTGCCACACCTGTTTCAATCAAGAAATCACTTAAATAGGAGCTGCCTGACACAGAGAAGTAGACCAAAAGCACCTCAAAAGCTAGACATCATGCCAAGATCCAAAGAAATTCAGGAACAAATGAGAACAGAAGTAATTGAGATCTATCAGTCTGGTAAAGGTTATAAAGCCATTTCTAAAGCTTTGGGACTCCAGCGAACCACAGTGAGAGCCATTATCCACAAATGGCAAAAACATGGAACAGTGGTGAACCTTCCCAGGAGTGGCCGGCCGACCAAAATTACCCCAAGAGCGCAGAGACGACTCATCCGAGAGGTCACAAAAGACCCCAGGACAACGTCTAAAGAACTGCAGGCCTCACTTGCCTCAATTAAGGTCAGTGTTCACGACTCCACCATAAGAAAGAGACTGGGCAAAAACGGCCTGCATGGCAGATTTCCAAGACGCAAACCACTGTTAAGCAAAAAGAACATTAGGGCTCGTCTCAATTTTGCTAAGAAACATCTCAATGATTGCCAAGACTTTTGGGAAAATACCTTGTGGACTGATGAGACAAAAGTTGAACTTTTTGGAAGGCAAATGTCCCGTTACATCTGGCGTAAAAGGAACACAGCATTTCAGAAAAAGAACATCATACCAACAGTAAAATATGGTGGTGGTAGTGTGATGGTCTGGGGTTGTTTTGCTGCTTCAGGACCTGGAAGGCTTGCTGTGATAGATGGAACCATGAATTCTACTGTCTACCAAAAAATCCTGAAGGAGAATGTCCGGCCATCTGTTCGTCAACTCAAGCTGAAGCGATCTTGGGTGCTGCAACAGGACAATGACCCAAAACACACCAGCAAATCCACCTCTGAATGGCTGAAGAAAAACAAAATGAAGACTTTGGAGTGGCCTAGTCAAAGTCCTGACCTGAATCCAATTGAGATGCTATGGCATGACCTTAAAAAGGCGGTTCATGCTAGAAAACCCTCAAATAAAGCTGAATTACAACAATTTTGCAAAGATGAGTGGGCCAAAATTCCTCCAGAGCGCTGTAAAAGACTCATTGCAAGTTATCGCAAATGCTTGATTGCAGTTATTGCTGCTAAGGGTGGCCCAACCAGTTATTAGGTTCAGGGGGCAATTACTTTTTCACACAGGGCCATGTATGTTTGGATTTTTTTTTCTCCCTAAATAATAAAAACCACCATTTACAAACTGCATTTTGTGTTTACTTGTGTTATATTTGACTAATGGTTAAATGTGTTTGATGATCAGAAACATTTTGTGTGACAAACATGCAAAAGAATAAGAAATCAGGAAGGGGGCAAATAGTTTTTCACACCACTGTATATATATATATATATATATATATATATATATACACACACCTGTATTATAAAAAAAATCCGGCTACGATACGTGATGTTCATGTTAAGATTACGGAAGACACTTAAAAGACCCACAAGACGAAAGAGATTGGCCACGGAGCATCTCGCGGAGACCTTAAACATGAGACTTTGTGCCAAGAGATTGACCCAGGACCGTCTTGCGATGATGTAGAACATGAGATTCTTGCAGGACATGCCCTACTTACAAATAAATAAGAGCACGGGCAGCCAGCAACACACTCAGTCGTGTTTTGGCTTTGAGCACACACAGATCCAGGGCTCTCAGTGCATATAAAGCGTATAAGGACAATACGTTATAAATGAAACGTAGATGACAAAGCAAAGAAGAAAGCACTGCGGAGAAAAGAGACTCAAAAGAGTTGGAGACACAAAAAAGAAAAAGAATAATTTAGGTGCAAATTCAGAAAATAAGGAAAGTAATTATCAGCTTGGAACAAGTGGAATTGAAAAAAAAAGCATGTCCAATCCGGACGCTGGCGCTATACACATGCACAGCAGGTTAGAGATTATGAAAGCAGTGGAATTCGAAAGTCTCAAAAAAAAAAAGTTGGCGCGATACAAATGTGGAGAAATTTAAAGATTTTGAAAGTAGGAAAATTAGAAAGTATAAAAAAAAGAAAGTGAAGATCACAGGAGCACAAACAAATAGAAATTATTACTCGAAAAAGGGAAAATAATCACCACAGACCAGGTGTCATTAAAAAAAAAATAACAGGATAAAGCGAGGTCAGAAATAAAAGACAGAGTAGAAAACAAAGTAAAATGTCATAAAAAGGTTAAAAAACAAGGGGGACAAACGCATGCAGAGCAAGATACAGAATATGAAAGCAGAAAAAAACGATAGTGTCAACTGAAGAAAGTAAACATTGCATTAGCACAAAGAAAGAGAAATTATTACTTGGAGAAATAACGAAAAGGCGAATAGAGATCGAATATATGGATACAAGTGATATATAAGCAGTATGTAAATATTGTAAGGCTTTGAAGTTTAAGTCAGGAGAATTTCAAAAACGGAGTTTACCTCACATGCATTTATTGGTTACTTTGCAAAAAAAATTATTAACTGCTGATAATGTCGATCGTTTTGTCTGTGCTGAAATTCCAAACAGAGAGAGCTATCCTGAATTATGGTGCAAAGTCATTAAACACATGTCTCACTGACCTCATTAAAAAGATTCAGCACTTTGGGACTCGAAAGATTCCAAATATTGTTTTTACAGAAGTTCTGAAATAAAAGTGAAACTAATGAAATAGCAAAAATTCAAAGAAAAAAAAATCTTAAAAGTGTGCATCCGGAAAAAATAAATGGGTGCTGGCGAGCGAAGCGAGCAGGGGGCAAAGCCCCCTGGTATATATATATATATATATATATATATATATATATATATATAATATATATATATATATATAATATATATATTTTTTTTTTTCTTATTGCTACTTTGTGGACGTTTATTGTATTTTGCTTGTGGTTGTCATTCTGTCTGTGTCTTTTCTTATTTTAAGTAGGGTGGCACAGTGGTTAGCACTGCTGCATCACAGTTCAGGTTACATTTTTTGGACACGATAATCAGTCCAGCATAGTTGGAAGATGCTCTTCTAGCCCTCTAGGGACACTTTAAAAACCATTGCACCATTATAATCCACTCAAATGCCATCCAGGTCCTCCTTCACCATTGACTTTCAATGGTTTGAGTTTGCAGAAGTCCTTCAACATTTCTGTGTTTCCTGAACTAATGGTGATGTGAATCTTGCAGTGTTCACTCATCACTAATGGTGACTTCAGTAACCTTGTTGTGATATGGGCTAATCCAGATTTGGTTCTTGCTTCGTAGTTTGTTTGTTCGAATCGGTTCTGGCTCCCTGTGACCTTTGATTGGATTAAATGTATGCAGGAAATGGATAGACAGATAGATAGATAGAAAAACACAAGTTATTCCTGTTTTTTTTTTTTAATGACTCAGAAATCAGGTGGTTTCATGTTATTTAATGTTATAAAATGTGAATGTCTCCAGGTCAGGTTCAACCACACATCTTTCCTCCAATATATAGTTATTTCCTGACTGGCTCTAGTGAGTGTGGTTGTGTATGTGGCTGTACTCTCAAGTGGGCTGAAGCCCCATACAAATATGGGGCCTATCTGGCCCTGAATGCTGATGGAATAGGTGTGGGCCACTTATGATTCTCAACCCTCTGTTTAAGAGAGTTTTAAAATTTATGAATGAATGAATGAATGAATGAATGAATACCTTCAGGTTTTGAACCAGTAGAAAACTGAGGACGGTAAGCTGTATTGTGGAATTTTAGGACTGTACCTTGGAGAGGTACATTGTAATACTGCTTGTTATGTGACCTCAATAAAAAAAAGTTGATCTTTATGAAACAGCTAGCAGAAAAATAATGAGAAACAAAAAGTGTTCTACTTTGTCTCATGTACTAATAAACAAGATTAGAAAAGTATTTTTTTATAATGAGCGTAGAGAACTAGGGCTGAAAAGCTAAGTCCCATTCTAAAATGAGCCTAACTGACAAGACAGGGGATTAAATAACATGCAGTAGCGAATATCTCATTTACCAGTTCCACTCAGTAGAAAAGCTTTTATTTTATTGTCATTGGGCCATTATCTAAAGATCACTGGGTTTATCATACTGTACATGAACTGAACTGTATGAGGTGCGTTGCCTCGGCAACATCAATTCACATATGCAGTACGTTTCTGCTCATTTTCTCTCTACATCTGTCTGAAATGAAGTTTGCACTTGTATAGTAATTACATAGGGTCAAAGCTCAAATACATGCAGAATTAGAAGTGTAAATTTGAAAAAGCGCATTGGATTAGTTAGCTTAATTTTCTGTTTTTGTCTGTGTGACTGACTGACCTCTATCCTGTTTTGTGTCAGGAAAATATGTGAAGTCACTCTGTTGTAAAGGGCAGTATATGAAATAAACTTTAATTGATGAAATGTAAATAACAATGCTTAATTGTAATTAATTTTACCTAAGAAATCATTTTATTTTCATGATTTCTGTTTTGAAAGATTATGCCCTTGCCAGTACCCCATTCTTTAATCCATATGTGTCTATTTAATGTACTGGTTTTATCAAGTTTAGTAATCAAATATTTTATTTATTGATTATTATGGTTATCAGCTGTTTCGTTCTGCCTGTAGCATGTGCTGTAGTGAAGTAGTGTGCCAATGCTGCCTCCACATGTTAGGATTTAGTACTGCATGTCTTAAATACCTGATAAGTTGCTTGCAGGATTTTGTTTTTCAGGAAAGATAATATGTGTATTCTTGTAAAAAATGCATTTTACAGACTGTTTATCAGATGATAAGCAATAGAAGACTGTTATGCAGACCACTTTATAATTCATGATTTAGTAAACTCAACATTGTTACATATTAGGAATAAACAAGATCAATATGTCTTCTGTTTTCTCACTACTCTAGCTAGAAAATTATTTTTTTTGCTGTCTACCAGTTCAAAATTGAAAATCATCCTGTTTTGTTTTGTTTTGGGTTTTCCTGGCTATGCCACTGTGGTAACAGGCTGAGCAAGTCAGACCAGATTTACCTCTTCCCATCTAAACTCTGCTCCTGGGAAATTTCTGGGTGTGCCTGGGCCAGTTACATTAAGTAGTCTCTCCAGCACGTCTTAGGTGTGCCCCAGGTCTCCTCCCATTGTACCTTGTCTGGTGGGAACCATAGCACACATCCTTACTTAGATGCCAACAGCACCTCAGCTGGTTCCTCTTATTTTGTACCAGTACTCCTGTAGCCAGACTCCTTGTCCTATCATGGAAAGTGAACCATAAAACCCATCCCAAGTCCCAGTGTCCACCCTGTCCTTCTCAATCTATCCTGTACATGTTTTATTATCTCCTAGGTATTCCACTTGACCTTCATGCACAGCAACTCTGCGCTACTTCTACAGGTGAAGGTCATTTCTAGACCTGCAATCAGATCATATTTAAAATGAAAAGTCAGTAACTGTGGCTTACCCACTGAATTTATAGGATGGAGGGCAGTGACTGACAGGTGGTTCCATCTCTTGGGGGACCACCCACAAAACACATGAAACATAACACAAGGAGCTTATACGTATACATAGATAAAACCAGAAATAAAGAATGATGCACATAGTCAGCATTAATTATTAGCAAAAGAGACATAAAGCATGCATTTGAACCCCAGCCTGATGGAGGAACCCTGGCTGAGATATGGCATTGACTGAGATAAACCGTGTGGTCTCTTCAAAATATGCAGCTCAGGGGAACTCTCTAGGTTGTTGTTGACATCTCCATTGAGCTCCAACCCTAGGTGGGGTTTAAATCTGATCCTACCCTGAAAGCCAATAAGTCTAAAATTGAGAGACAGGTTGGAGTGGTACTCACAAGCAGTTTGAAATCGAGACCACAATCATGAGTGAGAGAAGGTAGGTAAGATGGATAATGTTTTGGTGTGGTACTTGCGAGGTGGGTAAATTGGCAAATCATACAACCTAATAGCTAGGAAGAGAGGACACAGGGTATTGTTGCTTGAGCCTTTTCCTCTTCTACTTATTATTATTTTTTATTTATAAGAAAAAGCACACCCTTTTTGATATTATATACAGAAGTAGAGTTAGTTTAACATGTTTATTTGTGTCAATTCATGTGGAATTCCTACCCCCTAAGATAGGCTAATAACTATCTTTATTTTGTTTTGTTTTTCTCTCACATTATTTAACATCTCGTCTCCTCATGTTTTCTTTTACTCCCATGTTTGTCTCCGTCTGTCAGTGTTTTCTTCCTCTCTTTCAAACACACACAAAGCTCGCCCCAGGAGCGTGTTTGCGGATCACTCCACCCTGCTTTTTCTTGATTCAGTTCCCAGCCCAGAGTTCATTTATTGATATGTACAATGAAGAAGTAGTCTGAGTGGTGTTAGCTGCCTGGATCCTCTTTAAAATAACATTTTTCATTTTGTGTTTTCCCCCATTTTCTCCTGTGGATTTTAATAGGCAAGGAGTGCTGAGATTCCAGAATTACCAGGGGAACCTCCCCTGAGATCCTGTGCTAGTACTGCCAGCATGAAGGTGAAAAACATCAAGAAGTAAGACAACATTTTATTTCTGTTCTGTAGTAGTGATTTCACATATGTAACCTTTCTGAAATAGGATAACTTACTCTGGCCCATTCCTTTAAGAACTTTCCTTGTGGAGCCAGTAGTCTAATACTGTAATTTTTTGCTAGATTTTTGAAAACTTCTAAAATCAACTGCTATGTTACAGCTTTGTTTACAGTTTTGAAGGAATGTCCAGAGCCCAAAGAGAGGAGCTTCCCATTTACCACTGATTCATTTGATCTGAAATGCAAACAGAGCAGTGTCTAGGTGACTAGTTTCTGCAGTCCCCTTCAGAGCTACTAGGAATAACTCTCTTGTTTGCTTCCACACAACAAAACATATTTTAGAGTGTTTTAAAAAACATATGGATGTGAGCGCAATACCTGATTTTCTGCTTACATTTTTGCACAGGGATGGATACCGAATGACAGAAGCATAATGGTCTTTTACTAGGTGTTCTTCTGTGCTATATTTTTCAGCACACGTACTTTTACATTTTTTGGGGATTTTGCTGATAGTAACAAAGGAACTCAAATGGGAAGTTTCTCATTGCCCTCTAAAGAACAGAGATTTGAGTATCTGCATTCCTAAAATGGCTAGCTCAGTGATGATGATGACTCAGACAGGCATCTGGAGATGCTGATGTAATGCTGAATCGGGGTCAAGGGACTGCTGAAATGGCAACGCCTCTCTCTCATTGATGAATGTTTTGGACTCAGGTCTACTCAACTAAGATGATTTTCATGAAATAGAGTTTACAGTACAGTATATGTAAATAAGATTTGAGGAAAACTGCTCAATGATTTCGTAGGATTTGTTTCTTTAAGATATTTATTTGCATTAGTTTCTATATGATCACTCAAACTTATAATGGCTGGAGACTATAACTGATTATAATCCAGACTTAGGTCCTCAATAACTGCAACTATATCTTCTAAAACTGCAATTGAAGAATTTATTACGGATCTCAGTCTCTCTAAACCATGGACATGTCTGTATCTGAAGTCAAGAGAATATTCTTCTCATTAGTACATCATAGTTACTGAAGAATGAATTATTTTTTTATTGAAACTAACTTACTATTCTCCATTGAAGGTTGTAAATACAAAGCTATTGTTATCTCCAAGTATGTATCAGTGCAACAAGAGCTGAATGTTGAGTAGGAGTGGCAATGGGGAGTGGGACATACTTGACGGATAAGATGATGTTTTCAAAATAAAAGCTTGTCACACATGAAAGTTATCAGAATAAACATTTGTAATTAATACTTCAAAGTTTTTAAAGCTTATGCTACATATAATAGGGAAAATATACAACTTAAATATACAATTTAAAAAGAACTGACGGGATAATACTGCAAGAAGAGTTAAGCTATGTTCCAAAAACACAGACTAAGAACAGCCAGTCTAAGATCCACACCAAGATCTTTAATTCCACAGACACTGAATGTTTACAAAGGCCAGCTTGGATTAAATTGGACAGTAAAGTTAAGCCTAGCAGATAGGATCAAGAGGTGCAAGTTATTGTAAACTTTATTTTATGAAATCAGATTTACATAAATCCTTCTCTCTGGTTTTGGAACTACAGTGTCTCTGCAGTCTATTCCTACAACGAATAGTGCAAACAGCAGAAAGGATCCTTAGGATCCCTCTACCCTCCATTCAAGATATATATATGAAGAATTGTACTTGCAAAGCCTATGGCATTGTGAATGATCACTGGCACCCATCCCACAGTCTCTTTGTCCTACTTCCATCTGGCAGAAGGTATTGTAGCAATCAAACCACTTCTGCCAGGTTCTGCAACAACTTCTACCCCTTGGCTGTCTGGACTCTGAGCTCTGTGCTGTCCACTTCCCCCCAGATCTGCTTCTAATAGTTGATCTGAATGATATACCATATTTGTGCATCTGTTACTATTGTGTCTTATTGTCAGTTATTGTTATCTTTAAATTATAGTTAATTATCTCAAATTGTTCCATCTATTCATTATTTATTTAAGCAATCAATATGTATAGTATAGTGTGGTATAGCTTCAGTATAGTACAATTTCTCACTTGTCCTGCACTTATCCTGTTTTTATATTATACTGTATGTGTTCTAGTACATATATAATTATTTACTCCATAATTGTTGATGTATTTGTTTAAAGTATGTATATTACACAATCAGTGTTTATTTAGTATAAAACTGTTGAATTTCACTCCTGCCACATAGGCACTTTGATGACTGAAAATAAACTGACCAATCAGATGTTAACAGGCCATTTGGGTTAAACTCCTCCTACTCAACATTGTAGTCCCTCCCACTTAATATTTCCCTTCCTACTCGACGTTCGGCTCCTGGCTGCAATGGTCCCCTTCTCGTTATCTCTGACAATACTATGTTATTTTTGAGCACAAATCATTAAGCCTCACAAGTGACAACTTTCCACAGAAACTGATGAGTTCTTAGAGACCGATGTTTCCACAGAGACTTCCATAGGAACATTCTGGGAGACACAAGGGGCGCTTTTAAGAGGAAAAATTATCTGATATATTTTATATGAGCATAAATCACAAGGTATAAGGTCATTAGAGCAGATCTAGAATATTATATATCTCCAAAAGAGGCACTTTATAGAAAAGGGTTTCCACAGCTGAATGTAATCTTTTGACTACTAAAGAAACAGATCTTTTATTTAAATCACATCAGCATCATTATGAATGTGGAGAAAACCTGATACGATGTTGGTATAATGCAATTTTAGAGATTAACAATACAGCTGGAAATAAAATTAAGGAGCAGAAAGAAATGATTAACCCATTTATATTCCCTCCTGTGTAAAGATGAATTTCAAAGCAAGAACTTCTTTGCTAAAATATAAATACCATAGCTTAGGACTCTTTGTGCACAACCTCTGAAATTCATGATGTTATAAACTCCCTGAAAAGTAGGAATGCTGCGCACTATGCTGTGGAATTTTATGGAAATTTTTAGTGATCGTTAATCTTTATCAAAGCTAAAGAAAATAAAAATCTCCCAAAAGTTTCAATTACTGTCTTTCCAAAAGAAATAATTACTTGCTATTTATGTGCATCTTATAGACCAGTTTCACTTCTGAATAATGATGTTAAGATCTTGGTGAAAGTTTTAACCAAAAGAACACAAAGTGCTTTTTACTGTAATATCATAAAATCAAACCACATTTATTACAGGCAGACCATTACTATCCAATCCCTGATGCTTCTTTAAAGTAATATATTCTCCTATGTTATTAGAGTTTTCAGAGGTCTTACTATATCTGGATGTAAAGATGCCTTTGACAGAGTTGAATGGGGTTGTCTATTTACCACATGGTGTAAATTTGGTTTTGACATCAATATATTTGCATTGATTAAATTACTCTATTGTAATCCAGAAGAGAATTAATTATCACACTTGCTTTTTGTGAATGCTATTGAACCCCTAGCTATCCATTTCTTCAAGCAGTCAGAGATTATAGGGATCTTGCATGCCAAACTAAGGCATTTCCCTGTTTGTTAATTGCATTGGTACAGTTTAAATATCTAGGAATTACAAGGAAAAGTAAAGATCACTTTAAGAAAAATTTTAGTAATATGATGGAAAACATCATCTCCATCTTACTTTAGCCGGGAGAATTAATATTGTTAAAATAACCCACCCAATACTCTTTTATCTCCTTTAGAGCATATGAACAAATCCTTCTTTAACAGGAAGAGTACAGTGTAGTGGTATGTCACTACCAAACATTTATTTCTCTTACTGGGCAGCAAGTAAAGTACATAAAATATTGGGATTTGGTTGAAGTTCTTGAAATTACACCTGTTAGGGTTAGGCATGGAAGGGAAACATTGTTCTAAATTGTCTTTGTATGTTTTGATCTGTGTTTCTGGCAACACTTATTACGATCCGTTTACCAGCAACCCAGTGGATCAACATTCCCTTAAGTTATGGAAGCAATGTAGGACACATTTTAAGATTTTATTTGTTGGTTCTTCTTATCACAGTCACCTATTTCAGCTTTCTTTAACTTGTGCAGTATACTACCTATGGTAACCACTTGGGACTGTGACATTTAGAGATCTCTATATTGATGATAATTATGCATTTTTTGAAGTATTACGCTTCAAACTTAATCTTCCAGTCACCCACTTTTTAAAAATATTATTATAGTATAAGCACTGTTAGGCCAAATGTTCTTGGAACATTTATATATCTCTTGGATAGTCTTGGACTTAAAATTATCCCCAACAAATTAATAGAAATGTTTGGAGTGATACCAGAAGGGATAAAAGAATGCTTTGAAAAAGGGGCTGTAATATTCTTCACCACACTACTTGCACAAAAACTTATTCTGCTTAGGGGAATATTCCACCCAAAAAGGATGCATATCATTTTTTAATGTTACTTACCCCATCTACTGTATAGTGATGGCCGAGAAAAAAATGTACTCTCACGTTTTAATGTATAATGGAGAAACAAAGTTTGAATTTTAATAGAAGCCAATAATGACCAATGCTGCACAATGGCAAACAATAAAGAAAACACCCATGAAAATAAAAAAATACGTAACTTGTGTTGCATAATTCACATGTCAGTTATCCAGTCATATGACTACTGACCACCAAATGAGGGGGAGAGGTGGATCTCCAACTCAAAAAACGACTCTCATGAGGCTTTACATTCCTGTGATGTGTGCAGATGAGTATTCTGGAAGTAACTATTTAACAATATTTTAGCAACAAAGCATGTTTTGATCATACGACTGGATAATTGACATGGATTTTTGTTACACAATTAACATGGACTTTTTTTTTCTTTTTTCCATGGATGCTTTTCACATCATGTGCCATTGTGTAGCATTGGTCACTATCAGCTTCTCTTCTATCAAAAACCTTTTTCTCTCAATGTAAATCTCTAGAAATGCATTTATAGCAGTGTCAAATTTCATTTTCTTTCACTTCAGTTCATTTTACATTTGTTTTCCACTTTTCACCAAGTGACTAAGTAATTTGTCTTTGAGTTATCATGACCCAACATTCTTAAACACATAAACATTCACTAATAGACGTACATACCACTCCAAAAGTTGTCAAACCCTGTTCAGGAATATCTAAAATGTGTAAATCCATTGAGAACCTTTGGTATAAGTTTTGGGCCAGTTATGATGCTTTTGCTTATGTTATGTCCACATATATGAAAAGGTTAAGGGAATGATTCTTGGAATAGTGAGAAAATAATAGAAACAATGAAAAAGGGAACAAAAATCCCATTCTACTTCCCTCCATATCTTGCTTATGTTGTCAATGAAAACATAATTTTTCCAATTCTGGTGTGGTCTGCAATGGAAAAGCACATGCAATTACTTGGTTCTAATTGCTGATGTTAGTGGAAAAAAGTCATAAGTGTACAACTGAAACCAGTGACATGTTGCAGTAATAATCATTTAATTTACAATCTTACATTCTTGCCCAGCATACTTTTATGCATATTTTGTGTGTCATTATATTGCTGAACCACTTTTATTTTTCCTTTTTGTAAACTGGTTATGATCCATGCATCACTAAAAGGTAGTTGTCATTTGAAATATGCCAAAAGTCGTCAGTACAGCTTTCGTCAAATAGACCAGGAAGCAGCTCTTACATATGGTAAAACCAAGTTTTTCATTTGCTTTAAATTCCTTTTAACATTTCACTTTTGAGTCAGATCAAATAATTGTGTGACCAACACAATTTAATGAGTGATATAAGCTAATTTGTGTTATATTTGAAATAAAATTAAGTTATGGATTCTGATACATTCTTACATACATAGTTATTATGGCATTGATGAGTAACATAATGTTGTGTGTTGGTTTGATTTGATATACTTTATATTACTTTAATTCCCCAAACGGAATGCAGGACCAGCCATATTACAGAATCCCTGGAGCAATTTTCAATTTAAGTGCCTTGATCAAGGGCCCCACGTAGCAGGATCTCTTCTGGCAGAAATGGTTGGACATGCAAATAAGAATTTCATTGCACTCTGTATATACAACAAATACTATTAATACTACATCTGAAAATTTTGGTAAAGTTGTGAAACTGTGAATTTATTACAAAACTGTATGAGGAGCAGGAAAAAGTAATATGTTTCCTCCTAATGTTAAGCCCATGCAT
This sequence comes from Erpetoichthys calabaricus, assembly GCF_900747795.2. NCBI lineage: Eukaryota > Metazoa > Chordata > Cladistia > Polypteriformes > Polypteridae > Erpetoichthys > Erpetoichthys calabaricus. Next base: position 159,263,511 of record NC_041402.2, on the reverse strand, counting down.
TTAACTTTGTGAAGCAAACGCTTAATAATTGAAAACTTAAAGCATTCTGTTTTTTTTTCCCTTCCAATCAGGCTGTCATTCACCAAAGGCCACTTTCCTAAACTGGCAGAATGTGCGCACTTTCACTATGAAAATGTTGATTTTGGAGCCATCCAAGTAAGTGTATTTTTACACACTATCAACTTAATATTTGTGTTTTCATTGTAAATTAGCTGGATTTGTTTGTTCATGTGCGTTTCAATGAGATTGTGCGGCTCAGTCGAGTTCACAGCTTTTTTTATTTTGCTTTTAATGCAGAAATCAGTGATAAATCCCATGAAGTACTTTGATACAAGAAAAATATTACAGATTAGTGTTTCTTGTGTTTTTCTTACATTTTATGTAAACTTCTATAAAGCATTTTAAAATATTGGCATTTAGGTTCAAAAGATTACAGCTTTGTCATTTAAATGGAACAAAACCAAAGCATACATTTACTGTAATTTGTGTTATCATTTGTAATGTGATCTTCGCCTTAAAGGTTGCGAGTTTATGACCCTGCCACATAAATACAGTGTCTCTATAAAGGTACAAATTTATTTAGTAAAAACATGAAAAAAAAGCTTTGAAATACTATTTTATGTGTTGATGTATTTTTGTCTAACATTTATGGGTTTTAATCCTTGCCATTTTAATGACACTAAAAGTTTGTTATTCTTCTCATGTCCAACAGAGGGTGGCGTTCACTCATCATTTCTGTTCTGTTCTTATCTTGTACTGTTTATTGTTAGAGATGCACGGGCCATCGTCACTCATTTTGTGTGAATTTTTTTGCAAAAAGGCCCCCTGATGTTTTTAGCCCATTTAGGCAGTGTATGTTTTTTTTATGGGGAAGTTAGGTATTTCTCTCCTTATAAAATTACTGAAGGTTAAGAAATGTGGTCCAGTGAGTGAGATTTTTATCTGCTGTATCCCCAAGTCCAATGTATATTATCTTTTTCTGTGTGGAAGTCTGCCTGAGGGATTGATGGAATATAGACGTAGTTGATTTGGATGAATCATTTAAGTTTTGTTAAATTGGTGTATTCCACAAGGCCAAAGTTCTCTTTAACAAAAAAAAAAGGAAAGATTTATGCAGACTTACAGTAGAAAGTTTTAATTCAACTGAATTAATTTTAAATAGTAGATAAGTTGCGTTAACTTTGGATGATTTCATGATCATGTACAGATTTAATGCTATGGGGGAACTTTGACAATTCACTGTACATTGCTGACACTAGCCTGGAAATCCTCTTTTTAATACACACCATTTAGTTTTTGCTTTACTGTTTTAAGACTTTTAATTGAAACAGCGTTGAATTACATGTGTGATTTTGTGCGCATTTCATTTTCCCTGTGAAGACTATGATGACCTGGTATTGTATTTTTGTAAGCTAAAAAACTTTTGTAAGCTCAAAACTTACTGTTTTATGCTATGCAAAATATTCATACCACATCTATGAGTGCTCCAGAAGACAAGTCAGCTCTATAAATGTTTGTCACCACTCCGACTATCTGATGCATGTGAATCAGACATGACAAATGCTCTGACATGATAGATGAATTCCTAGGCTGGCCAGAACACTGATTACAGAGACGAACATTTTATCAAATCACTTATTCCATACTCTTAAGCTTCTGTTATGCAAATGATGACATCTAGAGGTATTAATCATTTTGACCATTACATTTTGCCACCAGTGTTCCACACATGGTGCTGAGCACTTTATCCTGCAGTCACTGGAAATGGCTACCACTTAACTCATACCAAAAGGCATCACTGTGAAGCAGTAAAAGTCATTTATTTCCTGCAGCACTGCAAATTACTTAACCACCATTTTTGAAACAGATTTGCAAATATCTTTTCCAGCCATTTCAGTCCCACATTTTTTGTTTTATTTAAATAGTTGAACCTTGTCTTATATGAATTAAAATTACACAAAATCAATTTTAGGTAGACTAGAAGAGGACACCGCGTGTTTAGCAAGCTCTCCTGGTAGCAAGAGCCAAACAGCAGTCTGGATTTCCCAAGAAGAAATGGTGGAGCACTTGTTATAGTGACTGAGGCTAGAGATCTGCATTCGCAATCGGAAGGTTGCCGGTTCGAATCCTTTAAATGCCTAAAGGGACTCTGCTCTGTTGGGCCCTTGAGCAAGGCCCTTAACCTGCAATTGCTCTATCCTGGGTATGACGTTAATCTGCATCCAGCCTTTCATGTAGGCCATCCAACCAGCAGGGAAAAACCTGGGGGTTGGTGGCAGAATTGGTACTCCAGCCACCATAAAGAAAACCTCACACTGGTCCCACTCCATCTGAACTAGTGTGGTGCTGAGGTGTCACCCATTGCATAGCTGCAATCGGGTCCTAATTCGGGATCCTGAGTTGGTTTGTCATGCAGTGGGTGCAGCAATGCACTGAGCGTGCTCCTAACCTCTCTCTAGAAGAGGACCATAAAAAACTGAGAAAACCCTCTCATACTCTTGCAATATTTTCCTTAATCAAGTCATGCAAAGCCACGAGTAGGAGAGAGATGCAGCCCTCCTGCCTTCTAGCCGTCTCACTCGCCATGGTGTTACGTGGCACAAGGAGGAGTGAGACACAGTACTGTCTCAGTCACAGCATATATCTTTATATGAGTAAATCTTGCTTTAATAGCATTATGTTGTGTGTTTTTATAAACAATAACTGTATTCCAGCTCTTGCTGTGTTGAATCATCTCTGTTGTAATGTATTGCACAGAGCTTGGATTACAACTAAAATAATATTACTATTTACAGATTTTTGTTTTTTTATTTAAGTTAATGATGTTGACATATTTTTGTAGGTATTGATGTAGATATTACTTAAACAGCACTTTGAGGTGATGTATTTTCCACTGTTTTTGGTGACTATAAACACATGCCTTGCCCAGTATGAAGGTCATTTATACTTAATTTTAATGCTTAAGGCTGTTAAATGGTAGCCTCATTTATAGCACTTTCATTAATCTCCCATTGATTGCTTTTGAGTACATCATTGAAGGTAGAATTTCTTAAACATTTGCCTCTCTTCTCTTTTGCAACTTTAATTCATGTTATTTTACACGTGTGTGTGTGCCCTGTGGTGGGCTGGCGCCCTGCCCGTTGTTTGTTCCTGCCTTACACCTTGTGCTGGCTGGGATTGGCTCCAGCAGACCCCCGTGACCCTGTGTTAGGATATAGTGAGTTGGAAAATGACTGGCTGACTGACTTTAACACTATTTTTAAGTCATATTATGTTTCAATAGTGGCATAATGGTCATATCTTGATGAAGAATTAGCATTGTGCATCTTATACTCATTGACAGCAGTGTAACTTGTTTCATCATTCTTTATGTTTGACTTTGTGCTTCATTTTGAGTTTATTCAGTAATTTTTAAAGATCTTGTATTTGCTTCACAGTAGTGGCATATTGCCATTTTTTTCTCCAGCTTGTTATAATTAAAGTTGACCTTTAAAAATATAAGCATTGCATAGTTAACTGATGCAGTCCAGGTCCTGGTTCAAACATATCATAGAGACCATAAGCAGAGAACATTAGGAGACATTTCAAGAACCAAGTACACATTTAAAAATTCCACTTTGTGATCAAACATTTTGAATCGAGGAGGAAATTAACAACATTTACGGAAGTTTTGAAATATGTGGACACATATGTATTTAACTACTCAAGGGTTTGTACCTTATTAAACACTTCTGTGATCTGTGTACTTGTAGTGAAAGAAGCAACACTTTGAATTCCTGGTGCTTATCACTGCTTAGCAGAAGCCAGAAAGTTAAACTCAATAGCTGACTCAGGATTTACATAGAAATCTGATGGATTCAGGCTCTGCTTTTGCACTTTTGCGGAAACGTCTAGATAAGTAGAGATGACTGACAAGAGCTGTAGAAAAAAAGAATGTGTTGGCTTGTTATGTTGAAAATATATTCATATACATAAATTATTTTTAGTGTATGCTTTGAATATTATTGCTTTTTAGCATTATACAGGGGTTTCTTACAGTCTGATAAGCACATAAGCATATTTATTGGAATGTATGCAGTTTTAATTCAAAATTAAAGTTTCTGAAGAAATACACACAAGAGAGAAAAATTCTGTGATGCTTCAATCACAATATTAATGTGACTACAATTTAAATCCAGTTCAATAAATGTTGCATTATTCTGTCAGTACACATGAGTAAGTAGATAGATAGATAGATAGATAGATAGATAGATAGATAGATAGATAGATAGATAGATAGATAGATAGATAGATAGATAGATAGATAGATAGATAGATAGATAGATAGATAGATAGATAGATAGATAGATAGATAGATGTGTCATTTTATGGCTTTTTTCCTATAACATACTAATAAAAGTATTTATCTTTTCAAGAATCCTTGCTTATTGCAATGTTGGTGCAATTTAAATGGGTGCTGCAAAAGGCAACCAAAAGAGCTGCCTTTTCCCACTAAAACATTTTGGCCAGCAGGTTTTTAATTCTTTTTAGAGAAATGACAAAACATTATGAATATACAGTACATTCCTAAAGTGACCTATTAAGGGAAATATCAATAAGACCAAACAAATTTAATCTTTTAACATAGTCTAAGTTAAAACAAATACACATGTTGTAACTTTCCAGTGTCATTAAAATAAACCTTTTCCCTTACTTGTGTAATCAGGCTTCTGTATCTGGCATTATGTCTTCTCTGTTGAAATAGCGCCTCTCGTAGTGGTAGCCCTTCACTTTGGGGAATGGGTGGTAGTCATTAAGTGATGAGACATTGGCCTTGTGGTATGCAGAATGTGTTATAACCTTCAATTCAAGCAGACTCTGTATGGCTTGTGTGTTCCATAAATTGGGCGTTTTTAAAGATCTGTCATTCTACTTTTCTAGAAAGGAAAGATGTGGAGTGAATCTTTGATTCAAGCAGAGCAATACTTGAATACAACTAGACATCTCCACAGTGTTGCTGTGTAGTAGCATCATTATAGGCGAGTAGTCTAGGTACCTTTGATATTATAGAAATTTGAATTTTTGAGGCTTCATGAGGGTGGCCTGAGGGCCCGATGTCCTCTAGTGGGCCCTGTGCTCACTGCCTGGCACCGTTGGCATAGAATACCAGAATTGGCAGGTCCATCATTGGCGCCCTGTGCTTTTCACAGATGAGAGCAGGTTCATCCTGAGCACATGTGACAGATGTGAAAGGGTGTGGAGAAGCCGTGGAGAACATTATGCTGCATGTAACATCGTTCAACATGACCGGTTTGGTGGTGGGTCAGTGATGGTATTGGGAGGCATATCCATGGAGGGACGCACAAACCTCTACAGGCTAGACAACAGCACCTTGGCTGCCATTAGGTATCGGGATGAAATCCTTGGACCCATTGTCAGACCCTATGATGGTGCAGTGGGCCCTCGGTTCCTCCTGGTGCATGACAATGCCTGGCCTCATGTGGCGAGAGTATGCAGGCAATTTCTGGAGGATGAAGGAATTGATACCATTGACTGGACCCACGCTCGCTTGACCTAAATCCAATAGAACACCTCTGGAACATTATGTTTCAGTCCATCCGAAACCGCCAGGTTGCACCTCAGACTGTCCAGGAGCTCAGTGATGCCCTGGTCCAAATCTGGGAGGAGATCCCCCAGGAAACCATCCGTCATCTCATTAGGAGCATGCCCCCGACCGACGTTGTCAGGCATGCATACAAGCATGTGGGGCCATACAAACTACTGAGTACGATTTGGAGTTGCTGCAAGGAAATGGACTAGCCTGCTGCATGATTTTTTCACTTTGATTTTCAGGGTGGCTTTGAATTCATCCCCTCTGTAGGTTAATAATTCTCATTTCCATCTAATGATGTGGCATCCTTTTCGTTCCTAACGCATTACTCAGTCCATATCAGTATAGATATCCAGCAGGATTTTTTTTCCTATTGAGATCTGATGTGTTTTCAAAGCGTTCCTTTAATTTTTTTGAGCAGTTTATTTTCAACTAGGTGTCCCTAAAAATGAGGTCTCTTTGTATATAAATGCTATATGCGATATGGGTTTAGACAGTACAACATTGACAGTGATGAACAAAATGTTTTAGAAAAAACAGAATTTGCATCAAAGCTAGGTGCTCTGCTTTGCAAAACATCTCGAAACAAATTGCTTTCCAGTGAAATTTTCTCATTACTGCATATGTAGATGTTGCTTAATCTGAAAATTGTATTATATTTTACAAAGTAAAATGCCTCTTGAAACTGAGTCAAAAATTAGGAACACCGCAGTACTGACGTGACTTTACATGAATTGTGTTTTGGGTATCTTTTCTTTACAAATTCACTAATGTCACAGACACCAGACTTCTTGACTGCTGTTGCTGAACTCTTCACTGGATCATGGCAGTTTACATGGCTTAAAATCACTGGACAAGCCCTATTTAGCGGCAGCATGCCGACTTTTCAGCCAATAGTGTGCAGTCAGATGGAGCTGGTGCTGTATGAAGGGTTAACAGTCTCTGCCCTTGTTTTCTTTTCTTCATTCTGTCTTGGTATTGATACATTAAACTCAAGACATCAGACATACAAGCTTCTTTTCTGTGTGTCCAAAACACCCACATTGCTTATTCAATGCATCTGCATTTAAATGCATTGTACTTCTGGATGAGCATTCATTGGTTGTTGGCTATCATACACACAGAGCCTGCCCCTACAACTAAAATCTGTTTGATTTTGTTAGGGTGAGTCATAGACTATTTGAAAAGTTGTTTAATGTGACATGGTCTTTACAAATGTTAGACTATGTGTCCCACCTGTGATCAATGAAGTGGTGTATCATATCCTGGAATTAGACATTTCTTTCAACAGCTGCAAATGGTATTGGAGTACAAAGGTTATTCTTGTCTGTCAAGGAGATCCAGGCTCATTAAATAGAAGTTACAGTGGGTCTGTATAGCAATCCCAGACCTTAATCTACTTTGTGCATATGTACGTATATGACAAACAGTTTTATTCAAAGCATAGTTCAAGCACAATGGTACAATTGTTCACATTTTCTATAACTGGAATAAGGGTGTATGATTTTCTACGACTCCCACAATAATTCAATAGTGAGGATTGAATCAACAGCCTTGTTGCTTACACTCCAGGCCCATATCCACTAGATCACAACACCTGCCATTTGCTGTGGCCCTGAACTTACAACTTTCCGATCGTTTATCAGCTGTACCTTGCACAGAACCAGCAGTTTTGCAGCTGGTAAATGTTTTGGGAGAAAGTAGCTGACCATAAACCTCGAGGAGTTGATGAAAAGGCAGAATTTGGACTTTTTCTATAGATCATGCCAGACTGTCTAATTTGCCTTTCTTTAGTCTTCTGCTTCATATACTTGTATATCTGTTACTGTATTTGTTTGTTGGTGTGATTTGGTGTTTAAACCACCCAGAAAGACATTACAGTAAACTAATTAACAAGCAAAGACATAAATAATATTCAGTAGGAAACAGAACTTAAACTGTCAAAGAACAAAGTGTTGACAGTGACCAGAAGGGCTACTGCTTGATTTGTGGTTCTTAGACTAAGCTTCAAGTCCACTGAGTTTAAATGCACTTAAAAATTAACCTCTGCTTGTGTGGGTCATCTGGAGCTTTGAGTTATTCTACTGCATAATGCAGAATACTTTGGATAAGACGGCAATTGTTGACAAAACTGTATCTGTTATATCTGTTACATCCTGTATTACATTCTGGAGATACATTGGATCTGGTTTGACAGCATAAAAGAATGCTCTGCTGCCTTATAACAAAACTAATAATTGGAGCCCATTTCAGGATCTTTCCCAAGGTCGTCGGGAGCCCCAGAGAGCTCACTTAGTTCTTGGTTAGGGGTGGGGGAAGCAATGCTGTTAAAGGCTAATTGTATGATATGTGAGAAACTGACTGATTAGGTTCTGCCAGCTGCAGATTATCCTCATGTACAGCAATAGATCATTCTACCTTTGAAAGTGAACATGATCATTAACCCTCTGCTGCCCTTTAAAATCAATTTGAGGCTGCCCTGTCTTCTTAGTGGTCATTTTAGTGCATTAATTATCTGCCTGTATTTGATAGATATATTGTAGAAATTTAAAAATATAAAATCAAATTTTATGTTATGGAATAATAGTAATAATTTGTCTTCATTCTCATTTATCTAATTTTTTTTGTTTGTTGTATAGCCTTGGATGTGTGTGTCATTCCCACTTTTTAACATTCTATCCATATTTTATTTTACTTCTCTCAATTACTTAACGATGACTGTTAATTGTGAAAGTTTCTGTATGTAACAAAGACTGGTGGAAGAGTGTTGTGGTTTCAAGTGTACAGTTGCAGTTATGTATTACCGTATAGATACAGGTAGTTTTGTGTGCATCTATTATGTTAAAGAGCTATACACACACGCACACACACACACACACACACACACACACGCACACGCACACGCACACACACATATATATATATATAAAACATTCTCAAATCTTGAGGGTTATGGAGACCAATTGGAGAAAATTGGATTGCATTCACTAATATCAACATTTATCTATTGATTAAATGCGTATGTGGTTGCTTGATATATGAAATCTTTTTTAACCTTAACCGTACAACCATTCACATGTACATTCATTGACATAAATACTTAAAGTAAAATGTAATATTCTTAAACCTGCTTAATGTCATTTACTGTGGAATATATACAAATGTATTAAGTATGTGTGTGTGTGTATATCCTGTGTGTATATACAGTGTGTATGTATATATATATATATATATATATATATATATATATATATATATATATATATATATATATATATATATATATATACACCCACCCTCTCCACGTAATTTTTTGTTATATATTGCCTTTGATTCTTGTAAGTCTAAGCATTATCCTCTGATGAAGACCCCTGGCAGGGGTTGAAAGCTCAGGAATAAAAACTACTTTATGATACGTGATTCATTTTTTCTCCCTTTGTGGATCTCCAGCTGCAAATATGCAAACCGTATCACAGACCTTCTCTTTCATATATATGTATATACTGTGTGTATATATATATATATATATATATATATATATATATATACAGTAATCCCTCCTCCATCGCGGGGGTTGCGTTCCAGAGCCACCTGCGAAATAAGAAAATCCGCGAAGTAGAAACCATATGTTTATATGGTTATTTTTATATTGTCATGCTTGGGTCACAGATTTGCGCAGAAACACAGGAGGTTGTAGAGAGACAGGAACGTTATTCAAACACTGCAAACAAACATTTGTCTCTTTTTCTAAAGTTTAAACTGTGCTCCATGACAAGACAGAGATGACAGTACCGTCTCACAATTAAAAGAATGCAAACATATCTTCCTCTTCAAAGGAGTGAAGCAAACAAATCAATAGGGCTGTTTGGCTTTTAAGTATGCGAAGCACCGCGGCACAAAGCTGTTGAAGGCGGCAGCTCACACCCCCTCCGTCAGGAGCAGGGAGAGAGAGAGAGAGAGAGAGAGACAGAGAAAAATCAATATGTGACCTCTGAGCTTTTAAGTATGTGAAGCACCTTGCAGCATGTCGCTTCATGAAGCAGCTGCACACAGAAGGTAGCAACGTGAAGATAATCTTTCAGTATTTTTAGACGAGCGTCCGTATAGTCTAGGTGTGCGAACAGCCCCCCTGCTCACACCCCCTACGTCAGGATCAGAGAGAGTCAGCGGAAGAGAGAGAGAGAAAAGTAAGTTGGGTAGCTTCTCAGCCATCCACCAATAGCGTCCCTTGTATGAAATCAACTGGGCAAACCAACTGAGGAAGCATGTACCAGAAATTAAAAGACCCATTGTCCGCAGAAATCCGCAAACCAGCAAAAAATCCGCGATATATATTTAAATATGCTTACATATAAAATCCGCGATGGAGTGAAGCCGCGAAAGGCAAAGCGCGAAATAGCGAGGGATTACTGTATATATATATAAATATAAATAAATATATAATATAAATAAATATAAATAAATATAATAGAGAGTTAGAGCATATTGATTTACACAGTTTTGAGAATATTTTGGTGTGTATATATATATATATATATATATATATATATATATATATATATATATATATATATGAAAGAGAAGGTCTGTGATACGGTTTGCATATTTGCAGCTGGAGATCCACAAAGGGAGAAAAAATGAATCACGTATCATAAAGTAGTTTTTATTCCTGAGTTATATTTATATATGTCATTGGTATTGGTACACCTCACAAACACATACAGTGTACATCTACATAATCCTGCCGACTACACCACTGTACAGATATCATATTTGCATATTTCAGTAATACCACTTCTGGATCAGTGTGGGTGAACTAATCAATACATTTTATCAAAGGTTTCCTGATTATAACTAGCCTGTGGTTTCACTATTGGTTTTTGTGTGTAATTTCAACAAAACATGGATGTATTTCATCTAGCGAAAATTCAAAATTGTACATTTTTACAAATTCTGTATTTGTTCTATTTAATAACATTAAAAAGGTTTCGTACAAATCACATGTCAAGGATGAACATATCTTTTAAGTTTTCTCCTAATTGCTTTTAAGTGCTATTGGTACACATCAGTTGTAAAGATGCCTTTGTTAGAAGGGCAGTCCTTTTGTTCAGTTCAGGCAGTTCCACCTGTTTCCCTGTTTTGTTTCACAGAGCCTATAGAGAGAGAGAGAGAGAGAACAAATTCAAGCTATATGAGAACAAGATCAAGGGAAATCTGTTTTGCTGATTAAAAACGTTATACTGAACTGTGTAACTATGTTTAATGCTGTAACTACATATCTTTAACTACCTTAAACACATTTAGATAATGGCAATAAAATTCTGAATAGATTGAAAATATGACACATGTCCTGACAGAATGTAAAAAATATTGTTGCGTGTGCTTATTCACAGCAGTCGGAAAAATGTTTAGTTGCTTTATTACTGTTTGTCAGAAAGAAAACAGAATTCTAATCTGCACTTTCCTTCAGTAAAGTATGCCAGCATGTAATACATATATTAACATACTTCCGCATTTTAAAAACCGTCAATTTTAATTCACCACATTGAATGAAAAACATTACCATTCGTTTAAGATGAAGAAATATAGTAGAAAAATCTCAATCTTGTATAATGAAATTCAGCATTGCTTGGGCCCTGATGCTGTCCCAGCAACATCACACACCAAACAAGGACCCGCTCAGCACAGGACCACAGTGCTCTGCAGGGCAAATTCAGATTGGGACCAATTTAGATTTTCTGTTGTAATATTCGCATGCATGTCTTTTGGATGAGTGAGGAAAACCATATTTTGGGATTAGTGAGGAGGGCATACACATCCCAAAATAACAGTAATTGAGTGCTGGATACTTCAAGAAATGTATTAATATATTTTGATACAATTTTAAAAGTCCCAATGAAAGTAGAATCCCCCCCCCCCCACCCCCCCCCCCCATACTTTTTGTAGAGCTTTTTCAGTAAGAACAGATTTCTTTCTGTAGTGCAGATTATTTATTATTTAAAATAAGGCCTACACATCTGACTGGAGTGATTCTAGGTTTGACACAGGTGATTACTTTTTTGATTTACTGCACAACATTTCTAGTTCTGAAATTTCAATAAAATAGAACTTTGTGCTACTTGTTTAATTGTATATCAGGCTTTATAAAATTTTATTTTTTTAATAAAAACAACATTTGGTAATGAGGAGTGCAGGATTAGAACCATACTGTGTCCTGGATTAGAGCAACCATGAGTCCTACAGTAGTTAAGGCTGGCCTCTTTGTTTCTCAGTCATAGCATCCATACAGGAAGTTGTTCATCTGGGAAGCACTTCCGACATCACTCACTGTAAAGCTAAAGATTTGTTCTCTGAACTCCAATTCAGGAAGAGATTAGCAGCCCCCTACAATATTGTATTGACTCATGACTTTGGTTCATGCTCCTGATAGTATTGCAGACTGGAAATTAATTAATTTGCGATGGCTGATTTCACTATTCACAAGATTAATTTTAACCAAAAAGAAGAAGTCTGTTTACACATTTATAATGATTGAGATGTACATCATATCCTGGCGTAGAGTTGCCATGTTCAAATCTTCAGTTAGTGTTGTTAGAGAGCTTTCTTATAGTTGTAAGGCTTATTGCCTCCCATGGCCCCATCTACCAACACTGTGTTTTTTTAAGGAACTCTTTAGACATTAGTGTATGAATGGTACACATTCAGGCATTTGTGTGCAAGTCTGTTTATGCCTGGTGTTTCTGTAAAACCAAGAATAATATGACTAGATTCTTAAGACTTAACATACAGTATGTACAAGTTTATTACCATAGAACTAATGCTAGGAATGAACAAGGAAAGCACAGAAAGTATCAAAACGAACATCAGAAAAAAGCTGTGATCTGTGGGCCTTATTATACACATCATCCCTACCGGCTGGGGTGGCTTTCTTACTTTTTCACCACACCGTAACAAAATATGTTATGCCCTTCTTAACCCCCACACCCCAACTGTCACATTTTGTAGCCTAGCCTTACTTGTTTTTATCCATGAACCTTGCCTCAGCTCACCTCCTTTCTTCAGACTCAGTGGTCCACAGGTTCAGGGTTGACTTTAAACATCACATCAATTCCAGGCCTAAGTATTAATCTATAAATTCACAGGTCCGACACCCTATGATACATTCTAAAGTCCATAGCCCTTTGAAGTTCTCTTAAGCATGTTGTTAACTATTAGCTTAACACTAGAATTACCAGAGCCTACGAAAAAACTTGTAGATCTGGCCCACCTTAAATCCCATTGCACCTCTCCATCAGTGTCTTGTGTCCTGTAAATATGCCAATAAAGATGAGCAGCAAGCAGCCTGCTGTTCTATCCACCCACCGCTTCACACATTATATAGTTTATGCCAACATTTTGTTATTTACTACTAAAATATGAAAAAACGTTTCTGTTTTAACAATGTGTTTACACAGATTATTATAGAAACGGAACACACATGAAATGCATTTGTTCCAAATAACGATCTATTATTTCCACTCTAAAACTCCAGCACTTCACTCCCAGATAATCAAGGCATCAGCTGGGAGAACTTTGCGCAGGCTGCTTGCTGCTTATCGGCACATTTACAGGACAAAAGACGCTGACGGAGAAGTGTGATGGGATTTAAGGTGGGCCGGATCTACAGGTTTTTTCGTAGGCTGTGGTAATTCTAGTGTTAAAACGGCTGCTATGGTAATACTAGTACTCCATTTACATTTATTTACTTAAAGATCCTTTTATGCAAAGTGACTTAATAATAATAATTCTTTACATTTATATAGTGCTTTTCTCACTACTCAAAGGTCTCTCTGTACAGGGAGGACCCCTGACGTGAATGCAAGATCTTCTTATGAAATAATCGAGTAAATATTAGTCTGGGCAACTACTTGGAAAGAAGTGTTATGTAACAAGGGTACAATATTGATCACCACAAGTGAAGGGCTGAAAACAAAATACAAGCCAATTACACTTCCTAGGTTACAAAACTTAACAGCAGAAATTCATCAAACAGGAGAGTTTTTAAAGACTTTATAAACACATTGAAGAAGCCACAATTTCAAATGGTGATGGGCAGCTTGTTCCACCAGCTAGAAACTACTTGTAAAAAGAGTCTTGATTGAGATTTGATGCCACACAGAGGTAGCATCACCAGACTCTGTTCATCATCATACTGGAGTGGTCAAGAAGGAGCATAGGACCTCACAAGTGTCCACATGTATAGGTGCTGACCCATTGACTACTCTGTAAACAAGCATGAATGATCTGAACTTAATATGTGCTGCTACAGGAATTCTTATGTAGTAATTTGAAAAGAACAGTGATGTGTGCCCAACTCTACTGAATGAACACCAGACCCTGCTGTATTTTTTAATTACCTGCAGTGGCTTGGTGACACATGCTGGTGCTCTTGCCAGTAGAGATTTGCAGTTGTCCAGACATGAACTATACCAAAGGCTATGCCAGAAATGGTGCTGCATACTCTGTAAGAGATGGTCTGATCTTTGGGATGTTGTATAGATTGAATCTGCAAGACCAAGAAACTGTAGCCACATGGTTCCTGAAAGACAGCTGGTCATCAATCACCACCCAAAGGTTGCATACCGAATTGTCAGTTGTTAACTGACTTGGTGGGTGCTACTCCAGTTCCAACTCCAACTCCAGAACTATGCACTGTTACATAAAGGGAAAATGGCACATACTTGGCCTTTTCCCAGTTCTGACCTTTAAAAGAGCAAAATGGTAACACATCAGAATAAGGAGTATGACATGCACTCTTTCAGCCTAGGGAAAACTCATCCTCCACCTCTGAAGAGGGTCAAGTATTTCCAGCAAAAGATGGAGGAACAACACATTTCCACACAAGTGACTTTTCTTTCTTTTCTCCTCATCCCATGTCACCCTTTCCTGTCTGACAATTCCTTGTACACTAGATAGTTTACAGCATTATACTACACATGCATACATTTAGGTTTAGGTTTAGGTTTCTTTATTTAGTCATGTTTACACAAGAAAACATGAAATGTTTTAATGAAATGTTGAAATAATTAAATGTTTCTCTATATATTTAAATATAGAGATTTCTAGTAATACTATTTTATACAAATCCACATATTTGCTATCTTTTCCTCTGTAAAATTCACTATAACCCCTTTGTTTTTCAGAGCTTTCATTAAAATTCTTCTCCTCTGAGGTCTTATTGCAAGTTAAGTTAATAGGCCAAGCTGCCATGTACACATTTGCTTCCCCAGCCAGATCAATCTGTTCCTGTGATTGCATAAGGTTTTGTTATTCTCCCTGAGGAAATGCTGTGAACAGTTCCCATTCCCTATCCCCTTCCCCCTCCCCACCTTCCTCTCCAACTCCCTCCTCACCATTTCCCCGTTCTGTCAGAGTGAAAGCCTCTGATGGCTTCTGAGTACAGCCATTCATCATAGTTAACTTGCCGCCTGCCGTCATTTACAAATCCTGGCCCCGCTGTCATATCGCACTCTTAGAACTGCTCGCTGCTGCCAGTAGACAGCTTGAAGCACCCTGCAACAAAATAACCTGCTTGATATCCGTTTAAGAACCAAGATGCAACCTGTTAGCTGATCGGTGCACTGATGTTCTTGGCCAACCACTGTGTTTAAAAAGATCGATCCCTACCTTTCAAAAGTTTTTGACCATGTGGTTTAGCCTACATTCGGCACATGTTAAGAGCTTGACTTGCTTTGATTTATTTTGATTGATATGGCACTTTTGGAAGTGTTTGGTGGTGTTGTACGGGGTGATTTATTTCTCTTTTAATCAACTGCTTGTTTAATGGATTAGTATTAGAGTTACTTTTCATAATTTTAAAGCTTTGCTTCCTGGAAAGACAAATTGCCTTCCAGCTGTAAAGCTGGAATATTTGAAAGAATCAGCAATAAACTGAAGTCTTGAGATGTTCATCCTTTCAATCGTTGTTTTACATGTTTAGAGATTATGGACTTAATATGTTTTATTTATATAGGGCCTTTCCCATGCTCGAAGTGCTTGTAGACTTGTGGAATGCTGTTTCCCCCTGAGATCAATGTAAGGTGCTTATCAGTGTAATACAGTATTTGTTTTTTATATTTCTGTATATGCCTGTTGAGGTTTGGAGGCTGTTTAGAGAGACGGATATATAAATAGATGAATGAATGAAACGCACTGTACACTCACAGGGCAAATTCTTAGGAACACTCTACTAATGTAGGGTATGGCCTTCTTTTGCTGTCAAAACAGCCTCAATTTTTAGTGGCATGGATTCTATGAGATGTTGGAAGCATTCCTTTGAGATTCTGGTCCATTTTGACATGATTGTATCACATGATTTCTGCAAATGCCCACTTGGGGTGGGGGAGTTGCCATCAAACCTCGGCTAGAAACAAAAAGTACAACAAAGAATCCTTATAAAATAAAAAGATTTATTTTAACAAAAGCTCTGTACAACATAAATAGTCTCTGAGGAGCAAAAGGCCTAGAAGACAATGTCTTCCATCTGGGCAATGCCTATAGCAATCAAAGTCCATCCATCCATCCATTATCCAACCTGCTATATCCTAACTACAGGGTCACGGGGGCCTGCTGGAGCCAATCCCAGCCAAGACAGGAAACAAGCCCTGGGCAGGGCGCCAGCCCACCGCAGGCAATCAAAATCTTGGTACATAATCCAGGAATGGTCAGAATAATCCAGTAATCAAAAAAAGCACAGAAATAATGTAAGAGAACTCCACACATCACATGTATATTCACAATGAACCGCAAGGGACTGTGGGTTATCACAGCCTTTATAGGGCAGAGGGCAGTCCCTTTATGGTGATGGGCAGATGACCCTGCCTTTTGGGACATAACGGCACATAATGAAAGATGCTTAAACACAAAGAATCTATATAACATTATTAGAACAAACAATGAACAAAATAGGCATAAAATGTAATTTTAATTCCAGCCAAGGGAGGAACCCTGGCTAAAATACAAAACAGATTTGTCAGCTGCATGTTGATGTTGCAAATCTCCTGTTCTACCACATCCCAAACGTGTTCTTTTGGATTCAAATACAGTGACCCGGAACGGCATTCAAGGGCTCTGAACTCATTGTCATGTTCATGAAACCAGTTTGAAATGACTTTTGATTTGTTACATGCTGCATTATCATGCTGCAAGTAGCCATTAAAGATGAGCAAATTGTGATCGTGAAGGGATGGCAATGGTCAACAATGATGCTCAAAGATGCTGTGGCATTGAAGAGATCATTGATGGTGTAGTAACGGGCCCGAAGAACACCAGGAAAATATTCCCGACACTATTACACCACCACCATCAGTACGGACTATTGATTTATGTCAGGTTGTGTGCCAGGTTCTGACCCTACCATCTTTGTGCCTCAGCAGAAATCAATATTCAGCAGACCAGGCAATGTTTTTCCAGTCTTCAGCTGTCAAGCTTTGATGAGCCTGTGGCCACTGCAGCCTCATCTTTCTATTCATGGTTGACAGGAGTGGAAGTTGACGTGGTCTTCTGCTCTTGTAGCTAATCAGCCTCAATGTTCAACGTGTTGTGCATTCTGAGATGCTTTCCTGCTCACCACAGAGTGCTTATGTGCAGTACCGCAGCCTTTCTGTCAGCTCAAACAAGTCTGGACATTTTCCTCTCCTATCAACAAGGGTTTCTGCCTGAAGAACTGCTGCTCTCTGGATGT
Source organism: Erpetoichthys calabaricus (assembly GCF_900747795.2). Lineage (NCBI taxonomy): Eukaryota > Metazoa > Chordata > Cladistia > Polypteriformes > Polypteridae > Erpetoichthys > Erpetoichthys calabaricus. The sequence continues at coordinate 159,246,199 of NC_041402.2, read as the reverse complement.
TTTTTGTTTTTCTCACCATTCTGAGTTTAGTGACTGTTGTGTGTGAAAATCTCAGGAGATCAATAATAATAATTCATTACATAGAGAGAGAAATACTCAAACCAGTTCATCTGGCACCACCAATCATGCCACAGTCAAAATCACTGAGATCACATTTTTCCTGTCCCCATTCAGGTGTTTGATGTGAACATTAAATATTAAACATTAAACCCATAACTGCGTGATTTTAGGCATTGTGCTGCTGCCACATGATTGGCTAATTAGATAGTTGCTAATAATAATTTAGTAACTTGTGTCTGTCTATAGACTATCATAGACTAAAAGACAAATAGAAATCCATGTAGCTGTCTGTAAAGAACATACAGGTGTTTCTAGCTAGATTGTTAGAAATCCATTCATGCTGCTGTCTCTAGGTGCATATTGTAGGCAGTTAGTAAAATGATCGGTATGATAATAGATAGAAATACTGGTGGCTGTCTTTACTCAGCATAGACAGAAATAAATTCATATTGCTGTTTCTAACCATTATAGATATATATGAAAGGCAAAATATAAGAGAGAAATTGTTGTTGATGACTCTAAAGAGCATAGATTGACAAATAAATCGAAATTCATATAGGCCTTTCTAGTTAGATAGTTAAAGAGGGCAGAAATTTATGCTGTCTTGCTGTGTGTTCTGTTCCTAGTGTATGCAGGCTTGACAAAGAGACAAAGTCCCCACTAAATTGGATATAAATAAAATCTGCAGCTTTGGCTTAGAACAGCACTTTAGCAGTCTCAAATCAGACCTCCTCTAGTATATAGTTATCATAGAATTAAAATATATATTTTGTTATATAAATTCCAGGTTTTTTTTTTCTTTTTTTGTATATATATGACTAGAGGTTGAATATACCTTTGGCATTTGAAATACAGGGAGTTAAGAATATAGACAAATGATAAATCACATGGCAGTAGGATCTGGTTTGATTTACAAATCTGAGGTGTTTATTTATAAGTACAGGATTATTACTTCTGTTTAGGTTAGCCAATATTTATCTCTTCCATGGCTACCCTTCAGCTAGCTGTCCCCTGCAGCCCAGTTGTCTATACCAGTCCAGGATTTATTGAAGGACTTGTTCTTATGTGTTTGGAGGTCCTTCGGTTAACTGCCGAGATTCATGCTGCAAATGTAATTGCAAGATTCAGACTTTATATGAGTCTTCCAGTAAATGTCAGCTTTTATTTTTGGAATGAGTCTCACTAGGGTTTCATTATTTCTGTCTTTTGCTCTCTGTTACCAGTGTGCTGGTGTTTCTTGATTTTTGGCCTAGTCCTTTTTCTTTCTTCTTTCGCCTGCATGATATCTGCTGTTCTTACTAGACCAGTGTTGTCTGCTTAGTTTGTGTGTCACCTGCTGAGATTGCTGTTGTAGAATTTGTGAGACTCGCATTCTAAAACAAGTGGAATAATCCACATTTGTATTTCCGACCAAATCAGTTATGAGTAGATTAGAACTGAATGATTGAAAATTGGATATAGAGGCTGCTGTTTTTTATATGAGAAATGTGTAAGTGGTACTGTATTATAATGTCAGGTGAGTCATTGCCTGTATTATTGTGAAGTTTGTGAGACGTACCAGGAACATTCATTGGGTTTACCTACTCCTGCCCTTGAAGATTAACACATATTGACATCCTATCCAGACAAAGTCTCAGGTAGTGCCAGTAGCCAGTCACCCCGCAATATTCCATATAGAATTCTCTTCATACACATACATATAGAGATCTTAGCCAAACAAACTCTTGTGTGGTGCTAATTGCCAATCACTCCGCAATATTCAGCGTAGGATTCTCTACAAAAGGACTTACTGTCATCAACACTAATATAAAAGGGCAACTTTTTTTTGGTTATATACCTCTTACCAACCAAACAATGTCTTACATTTATTAAAGATGTTCTAATTATTGAGGAACAACCTCAATAGCCTTAATAAACCCTGTGGGCAAGAAAGTGGTAATTTTGTCCACACTTGGTGTCCTCTTATAATTTCAATCACTTGAGATATAAAACAAAGTAAAGAAAATAAAAAACAATGTGGTATTTATTAACTTATAACAATGCCAAATAGAAGAAAAAAGTTCGGATATAAATTTAGAAAAGCTTAACGAAAAATAAGAAATGTCAAAGGGTGAATGTTGGCCTGGGTGGCTTTTCATTTAGTGCTTGGTGTTATTTATACATTTACATTTTTTGATGGTCAGATGAAATGGTCATATTTATTTATATATATATATACAGTACTGTGCAAAAGTTTTAGGCAGGTGTGAAAAAATCCTGTAAACAAAGAATGCTTTCAGAAATATAAATGGTTGTTTATTGTTATCAATTTACAAAATGCAAAGTGAGCGAACAAAAGAAAAATCTAAATCAAGTCAATATTTGGTGTTACTACCTTTTGCCTTCAAACCAGCATCAATTCTTATAGGTACACATGCACAAAGTCAGGGATTTTGTAGGATTCTAGTCAGGTGTATGATCAACCAATTCTACCAAACAGGTGCTAATGGTCATCAATGTCACACGTAGGTTGAAACACAGTCATTAACTGAAACAGAAACAGCTGTGTAGGAGGCTTAAAACTGGATGAGTAACAGCAAAGCTCTGCTACCAAGGTGAGGTTGTGGAAGACAGTTTCATGTCATGGCAAGATTGAGCACAGCAACAAGACACAAGGTAGTTATACTGCATCAGCAAGGTCTCTCCCAGACAAAGATTTCAAAGCAGACTGGGGTTTCAAGTTGTGCTGTTCAAGCTCTTTTGAAGAAGCACAAAGAAACAGGCAGCGTTGAGGATCGTAGACGCAGTGGTCGGCCAAGGAAAATTAGTGCAGCAGATGAAAGACCCATCAAGCGTATTACCCTTAGAAATCGGAAGATGTCCAGCAGTGCCATCAGCTCAGAACTGGCAGAAACCAGTGGGACCCAGGTACACCCATCTACTGTCTGGAGAAGTCTGGCCAGAAGTGGTCTTCATGGAAGAGTTGCAGCCAAAAAGCCATACCTCCGACGTGGAAACAAAGCTAAGCGACTCAAGTATGCACGAAAACATAGGAACTGGGGTGCAGAAAAATAGCAGCAGGTGCTCTGGACTGATGAGTCAAAATTTGAAATATTTGGCTGTAGCAGAAGGCAGTTTGTTCGTCGAAGGGCTGGAGAGCGGTACAATAATGAGTGTCTGCAGGCAACAGTGAAGCATGGTGGAGGTTCCTTGAACGTTTGGGGCTGCATTTCTGCAAATGGAGTTGGAGATTTGGTCAGGATTAATGGTGTTCTCAATGCTGAGAAATACAGGCAGATACTTATCCATCATGCAATACCATCAGGGAGGCGTATGATTGGCCCCAAATTTATTCTGCAGCAGGACAACGACCCCAAACATACAGCCAAAGTCATTAAGAACTATCTTCAGCGTAAAGAAGAACAAGAAGTCCTGGAAGTGATGGTATGGCCCCCACAGAGCCCTGATCACAACATCATCGAGTGTGTCTGGGATTACATGAAGAGACAGAAGGATGTGAGGAAGCCTACATCCACAGAAGATCTGTGGTTAGTTCTCCAAGATGTTTGGAACAACCTACCAGCCGAGTTCCTTCAAAAACTGTGTGCAAGTGTACCTAGAAGATTTGATGCTGTTTTGAAGGCAAAGGGTCACACCAAATATTGATTTGATTTAGATTTGTCTTTTGTTCATTCACTGCATTTTGTTGATTGATGAAAATAAATGATTAACACTTCCATTTTTGAAAGCATTCTTTATTTACAGCATTTTTTCACACCTGCCTAAAACTTTTGCACAGTACTATATATATATATATATATATATATATATATATATATATATATATATATATATATATATATATATATATAATATAGGTCTGTAACGTTGTTTCCTATGTCACGGTTCTGTCATGTTCATTCATGTTTGGTTCCTTAGATTAATTATATTCATGTTAAAATGTACATGTGGTTTCAGGACATGTGACATTGCACACATGTGATTGGCTATCCTCTAATGATGTTGATTGACTGCCAATCGAAGTGTTTCATCTTTTGAATACTTCCTTACTTTTTCCTTTCTCAAGCTTAAACTAATTCTTTAATTCTTAGTCCTAAGGTGTACATCTGTTCTCGTGTTACAAATTAATTAAACCGGTTCTGTGGCTCTGTGGTATGTATTTGCCTACTGTTCTCTCCACTGTTAAGTTGTAAACTGATAAACACAAACTAGTACAACACAGGAAGATTGTACAAGAAAGTGTTTGGAATGCATATAATTAAAATCCTGAAAAATTCAGTTCATCCTTGTTTGTTATGAGGTAAATAATTAAAAATTTAAAATAAACAGTCAGTAGTTCAAAAATGTATGATTTCCACTTCAGGATATTACTAAAACTGAACACAAGACCCTGGAATAAATTGTAAGAAGTAGCTTCAAATACAAACCTATACATTGATTTTTCTTGAACCCACTCATTTTAATTCAGATTTACCGGGTCCCAGAGAACATGCGATGTGCCACTCTGCCTAAAATAGAAAATGAGTCTGAACGTGACAGTCAATCGCAGGGCACACCCACAATCATGTAGGGCCAGCTGAGAGTCTTCAGTTATTCTAACCTACTGTATATGTCTTTGCAACATTGAGAGAGAAAACCCAGTGAATATGTGGGAAAATATGCCAAGTGAAAAAACAGTGCAGATAGCGACCTGGCCAGGAGTTTGAGCCAGTCTTTTGTGGGTGCAGGGAAACGGTGATTAACATTTTTTCTATTTAAAGACCCCAATATAGAAGTCTATGCCTCCTTTTCATATTCTGGATATCCAGTTCATGGTCATGGGGACCTGGTGCTTATACCAGCAGCACTAGGCACAGTACAAAAAGAAACCCAGGACAAGACTCCATCTCATCACAATGTCCTCTCACCCACTCACACTAGGCCTATTTAGTGATGCCAGTTAACCTAACAAGCAAGTATTTAGAATGTGAGGAAATAACCAGGGTACATGGAGACTTACACAGATACAGAAAGAACAAGTAAACTCCACACAGGCAGTGCTTGGGCTGGGGTTTGAATATGGAGTTGTGAGGCATTAGCACTAACCATTGTGCTATCGTGCCATCCCAGGTGAAACCTTTTTAACCTTAATAACGGAAAGGGTGGAAAATAGGAAAAGTGGAGGTACCGAAGAATGTCGAGGAAGGTTTGGTTCCACTACAAAATATGCTTATCTTCTGTTTTGTTGTAGAAGAGTTACTGGGCAGAATGTTTTAATAAATATATTTAAGCCAATTGTAGTTGTCTAGGATGATGGGATGAGTTTTTCTCAAGACATGCAGTACCAGGACAGCTTGTTCGTTGGATACACTTGTCCAGTGCTGAGGGGTATGGCATAAAGTAGGAGAGATGAAGAAGTCTCATTTGCATAGTTTTTATAAATTCACATTTGACAATTAGTAGATTACATTAGATCTTTTCATGGAGCAATACTGTACGTCTGTACAGTGATCCCTCGCTATATCGCGCTTCGCCTTTCGCGGCTTCACTCCATCGCGGATTTTATATGTAAGCATATTTAAATATATATCGCGGATTTTTCGCTGCTTCGCGGGTTTCTGCGGACAATAGGTCTTTTAATTTCTGGTACATGCTTCCTCAGTTGGTTTGCCCAGTTGATTTCATACAAGGGACGCTATTGGCAGATGGCTGAGAAGCTACCTGGCTTACTTTCTCTCTCTCTCTCTCTCTCTCTCTCTCTCTCTCTCTCTCTCTCTCTCTCTCTTGCGCTGACATAGGGGGGTGTGAGCAGGGGGGCTGTGTGCAGCTGCTTCCTGAAGGACAGGCTGCATGGAGCTTCGCATACTTAAAAGCTCAAAGGGCACGTATTGATTTTTTTTTTGATTGCTTGCTTTGCACTCCTTTGAAAAGGAAGATATGTTTGCATTCTTTTAATTGTGAGACAGAACTGTCATCTCTGTCTTGTCATGGAGCACAGTTTAAACTTTTGAAAAAGAGACAAATGTTTGTTTGCAGTGTTTGAATAACGTTCCTGTCTCTCTACAACCTCCTGTGTTTCTGCGCAAATCTGTGACCCAAGCATGACATTCTAAAAATAACCATATAAACATATGGTTTCTACTTCGCGGATTTTCCTATTTCGCGGGTGGCTCTGGAACGCAACCCCCGCGATGGAGGAGGGATTACTGTACTTGATGGTTGACCAGATCAAGTTTCACCATTTACGTTTGTACTTCCTTAAACCTTCAGAAAAACCTTTCATAAACTTTTCATTGAGTCATACTGTTTTCACTTATGTGCTAAGCCAACATCTTTTGGTGAATTTCAAGAACTCTCATTACAGCGTTTTGTTCAACAGTTGTGCAATCCAGTAGTAGAGTTGCCATGTTCATTTGACCTTGGCTTCAACTAGATTAATGCCATTGTGCTGTGCTGTGCATGTTCAAACTGCCCATGAGCCATCATGAATGTGCAGTATTGTGTCAGCTTTTTTTGAGGTTACTGCATAGTTTTTAAATTGCCTTTGTTAATTGATTTATGGTCGTAACATATAGTAGAATTCGGGATAAACCAGGAGGAGGGTACAGCGCAGGGTAGGTAAGAACAAGTTTGTTTAGTGACCTGATGGCCTGGTGGAAGGTGATGTCCCTGAAGTGAGAGGAGCATATGCTGAGGCTCCAGTAACACCAAAAGTTAAAACTAAAAATGGTGTGCGCTGGATGGCTGGCTGGCATCAGAGATGATGAATTCAGTTGTGTAGATGGGATGAAGCTATGAAAGGTCAGCCCCAGTGATTTCAGAAACAGTAATAAAGGGATTTTATGTAATCAGGGGTTATAGTTTCAAAAGAATGATTTGGAATCTCAGAGTTATTCTGAGCTTTGGGAAACAAAGGATTAAATTAAAACTGAGGCAGTAATCATGATTTAGAGATTTTTTTTTCCTCCCAGAAGAAACTTCACTTTTCCAGTAATGTGACACTGATTTTTTTTCTATTTTTCCCCTCATTAAAGGCATGCAATAAAAAAGTCCATTTTAGCACAGCAGGGGTTGGCGTGTTCTTGAGGTGGGCCACTACCTTATGTTCCCAATCACTCTACTTGTGTCTCCCTTTATGTCCCCTGGCATATCTCCCTTCACATTAGCAGGATGGGAAAGTCTGGAATCCCCTTTCGATTTTAAATGTGCCTGCTGTTTGTTTAGCTAGCAAAAAAATAAAACACAAACTAAAACAATAATTCTCTGATCATAACCATCTGGTGTGCAGAAGCTGCCTGTGGGAAATGGTCCTTGCAGTACAAGTTATGATTTAGTTGCCTGGGTAATAGTTCCCTCCTTCATCACCTTTAAAGAGAAATATTTTGCCCACCCTCTTTTCTCTTTTTCCAGGCATGTGGTGGGGGTTTTGCTTTTGAATATTCAATTAGGGGGGGTAATGACTTTCTCTTCAGTAACTGGGCGTCCTTCCCAAAACTGTGCGCTTCCAACTCTGTCTGAAGGGTTTACCAGCTTTACTTTTCAATAAATCCTCTCTCTACTTTTATTTTCACTTTTATACATTCAGTTGCTCTCTGCTGTTAGTTTATTACATTGGACACTATAGTATTTGGCAAGCTATAGATGAAATAAATAATTGTTTATTTACACTCATGCCTATACTTACTTATCCATATACTGTACGTATACAGTGCCTCCAGAAGGCATTCAGACCCCTTCACTTTTTTACATTTGGTTGCAGCCTTGTGCTAAAATCATTTAAATTCATTTTTCCCCACATCAAGAAATACTTAATACCCCATGGCGATAAAGTGAAAACAGGATTTTAGAAATTTTTACAATTTTTTTTTAAACAAAGAACTAAAATATCTCATTGACAAAGGCATTCAGACCCTTTTCCCAGTAATTTGTTGAAGCTCTTTTGGCAGAAATTCCAGCCTGGAGTCTTCTTAGGTATGATGAAACAAGTTTTACATACCTGGATCTGGAGAATTTCTGGCATACCTCTCTGCAGATCATCTCAAGCTCCATCAGGTTCAGATCTCCCCAGAGATGTTCAGCTGGGCTTAAGTTTGGGCTCTGATTGGGCAACTCATACATTCCCAAAGTCATCCCTATGCAATCCATGTGTTGTCTTTGCTTTGTGCTTACAGTCATTGTCCAGCTGATAGGTGAACTTTTGACCCAGTCTAAGGTTCAGAGCAACCTGCAGCAGGTTTCCATTAAGGATATCTCTGCACTTTGCTCCATTCAGCTTTCCCTCAACTCTGACTAGCATCCCAGTCCCTGCTGCTGAAGGCAACCCCACAGCATGATTCTGCCAATACCATGCTTCACTGTTGGAGTGGTATTGCACAGGTGATGAGCAGTGCCTAGTTTCCAGCAGACATTAAGCTCATCTTGGTTTCATCAGACCAGAGAATCTTATTTCACACAGTCTGAGGTGCCTTTTTGCAAACTCCAACTAGCCTTCCATACATCTTTTGCTGAGGAGAGGCTTCTGTGTAGCCACTCTGTCATAAAGCCTGGATCACTGGAGTGTTGAAGTGATGGTTGTCTTTCAGGAAGTTTCTCCATTCTCCACACAGGTTCTTTGAAGCTCAGTAAAAGTGACTGTTGGATTCTTGGTCACCTTTCTTACCAAGGCCTGACTCCCTGACTGCACAGTTTAGCTGGGTAGCCATATCTAGGAAGAGTCGTGGGTGTTCCAGATTTCTTCCATTTAACGATTATGTAGGCCACTGAAAGACTTTTAAGCTGCAAGCATTTTTTGTAATCTTCCACAGATCTGTGTCTTAAGCACAATTCTGTCTCTAAGCTCTTCAGAAAATTCTTTTGACCTCATGGTTTGGTTTTTGCTCTGATACACATTATTAACTATGGGACTTTCTATAGACAGGTATGCACCTTTCCAAATCTTGTGCAATCAATTGAATTGACCACATGTGGACTTCAAACATTTGTAAAATAAATCTCCGTGATGATCAATAGAGTGAGATGTGCCTGGGACAATTTTAAGTGTCATTGTATAGGGTCTGAGTACTTGTGTCAATGTGATATTTGAGGGTTTTTTTTATTTTTAATATTTTTGCAAAGATTTCTAAAATCTTGTTTTTGCTTTGTCATTCTGGGATATCGAGTATTGTTTGATGAGAGAAAAAACTAAATGAAATGATTTTAGTATCGTGCTGCAACATAACAAAATATGAACAATGTGAAGGACTCGACTTTATGTATATCTATTATGTGCATCTGCTCACTCTCTATATTTATAAATAATATAAAAATAAGTCCTCAATTTTGATGGCATGTATGCCCCTTAAAATATTATATTATAAACCAAATGTACTAATCTATTACACCAGAGATTTTTCAGACACATTTTAAGGTAATGAAGTTATATGCAGTATTCATTATGTGTGAGAGTAGTGACGTGTTGCTCGATGAGCAGCACTTAGAAGTTTGAATTGCACTATGCTTGGTACAAATGATGATAATAACCCCATAGACCTATAATAATAAGTGTGTATAAGTAATATTCTTCTGCCTTAAATAAGTACCAGATATTAGCATGACAGCCTAATATATAGCAACACATATGCAGTGTTTATAATAGATTAGGGGCAGCACGGTGGTGCAGTAGTAGCACTGCTACCTCGCAGTAAGGAGACCTGGGTTCAGTTCCCGGGTCCTCCCAGTGTGGAGTTTGCATGTTCTCCCCGTGTCTGCGTGGGTTTCCTCCGGGTGCTCGATTTCCTCCTACAGTCCAAAGACATGCAGGTTAGGTGCATTGGTGATCCTAAATTGTCCCTAGTGTGTGCTTGGTGTGTGGGTGTGGGTGTGTCCTGTGGTGGGTTGGCACCCTGCCCGGGATTGGTTCCTGCCTTGTGCCCTGTGTTGGCTGGGATTGGCTCCAGGAGACCCCCGTGACCCTGTGTTTGGATTCAGTGGGTTGGAAAATGGATGGATGGATGGATGGATAATAGATTAGCAAACTGCCTACATTTGGAGCAGCACACTAGTGCCAAACACCATCATTAGACTGGTGTGAATTCTGGAATGGTTATTAGCTGCACAGAGTTAGCATTTTCAGCTGGTGTCAGGTACTGCCGATTTCTTCCCACATATCAAAAATGTGCGTGGTGGGTTGATTTGATAAGAAAACTTTTGTCCTTGTGGACTGGGGGACACTTCAGAGCATTCCCTGAAAATGAATACAACCCAAGGGATTTATTAAGGGCAATGTTAAACATGAGAGGGTGAACCCAAAACATAAAAAGTAAAACAATAAATGAATGGCGCCCCTTTAGGGCCTGCCTTCAAATGCATTACTATTCCAAGGGGTGGACAGACCAGTACCAAGAGTCCTCTGCTCTCTGCACTCTTGTCTCTTGCGTACCTTGCCAAAATGCCCTCTTCTCAGTTCTTAGCACTGTATTGTATGGGTAGGCCCTGAAGATAACCTAACAAAGCACTATGCAAAAGAACTGAGGTTGCACCCTCGGAGCTCCAGCTATCAGCCCTGCACCTTCATACCATAAATAGAGCCAGAGACTCTTTTGAAGTTGTTATGGTGCTGCAGTGGTAGTGCTGCTGCCTTGCAACATGGATATTGGTGCTATCTGCATAGAGTTTGCATTTTCTCCACGTTTGTGTGGTTTTCCTCCAGATTCTCCAATTTCCTCCCACAGTCCAAACCCATGCAGGTTAGGTGGACTGGCAATGCTAACGTAACGATATGTGTGTTCACCCTGCAAAGAGCTGCTGCCCTGTCCAGGAATTGTTCCTGCCTTTACCCAATGCTTACAGGGGTAGGCCCCATCTTCTCTATGACTCTGCTTTGGATAATTTGGATAAGGTGGTTTGGAAAACTAATAGACAGGTAATAGTCTAGAAAGATTATTCACTCCAGGGACTAAGAGATCTCCAAATTTTACCACAGTGAGACTCTACTCTGCCTCCTAGAATTTTGGGGACCTTCTTAAGAAGCATTCCTTCCTGTCACTGGTTGCTTAAATTCAAGGATTGTACAGGCCTGGACCGGTCCCTAAGTGTCCACTTTTGGCTAAACACAGGGTCACTAGGGCCTTACTGTTACATGTTGTATGGATGAGTGTGGATGAATACATTAATGTGCCCCACAATGGACTGGCATCTCATCTTGGTTTTTGCCTTGCAAGTGATGCTTTCATCACTCTGAATTGCATTAAGTGGTTTAAGAAGATGGATGGATGGATAAAAAGACTTACATGTATTACTTCTGTCTGTTTCTATTTGTAAGCAGAGGATTCTACATCTTTGTTTGTCTGAATCATTTATTGATCAGATCATTTGGTTGTCTCATTGTACAGTTGTGATTGCAGTGATAGGGTGACTGATTCAGATACATAACTTCGTTTGTTTCGGATTCCTACGATTTTTAGTATTGTTAGGAAAAAAAAAAGTGTTTCCAGTTTTAAGTCTTGACTGTACATTCCCTTAATTTCCTGTATGTCTTAACTGAAAGAATTCTGTTGCTTCATCTATATTGATGGCTTTGAAATCTTTGAAGAACTGGATTATGCCTCCACGTTGCTTTCTCTGTTCAAGACCACAGAAGTTTAATTCCAGATTTAAATCCAGATCTGGGTCACTGGAGCAGGAGCCTTTCTGAGCAGTACTGACCACAAGGCAGGAAACAGCCCTAAGAAGGAGGTCAGTATAATGAGAAAAAAATCTTGAAATAGGAGTTTTTGGTTTTATTTAACAAAAAATCTGCCAATGGCATAAACAAAATTTATTTGACAAAGTTTCTTGAAGCTAAATAATTTTAAATATAAATTTCTTCATCCATCTATCCTCTTCCGCTTATCCGAGATTGGGTCGCGGGGGCAGCAGCTTGAGCAGAGATGCCCAGACTTCCCTCTCCCCGGCCACTTCTTCTAGCTCTTCCGGGGGAATCCCAAGGCGTTCCCAGGCCAGCCGAGAGACATAGACCCTCTAGCGTGTCCTGGGTCTTCCCCTGGGCCTCCTCCCAGTTAGACGTGCCCGGAACACTTCACCAGGGAGGCGTCCAGGAGGCATCCTGATCAGATGCCCGAGCCACCTCATCTGACTCCTCTCAATGTGGAGGAGCAGCGGATCTACTCTGAGCCCCTCCCGGATGACTGAGCTTCTCACCCTGTCTTTAAGGGAGAGCCCAGACACCCTGCGGAGAAAACTCATTTCAGCCGCTTGTATTCGCGATCTCGTTCTTTCAGTCACTACCCATAGCTCATGACCATAGGTGAGGGTAGGAACATAGATCAACTGGTAAATTGAGAGCTTCGCCTTGCAGCTCAGCTCCTTTTTCACCACGACAGACCGATGCAGAGCCTGCATTACTGCGGATGCCACACCGATCCGCCTGTCGATCTCATGCTCCATTCTTCCCTCACTCGTGAACAAGACCCCGAGATACTTGAACTCCTCCACTTGGGGCAGGATCTCGCCACCAACCCTGAGAGGGCACTCCACCCTTTTCCGGCTAAGGACCATGGTCTCGGATTTGGAGGTGTTGATTCCCATTCCAGCCACTTCACACTCAGCTGCGAACCGATCCAGAGAGAGCTGAAGATCACGGCCTGATGAAGCAAACAGGACAACATCATCTGCAAAAAGCCAGAGTCCACCAAACCAGACCCCCTCAACACCCTGGCTGCGCCTAGAAATTCTGTCCATAAAAGTTATGAACAAGAACTGGTGACAAAGGGCAGCGCTGGCGGAGTCCAACTCTCACTGGAAACGGGTTCGACTTACTGCCGGCAATGCAGACCAAGCTCTGGCACCGATCGTACAGGGACCGAACGGCCCCTATCAGGGTGTCTGGTACCCCATACTCTCAGAGTACCCCCCACAGGATTCCCCGAGGGACACGGTTGAATGCCTTTTCCAAGTCCACAAAACACATGTAGACTGGTTGGTCAAACTCCCATGCACCCTCCAGGACCCTGCTAAGGGTGTAGAGCTGGTCCACTGTTCCGCAACCAGGACGAAAACCACACTGTTCCTCCTGAATCTGAGGCTCGACTATCCGACGGACCCTCCTCTCCAGAACCCCTGAATAGACTTTTCCAGGGAGGCTGAGGAGTGTGATCCCTCTGTAGTTGGAACACACCCTCCGGTCCCACTTCTTAAAGAGGGGGACCACCACCCTGGTCTGCCAATCCAGAGGCACTGTCCCTGATGTCCATGCGATGTTGCAGAGACGTGTCAACCCAGACAGCCCTACAACATCCAGGGCCTTGAGGAACTCCGGGTGTATCTCATCCACCCCCCGGGGCCCTGCCACCAAGGAGTTTTTTGACCACCTCGGTGACCTCAGTCCCAGAGATGGGGGAGCCCACCTCTGAGTCCCCAGGCTCTGCTTCCTCATTGGAAGGCATGTTAGTGGGATTGAGGAGGTCTTCGAAGTACTCCCCCCACCGATGCACAACGTCCCGAGTCGAGGTCGGCAGTGCACCATCCCCACCATATACAGTGTTGACACTGCACCGCTTCCCCCTCCTGAGACGCCGGACAGTGGACCAGAATCTCCTCGAAGCCATCCGAAAGTCGTTCTCCATAGCCTCCCCAAACTCCTCCCACGCCCGAGTTTTTGCCTCAGCAACCACCAAAGCCGCATTCTGCTTGGCCTGCCAGTACCTATCAGCTGCCTCCAGAGTCCCACAGGACAAAAGGGTCCTGTAGGACTCCTTCTTCAGCTTGACGGCATCCCTCACCGCCAGTGTCCACCAACGGGTTCGGGGATTGCCGCCACGACAGGCACCGACCACCTTACGGCCACAGCTCCGGTCAGCCGCCTCAACAATAGAGGCACGGAACATGGCCCATTCGGACTCAATGTCCCCCACCTCCCTTGGGATGTGGTCGAAGTTCTGCCGGAGGTGGGAGTTGAAGCTACTTCTGACACGGGGTTCCCAGTAGACCCTCACAACACTTCATTTTCATTTTCATTTATAAATTTCTTCATAAATAAACAAATCCTCCAATAAGGAAAACAACAGTTAATGGCTTGATATTAAAAAAATCACTTGCTTAGATTTCAGTTTTTGCAATATACACTCACTTTAGAGTTGCCACTTAACTACAAATGCAGACAAAAAAGTGTGCAAATTCCACGTACACACACAGTGCACTGAGTAGGACTCAAACCCACAGCTGCTCGAGTTTGCATGTTCTGCCTGTGTTTGAACTGGTTTCCTCTGAGCACTCTGTTTTTCTTCTCATATCACTAATTGGTGACTCTAAATTGGCTCTGTGTGAGTGAATGTAGGTGTGTGTCTTGAAATGGACTGGCGCCCAGGATTGTTTCCTGCTTAGTGCCCAGTGCTGCCAGAATAACCTCAGCCTCCGCCCTGAATTGGAATAAGTAGTTTGAGAATATGTACATACAAATATTATACATATGTAGTTGATTAATATTTTTGTTTTTTTAAAATATAATATAGTGGACTGCAGGGAGCATGTCACACCCCAAACCCCAGACATGACTAGCCAGGCCATAGGGTTCTAGTCCAAAGAGACTCTTCTATTAGGGCACTGTACCTTTTAACACAGGTCAGAAATACTTACAAGATACTGTCAGACACTCATAAGAATAGAAGTATACTCTGTTTGTTCTCCTTCTCTTCTCCAGGCAAGCATTGCCCTCCTCCACTTCAGACTTTGACTTGGCCAGAGGGGCTTCATTTCCAGCTAGACCCAGGACTACTTTCAGTACATGAGTGTTGTGGCCAGAAAGCATTTTTGGGTCAGGTGGAACCTCCACATGACAGACGAGACTCCTCCAGTGGCACTCAATGACAACAACAAGGCTGCCTGTCAGAACTGCAACATCCATGCAGACCTGTGGTTGTCTAAATTGATGTTGCACTAGAGGGATTATGCCACCCAGCATACTGGGGAAGCTCATCACCCATAGACAGTCCTTCATTTATATTGTCCTGCTAACTGGAAAAGGAAATACCACCCATCCATCCACATCATCTGTTACTGTAGATATAAAAGTATATACAGACGCACCCACTGGATTGTGCATGAAAGAGTCTCACTACCACATACACAGAAGTACTAAAATGAAATAAAATACACTATACTCTAGTATAGGACAGTAGTTGGAACATTTTGTGTGGCATGTTATCAACCATAAGAGCTTTAAACCCAGTCAGGACAAAATATATTGTTCAGGCTCAGTTGTCAGCTTTTGCCTATGAAAAGTCTTATGACTTCAGGTGCTTCACAGGTTCTGGGATATTTCTGGAGGATGTCCATAGTTGATCAGGCAGTTAGGCACATCTGCTAGAGATGAACAGAGATGACTGAGTCCTACATAATAAATCCTGATTGTCATCATCACATTATAAACATAGTAAACAATGAAAGAACAGGTTTTTGTTTTGAATGTGTACTGTCATGCACCACCAATATTGTCCAGCTTTATAGATACCTTTAGCAAAGAGGTTCTTGAATACTCTGCTCATTTTATGTTCCTCCTGCCCGGGTATGTACTTCCTGTCATTGTTTTGCTTTGCTTGGCTGCCCTTAAATGACCGAAGTTTGGTTGAATTTTCAATCCCGCCTGTGATTAATTCCAGCCTGTTAAGGTCTAAACGCTGAAAAAGGCCGATGCTAGTGATTATCAGATTACTGAGACATCTGACAAGAGGCTTAGACAATCGTAACAGATCTAGTATCAGGGAAGCAGAGTTAGTTCAAAGGCATTTCAAGTCTGATGTGGCACAGCATGTGAAAAATATTATGGCAGAACCTTTTTCATTATTTAGCAGAATCTTAAACCTAAAAATGCTTTGGCATTCGGTATGAAGAGCAAACACTATCCTTGTGTTAAAGCTAACATGTATGGTCATTTTGAACGTTTTATTTAAAAAAACATGCTGTAAATCAATTTATGTTCTTATAGGTGACACTCTTGTAGAAATGAAATTCCTCCATTAATAATCAATGAAAGAAAAGCTACATTAAAATGGAAATGTGAGTGAATTACTGCACCTAGGAAATTTCATGATAATATCAACAATACTCCCCCATTCCTAAGCCTTGTATGTTTGGTTAACTGTCATCTGGCATTCTAGAGGTGAGTGTGGATGTCCACATTACTGTGTCCTACAGACAATGCTTCTGGAAGAGACGCTGCATGCCAGTGACCTGGATATGAATAAGTGGTCTAGAATATATATATATATATATATATATATATACATACAGTGGAACCTCGGTTTGTGAGCATAATTCGTTCCGGAAACGTGCTCGCAGTCCAAAGCACTCGTATATCAAAGTGAATTTCCCCATAAGAAATAATGGAAACTCAGATGATTTGTTCCACAACCCAAAACTATTCATATAAAAATGATTAATACAAAATATAAAGTAAAAATACATAAAACAAATTAACCTGCACTTTAACTTTGAAAAGAATCATGGCTGGTGTGAGTGAGTTTCTAAACTCTTGTGGGATTCCATCCAACGGGACGACACGCGGAAGAGCGTCCCAAAGCAATCGCAGTCTCCCAGCGCTGTAGCAATTTGCCATAAAAACGAATCCGAAAAGATCGCTGACATGCTATAAGCGCCTGTCGTCGATGGGTGATACAAGGAACAAGGAACATTATAAATGCGCAGGGCCCTGCCTGACTGACTGCTGTGTCTGGGTATAAGAGAGCGGCAGATCCCGCTACTATAAATAACCGCGCTGTTGCTGGTTCAAGCTGAATAAAGCTGGTGTTGCTAAAGTACTGAGACTCGGCTTCGTGTTTTAGGGTGCAAGACGGGGACTCGCTCGTCACAGCACACACACACACGAGCGCACGCGTGCACACACACATACGCACACACGCGAGTGAGCGAGCACACACACACACACACACACACACATGCGCGTGCACACACAGTCACAATCATTGTAAACAGTATACGCTCGTACGGATGTTGACTATATGAGTGAGGCACAATGACTCAGACAGAGAATAGGAGAAATTGCCCACAATCCCGCAGCAAGAGAGAGAGAAGAACCATCAGCTCAGTTGTGATCACATGATGCTCAGCAGACAAAGCGTATACATACTACTCGTACTGCAAGACCTCGCTTGTTTATCAAGTCAAAATTTATTAAAAATTTTTGCTCGTCTTGCAAAACACTCGTAAACCAAGTTACTCGCAAACCGAGGTTCCACTGTGTATATAATGTATATATTCCTCCCTCTCTGTTAATTAGTATTGCCTAATTTTATTTCATATATATTTTGTCTTTTTTTCTTTCTTCATCCTGTAAAGCACTTTGAGCTACATCATTTGTATGAAAATGTACTATATAAATAAATGATGATGTTGTTGCTGTTGCATATTTCATATACATGTTCTGGACCAACTTTTGCATAGGACAATATGGACAAGACAGATTATTTTGGAACCCAAAATTATGACCATGGAAGTCCCAGTGTGTTTTTTTTGTATGCTACAATTTGCACACTAGTCCCACCCGGTCGCACAGTGCAAGTAAAGTATCTAATTAGGCTGAAGTTAAACTATCAAACAAAATATCTGGTAGTTGAGTCATGGCAACTGGACTTCTTTCTTGTTAGGTGGAAACTTCACCTGAATGACTGAGAGTCTTCACAGATATCAAACAAAATGTTCAGAGCCTAACATTACTTACCCGAGCAAGGCCGCATGCTGCTTCTATCTACTGTAATGTTAAAATTAGTATTGTGCACTTTTGCAAGGGGGTGCCAGGCAAAGCTCGATCAAGATTGGAAGTGCAGCACAACACAAAAGAGAATCGAAGCATTGTTGTTAAACTTCAGCTTTGTCAACTTTTCCACATAATTTAAGCAATATGAAGTGCCCACCTTGAACTAAGAGGACAAGTCAGACATGACTTGACCAGAATGGAGTTGCCACAATTCTGGAATCCAGTCAGACCCAAAAAGAACAAATTGTCAACTCACGAGAGCAAAGACATTGCTAGAGAGGTAATGTGTATGGTGGATGGGACAGGCAGCAACAACAACAACAGGGTCACCATTTCAAAGAAGCACATAAACTTTTGCATTGATTCCGTAACCTGTTTTATGAATAGACCCCTGGAGAGTGCCCAGATACTTTGGCTAGTATCCTATAAACTAATTTTTGTAACATTCTTTAGTGCAGAGATATGCATAGTTTTACATCTTAAATATGGAATTCTCCTCTAAAATTGTCCACCAGGGCTTCATGGTAAAGCTGTGGTTACTGATGTTGTCTCACAGCTACATCTACCTAAGTTTGATTTGCATCATTGCCTTTGTGACATTTATGTGTCCTCCATGTATTTCTCTCTATTTCTTCTCACTTTCCCACTTCTTATATGTAAGATTAACTGCCTGATCTATGTGAGTGAGTGTGCCCTGCATGCTTTGTCTCAGAGAATACTAAATTATCTGTGGCTTACTTCAACCATTTAATGGGGGAATAAAATTAACCTAACATTTTACTTTAGGATCTTGAAAGCTGTCCTGGCAGCACTGTGCACAAGGCAGAAATCAGACCTTCACAGGGCCCGCTCCTATACACACACGGGCACACTGGGCCAGTTTAGAGCTGCCAGTTAACCATACACAGAATTGGAGAGAAAAACCCACACAGACATGGGGAGAACATGCAGACTACACACACCTGACCGACCTCAGGATTTGAACTTAAAGACAATAAATCCATGGGGCAGCAGTGGTAACCACTTGGGGGGAGTGCTTAGAGAGAAAATAAATGACTTTTCTTAATAAGATGATATGAATTGCACTAATAACATGTACATAAACAGAACATAATATAGTAAAGACAGGGCATAAAGATCAATGGAAATAAATTAAAGCATTACTGCTAGATCAGTCTTTTTATGTCCTTTTTTGTTTAGAATTTTTCAGCTAGATTTGATTATCCTAAACAGTGGCATATGAATCCCTCTTACATTCTTTCATTTGTCTGTTCAAATGTTTTATATACTGCATAAAAATGAACAGATGGAAATGCTTTTCCCATTAGTCACCGATGAAATATAAAATGGAAAGAAACCAAAATTGCTGTTTTGTTTTTGGCTGTTTAGTAGTAAGGATGATGTTACTTATCATGGTTTCCCTTGGTGGATCTGAAAACATGTCGACTTTCTCCTGTTCCAGGAAGAACACCAACGTATAGCAATGCACATTCAACCGCTGTGCTTTAAAATTAGCCTCTGACATCATTTGTACACAGAAAAGCATATGATTTCACGTGCTTCAGTAAAGGCTTCAAGAACCTGCTTACCTTAGGAATTTAATGATAAAAGGTTTCTTAATGCAGTTTTCATTCCAAACCAATTTCTTAATTAGTATCCAGTTACTACTGTTAATGGAACATTCTTCTTTTGCTTTAATCTTAATTGACCTGTGTTTTGGGATTCAGAGCCCTTAATTGTTTCCTTTATTCTTGATACATTTATGAGATTTAAAGTGAGCCAATAAATGACTAGCTAACTCAGAGGTATCAAACCTTGTTTCCTGGAGGACCACCATTTTTGCTGCAAACAATTTCTTAAAATTCCTTTTCGCTGTTAATGAAACATTATTTCATTATTTGGCTTGATAGTGCTCTTTTTTTTTGCCCCACCTGGCATTTCCAAAACTGTTTTTTTTTTTCTTTCTGAAAGCAGCATCAATATGTTTTGTGGCCCAGAACAGTAGACCACCACTTTTTTCTTTACAAATATTTCCGTGAAGCAGATATTTTATGATGGACACAAAGTCAATGAAGTTAGCTGGTTACTGCTTTACATCTTATTATTGTCTGGCTGTTCGAAGCACTTAAAATTTCAGAATCTTAAAAAGTAAGTCCGTGAGAATTAACGCAAAACCATTTGTTTTTGTTAGAAGTAGTAAATGGTTATTAATAAAATGGCTATAAAGAGGTTCTGAGTTTGACACCTGCACAAGGAACCAGAAGAAATATTAGGCGCATGTTAGAAATCAACATCCTTCCTTTTTCTTTTTCTTTCTTTTTTTTTTTTTTTAAAGAATCGCTCTTGTTGTTGGCTCTCCTCTCTTTCTCTTGGGTGGGGGCTGATGTTAGGTTTATTAAGTTTGACTTGATTATATGTAATGTTACTTTTTTTTGTTAAAGTAAGTCTTGATTGTATGTAAAGTTAATTTCTTTAAATCTGAAAAAAAACAAAACATCAAGTCCATCATGATGCATTGCCCATCCTTACTCACATAGAGCTGTCGGGAATTTCCCTTTAAATAACAACGAGATCACCACTGCAGTAGTTCCAAAGGACATCCTTTATTGCAGCAATTAACTATGACAAATGCTGACCTAATATTGGGGGAGCTTGGTTACATAGAAAGAGGTGATTTCATAACACATTCGTAATATATTTGTATAATATCTATTCACACCAGGAACTACTTTATATGGATAGGATAGACCCTGAAATAGTTAAATGCTTAAGCAAGACAACTAAAGAAATGATCTCACCATTGCCATCTTGGATACAGTTATTAAAGGACATCTTATAAGAAAACTTCCCTTACGGGGCTATCTTTAGAATTCAGCAATGAAACCCAAGTTGGTCCTTGTTGGGAAGAGGAAGAATACCGAACCTGGAAAAAACTCACATAGACAACAGAGAACACATAAGCTACATAAAAACAGTTAGAGGAACAAAAAGTAGACTTGCATCCATACTGCAATACTCACTACTGTGGAACTCTGCCACCCACTCTTGGAAGCATCCATCCATCTTCTAAACCGGCTTCATCCTGAGCAGGGTTGCAGAGAAGCTGGAGCCTATCCCAGCAAGCTTAGAGCACAAGGCAGAAATAATCCCTAGGCAGGCTGCCAGTCCATTGCAGACACATGAACACACTAAATCCAATTTAGCATTGCCAGTCCTCCTACATTTTCAAACCTACTTATTGCTGTTCATGGGACATTTTTGTGTACAGATTACTTTGTGGCGATATGGGGCCTGTTATGCCTTGCACAGAGAAAGACATCAAAAAGAGGTGACTAGGAGAGGAACTTTATTTTTTTTAACATATTATTGAATTTATTAAAAGCAAGTAACATTCCATACAAGCAAGTCAAACTTGACAAAACTAGGTTCAAATCAAATCAACATCCACCCTTGAGAAAGAGAGCTAGGCCAACAGATAAAGAGTCTGGAAATAAATTTAAAAATGGAAGCAAATCCTTTCCCCCAAATTAAATGCTTATTCTAAAATGTTATCGATCCTGCCAGGCTTTAAAAAAGTTTTGAACAGATCCTTCTAAGAGAGAATTTGCTTTTTTCCAATTTCAAACGGTATATAACATCAGTTACCCACTGACTTAAAAAAGCTGAGTTAGGATTCTTTCACTTGAGCAAGATAAGTCTAAGTGCCAATAGTGGAGTAAAGGCAGTTACAGTTTGTTTGTTCTTCTACACCAAACACAGCTGTTAATGGATTAGGAGGGATTATAACCCAGTGAGGCTGGAGCTCGATTGCAACATTCTCAGGTTGGATCTTGCCCTGGAAACATTTTGGACAATTTTAAATGAGACATACTGTATGTGCTCGATTAAAAGATTTTAAGTTGAATAATTGCATGCTTTGCGTATATGGAGCTCGAGTGAATTCTGTGAATGGCAGCCTTCCACTCCTTTTCTGAGATATTGAGTGAGAGATCCTTTTCCCACGGTACTCTGGGATCTTTGAAAGGGAGGGACTTTGAAATATTTGTATATATTACAGAGATGTTATCTGAGTCCTCAAGACTAATCAATTTTTCTTCCAGAATAGAAGTAGGTGGGAGGTGAGGAAAATTGGGCAGATTTTGTTTAGCAAACGTTCTAATTTGGAGGTAGTGAAAGAAATGTTTTGATGGAAAGTTAAATTTAGAGTGTAATTTTTCGTAGGATGCAAAGATGTTGTCTATTTACAGATCTCTAATAGATTTAATCCTGTACATTTTCCAAACATTAAAAACTGTGTTTGTTTCAGAAGGTGCAAAAAGGTGGTTCTCGTGCAGAGTTGCCACAGATAAAAGCTTTACCATCTTGCAGTACTTCCTACGTTGGTTCCATATTCTGAGTGAATGAAGCACAATTGGGTTGTTAGTAAATTGGCAATAACTTGTATTTACTGGGGTACAATGCAAAAGAAGTACTGCTAGATTTTATTTCTAGTTTGGACCAAGCCTGTGTCTGTTCATTTGTTTGTGTCAATGTCCAGGTTTTTATAGTTGTATATTTGCCGCCCAGTAATAAAATTGAAAGTTAGGTAGAGCCATGCCATCTTCTGCCTTAGGTCTTTGGATGCGTAGATGTTTTGAATTCCAAATAAATGAGGTTACGGAGAGGAACTTTTCAGTCCTATCAGTCGTCAAAGCTAAACTGCAACCCAAAAATCATAGTCTTAATTTCAGAAGCAAGCGTCTGGAAACTTGGACGCCTAAAGAAAGCTAAATAACTTGGGCACAGGGGTTTTTCTTGGTACAGTGGAACCTCGGGTCACGTACAAAGAATCCAGAACGGATTAATTGTATTTTCATTCAATCCTATGGGGGAAATTACTTCAGGTCATGACCAAATCGGGTTGCAACCAGAGTTTTGGAACAAATTGCAGTCGTGACCCGAGGTTCCACTGTATATCCACAATCTCAGAGGCTGATGAATCTGAAGTGCTGATTTTTGTAGTGTTGCTCTGGTGACATTAAACGTGTGACTTCTGGGGTCGTCCTCCTTAGAAAACAATGTCACATCAAGACAACAGCGATTCAAAATGCGGACGCCACAGAAAAGATACAATTAACTGATAAGAATTTCAAAGTGGAAAATAAATGTAAAAATTCAAAAACTTAATGGGAAGCAACGTTTAGGAAAGGAACTCGGAACAAATGTCCACAAATGCAACCTTGGTACAAGACCCTGGATTCTGTGAAATACTAACTCCTGTGTGCAGCAACTTACTACAGTAACACAAAAAAAAAGCACAGTGGGTGGCTTTAAAAAAATGTTAAGCTTAAGTGTAAATGATAAATGTTGGAAAAATTATACAATAGCTAAACTGTTGACAATGAAATTACAAGGACACAAATTTGAAGGGTACCTCAACGTCCTGTTGTGAGCCTGAGCATGTCCCATAGTTAAACATTAAGTGTACAAAATGTTGAACAGAACTGCTGTTTGTTAAATTGAGTGTTCATCAGATATACTGGGGCTGTAATGATTTGCTGGAAAGACGTTGTGTCAAACTTAAAGACAGTTTGGCTCTTCCTGTGTTTTCAGCAGATGCCACCGATGTCTTAACAATTATAAATGACCCAATGTGCCGAGGAATTAATGAATGAATGAATGTTTGAACTCGTGAACTTTTCCACTTACAGAAAGTGATCAACATTTTGCAGACAAGTACAGGTTTGGACTTGAATACTGATGCCTATGCTATTCTCAAGGGGAGGTGTCTCGTACACGCACAAAACATCATTTTCTGTTTATTTTTCTTTTTTCCTCAAATCACTTTTCTTTGTGTGCGATCATAAAGGAATACACAATGTTAAATGTCTCTCGGGAGCCTGGAAGGAGAGATGGTGTATTATATAAAATAACATCTTAATGCTGTATTTGTTTTTATTTCTAAGCAGGAAGGAAGTATTTTAACAGTTATGCTTTACATTTATTTTTGTTTTAAAAATTTCATTAGAAAATATCTATCTGAATAAGTGCTTAATAGTAAACGTTAAATAAATATAATTCAGTTTTACATCGGGTATAAGAATACATATTTTTAGACACTTTCAGCTTTAACTTTTTATATGTAGTAACTAATATAAAATCAACTTGATATTTGCAAATATCTGAAAAGCTGAGAATTCTGGTATAAATAAATAAACAAATAAATAAATAGTGTGACCTCATTGGAGTGGCTATTCCTTAAGCTCCACAATCCGCGACACTGTATCACTAAATCGTATTATGTGATATCATCTACTGTTGAATCCTGCTCTGTACTTGTAATATTTCTATTGCACTATTATATTGTATTGAGGATTACTTGTGTTCTGTTCTGTGTATTTTATTGTATTGACTCCCTTTTTTTGACACCTACTGCATGCCCAACCTACCTGAAAAGGAGTCTCTCTTTCAACTGCCCTTCCCAAAGTTTCTTCCATTTTTTCCCTACAAGGGTGGTTTTTTTTGGGAGTTTTTCCTTGTCTTCTTAGAGAGTCAAGGCTGGGGAGCTGTCAAAAGGCAGGGCCTGTTAAAGCTCACTACAGCACTTTTTGTGTAATTTTTGGACTATACAAAAATAAATTGTATTGTATTGTGCTTGCACTAAATAACTCTCCCTTTTGTTACCGTCTTTGATGCTGTTGCCAGTTTCAGCTTTTGCCGAAACTCAGTTCTCAATGAGCTCCTGGATGGTGCCTGTCTTTGAAACCACCTCAATCTTCTGAACCAGTCCTATAATCAGTAACAACCTCTGGAAGTCTTGAGGCCTAATATGTCCAGCTTTTTATGGTGACCCCAGGTTTTTCTGCATCGCTGACTCAAATGCCTATTGTTCCCAACCTTACCTGTCAAAAGTAACAGGGCACAGGGCACTGTATCTATGCTGTGGTATAACACCTAGTCAGAAGGCTGACACCCCTGATGTCTGCTGGACTTCCTGCTCTCTAGGGTGCTATGGATTCACTGCAGGCTTCCATTGAGGCCATAATTTCTCTCTTCTGTGCTTAAGTCTACAGGGCTTTGCTTTGCCATTGCTATGGGTCCTTCACATAACATATGGGCCATAAAAGTTAAGCCTTCCTGCTCCTTCCATCACTGGTACTGCCATCCCTCTGAGGCATACTGTAGTAGCATATGCACAATGTGAAAAAAGCATCTCATGTGCAAAGATAGATCTATAGATGCGATTTTATTGAAGACGCTGGGATAGTTTTGACGAAAGGTGAAAATGTAGACTAATGTCCCCGTTTTTAGATGAAAACATAGTTGTGTGGACAAGGCCTTAGTCTCAAATAATCCTAAATTTTTCTTGTATTCTAAATATATTTTGGTACAGTACATTGACCACATTCAGATTCTGCCCAAAAAAAGCATAATAACACAAGAGAAGTCACAGGATTGTAAATTCACCAAAGAGTTTAGGGCCGTTGAGAATGAGCAACACAAAGTTCAGATTATTTTGGCTGAGGATGATTTTGATAAGGAGCCTCCACGCATTGAAATTGTTTGGAGTGCTTCCCACTGAGTCAATGAAATGTTTTCATGGTTTAAATAGCACAGTATATTATAGAATGGTGACCTGGTTAAGATTCTTCCAAGTAATCACCATGAGACAGTAACTCGGCACTGTGAAAGATCTCATGATAATTTACTTAGAGCGTAATAGTGTTGTATTTAGTTTTATAACAAAAACGGTGTTTTTTTTTTTATCCTTGCTTGACTCCTGTTGTTGTAAATCATGATCTTTTATTTAATATTTCCCGATTTATTTCTCTTCAGTGAACTCATTTGAGTGTGCTGACTGTTCTATAATGTGGCCTTTTTATGATTATATATACTTATTACATGGTATTATGTGGTCTTTATAAGGGTTGTCGCATGTAGTGTACAATGGTAATAAAATGTACCTGGAAAGCCATTACTGATGATTTCATTTTAATTTATTTTACAATATCGCTAAGCCTAAAGGAAAGTTTCTGCATCATAGAAACCTTTAACCTGTTGCATGCTAATACACTTGATTGTGTAAAGCCCAGCCGCGCAATTGGCTCTACTTGTAAATTAAACTTTAACACGTGTACACAATACAATGAAAATTTTACTTGCACATCTTCTGCAAACTAGTGACATTAGTACAATCCCAGTATCCCTCCATTTTCTAAACCCGTTTTATTCTGAGATGGATCGTAGGGAAGCTGGAGCTTGAAGTAGCAAGCAGAGGGTACAAGGCAGGAACCATCCCTGGACAGGGCACCAGCCCATCGCAGGGTGAATGCACACACACACACACACACCACGTGGGCTAGTTTATCATCGCCACCCTACCTAACCTGCATGTCTTTGAACTGTGGGTGGAAACCAGAACACCTGGAGGAAATCCAAACAAACAGACAGATAACATGCAAACTGCATGTAGGGAAGACCCAGGAAGTGAACCCCAACCTACTCATTGGAGTTCCACTGTGCTGCTTACAATGCCAAAAACAAATAGGAGAAGAGACCTAAAAACACACCTGAGGTAAGCTCTTACGTATGTGAATGCAAGCAGCTGTCGAGTGTGATCGTAAGGATAAAATTGTTACTGAATCTACTGGTGTCAGTTCTCATAGTCCCGTGGCATTTGCTAGAAAGGAGGAGTGAGAAAGCGACTCTGCATGAAGGTTGAAGTCTTGAACAGTACTGTTCACCTTTCTAAGGTAGAGTGTTATAGAGGTTATACACTCATATGATCTGTTATATACATTATGAATAGAACAGAGCCATTTGCCAGTAAAATTCGGAACTGATTTTACCACCCTGTGCAGTGCTCAGCAGACTTAAGCTTCACAGGTGCCTTATCAGAATGTAATGTGGCCTGTGATGGATTCAAGTGTACGTTTCAAAGCTAGTAAGGACACTGGAAGATGCCCAGATTTTCTCATACATCTGAGGAAGTAAAGGTGTTGGTGAGTACATTGATGACACCCCCGATGTATGTGACCCTGTGAGGTCACCAGTAATGATGACTCCAAGAAATATGAAACTACCGATCCTCCTACCAGCAGTCCCCTGTGATGTAGATGTGGATTGTTCTGCCTCCAGCTGTCTGACGTCTCTGACCAATTTCAAAGCTTTCTGCAATTAAGATGAAGATTTATGATCTGGTACCACTTTGTTAGCAACACAAGCTCTTCTATGTACTGTAAGCCATCTGATCAGTATCCTGTAAACCTCTAAAATGGTGATGCTGACACATCATTTTCATCATTTAAGCAATGCACAGAAGCTGTAAAAAAGTAAAATAAAATTGTTACGTTATATTGTAAACTGTTGAATATAAATTAAGGGATCTTATGCTTAGGCTATATAATATACTAGTGAGACCATATCTGGTTTAATATGAGCAGTTCTGGTCACCACATTACAAAACAGACATAGCAGCACTTGAAGTTGTGCAGAGGAGTGCAACCAAGTGCATCCCAGTACTTAAGGGCATGTCCTACTCTGAAACACTCAAAGAATTAAACCTGTTTAGTCTTTAGCAGAGGAGACTGCATGGGGACCTAATCCAGGTCTTCACATTTCTCAAAGGCATCAACAAGCTAGATCCAGCAGAATTCTTTCAAATAAACAGTAAAACACATTCTCAAGGACACCAGTGGAAGTTAAGGAAAAATACATTTAGGACTGAAGCCAGGAAGCTCTTCTTTACTCAAAGAGTTTTGAGAATCTGGAACAAACTACCGAGTCATGTTGTTTAGTTAGAAATCTTGACCACATTTAAGACAGCTTGGCTATTAGCTAAACAAACACGCTTGATGGACTGAACAGTTTCCTTTCATTTGTCACATTTCTTATGTTCTTATGGTGATCAGCCCTGCGATGATGGTATGAACAGCAAATTTCACTGGAGCTGCATAGGGCCATATAGTCATAGGTAAAGGAGGAATACAGCAAGGAGCTTAGTACAATACCATATGATTCCTGTGTTGAGGATCATTGAGGAGGAAATGAGATTGACAGTCCACACTTGCTGGCGTTTGCAACTTGAAGTCCAAAATCCAGTTACAGAGGTTGCACTAAACCCCCGTCCACGATCTCTGTGTTCATCTGGTCTTGTAACACAGAAGAACTATAAATGAAAAGGACTCTTTCTTAGCAAAGTTTAATTTGGATAGTGTCACCTTTTACATCTTCTGCAACACATTGATGGCCAAAGCGATTGCACTGGTAATCAGAAGGTTGCCGGTTCAAATCCCGTAAACGGCAGAAGTGACTCTACTCCGTTGGGCCCCTGAGCAAGACCCTTAACCTGCAATTGCTTGGTCCTGGGTATGACGTTAATCTGATCCAGCCATGCAAGTAGGCCCTCCAACCTGCAGGGAGAAACCTGGGGATTGGTGGCAGAATTGGCACTCCAGCCACCATAAAAAACTTACACTGTTCCTCACATCATTCCACCTGAACTAGTGTGGTGCTGAGGTGTCACCCGTTGCATGACTGAACTCCGGTCTTAATCTGGGATCCTGAGTTGATTTGTCATGTGATGGGTGCGCCGATGCGCTGTATCAGCGTGTGCTCCTAACCTCTCTCTCTCTCTCTCTCTCTCTCTCTCTCTCTCTCTCTTTTTAGTCATTTTGATCTATCTATCTATCCATCCATCCTTAAAATTACTAGCTAGTTGGTGACTACACATTAAACATTTGCTCACATGTGTTTTACTAATATTTAAAACAGGTCTTCAAGTTGACCACTCTCTGGCCTGTTAGAATAGCAAGGATAAGGATTGGCTATGAGGGGCTTCAAAACCAACCAATTCAGTGACTAATAACTATTTAAACAGAAGTTTACTTGGTCAGTAGATTATTGTACAGCTAATATGGTTATTAGCTGAATACCTCACATTTTGCAGAGCAGGATATTAAGTTATCTTGTGTAATACTATTTTTTTTCCCTCTTTTCGTTTTAAAACTCATATTATTTTTGCCAGATTTTCAACAGCTGCATCACCAGCATATCAAAATCTTCTTCTCTTATCCAAACATGAAGAGAAAATGAGCACTTTATGTCAGTCATCCAAACCCGTGAGCTCAGCTTTGGTGTTGTAGCTCACAACAGAGTCTGAGGAGACCTGCTTTGAGCAGAACGGCTCCTGCATCATAAAAAAAAACAAAAAACTGAATACTGCAGCTTGTGAACTGGCTGCACGATAAATCAAACCCACTCGTCTTCCTCTGTGATCTGCAGTTGCCTGCCCCCCTCCACCCTCTCATTTTCTTAAACTGTTATTCCAATTCCACATTCCTGTGTTTCCGGCTTTCTGCTATCATTCTCAGAGAAAGAGGAATGCTGCCTCAGCATAGTGCGTGCATGTGCACAAGTCTTAGACGAGTGGGCTTTACTAAGGATATATGGTACAGTGCATGAAAAAAATAAATCACAAAGCACTCTGAGACAAATTGCCTAAAAATGAAATAATACCAAAGTTAGTTTTAGTGTCAGTGATATAGGTCATTAGTACAAATAAAATTAAAATTGGTAGGCGCCCATAACAAATAATTATTTAAGTATTTTTTTTTATATATTAAGTGAATAGGAGTTGATAAGCATTTATAACAAATTGTTTCTTATGTACATTTTATTTGGTTAAAATAGCATGAGAAAGTCAAGGATTTTACCCAGGTTTGAATTCTGTGTAATAGAGACGATAACAGTTTCTGGAATCTCATGGTTGTTATAGGCTTTTAAGGTTAAAAATTAAGCTAGAAAAAAACAACTGTTTTCTGTAATGTTCATTCATCCATTATCCAAACCCCATTAATCCAGGGCTGTTTTGGGTCGCGAGGTGCCAGGCCCCATGCAAGCAGAATCTGGCATAAATCACAAATGCGGGACCAGTTCTTTGTGGAGCTCACTTATGAATGCAACGGGCCGATGTAAAGTTGTCAATTGACTTATCACACCGGACTATCGAAAGTGGGAAGAAACTAGAAAACCTCTGACATTTTACTAGAAGTGTGATTATCATGCTGCCATGTATCTTTAGGGCATATGTTAATTTTCCTTGTTTCATTTTTATTTTTCTTACATTAATCATTTCATTGAAAGGGTCACAGGAATCTGAAACAAACTATTAAGTTACTATATGTAGTTGAAGCAAAAAATATAATGATTTCTAAAAACATATTTGGTTAAGATATCTGGACCACTTAGCTAATTAACAAGCCAAAAAAGGCCGGTGGACTGAATTGCCTTTTACTTTATAAAATTTCCTTTGTTCGTAGAGGTTAGTGTGTATTGTGTAAATGGATGATGGTGAGAGTTTAAAGAATGAGATTACATTGATCCGGTGGATTTTGTGTAATTGGAGTGTTATTTTAAACACGCTCATTTACACCTGCGGAAGTAGGCTGAATCATGTGTACAGAGTCATATGGAAAAGTAAGTACACCTCATGAAACATCCATCCATCCATTGTCCAACCCGCTGAATCTGAACACAGGGTCACGGGGGTCTGCTGGAGCCAATCCCAGCCAACACAGGGCACAAGGCAGGAACCAATCCTGGGCAGGGTGCCAACCCACCGCAGGACACACACAAACACGCCCACACACCAAGCACACACTAGGGCCAAGTTAGAATCGCCAATCCACCTAACCTGCATGTCTTTGGACTGTGGGAGGAAACCGGAGCGCCCGGAGGAAACCCACGCAGACACGGGGAGAACATGCAAACTCCACGCAGGGAGGACCCGGGAAGCGAACCCAGGTCCCCAGGTCTCCCAACTGCGAGGCAGCAGCGCTACCCACTGCGCCACCGTGCCGCCCCCTCATGAAACAGTTTTTCTTTTTTAATATATGAAGACACCTCAAGATTTGATCTTCATTTAAACATTATCTTTAGATAAAGGTGATGCAATTGGAAAAAGAAGAAAGATTGAATTTGCAATAATTTATTTAATGATAAATGAACAGATACTGAATGCTTATCTGAGATATACACCCTTGGCTCAGGTACACATTTCCTATAATTGTCTACCAGTCTATGCCATTAATTGGGAGAAGCGGTTTGCCCTCCTCTATGCAGATTTTTTTTCAGCTGAGTGATATTTGGTGTCTTACATACCCAGCCTGTTTCAAATCCCCCACAAACTTGGCAGTTCCTTGGTTGTTTTACTTGTATGTTTAAGGTCATTGTCATGTTGCAAGGTCCATTTTCGGTTCAGCTTTAGTCTTCTGACATATGTTATCACATTATCTTCGTGCACTCTCTGGTACAATGAAAAATGTATAGCGGATTTTATAATGGCCAGCTGCCGAGGCCTTGATGCAGCAAAGCAGTCCCAAATTATACAGTAACATTTCCACCACCATGATTTACAGTTAGTATCAGGTTTTTCTGGTCAAATGTTGTCTTTAGTTTTCACCAAACATGTCTTCTGGAACTGCGGCCAAATAACTCTGCCTTTGATGCATCTGTCCAGAGCACTTTGTTCCAAAACCCTAGGTCGGGGTGAGCAATGTTGGTCCTGAAAGGTGACTGAAACTTTTTGTTTCAACCGAGTTTCTTATTTAAAAACCTTGCCAATATTAGATCTTATTTAATTTCATGGCTTGTTGTTTGCCGTATCAGGAGATTCTTATATTGTAGATTTTTCTTTTCCAAGAATACTACAATAATGACCTGAAGCCCAAACAGATGAGTAATTCTTAGTCCTTCTCTTTTTTTTCTCTTCAGTTTCTTTCCAAATATTTTATTAAGCCAAATAGTTCACTGTTGGTTCCTTTGTCATTTGCTTATTATTGCTAATAAGGAACATTTGGAAATGGCCACTGTGACCCTCCAGGACCTATGTTGCCCACCCCTGGCCTAGGTGTTTTTTGGAAAAACATTAGTTTTGCCCACAGATTCTTTCTGGGTAGCAAAGTCTCCTTCTGGCACACCTCTTCTGTAGATTTAACTCATACAGCCTCTTTGTAATGGTAGACTCACGCACTTTGAAATCAGCAGTGGCAAGAGCTGCCTGTAGGCCCTGTGGTGAAATTCTGAAGTTCTTAAAGACTTGTTTCAGTATCTTGTGCTCTTGGGTTGAAGGTTATGGCCTGGACAAAATGGTAGTTGTTTGAAATCTTCTCCACTTGTATATGAACGTCTGGACAATGGAATTATTGATTTCCAATTATTTGGAGATCTGTGATCCCAGACTTATAGGCATCTATAACCACCTTTCTGAAGAATTCAGAGAACTCTTTCTATCTAGGCATAGTGGTAACACAAACTTCAACAACAAAGAACAAACCAAACTCAATGTCTACACTCAATGTAAGGTTTAAATAAAATGGGTTCAGACAAGATTCTCTCTAATGTTGTTTTAATCATTTGCACCTGATGAGCTGCACTTCATTCAAATTCTAGGTATGCAACGTAATGATAAATGTAGGGGTGTACTTACATTTTCCATAGATGAAATTTGCATTTAAGTTAATTTTAATTATAAAAAATCTAATTGTGGCATGTTTGTTACATTATTTCACCTTTATCTATAGATGTTATTATTTTAATGAAGATCAAATCCTGATATGTCCCAAAAAACATTTCACAGGGTGTACTTACATTTTCAGATGGCTGTAACATATAACATGTTTGCCTAAAAAACTAGAATCTGCTTGTAAAGCTAGCATAAAACACTAATTAGCTTGCTTCCCTGTTAACAGTACTGTTCTTTCTTTTGTCCTTCCTCTTAAACTGGTTTGCGGTGCATAACCTTGTCAGGAGCACATATGTCCAGACAACATAGTTCTAAGGATAATTGATGGACACAAGTCTCCCTTTAGTACACCAAGATGAAAATCCTTGGAGGAAGTTAGGCAATGCTTTGATTTGATGATCCAATCCTTCCCTTTGGTTACACACTTTGGGAAAAGACTGGAAAAAACGAGATAACAAGTACAGATGGACAGAATCAGTTTCCTGTGTTGGGTTGCTGGGCTCAAACTGTATTCCAAGATGAGGGGTTCAACAATATGGGAGGACCTCAGAGTACAAACAAGAGGTGACAATTTAGGTGGTTTTGGAAGTGTAATTAGGAAGCACCTTGGACAGCTCCTTCACAAGGTCTACAAGGCACAGTTCACTGGGAGAAGACCAATGAGCAGATACAGAACATACTAGAGTGATTATATCTAGGTTGGAGAAACTTGCTATGAACATAGAGGCCTGGTCAACGTATGTCCTTCACCAGGAAAATAAAGATGATGATGATGATGATTGAATGATTTCTTAGGCTTAGTGCACAGTAAAACAAATACAATTTACTATACTTCTTTTTATTCATTTTGGCTATCCATCCACACTGAAAATGATGTGTTCAACCACAGAAAAAAATCTTTGAAAATACTGTCTGAAGTTTATTAATTTGAAAACGCTGGATTTTCTACAGTCATGCGGAAGGGGGAAACAGAGCTTTTCAAAAACACTTCTGTAAAAGTGCCATGCGCTCAGGAACCAACTTCAGTTTTGTCATGATAATTCCCTTTGTGATCTCATCTTTATTTCCAGGACAGCCCTTTCTTAGTTTCTCTGTAGCTGACAGCCACCATACCTTGAAACACTCAAATATTTCTCTGTATTTATTTTAACGGGGTTTCCAAGATTTGTTTTCATTTGTAAACTATAACATCAATTGCACTTCATTGTCATTTCAGACAAAAAAGTCAGTTTTTTCAGCATTTTAATTTACTTAGGGTTTGCTGCATGCACAAGCATTATTTTAGAAAATGACCTGAAAACACTAATGTGGATAGAAAATGTCAGTCAGTCAGTCATTCTCCAACCCTCTATATCCTAACACAGGGTCACGGGGGTCTGCTGGAGTCAATCCCAGCCAACACAGGGCGCAAGGCAGGAACAAATCTTTGGGCAGGCTGCCAGCCCACCGCAGGAATAGAAAATGTTCAAAATGAAAGCAGCATTTTTAAATTTATTTGTGTTAGAGTG
This sequence comes from Erpetoichthys calabaricus, assembly GCF_900747795.2. NCBI lineage: Eukaryota > Metazoa > Chordata > Cladistia > Polypteriformes > Polypteridae > Erpetoichthys > Erpetoichthys calabaricus. The sequence goes on along the minus strand of NC_041402.2, from coordinate 159,212,403 downwards.
GAACTTAGCTTTAAGGAACTCAGTGTCTGTGGACCTGTCTCCTTGATATCAGTCATAGTGAATGTTAATGAATGATTGATAACCATCTTACCTATTTGCCTGTTAGCTGAATAGAATAGTGGAGGACACAGTGCCCCTTTAACATCTACAATAACCTCACATGTACAGTAGTTCTGCATCCTTTTTATTGACTACAGCTCTACCTTTACCAATATTATCCTTGTTGAGCTCTTTTACAAACTGACAGACACAGGCATTAATTAGTTCTTGTGTTATTGACTACTGGATTTCTTTTCTAACATCAGCAGAACAACATCTCAAAGCTCTTCACCCGAAGTATGATTGTTCCACAGGGACATGTTTAGTGAAAACTCACAAATGATTGCATTTCAAATGTGAATTCAAGCTTTCTGATGGCACCACACTTAGGGGTCTCATCATAAATTATGACTTCTCTATATATACTGTAGCAGGAAGCCAATAGAGCTGGTCCAGAGGTGTGGCATTAATAATCTGAAATTAAATATCATAAAAATTAAACAATTGGAGGTGGACTTTAAGCAAAACAAAAGAACACTCTCACCATTATACATTAATCGCCAGATTGTGTAAGAAGCTGAGAAGTTCTTGGACGTGACCATCTCCAACCTACTAATATGGGACGTCTGCACATTTCTTTTGATCACAGAAAGGGATAAAGTACTTTACATTGTCTCAAAAAGCAATTTGCTTCCAGTCTGCTTTTGAAAGCATTTTGACCTTCTCCATCTAAGATTACTATGACGATCTCACTGCTAAGAACAAGAAACAGCTAATGGTGATGCGCACTGTTTCAAAGGTCATAATCTCCACCCAACCTTTTAATTTCATCTTGTTTTGCTGACTTTTGCTGTCTTATTCATAAAGCCATTCATATATTATGGGACCAAATCCACCCTGCTCATCCTCTGTTTATTCCCCTTTCAAAAATCAAGACCAGGACTACTAGATTTTGTACTTACTCGCAAGTTGTGATATATATGAACTTAAGGGTCTTCTACACTAAGTTAATGAAAATTGCATTTAGTGGCTACTTTATTAGATACACCCAAAAACAGACCTTTCCGAGATCAGGTAGTTATTTAAGGAAAGGAAGAAAGAGATTTCGAGGTATGCGAGTTTTGCTGACTTCTGACTTTGTGATGAAGACTGAACACAATATTATAAGCACCACATTGCATTTTCTTCATTACATATACAGTACAACACTTGCTGCCTTAGAAAGACACATGGGGAAATTAAAGACCTCAGTTGTTCTGCGCAGCCACTTTTCTAACCAGTAGATTCAGGGGCAGTTTCTACCCACAAGTCATAAGGTTGCTGAACACTCAATCATATATATATATATATATATATATATATATATATATATATATATATATATATATATATATATATATATATATATATATATATCTTGATCATCCACAAAATTAAAACCGCTTGCCTTACATTGTGTAGGTCCCTCTCGTACTGCAAACTAACCCATCAAGGCATGGACTTCACAAGACCTTTGTAAGTGTCTTGTGGTATCTGGCACCGATATGTTGGCAGCAGATCCTTTGAGTCCTACAAGTTGCAAATTGTGGCCAGCATACCCCACAGATGAGATCTGGGGAGTTTGGAGGCCAAGTCATCACCTTGAACTCTTTGAATTCCTTAAACCATTCCTGAACAATTTTTGCAGTGTGATAGGGTGCATTACACTGCTGAAAGAGCCCAGTGCCATCAAGGAATATGATTGTATGAAGGCATGTATGCAGTCTGCAACAATCTTTACGTAGGTGGTATGTGTCAAAGTAAAATTCACATAAATGTCAGGATCCAGGGGTTCCTAGCAGAACATTGCCCAGAGAAGCACACTGTCTCAATCAGCTTACTTTCTTCCCATAGCGCATCATGCTGCCATCTCTTCCTCAGGTAAGCGATGCACTCTGACCCAGCTGTCCACATACTCTAAAAGAAAACGATTCATCAGACCAAGACACCTTCTTCCATTGCTACTTTGTTCAGTTCTGATGCCAATGTGCTCATTTTAGGTGCTTCCCGAGGTCAACAGGCGTCAGCATGGTGCACTCTGATTGTTCTGCGGCTACTCGGCTCCATGCACTACAGTAAGCTGCAATACATTGTGTACCTGACACCTATCACTAATTGCCAGCATTAAGTTTTTCACAATTTGTGGTACAGTAGCCCTTCAGTGGGATCAGACCAGATGGGCTAGCCTTCTCTCCCCATTCTCATAAATGAGCCTTGGGCACCCCTGACCCTGTTATCGGTTCATTGGTTGTCCTTCCTTGGTACCAACCACTGTGTACTGCAAAATAACTGGCCATTTTGGAAATGCTCTGACTCAGTCGTCTTGCCATCACATTTTGCCCCTTGTCAGAGTTGCTCAGATCCATATTCTTGCCCATTTTTCTTGCTTACAACATATCACCTTCAAGAACTGACTGTGCACTCGCTGCCTAATATATTGTACCCTTTGACCGGTGCCATTGTAACGAGATAATCAATGTTAGTCACTTCACCTGTCAGTGGTTTTTATGTTATGGCTGACCAGCCACAACATTTAAACCATATATGAAATATTTTGGTGTGTTTTGCATGCCCTGTATTCATTTTTATTATTATTTTTTTGCATTGTATTATTGTCACCTGTTCTGAGTAGACATGCAAGAATGAATTTCATTGTACTATACCATGACAATAAACTTGATTATTTACTGTTTTCCTTATGCTATGAATTTGATTGATCTTTTGCTTGCACTTCGCCATCACTGACATTCTTATGATAATAAAATATTTACATGCACCAGGTGCAGCAGTTTTAAATGTTCAGATGCCATTTTTGCCAGTGTGTCATAGTAACATAATTATTTCTAATTTATGAAGCCGGAATGTGGTGTCATGTTGAGCACTGCTGCCTCTTGGATTTAATATCCCAGGTTTTGAATTCTGTTCCTGGGTGTTGTTTAGTTTAATTATTTTTGTGGTTGTTCTATTTTCCCAACATATCCCAAAGACTCGCAGCAGCAATTTTAAATTGGCCCCATATGTGTGTGAGTGGACGTTGCAGAGGACTGGTGCCCCATGCACAGTTCACTCTTCCCTTGTGCTTGATGGTGCTTGAATAGGCTCTATTCTCCTCATGAACCTGAATAGTTTTTGGATTTGGGAAGTTTATATATTTGTTTATCCTGCACCCTGGTGAAGTTATATAATACTTTGCAGTGAACTTCACCCCACCTCATCATACACGTTTTAAATGGTTACTATGGGTGACTTTGATTTTTACATTTGCTTTGCTTCTACACCATACAGTGCGTCACAGCTGAGAGAACAAAATGCATTTCAGTCTCATGCCTGTGGCTGTTTGTCCTCTTTAAATCTGCAATAACTGAACACTAAAGCCTTAAGCCATTTTAAATGGCCATTTTATTGATCTGCTAGAATAATGACATCTGAGTCACTCCCATTTTCGTTTTCCGTACTGCTCTCCTGCCTGGATGTTTTTTCTTGTCTGACAGCATGCATTTCCTAAAGAGTCGTCAGCATTTGGTCTTCCAATTTTGTGTTATCCTATTGGGTTGAGTGCCTTCATTTGTAAATACCCAGTCAGTGCCTGTAAGTAATTGATCATATGATGTGTGGTTTTTGGAACAGCATATGGACTTCTGACTAGCTACATTTTGAGAGGAATTGATATGATTTTTGATGAGGTTGTGTGTGTGTGTTAGAATGAAAGCAAAAGTACGACTTTTCTTTTCCAAGATGTCCTGAATGCTGACTCTATTATAGCCAGGGCTTAGGTGTTGCCTTTTTTTTGATGGAGTTTGCATATTTTCCTCATAGCTCTGCAGGTTTTCCCAAATGACGTCAACTTTCTTGTACTGTTTAAAGGCATTTTAGCTGGTCGATTGCTACTGTAATAGATGGCCTTGCAGGCAGGCTGAGCTGCGCTAGCACCTTCAAGATGCTGCATTGAATGTAACAGAAGGAGGCAACAAATAAGGAATGAAAAGTAGCACTGCTTTATTGTGTGTGAAGCTTTGATTATGAGTTATGCTCATTTTGGTTTTAAATCGTAAGGTATTTGTGGTGGTGTAAAGTTGGATGTCCAAAGTAGGAAGTGATAAAGTGGGTGAGCAAATCTCTACACTTTAAGCAACCATCTTTGTCAGTTACATCTTGGGATTTTTACATATGTTACATATTCTTTTAAAATAACCTCAAGCGCTTTTTAATGGACGGCTTCTCTCACATCAACACTTCATAAACGTAAAGAGAAAAGCAATGGGTTCCCTAATAAATCCTTGCTTTAATAGCCCTCTCATTTTTCCTAATTGGTTTTAACCATCTTGGCTGTTTGAGCTGGTGCCAAACAGGGTGCTGGAGTGGCATTTGATCTGGCAGTAGGTAATTATATCACTTTGCAGCAAATTAGGTACTTGGAGGTGGTTTCTTTCTTTGCTATAGAAGGGAAAGTAAATTCTGCACAATGTGAACTCATAACTTCTGAAAGTAACCTGTAAATTTCTCAGCATTTCGACAAAAACATGAAGTACATTATTTTAATTGGGACTGTGCAAAGTATTGAAAGCACTATATTTAATATTGAATAACTCAGCATGCACAGCTATAGTCTGGGTTGAATCTTATGCCAGTACCACTAGGATAGTCTCCTGTCCTAGGTGAATTTTGATTCAAGAGGTCTAAAAATTAATAGATGGATGGATATATTGTGCAGCAAAGTTCATTTCATTTGGCTTCCTTTGTGTATCTGAACACCATTCCAATGTTCTTTACTGTTTCTGGGATACTGAATAACTCATCTCATCTTTCATTTTCTGAAACTGCTTTTCCTGGCAAAGTTTTCACTCTGGTAGCAGGCCAAGCAGGTCAACCCAGACTTCCCTGTCCTGAGCTACATATTCCAGCTCTTCCTGGGGAATTTCCAGGCGTTCCCAAGCCAGCCAAGACATATAATCCCTCTAGCATGTCCGGGGTCTGCCACAGAGTCTCCACCCAGTGTAATGTTCCTGGAGCGTCTTTCGGGGGAGATCCTTACAACATACAAAAACCACCTCAACTGGCTCCTTTCCTCCCAGAGGTATTGAATAACAGTTTACACTCATTTTTCTAAAATTGGACACTTTGTAAGTTTCTTGTAGGTCACACAGTGAGTCAAAGGTGAGGACTGAACTGAAAACCATAAGGTTAAAGTTTAGTGCCATGGGCAGTGGGCATACTGACTGCCTAATGAAGTGTATACAAGTGTAAATTACTACACAGTGGAATAGGTAGAAAATGGATTAATAAGCTAAAAAAAATTACAAGGATAAGGAACATTTCTTATTGTTTGGATACAAAATGTGGTACAAATCTTACGTGCATATATGCAAGAACTAATCAACATGCATCACATCACCACTGTCTACTGCCATAATCAGTGAGTTTATCTACTGCAACTTACCTTGAAACTTCTGGCTTTGGTGCCCAAAAAATCTCAGAACATAAATTGAAGGACAAGCTTGATTTCTCTGGTCTTGATATGTGCTGCTTGATCTTTTCTCTGATAGCTGTTCAAATAAACTGTATGGCTTAAAGAAATCACAATAGGAGATCTAAAACTTGATTTTGGATATACAATGGAAGGTCTGGAACTTGAAAGTACCCCTTATAAGAAGGACCTGGAAGTCATAGTGGACTCGTCACTATCACCATCCTGGCAGTGCATAAAAGTGATGAAGAAAAGCTAATATTGTGTTAGGTTATTTATCACTAAGTACAAGTCAAGGGCGCTTATGCTTAACACTAGAATTACCAGAGTCTACGAAAAAACTCGTAGATCCAGCCCACCTTAAAACCATTCGCACCTCTCCGCCAGCGTCCTTTGTCCTCTAAATGTGTCGATAAAAACAAGCTGCAAGCTGCCGGCTATTCCATCCCCCCACCGACTTAGAATGTGCACGAGCATCTCCCAGCTCATGCCTTGATTGATTATCTGGGAGTGAAGTGGAGTTTTAGAGTGGAAATAATAGATCGTTATTTGGAACACACGCATTTCATGTGTGTTCCGTTTCTACAGTAATCTGTGTAAACACATTGTTAAAACAGAAACTTTTTCATATTTTAGTAATAAATGTTACAAAATGTAGACATAAACTATAGAATGTGTGAAGCATGAAGTCCAAACATCAAATAAACACTTTCACAAAAGGTTCAAGAACAATACAACAGCTTCCACGGCGTAGCAGTAAGATTTGCTGTCTCAAAGCGCAGCAGGCTTACTGTCCCTCAGAAACCTGAGTTTGATTCCCCGTTGAGGAGAAACTGTTAATTTTTTTTCTTTTTAACCTCAAACAGACATAAAATTTATAAATCGGTATGCACTGTCAGTTAATGAGATCATTATATTTTCATGTGGGATGCTCCTTTTAAAATATTTTTTAACAATTGAGACTGCAATTAACATGAACAAGTGTCATTATAACTGTTATTTTTAAGATCCATAACACACAGACAGACAGAGCACTGCGTAATAGAAAGACAGACAGGCAGAAAAGTCACTAGATATACTATATATTAATAAACAGGGAAGGCATATGTACTGAAAGAAAAAAAAGATCAACATGTGCGTTGATCCATGCTGCACTGAATAAGCTCACACACTCTAACATTCCTCCCCCCTCTTAATCTGACTCTAAGTAACAGCGCAAGTACAGACACAAACCAAGTGTATGTGTGTACTGTATAATATTAACAAAAAGAGCAGCTTACTACTGAAAACGGCAAATATAGGAGTGAGTGGGGATCGAACCGGGGACTCTTGATCACACTTGGTTTGCGTCTGTACTTGCACTGTTACTTAGAGTCAGATTGGGGGGGAGAGAGGGGGATGTTAGAGCACGTGAGCTTATTCAGTGCTGCAGGATCAATGCACATGTTGATCTTTTTTTTCTTTCAGTAATAGCAGCAGCATAAATCCACACCCGATCTGACGCTGTTCATTTTCAAATAATATTGCATTAGTGCGATGATGGTTACAAGTCAGCAAATCTTACCGCTATACCACTGAAGCTGTTGTCGCTTCCTTGAACCTTTTGTGAAAGTGTTTACTTGATCTTTGGACTTAAGGCTTCATACATTATATAGTTTATGCCTACATTTTGTCATTTACTACTAAAATATGAAAAACGTTTGTTATAAAAATGTGTTTACACAGATTACTCTAGAAACGGAACACACATGAAATGCGTGTGTTCCAAATAGCGATTTATTATTTCCACTCTAAAACTCCAGCAGTTCAGATAATCAAACAAGGCATGAGCTGGGAAAACTTAGTGAACGTTCTGTGACGGTGGGGGATGGAATAGCCAGCTGCTTGCTGCTCGTCTTAATCAGCACATTTAGAAGACAAAAGACGCTGGCGGAGAGGTGAGAATGGTTTTAAGGTGGGCCGGATCTATGAGTTTTTTCGTAGACTATGGTAATTCTAGTGTTAAGGTATGTATACAATGCACTAGTGTTGCCTCACCTGGAGTACTGTATTCAGTTTTAGTCTCCATATTACAAAAAAGACATAGTAGTGCTAGTCCTATTTCTTTGCTCTCACAAAAAAAAAAAAATTCTGTCCCAGTCTCACCTGCAAGCTTAAAAGCATCGCCCTGCACCCACTCCTACTGGTGTCTGTTGTTGGACCAGAGGTTAGAGGGCTGGGATGTTTTGGTTTTTGTTTCTTCTTCTAATTTTTTCATCCCATACTTGTCAGTACAAAAATTAGATTAAGTGTGAAGTCAGGTCCCACAGGAATGATCATCTGTGATCCTAACTGTCTCTCTCACACACCTATAACTCATTCACTTAAGAAACTCTAAACTCTGACACTTTCCATTTACTTGTTCTTCTTCACAATGGCAGCATGCCAAGCTGGGCAGACCAGACTTTCCTATACATAGCAACACCCTCAATCTCCTCCTGGAAGACTTTTCCACATAAGCTAAGAATTATGACCCCTGAAGTGTGTTCTGGGTCTGCCTCTAGACCTCTGCCATGTACACCTCCTGTGGAATACATAATTGGGACATTCTTTCAAGACACAAATGACCTTAACTATCTTTAAATCTATATCAGCAACAACTCTAGCTCATTGATCTCATGAATGGCCAGACTCCTCATAACGTTAGCTGTGAGCCCAGCAACCTAAGAACCTCATTTTGGACATCTGTACCCATGTCTCATTGCTTTGATCTCTCCTTAAACCTGTGACTATAGATGTGTATAGTGGTGCACAGAACTACTGTACAGGTTGACTCGTAAACAGAGAGCTTCACCTCCCCATCAGGCACAAAATGCCGCAGCTACACTAATCCATTGGCCCATCTCATGATGACCTCTTCCCTTACTAAATACTTAGCCACCTCTTTAGCTAATTCTCTAGGTATGTCCCTCCTATCTTTTAGAGAAGTCCATTACCATAAATTTGGAAGTGGTAACATTCATCACAGTTGCACCACATAGAATTATCTTCAAAAAGCAGGGATAAAAATTTTAATCACAAGCAGGAGTCGAGTTGCATCTTTAGTCGTATCTCATGACCATCTTTAATTGGATTCGACACGAAGAATACAAATACAAATTACACCTTGCTCATACATTTCTTACCTTCATGCTGGGAGGACACCATATCCTTCACTTGACAATGCTGTTTTCCCACCTGTAACACAAACAGATTGATTGACATGCCACATACCATTGCTGATTCATTGTTGCCTAATATAACCCACCCCTTGAATATCTTGGGCGCTACCCTAAAAGTCATTTTCCATGTCATAACTAAATTAGTTTCATACTCAGGTCTCTACTTGATCCCTCATCCTTCTTATACCTTTCTACCCATTCATTGCAGTCATGCCCCTCCAGCTTTCTCTGCAATTTCCTGTGAGTGTCTCTCAATAGAGCGGCATCAGTAGTAGGCTTGTACTCCTTCAGTCAGTTATCCTACTGTTCCTAGGAAGTCTGCATACTTTGAATAGTTTTTAGACACATAATCACAAACAGGGTTTCCTCGCTGCGGTCCCATTTATACTGATGACAATTCTTTCGTCCACTGGCACAAATTCCAACAGTATGACAAATAGCCTTCATACTTGTTAACTATTCCTGCATTTGCCAGGGCTCTCTAGTGTGGAGCATCTCCAGACCTCCCCGCTATCAAACCTTTTCCATCACTGATGTCATGTGTAGTGGTGATGCTAACTATGTTAAGATTTTACTATTCAACCTCACACTTGAGCTCCACTTTCTTACCTACCACTAAAGTAACATTTCATATCAAAAGAGGTGGTTTCCTTTGCCAAGATCTAGTTGTTCTAAATTGTCCTGCTTATAATAATAATAATAATTGTTTTGTAGCTATTTAAAGCTTTTTACAAAGGCAGTGGGGAACCTCTTCAACCGCCAATATGAAGCATCCACCTGGATGATGCGAGGTCAGCCATTGTTATGCTTGGTACTCTCACCACACATTAGCTATTAGGCAGTGAAGGGGTGAGGGAGAGAGCCAATTATAGACAGGGGGTGATTAGGGGGCCAGAATGGACTTGGATGTGATGTAAAATTTAGCCAGGATATCTGGGTACACTCTTCTCTTTTTGAAAGATGTCCAAGGATCTTTTATGACCACTGAGAGTCAGTAACTGGCTGGCAACACACATGCTAAGCTTCAGGTGGGGTTACCTGTTCTGATGTGCAGGTATGCTATTCTTGAATCTGATGTTTTGAATTAAAGATGGTAAGAACTTACAGTAACTCCCTTATCCTGGACATGTCGGGGGTACTAAGTGGGTCAGCTCAGATGCTTATTAGCTAACGTGACCCTCAGGCCTGTCCCTAGGAAATGGGTCCTGTTATCCCTGTTTCTGGCCCCAATTTACCTTGGGTGACTCTACCAGTAATAAAAGGCTCTGATAAAAATAGCTCAGAGGATCACTGGGGCTTGCTAGCTTCTCCATCATGCCAAGGTCGCAATCCCAGGAGAGGTTAAAAGCCTCGAAAGTTTATTTTTACATGTTTTTGTGAGTTGACTGTGCTCAGCTATATGCTAGTCATGTTTTTATTGGCATGGGTATGTGTCTGTGGCACTGTTTTTTTTTAAATGGATTTATTCTGAATTTCCTTAATTGTGTGTTGTGTTTAATGGGTGTTTCTTTATATGGCCTAGTGCACCTTGACACATTTTTCAAAACAGTTGTTATCACAATGCTTTGTATGTACAGGTATTACAGAAGGAGGTGGGAAAATCAATTTAGTAGTGTATGACAGAAGATAACATGGTGGTTGTTAGCTATTATTAATGTAAAGTGTACTTTAAGCTTGTATATGATTTAGCTACATTTACAACAGCTTTACAAACATGGCCCATGCTACTTTCCCAAGCAGCTCTCTTGAATTCATCATCATCATGAGTCAGAGGAACCCTGTGTGTTTCTATTTCTGCCTCATTCATAGCCAGCTCTCCTAAAACACACACAGCTAATGTTTGAGGCCCTGCTGACTGATGTGGCCTCTGTTGAAGGCGTATAATAATGTTAACTAACACCAAAGTTGTCTACTCAAATGGTATGAAAGTGTTTTGCTGTTGCTGAATTATACTCTACTTTTGATGTGAGGGTTGAGGGAATACCTCCTGCAATTTGTTTGTCTCCTGAACAAAATGTCCAGTTTCTCTGAGCATTAGGACTCCCTCCCCCATACAGGTTTTACCGTGGAGGCTCTGCCCTGCCAGTCTCATTGTGGGTTTCCATCAGCATCTTGAGTTACCTCCAGGAAAATAGAATAAAAAAAGCATTTAATCGCCCTCAGATGTGCTGCTGCGCTTGTTAAGGCTGCTTGAACTTTGTAGGAGACGTCATTCAAGCTGCCCATATAAAAGGGAATCATTCTAGGCAAAGGCCGGCGTCGCCTGCTAGGGTCTTCCATTCTAAGCTGCCAAGTTTGAACTTTGTTACTTGGGATGAATGGCCAGATCAAGAAGATAATGAGGACCACATCCAGCATTCTATATATTGTCACACACAATCATACACATTATAATATTTGACTTATGTCTACTTATACTTTATATATACAGTATATATACAGTATATACTAGTTGATTACCCAGTGGCTTCGCTCACTGAGTGCAAGGGAAAAAAATAACATGTAGTCTATACTGTAAGTTATTAAACAGTAAAACATTAACATTTAAGAAGTAGAGATACATTCAGCAGTACTGGAGTGGTTTCAGGTAAACTACATTTTAAAGGTCTATAACACAACAGGTAAGTAGTAGATCCCTTGTGAAAGGCGCTACACGACCGCTGTGGTATAGAAATTACATTTTCTATGTGATCATCCAAATGTTTGCCTGACAACCTTGCACTACATGCCTGTGATTTACTTGTTAAAATAATTAATCACAAAAGCAACCTTGAATGTTGTGGCGGAGCAGCCCGACATTCTGCGCCTCCCAGCGTCCACTTTGTTGTCACGACCCCTCGCAGCTGAAGGCGGTCTTGTCTTCACATTGTTTACAGCTCAGCACAGTTAAAAAGTAGAAAGACAAAAAGCTGTGTTCCTCACCTCTTCTACTACCAAGTACTGCCAACTAAAAAAAAGTTACAATGTGGCAGTTTCAGCAACAGTCACATGGATGAATAAATAAAACTTCTCTGTCAGAATGCGCCTGGCGGCGGACGGCTCAGCACTCTAGTCCAAAGAGGAGGGCTGGGAGAGGACGATGTGGGGTGCACACAAATATAATGCTTAGACTTACAAGAATCAAAGGCAATATATAGCAAAAAATTACGTGGGGTGGGGTGGGGGAGGTGGCTAAGTCAGTGTGATTGGGGGGGGGGGGGGTAATTGGGTGTACAGTTTATTTATTAAGGCCAGTACTAAAAGTGCCAGTGCTGGCTGATTCTTGGCTATCAAATGAGAACGTCATCAACAGACACTTGGACATAAATCCAGCATATGCAAACTTAAGAAGAACATGTTCATAATAAATAAACTGTACACCCAATACCCACCCCTCCTGATCACACTGACTTAGCCACATCATACCACGAAATTTTTTTGCTATATATTGCCTTTGATTCTTGTAAGTCTAAGCATTATCCTCTGATGAAGACCCCTGGCAGGGGTTGAAAGCTCAGGAATAAAACTACTTTATGATACGTGATTCATTTTTCTCCCTTTGTGGATCTCCAGCTGCAAATATGCAAACCGTATCACAGACCTTCTCTTCCATATGTATATATATATATATTTATATATATATATATATATACAGCATATATAAATATATATACAAGGGGGGACCCATAAATAATAGGAATTTTGTTGTTGTTAGGTTGGTACTTGTAGTACGTGGTTGGGCCGCTAGGGTGATCTAGTTACACTCCTCACAAGTCAGTCTGCCAAGTGCCATCAGTCTGGAAGGTTGTGCTCGTGTCCAGTGAATTTTTTTTGTAAAAGTAGGTTGCGCAACAGTGTGAGAAGGAAACGCCCTGATTTGTGGGAGTCGGGCGATTGGTTGTTTCATCATGACAACGCTCCATCTCACACTGCTCTCAGCATTTGCCAATTTTTTGGCAAGTAACGGTATGACAGCCCTGAACCACCCACCCTACTCACCGGATTTAGCTCCGTGTGATTTCTTTTTGTTCCCTCGGTTGAAAAAAGACTTGAAAGGAAGGCATTTTGCTGACGTCGAAGAGGTAAAACAAGAAATGACCAGAGCATTAATGGGCATTACTGCAAACGAATTTAAAAAATGTTTCGAACAATGGAACAAACGGTTAGATGAGTGTATTTCCGCCAATGGAGAGTACTTTGAAGGAGACTAATTGTAGTTTGTACAGAAAATTAAATTAAACACGTTTTAAAAATATTTCTGGTTATTTTTGGGTCCCCCTCGTATATATATATATATATATATATATTATATATATTATACATATATATATATATAATATATATATATATATAATATATACTATATATAATATATATATTTATAACATATATATATATATAATATACATATACTATATATATATAAATACTATATAAATAATATATATATATATAATATATATAATATATTCATATATACATATATATACATATATACATAAATTATATATACATATATTACATATATACATACTATATACATATATATATACATATATATATATATATATTCATATATACGTATATACATACATACACATTATATACAGTATATATATATATATATATATATATATATATATATATAATACACACACACACCCCCATACATATACATATGCACAAGTATGTATTTATTTTTTGATTGCTATGTTGTGCATATTAACGGGATAAATCCAAGCCCCCGTGAACTTATACTGGATCATGAAGGTTTGGAGATGTTTACAGTGTTATGTATTTATTACAGCATATACTGTCCATATTAAATATGCCCATCATCTGTACCTGATGTATATTCAAAAATTTTTTATTTCACATAAATAAGCATGAGCAACATGGTTGCTCATGTTGTATGAATCCCAACAACTTTGTCACTTTTACAGCTGATGAACAACCAGACAAACTACAGTTAAAAGCAAAACAATGGTGCAGTGTTTCTCATCTGATTTGTCTCAGTTATCTCACAAAATGAATATTTCATATTAGGTACGTGAAGTTTATTTTATAGTATTGCTTGTGCCGGACCAGTTAACTTGAAGAGAGGCAATAGCATCTGCAATGGCAAGCCAGCCTCTGTCTCTACAATCCCCACACACACACCCCTCTCCCCTCATTTTCCCCCTCCCCTCAAGCTTCCTCTCCGTTTCGCCTGGTTCAAAAAGGAGCTCCATGCTTTGTCCTGAGGGACTGTACCAACAAGAAAGAGAATGTGAGAAAGGGAAGAGAATGGAAACGGTGCTTTCTCGGCGTGGCCAAATTGAGCGTTAAATGGGGGAGTGTGGAGTTACAACTAGCAGAGGCCACGGAGCTGGAGTGCTGTGTGCAAGACAGAGGGAGGGCAGGCATTGCATGGAAAAACGTTTGGAAATCCCTGTAAGCCTGATTGAATCTGGGGACCTCGCTTTTTCAGACCTTGCTCTCTTCTTTCAATCCAGCTGTGCGCACGAGGCGGGGAGTGGGGGGTGCTCTCATTCGTCTTTCTCAGATTGTAAGCGGTGCAACGCGCAGGGCTCCTGTCGCCGTGTGGAACTATTGGCTGCTTTGTGTGTGCCTGGATGAGCGCAGCAAAGCAGGAGCACTCCTCGCATGCACACACACACACACACACACACACACACACAGACACACACAGACATGGAGGAATAGAATTGGGTCCTGTTGGACATTCAGGCTGAACCTAAGAGGTTTGACGCTCAGATGATGGCTGCATCTCTCCACTGCCCTGGAGCATCAGCCCATTCAACTTGAAGAAAAATCAAATGTAAACAGAGAACGGAGAGGAGGCCTGGAAAGAAGAGGGAAACTGACATCAAATGTGAGTACTGTCATCTGCTTAAAAAATAAATGTGAAATTGGAGCGGCTGCAGAATGCTTCTCCCTGAGCCCCCTAGATTGCTTGGTTGTAAGGGTGTGATTGTGGGAACAGCTGCTTCACCTCAGTGTCCTCTTTTTTTAATCCATCATTTTTCAGAGCTGCCAGTTAAAGAAATGTAAAGCCATGCACGCTGTGGTTTATATCAGTAGTGGTCCGGCATAAATGGCAACTTCTCTTGACATACAGAAAGCTGGTTTTTATTACTGCTTACTCCTGCTTCATTAGTCATTGTGAGGTTTTGTGCTGTTTTTTAAAATTAATTTGTTTCCAGTACAAAAAAAATTCAAGTTTGACTTTTACATTTTATAATACAGGATAATGGTGAGATAAAGAAAACGCAGGATTTATTTCATGCTCTGTGTTCAGAAGCTAATGGATAAAATGATTTCTCATGAAACTTACCTGGTGCATACCAGTTGAGCTGAGTAGAATGACATCTGGGAATGAATCAAACGGAATGTGTGATGTTGCTTCATTGAAAATCAAATTCAAAACTCAACTCATAATTAGGGGGAAAAAAGTAAGCGCTGCAAATAGTATTAAAGATAATGAGAAAGTAGAATTCAGGAAGTGTACTGACTCCCAAAAGTTATACTCTTGAAAGGCATCGGTCCCTCTAAAAAAAAATCAAACTTCCATTCATCCATTACATAACACTACACTGCACTGGGTACAAGTCAGGAAAGAGATCTGAATGGAGCTTTTTTCCAACCCAAGACCCCCCCCCCCCCCCCCCCCAGTACACAAATAGGATCATTTTGGAATTGCAATGTTTTTCTTAGAGAATATTGGACAACTGGAAAACTCATAAAGACAAGGTGGGAGACAGGCATACCCTAAAGTCTGGTCCCAGGAATTAAACTCGGAACACTGAATTCTTGAGTCATTTTTTTTTATCCATTCTTTTACATAACATCATAAAACACTCCAGTCAATTATAGGACACACATGCAGTCACACTCAATCAAAATTCACAGTCACCTATTAAAATAACAGAGCAGTGTCTGGGACATGGGGGACAAAAACAAAGCAGATGGAGGGAGGTACACTCAGACATGTAGAAAATGTGCAGTTTTCATAGGAAGTGATAGACAGTGGGGCAGTGCAGACCTATGTACCTTTATGTTATGTGGTGGCAAGACATTATAATACCTGCTTAATCAAATTCAGAGTCATGGGGGTCTCAGCCTATCCTGTAGCATCATGCAGAAGGGAGGAACCAGGGAATCAAGCTTGCTAAGGCACACACCTACACTCACACAGGACCACTTTGGAACTGCTATTATATTATATTATATTATATTATATTATATTATATTATATTATATTATATTATATTATATTATCCATCCATCCATCCATTTGCCAACCCGCTGAATCCGAACACAGGGTCACGGGGTCCG